>NC_053160.1:49298974-49937474 GCF_016835505.1 Polypterus senegalus | reverse complement strand
AGCATATATTGAACTTCTTTAGTTTGTTACTTCTTACCCACCACATAGTATACCAGCTGAATTGAGATCCATGTGCATCTGTGCAATAAGTGACACCTCAACACCACAATGAACAGTGTGAGTTTTTTTTACAGTGGCTGGAGTGCCAATCCTTGCCACCAACCCTTAAGTTTTCCATGTAAGTTGTAGGACCTGCTTGCTGAGCTGGATGCAGATTAACGACATACACAGGACGGAGCAATTGCAGGTCAGGGGCCTTGCTCAGGGGCCCAATGGAGTAGAGTCACTTTCTGGCATTCATGGGGTTCAAACCAGCAACCTTCCGATTGGCGGCACAGAGCCCTAGCCTCAGAGCCACCACTCTACCCATTTCTAATACCAGGTCTGGTAAAACTACCATCTTGCAGTTTAGCCTCAGACAAACCTAGAATCTTTTGGCACAAACACAAAGGCGTCATCTTTTGATAGGGCTTTGACAGCCTGCTTCATTAAACCAAGCTACTATGATATTTGGGGTAGTAATAATAATAATACATTTTATTTACTGTGTATGGAGCCTTTCCTAGGTGGTAGGAGCACTTTATCTGGATCCACCACACTAGGTCTGATGATGTGTTTGGCAACAAACTTTATGTTTTTTCAAACTGGGCATTCTTTCTGAATTTAAACTTAAATTATCATTAAAATACAATATTGGTAATTAATTATAGGGTGTAAACAATAAGAAAATCTATAATTGACAGCTAAAAATGTGTTTTGTAGAAAAATGCGATGTAAATGGAAATGGAAATTGGAATTCACCATCGATAAATACATAAAAAGTACATGACATAAAACAGTTTTTTCATTGTATACCTGTGAAATTTACCTTAATGTGAAGGCATTTTGTATACGGTTTTTATACAGCATCTTTAAAAGCGTCCTACAGGGCCTCAGTGAATTGCTGTCCAGGTGAAAAACAAAAGAGCCACCTTGATTGAAAGAATACTTCTCATTTCGACTGTGTTTATTTCACGTGATTTTGATCTTTTCACCCCATACTGCAAGCTTCACAGTGAAACCATCTTACAAAATCCAAAGAGCCATGCATTAGTGTAGTTCTGAAATAATTAATATGCAATTTAATTGCAATATTTAACATGACAGCCTTTATTACATCATAATTTACATTTTTTTAACTACAGCTACAACAGGCAAAGAATTGTGGGAAATCGCGATACAAAGCCCCATCCATTGACCCACATTGTTTGCATGTTGAGAACTTGAAAATGGAAATGAAAGGTGGAAATGCTTTTTACTTTTCATTTTCGCAGCTTCATTGCGGTTCAGGCTGAAAATAAAATTGCAAATGGGGTTATTTCATTTTAATTTAAATTTTTGCAGCATTCTTGGATGCAGACTTTGAAAATGAAAGTACAAATAGGATATTGCATTTTCATTTTATAATTTATAATTTATAATTTATAAAGATGATCGATTTATTTTCAATATTCATGGCAAGGAAATTTCTCCATAACTATCTAGTTCCTATACGGTACACATAAATATAATTTCAAATGGAAAACTGATATTCTACCTTGGGCAGCAATTTTACTACTGAGTAATTTAACACAAAGACATTTAAAAGAATAATAATAAAAATGAAAAAGGTTTCAAACAAAACATAACAGGAATAGTAATACCATTATGATAATTCAGAGGAGCACACAACAATGTAAAGAATTTTGCAATTGGGGCACAATAAGCTGTTTTGAGGAGGCAATGCAACATTTGTTTTTGAGCCCCCTTTTCTGCATGCATGGGGATGTATAGGGGCAAGGATAAAAAAAATGAAGGGTACAATATAGACAATAATCCAAACATAGCAACAAGCAAAAAACAATAATAAACAATTTGGCTTTGCAAAGGAGACACAAACAAGGTAAAATAAAAAACAACCAATAGGGCAACAGGACTGCAGCTCTTTTTGACTACATTGCCTAACGCTGGTTTAATTCAAGGTATAAGCACTTCTCAAACATCTCTTTCATTAAAACTTGCTTTCATTGTGCACAAAATGTTGAACTTGTATGCAGTCACCAACAAACCCATCCATTGATGGAGAGGTTGATGGGACACTTGTACCAATTCATACACCTATCCTTTTTCAGCCAAGGTCTCTTTACAGACATTGTGACAAATTTCCCTGGAAGTGGCCACAGTGCATTTACGTATCTTATCCAATTCAGTGTCTATCTTTTTTTTTTTCAGTGTCTATCTACTGACCTCTGTAAGTACTCCACAGTCAGTGGCTGAAGAGAAGTATAATGCTGCAAATCAGCGGGTATGTACCATGATTTAGCTCACAGTAGGAATGTGGAAAATGCACTTCAGGTGTCTCCACAAATCTTCAGGTGGCATCATATACTAGTGATCTAATTGTGAGCCAGGAATACCAGTTACAAGCTAACTGCTGGCATGCTGTCTTCAAATTCTTTATATTACAGAATGTCTGTTAATGCAATAACTTGCAAGTGCCTAAAGATGCTTTGAGTGAGATAATCGCTGTCATATCTGTAGAGAGACACCTAAGGCCATGAGGGATGAGTCAGAACTGCTGGGAACTGCATATAGAGGGGTTTAATGCAAAGTAGTGGTTTGATAATTTCAGAATGTTTAGCGGGATGTTCTTTTAAGGCATCTGACCTGAAGACTTGCACGTAATAATACATACATACTAAGGACGCAACATTGTAGAAACTTGTAGCCATCAATAAATACAGTATATAAAAAATAAGCTTGTAGCCATTTGGCTATATTTGCAGGCTTTTTTTTCCATTTCATAGTTCTATGAAATCATTAGATATGTTAGGAATTTTGTTTGGTTCTGATTCTATTTTATTTAACATTTTATTTAAAGCAGATGAATCTAAAACCTACTTCGATTTGTTCTTTCAATATTCCTCTTTCCTCTTTATATATTAAAATGAAGGTGTTTTAAAATAACTATTTTGAAAAAATGTTCTTAAAAAGGTCATGTTATAATACTTACCTGTCCATGTTCCCTGCATGCCATATTTGTTTTCTTTAATCAGGCGATCTGTAAAACACTTAACAGTGGCATTATGCTTTTTATGAATTGCTCCAATATTAATAATATTTACTCTGATCCAGAAGTAGTCATCAACATTTATCCATAATTCATATTGAACGATCCTTGTCTATGTATGCAAATTCTGAACAATCGCCATCAAAAGGATGCACAACCTCAGAGAGTTTCTTCTTTGTTTCCCAATAAGAGAATCACTATGGAGGCCCTTTTTTTTAGCATGACAGGATCGAAGAGTACAATCAAGTGATTCATGGTGATGAACAACAGAGGATGAAATAGTGTGAGTATAACAGCAAATTTCACTGTCAGACTGTTTTGAGAGATGCTTTTATAACTTGAATAAAACTAGTCTGAGGCGAGGCAATGCAGTGAAAGTGAGCTGCAGGCCAGCTGACTGATTGATAGTTTAACTGTATTTGGCTGGACACTAAAAACACTGAGAGACCTGCAGCTTTCTTAACCAGCGTAGCCTAAGGTTGATTTGATTCACAGTGTAAGCATTTTTGAAAAAAACAGCTGTTTTTACCAGTGTTGTCTAAGGATGGTTTAATACACAGTATAAGCATCTCTCAAAAAACTCTTACACTTATACTTGTGTTCATATAATTATCACAAATGACTTGACTGTTTGCACTATTACTCATGGCACACTAAAAAAAAATTTCCATAACTGGAATTACACATTATGTTGTGCACTGATTGGATGGTGATTTTTTTCATAACTTTTATAGGTTGATGAGGATGAGTTTACAGGATTCCCATAAAAAATTAAGGATACTTCAGTTTCATTGAATTTCACAATTATATTTATATTCAGGGACCTCAATTTATTTTATATATTTATGATCCTGTATATTTGGATACTTAATCAAAAATATAATAGTAAATAATTATGTAGTTACCATCACTGGAAACTACCATTGGATCTGGTGTTTTAAATACCCTGCTACTCCTGTTAATACACCAAAGTATTATACTCCTGGGGTAACCATTCTTTTTATCTTAATTAAGTGCCACAGGTATACAGCTGCCATAATAGAGGTTTCACAAAAAGCCCAAGGCGTAGCAGAAAACATAATGACATACAAATCTGGAGCTTTGCTGAGAAAACACAGTCTCATAAATTTCCATAATAAGAAACCTTCAGCTCTCAAATTGTCATTATAACATAAGAGAATGAAAGAATGTACGAAATTATGCAAACTAAACCAGAAGAAAGAAAGGCCTGGAACAACTGGAAACTCCATTGGAAAATCCTACAAGAAAGATAGGAAGCAACATGGATTAAAGAAATATTCAGAAGCGAATCAAAAAATGTTTGACCAATGGTTAAAAGTAAATCATTACCCAGCAGATTAACTGACATGGCATGGGAAATAAAACCAGGCATCATAAACACTACAAAAGACTGAGTGCAAAGGGAAAGTCAGTCTAATTGACAAATGACCAAGATCCAACTGCAGTGGTATTGAAGATGCTGAGCATTTGAAGTGGGGATGTAACCACAACCAAAAGGTGTGGAATCCCCAAAAATCTTGTTAAATAGAATACAGATCAACAAAGATAAAGATGTGTACAGTAAGTTCCAAACCCTACTAACAAAAGAGGAACAAAATCTCTTCTAGGTAAGAGATAACATTATTAAAAGCTTAGTACAGATGTCAAGGAGGCTGTTAACAAGTCATGGAAAGGTAATGCCAATTCCTAGTGTTGGAATTCCAAGTGTTAAACATTCAATCACTACATTTCATTAACTCCTTCCATATGTTGTTGCCCCCAGTTTTGGTTCATCTCTGGTGTCCTCAGGTTTCCATCTATCGATATGAAAACTATGATCCTACTCAATGCATCTATAAGCACTTGTGGGCTGATGAATTTGCAGACTTTCAGTAACATGAAAAGTTTGAAGTCAGTATTTCAGCAATTAGCATGTAGCTAGAATTCTTGGCTGTCTATTCTGTTGCTGAGGACTGATGAATTCATTTTTATTCATTTTGGGGATTTACTATATATATATATATATATGTATATATAAACACATCTATATATGATTTGAATCTCTTGCAACATTAATTTCAAGAATTAAAAAAATCACATGAGCCAAAACTCATAACTGAGTCAGTTTTAGCTGCAGTCTTAATGTAGTATTAGTAGGCTGTAGCAACACATAGATTCAACAGCTGTAGGTAAAGTATGAACTTTTAGCGTACTTTTTATTATTTCAATAAATAGCTTTGTTCCAGGATTGGGGGAGGAGGCAAGTTGCCCCTTTGACTCCCCCATAGTTGGTACTTATGTACAAAGATGTTCTTGGGTCCACCCTAGTGACTGAATACCCCTACACAACACATACTCTGTATAACCCCAATTTGCACCCCTGTGTGTAATGTATAAAGCTATGTTGGGGACAATCTCTTACAAAAATCCTCAAGTAGAGCATAAAAATCAATATTATCTGTTGCAGGTGATGATGAAGACGAACACATCTTGATTTAGATGTAGTGGACACATAATCATAATGCACAGAACGTAAAGTTAATAAAGTTTTTATGTAGGCGAACCTGTTCACGGTTTTGTGAGTGTGAATTAAATTGAATTCCTATGTTTTTCTCTACAGCTGCTGTCGCAAATAAAAAATCCAAACCTCAACCTGCACCGTTGTTGGAATACAGTTTTACAACCATTCAGGTAAAACGTTAATTATGAATACCTAACAGAAACGCATCCAAATGAGAGACACCTAGTTTTTGTGGGGTTTTTCTTGGTTAAAGCATTTCTTCTGTATTGCACAGAATGATTGACTATAACTCAGGCAGTGGTTGTAGTTCTTAACATGTTAGAAAATGTATTTATAAAGTACAGTAATATCCTATTGCATTTGGGGATTAGTTAACTGATTCGAAAGCTGGAAGTACTTTATATTTTTTATTACTTCAAAGAGTCCGCTATCACATTTTTGCTTATTAAATAGTTTTGTGACAGTGAGTCTTATTTAAAAATAAAACTGATAATATAATTCAATTACACGTGTCAATAGACTACATTAAATACATGCTCAAAGGCAAACATAGCTAAAGTAAGTTTGTGGTGGATCAATAGCTTTAACTGAGAGATTCCATTTCAGGTAACGTAAAAATGGCATCAGTTGATAAATTGTTATTTGTTGTGGAGAGTCTGGGACTAATTGTACCTCAAATGTCTTAAACATAACATTTTTGAAAGATGTCTGAAGTTAAAATTTTTAGTTGCCTCTGACCATGATGGAGAGCATAGACTTATCCAAAACAATTACAGGGTAGGAGAAATACTGAATCATTATGATGTGCAAATAATGGATCTGTGTAGTTGCTTTACTACAACGTAATTACCAAAGACATGTTTGTTTATGCTATACTTACAGAATGATGCTTACATAATTCCTTTCCTGCTACATTAATTTCTGGATATGTGACTTTTTTATATTTTTCGTATTTTTCCAGTTAACTTACCTCAAACAGCAGAAGATGTGAGTTAGCGTACCAGAGATGCGACTTGCATATGTGTTGCCCCTCATCATTTTACTACGTTTTATTGGGGATGCAGTTTGCCATCAGGAACAGCTCTCAGATGTGTAAAAGAAGAAGTTTAGGTGACCCCTAGTAAAACAGTAAACTACTCCTTAACTGAAGTCTTACAGATTGTTGTTCCTTTACAGACTATGCTTTTCAAAGAGGAATTTTTCACTAATTTGTTCAGTGCAAACCATTTTAAACACTTTTAAACTTTCTCAAAAAGTTTCTAAGAGGAATAAGTGTGTTAAATTTCATTAAAATTGGTCCAGTGGGTGCTGTGTTATTTCATGCAGACAGACTGAAAGACAGCGAAACAGACATGGTGATCACAGTAGGTACTTTTCACATTAGATATTGATGTGCTTACAAAGGAGGACAAGATGGTATATTCCAGTAAAGCAAGGATCAACATCGGCCAATGCTTGAATCTAAGATCTGGGAAGAGCAAATTTTAATGCTGGCTCTGAAGCAGTTGTCAGACTCTTCATTCTTTTATGGATATTTGAGGAGTAAATTAAATGTATCTTTGTTTTGAGAAATGAAATAAAAAGTATAACTGCCTTGTTATCTTATAATATCATGGAAGAGGTATGATTGTGTGATAATTCATCCTTTGTAGAATGAGAGCTTTATTTGCATATTTGCTGTTAATTTATATAGTTTGAATGAAGTGGAAGACTGTGAAAAACATATATTTTGCATCTCATCTCTTCTCCTGTTCTGGAAAGGTTACTAGTGTAGACAAGGTGTAGAGACTATCCTTTCTAAGTAAAATTAGGTTTCATCTTTTTGTTATCAGTTTGTGATACTATGCTAGAGCTCTTTGCAGTCAAATATTACACAGATGTGGTCAGAGTATGCAATTTCAGAATTGAAGTCATGTTTTACTCCTGAAAGCGTCTGCAGGTCCTCAACAAATGGAGTTAATTAAATCTGTTATCTTACTTAAGATAAGTGTAGCAGAAATCAGATAGGTATTCAATATAATTAAATTGTAGTAGATAGTGGTAATGAAGAAAGACCTTAGTCAATGTGCAGGTTAACCTCACCAGTGGTCACGCTTTAGTTAGTTACAAAAATAATGAGACAGAAGCCATAAGTAGCCCAAAAGAAGTTAATGGGATGATTTGCTAGAGTAATTGCGGGTGACAGGTGGAGAGGAGATCAGTAGTTTGAAGGGGTTCAATGCTCTACAGTATATAAAAAGAAAAAAAAAAGTGGTTTCCTGGACATCTAAGTCACTGTACATAAATGTGTTTGTTGCCTACTGCAAGGAAACCCAAAACATACTGTAAGGAATGCTATTTCTCAGGTGGCATAGGAGCATTTAAGAGTTTCCTAGAAGCATTCCTTGAAACATTTGTGAATAGGGGAGTTTCACATCCTGTTTTTATTGTCATCCCCAATAGGAAGGACTGATGGAAGGTGAGTGAATTTACATGTTCTGGATAAATAAGCTGTTTAGAACATGTTTGGACTGAAGCTTCTGTCTTAACCACTTTAAAATAAGTATCTTCTTCTTCTTTCGGCTGCTCCCGTTAGGGGTTGTCACAGCAGATCATCTTCTTCCATATCTTTCTGTCCTCTGCATCTTGCTCTGTTACACCATCACCTGCATGTCCTTTCTCACCACATCCATAAACCTTCTCATAGGTCTTCCTCTTTTTCTCTTGCCTGGCAGCTCTATCTTAACATCCTTCTCCCAGTATACTCGGCATCTCTCCTCTGCACATGTCCAAACCAACGCAATCTCACCTCTCTGACTTTGTCTCCCAACCGTCCAACCTGAACTGACCCCCTAATGTACTCATTTCTAATCCTGCCCATCCTTGTCACAGTGCAAATCTTAGCATATTTAACTCTGCCACCTCCAGCTCTGTCTCCTGTTTTATGTATGATTATTCAAATTTGTTCTGGAGAATTTTCAAAGAGTCCTGAAAAATATATATAGCATGACATCTGAAATAAAGCTAATTTGCAGTCTAAACTGAGACTCAAGCTTTAATGACAGAATTGCAGCATTGCTTTGTAAAAACAAAAGAGACAGTTATTCCATCTCCAGCTGTCATTGAAACACCAGAAATGAGAATTGTTATTTTATATAACTCAATTGTTACGTCACCCAAAGTTCATTATTAAGGCATAAGTGATAACAAGAGAATTTTCTCAACTTGCAGGGTGAAACACAAAGACATAATGCATTTTTAAAGCAATCCTGTTAACCAAATGTTGTTCACCAAACTCTTAGACTTTGGACAGTGCCACCTGCTGCAGCTAAATTTTCTACTTCCTGCCTGGTAGATTCCAGTATGCACTGAACTCCCTGCTATACTTCTTTTTCATCTACAGTATGATTATGTATATAATGGAACACCTCCACCATTCTGCATAGTCACTTTCTCCTCTTGTCATTCCAGCACATGGTAAAGACTGATTATTAAATACAGTTTGCATCTACATGTCATAAGGATATTCAAGGACTGATGATTAGTGCCTAAATATTTCTTGTGTATACTATCTGATGCTGTGTTCAGTGTATGATGTTGCATTCATTGGCTGTCTTTGGCATTCTACTACTGTATCTGGGATATATGCAAGTAAACATCTCAATACACTATGAGCACTTAACAAACAATACACTTGACCTTGAATTTAGACTGATGGCATATCCTTCTCCTTTAATATGTGCAGTGGACTGAAAGAGCACCATTTACTCAAGGAAAAGGATGTTTTTTGGCCCTTTAAAACATTATTCCATTAAAATGGAATGTTGCAGTATGCAGCAAATTAGGCCTTGGTCTAATATTCCAGCCAGGTGTCCTGAAAGCCAAGACTCAAAGCACTGTGATCATTTTTAGGTTTATTCTTTACAATTAAAAGTTTTTAACATGTTTCTCTGAAATATTATTCTATCAAAAAACAGTCAATACATATATTAGTGTTCAAAAATATTGAGTAAAAATGTTCATTGATCAATAGGCAATAATAGTTACAGTAGATAGTTGAAATGGAAGCAAGAAGGCTGGGGTAGTCAAAAGATTTTTTTTTTACTAAACAACTCTGGTGGTTATCTGGGATACTATGAAGATTTATTTTTCATTCTTTCTCCTGAAATTGTAGTGTTTTTCATGTTTTGGCCTGGTCTCTGTTGAACACACTTGTTGGTCTTTTTTTTGTTAACAAAGTTTAATTGAAATATTAAGAAAACCCTTTAAAGGGGAACATAAAGCCATTCTGACAGCAATTACATTAACGTTAAACCGATCATCTCCCACTATTTCAACTTCATGGAATTTATATATATATATATATATATATATATATATATATATATATATATTTATTTATTTATATATATATATATATATATAGTGGCATGAGGCTGGGGGCCAGACCAGGCTGGGATGCACCTTATACATCCCCCGGGCCACGAGGGGGCAACCACCCTGCATAAGGAGGGGACCACGGAGACAGAGCCAGGAGACTCAAACCCGTTGGTGCCCGTGGCTACTGCCAGGGGGCGCCCTGAGCATTGTGGAGCCCAGGAAACCTGCACTTCCACAACACCTGGGCAGGTGGAGGAAGAACCTTCCAGGGACACCTGGGGCCTCATGTATAAACAGTGAATATGTACAGAGATGTTGCGTAAGAACGTTTCCACGTTCAAATCGTGATGTATAAAACCTAAACTTGGCATAAAGCCACGCACATTTCCACGGTACCTCATACCCTGTCGTATGCAAGTTCTCCGCTCGGTTTTGCAGACTGGCAACACCCAGCGTCAAAGCAGTGCTACTGTTCCTGTGTGGTTTATCTTTCTTTTTCAGATGTACCGCGGCTTTATAAATACACTGAAATTAACCGCTTATTATTTATTAGTTTAAGGCATCTGATTGTAATTAGCCAGTAACAATATAATGGTCCACGGAATGGCCACACTATTCCAAATACCATAGCTGCTTTAGCGTTGTTACTCTCACTGCACCTTCTTTTTCTTCTTTCAGCTGCTCCTGTTAGGGGTTGCCACAGCGGATCATCTTTTTCCATATTACTCTCACTGCACCACTCAAGGGAGCTGATCGGAAAGAAAATTATCGATATACTACATCAAGCACACGCTGACTCAGCCATGCTTCCTATTTGAACTGCTGCTCACATGGCAAAAGCTTCAAACCTTTCCTGTACGGACCTCGCGGTTCAGAAACAGTTTCATTCCAAGATCTCTAAACACACTCAATCAGTCCATCAAGTGCTTCTTGTAGAACTGTTTGTACTTATAAGTACAATCACCTCAATTGCACTACAGTTATAATATTACACAACCTGAGCCACTTTAGAGTAAAGTGTGAATTTACATATGATGAAGATATCATTTTAAAGATGAAATGCAGCAAAATATGTTTATTATATTATACAGATAAAACTTTAACTTCATTTAAATAATCTATATTGTTAATAATTAAAGGACACGGTGTTGATGCGCTAGCAAGGATCTAACGTTCCGTTGATGGATTGTTCCTGCCGCCCACTGTATGCTTCACTGGGACTGGCGTGAAGGATAGAATAATTAAACATGTACTACGAAGATATTTCAATGTTCCTTAAAAGTTTTGAAGAATTGGTGTTATAAGCTTACAGATGGCTTAACGTCTATTACAGAGCTGATTGTGTAGCAATTGGTTACTTGGAGAAAGAAAAGGAAGGACAGGAATTGGGGATTAGTACGTTTGAAAGAGACAGTACTGCTGCAATAAAGTATTTCATTGAAGGTCGTGCACAATCATTGCACCACTGTGTTCACATGTTTAATAACATGCTTTAACTCCTATCATCATGAAAATTATATCAAGTATACATCTCAGTATTTTAATTATTCAGAGAGCTATGGATTCTGTGTCCTGTCGGGGGAAGAGAAAACCCAGAAGCACGTAGTGATTCACACACATAGAAGATCAAATACAAAACAAAGCATTTAACGTGCTACTTTAGTTACAATGGCATTTGAGAAACTAGTACATTAAACGATTTTAAGAAGTTTATGATGTTCTACTGTACTTTAATGACAAAATAAACTACATGATTAAAGTGGAAATTTAGAGATTAAAGTTGACGTTTCGTGCTTTTTTCCCACTGTGTGCCTTTTTTTTTTCTCTGTACCCTAAAAAGCTTTCATATGACACTCAGACGGTGGGCTACGACTCGCCTTTTCACAGCGATTTTGATATGTGACAAATTCTTTTTTATTATGGGCACTGTGCAACTTTGTGAACTTGAGCTTTCGAGTTTCTCCGACATGCTATGTCACTCGATCAACTTCCTTTTGTTGTTTATACTACTGTTTAAACTAACAAATAGTACGTTTTTCCTTGCCTCCATTTGGTATTTGCTGCAATTCTTCTATTTTCACCCTTGTTTTTCCCATTTTGAATGCTGAGCTTAAGGACTATTTATATTGATTTACATATTGAAAGAGGCGTAATTCTGGGACAGCAGGCGCATGCACAAGCGTTACTTTTCACGCTGACCAGGATTTATGTAGCGGAAGAACACGGAAGTTGGCGAACACACAGATTTATGCATCTGGATTTTTCTGTGCATAAGCACATTTTGGCTTTTGTGCTTACGTCATGTTTTAGTGCGAATTCTACACATGGCGTTATGCATGAGGCCCCTGGAGTGCTTCCGGGTGCTCGTGTGGCACTTCCACTACACGAGGAAGTGCTGCCAGAAGGTCATTAACAAGCACCTTGAACACATCCAGGTGAATATAAAAGGGGCCACCTTCCTACAGTCGGGGAGCTAGAGTCGAGAGCTGGAAGTGGACAAAGCTCCAGTGACAGGAGGAAGAAGGGCGGCCCACAGACATTGAGAGAGGCCCGTGTTGGGGGTGGTTGGTGCTGGAAACACTGTGTGCTGTGTGGGACTTTTGGCAGTAATAAACGTGTTTTATAAATTGCTGGTGTTTGTCTAATGGTGTTCGGACCAGTTCTCACAATATATATATATATATACAGTTAGGTCCATAATATTTGGACAGAGACAACTTTTTTCTAATATTGGTTCTGTACATTACCACAATGAATTTTAATTAAAACAACTCAATGCAGACTTTCAGCTTTAATTCAGTGGGGTGAACAAAACGATTGCATAAAAATGTGAGGCAACTTAACTATTGACTAAAATGTAATTCCTGTAAGTTTTGTCATTTCTTTTTTTTAGCAATTCTGGAAATTGGGTCCCCATTCATTTATTTGTGCAATTGTAATTACAGTGGAATCACTTTTTGAGTGAGTCTGGGGCATGAATATTGCATGTTCTTGAGGACGCTGAAGGAAAATGAGACTCACACAGACACAGAAAAATCAGTAAACTTCAGGAAAAAGGCCAGAACCAGGATTCAAACCTAAAATTTTGGATCAATGAGATAGTAGTTCTAACAACGGGAAGATTCACTTGAAAGAGGCCCCGAATATTCTTTTGTAACTCCCGTTAGGATGAAGCAATATGAACCAAAAAAATATGCTATATACCTTGACATATGTGTAATCGAGTGCATTACATGTGATGCTGGAAGTGGTTTCCATTTTCTGACAGACATCTTTCGACGCTGCACTCCATGTTCCTGAACGTATCAGCAAGCATCTCAGGGGGAATAGCAGCAATTTCGTGTTGGATGTTTTCCTTCAAATCTTCCACAGTGCAAGGCTTGTTCCAATAGACTTTTCCTTTGAGCATACCCCAAAGGAAGAAGTGTGGTAGTGTTAGATCTGGCGACCGTGGTAGCCAAAGCCCTTTTGAAATTACCCTATTGCCGGAGAAGTACTTAATTTCTGCCATGCTCCTTGCCGATATGTGACACGTTGCTACATGTTGCTGGAAGTAACCTTCCATTAACTCACGATCATCCAGTTGATTCTGACATCGCTTAAATGAATTGGTGACTCAATAGGTTCGTACCATGAAGAAACGCTGCTCAATACTGTACACCACCATCCTGATGAGAAGTCGAGTGACTGAGTGATGGGGTACTCAGAAGTTGCAAATGGAGGTTAAATGCCGCGACAGCTGTCTGGCGCCTACCTCAGTGCTCCAATGCAGGGGCCTCCTGGCTTGTTCAAAGCTCCATATACCGAGCAGCACATTGCACGTTGTTTCGTTCAGATTGCTTCGTCCTAGCGAGAGATATTACAGAATATTCGGGGGTCTCTTTTGAGTGAATGTCTCTGTGTTATGTCACTGTACTGTTCATCATAGTTAATATGTTCCTTCTTTAATTTCCCCTTAACATTGGTTCTTATTATTTATTCCCTAGTGCTTATCCTTACTACTAATTAGGGTCTTTATTCAATTACACTTAATATTGCTCAACTTGGTAATTTGTTTAATTGAGATTATCAGTATTTATCTTTAATCTTACTTGGAAATTCCTGACAAGTATTGATTATATACAGTATGAGCTCTTGTTATAAAATAAGATTTTGTTTCTAAACTTTCAGTAGCTTGTATTACTACCACTTGTATGGTTTAAATTGTAAAAACAGATATTTTGGCCCAAGGGTTTGGATTCACTTTATCCTCATTTTGTTAAGACATAGCATAGGTTAGGTGGTCACAGTAATGTTACGCTTACCATCTTTAGGACTCTTTGAATGTTGAGCTTGACAGTGGTCAACTGCCCTTACAAGTGTCTCGAATTAAGTCTTCACTAATATCCTTAGAAGGAATTAATTAGGGCTAAGTGGACAGATTAACAGAGTAAGAAAAGGTATTAAATGTAAAATGATGTTTGTTACACAGTTGTGAATAATGCAAATAAAAATATTTAATCCCAAAATGCCAGTCACACATCCAAAGAATTGTCCCATTTAAAATCTTAATATGCATGCCATATTTTGCTAAACGATACTGTTAGTAATATCTTTCAGTGATGTACATCTGCCAAAATCAAAGAAAAATATTTTTTTTAAATGAAAGAAAATGCAGACAGGTTATTTTGTGCCCTAAGACAAGCTTATTAGTGTGCCAACCAACTGTTTGGTAGCTAACCTGTGCAGCTGGGTTTCCCCCCCCACTTATGATCTGCACCCTAAGCAAATGCCTAATTCACCTTAATAGTCACGCTGGCCCTGCATACTAGTGATAGATTTCATTACACATTATTTTAACATATTATTTGAGGACATAGAATTGTTTAAGTTATGGTGAATATTGACAGTTATGGTGCCATTTCCACTCTGAATAATTGAGACAGGTAGAAAAAACAGAGCTTGATGTGCTCTCTTGGAATTGTGAAAAATGATCCCACGTATATGAAGGAAAGGAGGTGTGGTGGGAGACCGAGAATGGGTTTGTCACATTTTGCCTTTAGTCCTCTGTAGATCTATATAGGAGCAACAGTGATGATCTTAGTTCACTTGGCCTTCTGTCACCTACAGAATAATTTATTAAACAGTGCTTTTTAATTGTCAACACTCTCATCCAAAAATACCTAGATATTCTTTTTACCGTTTATTATCCTTGGAGACAACTTAGATGTTTTGATGCTCCTTTCTGTTCCAGCACTTCTTACTGCAACACACTTTATAAATATCTGTTTTACATCTAGTTCCTATTCTATGGAGCCATTTACTTAGGTAATTTTGTGAGACTCTGCTGGCTACAGCATTTAAATCAGGACTAAAAAGTGTGTTGTTTTTATGAAATGTTTTTTCAGCAGTTTTTTTCAGACACTAACTTTCCCATGCCTTAATGAGGGCAGCTGTCATTGTACTGCTGCCTCTTATCTCTAGTAGACTGGGTTTTAATTTCAGCCAGCTTAATATTTATGTGGAATTTGCCACTTCCCTTACATCTGTATTTCTGTGTACTCTGCTTTTCTCTTATTGTTCAGAGATGTGTGTCCCCATCACCCTACAACTGGATTAATCAAGTTCAACAACTGGACAGACAGATGTCTTACTGTACTACAGATTCTCTGGCTACAATCAATCGATCTGTTTCAACATAGTATTATTCATAGTCCTTAATGACTAGTCTTTTCCCAGCTCCTCTTAGCATCAGATTTTCTTATTTTAATTTTTATAGAATTACTTGATTACATGGTAAAGTTTTTTTTTTAATGCTCATGATGGTAATACTGTTCGATAAAATCAAGATTTATTGATCGACTGATTCTCAGTAATTCAGGCCCATCAATGGTAATAGGTCCACTCCACGATAGCCATCTAGAAACTTTACATTGAACATTGACCAGAAACGAGATGTTTCCAGTAGACTAGACGAATGCCTCCAGGAAATACTATGGAAAAAAAATCAATTTCAAGTAGATGTACAATCATTTTGTGTTTCCCAAAAGATACATCTGACTTTAAATACAATTCTCTTATATACCATATGCAAAATGTTTCCAGGCCTCACAGAAATCATGAATAGGTGGAGGCATGCAGAGAGATGGCGGATAACTTTACTGACTGGTGCAGGATGAATCATTTGAAGGTCACATTAGCAAACTGAAGTAGATGGCTGTAGACATTCAAGAAGAGAGGGGAGGCACAGACTGTGTTCTTCGTTTAGGGAATAAAAATTTAAGAGGCTCAGTTATATACAATATTTTACAAAAGTCTTAAGACACTTTAGATAGTTCACAAAAATATCTGTCTTAGATGTCTCCTGGATTAGTTTCTTAATAGAACAGAGTGTATTTAAGAGTTTAAAACAATCCTTTTACAAAAGATGAAGCAATACAATAAGATATTTGAATGTTTAAAGAAACAAACTAACATAGTAATAGACCACTTTACAGTTAAACAAGTGAGATCTTTGGAGATATATAGCACAGTATTTGATTAATTAAAAAGATCAATAACCAGAATGTGTAGGTTGAACAAAAGTGATTAACTGAAATGGGAACAGCTGTGTAAAGGCAATAAAACGGCAAGAGACAACCAATAAAATGAGTCAGTTTAACCTGCAAATCTCACATCATGTTAAAACAGAGCATAGTGGCAACAAACAAAATGGTTATTCTGCATTAATAAGGTCTCTCCCAAGCAGAAACTTTGTGACAGACAGGTGTTTCCAGATGTCCTGTACAACCTCGATGGCAGAAGCACAAACAATCAGGCAATGAGGGACACAAGCACGAGAGTTGGAAACTGAGTGCAGCAAACAAGAAATACATCAAGCTTACTTCCTTTCAACATCAGAAGATGTCCAGCAATGATATCAGTCCTGAACTGGCACAAACGACTAGGACCCTAATACATCCATCTACTTTTTGGAGAAGTCTTACTAAAAGAGGTCTTTATGGAGGAGTTGTGACCATAAAGACATTCCTCTGGGTTGGAAATAAAACCAAAAAACTCACCTACACTAAAACAGGTACTCTGAACTGATGAGTCAAAATTTTAAGTTGTTGGCTCTAAATGAAGGCAGTTTGACCACCCAAGGGGTGAAGAATGGCAGACTGATAAATGTCTCTAGATACAAATGAAATTAATTGGAGTTTCCCTGCAGGTTTAGGGCTGCATTACTGCAAACTGAAGAGGTGATTCGATGAAAATCAATGGTCCTACTCACTGCTGAGATGTACTGTCAGACTCCTATCCAACGTGCAGTACAATCAGGGAGGAGTCTAATTGGTCCCAGCTTTTTTTTGTGTGGCAATGACCCCAAACATATGGGCAAAATTATAAAAAATTATTTGCAGTGAAAAGTGTTTAATCTGCGAGAAATGATCTTGTTCTCATCAAGCCAGTCTGAGATTACTTGCATAGACACAAGCACGTAAGACAGTCAGAGTCAGCAGAGAAGCTGTGATAAGTTCTCCAAAAGGCTTGGAACAACTGACTATGCCAACTGAACAACTGACTAATGTTAAAAAACCTCCCTTTGACCTCCCAACACAAGAGACAAGCTCTCTGGTATCACTCCCTAAGGACCTGAACATCATCATTCTGTCAGCAGACCAAAAGAGATGCATCGTTGTGCCCAATGCATTGGACTATCATGCCAAGGCCACCACACTCCTGAGTGGTGACTATACATATGAATCATGAATAAAATATCCTTTCAGCCGGCTGTAGAGTGGTTGTAATAGCTTGAGAAAGACAAAGCCATTGAGCACACTCTGTGAATCATACTTAGTTCTATTGTCAGTAACACCAACTTGGTAACATAAAACATTGCTAAAAACATAGCTGCCATCATAGCCCCCTTAGCCGGCAACACAGTACACCACATTCAAACTCTTTTAGAATTTCATAATAAACTCTATAAGATAAAGCTGGAAAGTGTTAGGGCTCGTGTTTACTTCACAATCACAACGTGTATGCACACACATCATGGCTGCCACGAGTTCCCAGAAATTAATGTGGCGCGTGCGCGAGTTGCAGTACCAGCAAAAAGTCAGGGGGCGCAATGTGATAAAAATCAGAATGTGACATTGGGGTCTCTGTTTACTATCTACATGTGACAGAAAGCCGCTATGCAGAACCTCCGGGATCGATGTGCATGCTTCAATATTTGATGAATGGTTCGATATGGTGAAGCAAAATGCTGACATACAAATACACTTGTGGTTATTTTATATTCGTGTTGCATATTCCTCATTGTAACGGCACAATACATTTTAAAGTTCTCACATACCATCTTTCTCCTGTCTCTTTTTTTTTTTTTTTTGCACCTTAACAACAGTATCAGAATGTAAGGCAGCATATTTGAGCCACATGTATTTTGTGATTAAAGTGGATGTTTCGGCTTTAATCTCAAAATGTCTACTTTAACCTCGTAGTTTACTTTATCATTAAAATAGACCGTGGTAAATGTCATCTTAAAACCGGGCCAGTTGTTAATCACTATGTGCTTCTGGGGCTTCCTCCTGACCTGACAGCAGCAATCGCCACACACAGAACACATTACATTTATGATATTCCAGCTCTCTGTACATTTAAAATCCTTAGATTTATACTTGATATCACTTTCACAATGAAATGCTTAAAGTATGTATGTTACATTTTACAGATAAGTCGTTAACTTAATTTACATAATAAATACTGATAATAATTACACATGTTGTGATGGCACGGTTTGCCTCGCAAGGAGTCATGTCCCTTCTGTTCCTTGCCTGGAGTTTGCATGTTTTCCTGGTTTCCACAGTGTGCTCCCGTTTCCTTCAAAGACATAAAGGTTTGGGGATTTGGTGATGCTAAAATGACAGTAGTGTGTGTGTGTCTGTGTGTGCTTGTGTTCACCTAGTGATGAGCTGATGCCCCGTCCATGGGTTGTTTCTGTCTCACACGCAATGCTTGCTGGAATAGGCACATCCCTGGATTTATTGATTTAATCATTAAACATCCTTTTCAGAGATATTATGGCAAGGTGTCCTCGCAATTTAATGGGTGTTTCAGGCAATTCACAACACAGCAAAGCTGAACTTGTTCTCACGGTGATGATATCTTGCACTGCCACCTGATGGAATCTTCCAGATTTACGTAAAGTACGTGTGCAAGTATGAAAAGTACAATGCTTGCGAAGCAGTAGCATCCGCTGGAGCATGCATCGCATCGCGTGAAGTATAAACCTGGCCTTAAACCACCATTTATATGCTTGCCCTTTATAGGGGCAGTGCAGACAGTGAGTATGTCATCCCGGCTTGTCATCCCGGCCAATACCCCCAGGCCGCCAGATGGAGCCCTCCCTGCAGTATGGAGGTGCCCGAAGACCAGCAGGGAGTAATGGGACATGTAGTTTTTATACAAGACCCTGCTGTATACCACAGGGGCCACAAGAGGGAGCTGCAGGGAGGACCGAAGACTTCTTTGTGCCTTTTAACCCGGAAGTTCGTCAAAGGAAGAGCGACGGGCTTCCGGGGTGAAAAGAAAGGACTTGTACCTGACCCAGAAGGGACTGAGAGTCACATGGACTGGGGATTGGAACACTTCCGGGTCAGGGAATATAAAAGGACTATGAGAGCTCCCAGACGGCGAGCTGAACTGGGTGGAAGGGTGGCAACGCGTCTGGGAGTGGAGGATTGTTTGTTATTGGTTATTGTGATTTGTGTATGAGTATAGTGGAGGAGAGGGTCTTTGTGCACTTTGGAGATTTAATAAAGTCCACTTGTGGACTTTTACCTGGTATCTGGAGTCGTGGACAAGGGTTCAAGGAAGCGATAGCGCCCCCTATCTGTCACAGTAGTTACCATTGGATAACACCCTAAATAGCAGAAAGCAATACAACATGGATCAAGTATATGTTTTGTTAGACATATGTCTAAACATTTCTGTAAGAGAAAATACTTTAAGTTAATGTTAATGGTAAATTTAGGCATTAAGGGCATAGAGTTTTCTGACTGTTGCTTAGAAAGATTCCCAGAACGTTGCATAGAACATTGCATAGAGCAATACATAGAAACCTTAAGGAATGTAACCTAGATATTTAAGCAGAATATCATAAGTTTCCCTTTTCCCCTTTCTTTTTTGCATGTATCGTCAACCTTTTTATCTATTTTTGTGTGAATGGTTTGCTTTGAATTTCACTAAAATCTTTATAAATAAAGACACGGTAAAACATGATTGTCATGGGTTCACAAGTTTTTTCCATGGTAGCCATCAAAGTCATCTTGTATTTAGAAGGAATGTTTGAAAAACTCGGAAGGGGTTTCAACAAATGTTTCATCCCCATGTGTTTCAAACCAAGCAATGCACTTGGGCAGACACTGGTACACCTGCCAGACCCATCACTGAATGTAAGCAAAACAGCATTGTGAACACAGGCAAATGCAGTGAAGAGTTCAAACATCTATGCATTTGGAACATAATAACCAGAAAACAAAGACATGGTCCAAACTAGAATGACTAAACACTCATGTCAAGACTCAGAAGTCTTCTTATACCTAAAGAACAATGGACACTCATTTGAGGGCAGTAAGTTACGCATTTTGGACAGAGATGTAAAATACGCCATCTCTGTGACATGCTGGAATAACATAAACCAAGGGAGATGCCTATCTCACAACCTATCAGCCACATACTGTACAATGCCACTCTATCACCTTTACCCTGGTTGTTTCACAACAGCTCACACCCCCATGTAATCCATGTACCACCTGCAACTTCAGGTTCTTGACAATTCATTGATTAGATTATGGCAAATGATTAGATTGCCCATTAGGGTTAAATGCCAGTGAGTGGTCCGTACTACTCCGTTGAATTGAAGAAACCTCTTGGATGAGAGTCTAGAGTGCACGGAATGTCCAGTTGCTTTTGATTTGCTACTACTAGATATTGATTTGGCAATGTTCATATAAACATGAATACTAGCATACAATATTATCACAAAACACTGTTTATTATAACTCAATACCCTCAAAAGAGTCATATGAACAAAAATACACTTTTTTCACTGTGATGAAGACTCTTGTTGGCAGTTATATTATGTGTGTGTCTCTTTTTCAGAGCTCTATCTCTGAAGCTGGTGGTGCATTAGACATCATCGAGTTACAGAGAATGAAGTTACTGATCTTGGTGATAGGGCATGTAAGATTACAATATATGAAATTGCAGGGCCATGACGACTTTCCAGCACAGCTTCACATTTCCAAAGTATTGTAAGTTTGTCAAGTTTAAGGATTGCCAATCCATATCTGGGTGTATCGACACTGAGATCCAAATTCACTCATACAAGGCTAATTTAAAGTTGACAATTGGCCTCATTTGCACATTTTTGGATATGGAAAGAAAGCTGGAGGACAAGACAATGTAAAATCCACACAGCCAGTAATTGGACGGGGTTCAAACTTAGTTGCTTTGAGCATTGTGTCAGCAGCAGTAACCATTGTGCCTCAGTACCACAGAAAGAACACTGCACACTATATCTATCATGATTCTCATTTCTTATAGCAGTGCATGATCCCATATTCAATTCACACTTGTTCTAAGAATAAAATGTTTATTCATAAAGTGGAAAAAATGTGATGAAGAATTTTCTAATCATTCAGTCTTTTTAAACACTTTATTTTACACTTATTACCAAGTCCTCTGCTGAACTGCTGGGTTTACATTGCCATATAGCTACGCAGATTGTGAAATGTGTCATTTGATCTCAGACCTATAACTGAAAACACATTGTAAATGAACTGTAAGGCCACAGGCTAAAACATGTAATAACTAGGTTCAAAGACAGAAAGTTGGCAAGACAGTTTCTTTGATTTTCGTCAAAGAAAGTATTTCTCAGAAATGCAAAGGCTATAATAGCCTAAAAGCACTAAAAATTGTTTAATATATAGAATACCAAAGGGAACAGGTAAAACCGAGTATTTTATACTAATCTATAAGCACTTTTAAAAGAATCAATATTTTTCCTGAATGAAAAGAAAATGACAGAATAAAACTGACATCTGAAATGTAAGTTGTGAATTAGCAACACAAATTCATTGAGCTTGCATATAGAGCTGTGTTGCACAAGCAGCCTGAGATAAAGACAGATTTAAATGGCATTACTTGCCTTCTTTTATTAATTAAGCACAAACTGTAGATTGTTAAGCAGGCGATACTCTGAAAAAGATGCACCTCAATAAATCATGTGAGCCTTGTGTGTGAACAGGTTTTTTTCTGCACTTGTTTACCTAGTTTTATTTTTAACTCGCAGGGGTATCAATTGTTGCCCAAGGTGGGAGTATCAACTAAATTTTGAAATGAAGCATGGGTAACAGATAAAGTGCCTATAAAGAGCATTTACCCTCTAGAAACTTTTCACAATTTATCATTATTTAACATTCAATCACATTGGTTTTAATTGAGTTTTTTTGGCACCGATCTCACAAAAGACTGTTCATGTCAAAACAGATCCCTGCAAAGTGATGTACTGTACCTTTTTATAAATATAAAACACAAAATAATTGATTGTATAAGTATTGAGCCCATCAAGTCAGTATTTGGTTAGATGCATCTTTGGCATCCATGACAGCCGCCATGAGTCTGTACAGACAGGTCTCTCTATCAGCTTTGTTTCTTCTTTTCCAAACTACTAAAATTCTCTCAGGTTGTTGTGGGATTCAGAGTGAACTTCTTTTTCAAGTCCAGCCACAAATTTTAAATTGAATTAAGTTCTGGAAACATGACTTGGCCACTCTAGGATATTAACATTGTTGTTTTAAACAATTCCTGTTTAGCTAATTACCAGTTTCCCAAGGTGTAAGTTTCTTGCACACTGGATTAGGTTTTCCTCCAGGATTTCCCAGTATTTTGCTGCCTTCATTTTACCTTCTACCATCCCAAGCCTTGCATGGCCTGCTGCTGAGAGGCCTCCCCAAAGCCTAAAGCTTCCACCTCCCTACTTCATGATGGGGATGGTGTGTTTTTGATAATGTGCTGTTTTTGGCATATGCTGAACATGGCATTTAGTCAGATAGCCAAAAAATGTTCAATTTTGGTTTCATCAGACCATAGAACCTTCTTCTAGTTGGCCGCAAACTGCACAGTTTCCCATGTGACTTTTGGTAAACTTCAGTTGAGGTGTCATGTGCATTTTTTTAAACAATGGTTATCTCTTTGCCACTGTCCAATAAAGATACAACTGGTGAAGCACTCAGAGAACTGTTGTCATATGCACAGTCATTCCAGTCTCCTTCATTGCAGCTTGTGACACCTTCACAGTTCTTATAGGTCTCTTGGTAGACTCTCTCACTAGTCTTCTTCCTGCATAAATGCTCAGTTTTTGTTGATGGTTTGCTCTATTCAGATTTATAGATTCAGATTTCGTTATAGTTCAGTTAACTAGACTCCAAAGGATATTCAGCTATTTCCATATTTTCTTGTATCCATCCCCTGACTTGAACTTTTCAAACAACTTTTCATGGAGTTGCTTGGAGAATTCTTTGGTATTCTTTGTGTATGTTAGGCCACCATATTCACTCACCATATTTCTGTTTTTTGTGGGTGATTTCCTTCACTTGGCGGCATCAGATGCAATTTTACAGTACAAACATAAGTGGTTCTCAACTGATTGGGATGTGGTCATTTAGAACTTTCAAATATAAGGTCATGATCTTACTGGAAAATAATATCTTGATTTTTACAGGTTACAGGGGAGCAGGTGCGCCAAGTGGTGCAATTATGTGCTTTGGGGTCTTGTTCATAAGTGAAAACATCAAGAGCTTGATCAATGAATTAGCAGAATTGTCTTAGTTTTGTAAACTTAGTACTGAACTGTGTTAGTAAAGTAGAGATAAGTCCTTGAACCATTTTTTGATAGTTCTACTTCCCTATTCTCATGTTCATAAGATTTGGGTAAAAAAATAACAGCGATAATAAGTATAAGTAGCAAAAATCTGCTTTTTGTTTAGGGCTGCAAGGTTCAATCTGCGTGAGCTGCATTGTACTGGAGAAATTCAGAGCAGAATTATTGCTTCTCTGGACTGAGGAGTGAGTGGAGCTGATTGGTTAATTCAGTGAAGATTTCCCAAGGTACCTCAAAGAGAGGGTGTAGTAGGAACCATGGGATGAGACCTAGAGTAAGACTCAGGATACAGGGTTAAGCGTTACATCTCTCAAATTGCCTAGTGGTGCCTGGTAATTCCCCAGGAGAAACTGGAGGCTGCTACTGAAGATAGAATAGCCTGGTATGTTAAGCTTTGCCAGTTCCCACTGCAAACTCACTACAGCATGCAGATGAAACGGTGAAGAGATTAATTATTGAAATCTTGTTTTTGAAAACTAGAAGAATATGTGAAGAACATTTCCCACATAAGAGTATAAATGTATGAGTAGCTATGTGTCTCCAAACAGTCATTTACTTCTTTATTAAACTCCAAACCCCAGTTGTGGTATTTTCAGGAAAAAACATATAATCTGTATAATTTTTCATTTACTTAAAGAAGTTTTTTGCCTGGTTACTTAGCGATAGTACATAAAAAAGAAAATCCCTTGCAGCTATATGTATAGGAGAGTTTTCTAAAATAAAAGGTAAGGACAAAAGGTTAACAAGATTCATAAAATCGTATATCTCTGCATATTTAATTCATTGACCTAGTTCGTTAAAAATGCCTCATCTCATTAAATTCAAATTGGAGATCGTTTGTGAAATAATTACTATGAGCTGAGATCAAACAAAAGAACCTGATTGCAATTACATTATAGCAAATATACCTTAGCATTTAAAACAAGAAGAATATTTAGACAGACATAGTTACTGTTCTAAAATATTTCTTTTAAGCAAATACAAAAAGGACAATTTATGTAGAGTTACTACCTAGCAGTTAACTAGATGACACTTTGCCAAATACAGAATAATCTCTGACACAAGCCAAAAAGTTGCACTGTCAAGTAGCTTTTCTTTTTAATATATAATCATTTACAAAATAAATTATTGTTTAAACACAATCTAAAATTTGAATTTAATTGGCTTTTCGGAAATATTTATTGTATTAATGAATGCTTACCATGGATTAACTTTTTTACTTTTTTCAAAGTTTTGGGTTGCAGTAGTAAAAAGTATAGAAGGAAAACAAAAGTGAGGAAAATAAAGTACAATAAGACGCTTCTTTTATTTGCATGGTGTGCAATATAACATGCAATGACTGGTTTTTCAAAATTGTCCCAAAAATGTGTTTTGGATGTGATTTTGCAATTATGACATGTGTAATTCACTAAAATGATAACCTCATATGGTTTCTTCCATATTCTAGCCCTCCAGCCCCACCCAATCTTCCATGCTTCTTTCCATGCAGCTACATGTGCTATCATTTGCCTCATGTACTGCCTGCCTGCACATTCACTTTGCCATTTTCACCTTGGACCACTCATTTCTGGTCAGGGGTAGCATCATTTATGCTTACTTTCCCCAAATCTGTAAAATAATCCAATCCAGGATTCTTCTGGGAACTTGCAGGCGACCATGCACTCGGGCCAATGGAAAGCACCCCTGAAATGCATGCAAGTAAGTGCCCTTGATCTGCAATCCTCCTTTCCACACTCTGTACCAGAATACCTACTTATGCACATGCAGAACAAGGTTGCAGATGTGATGAGAAATATTTATGGTAGTGGCACAAATTTTACTGATTATGAAACTGTTTAGTTTTAATTTAAAATGTTCTCATCACTACATACAATTCAAATTTAAACATAAGATGTGTGTAAGGGTGCAAGTGTACACATGGAACACACATGTTCACATTCTTACTTGCATGTCTCAGAAAAGCTGTCAATACCATTATACAAAAAACAGACAAATTTAATTGCACAATTGAACATTGTGCAAATTTAATTGTACAGTGTACATCACATACAACATAAACATATAATTAAACTATTTGGTGTTAACTCAGACCATGACTTGGACTCAGAATTCTATTATAGTTGTGATAAGTCCAAGTCAGACTCAAAGTGACATGTAACAATCCACTTCACATTGTTAAGCCTGAATAACTTTCAGACTTTTCTGCCATCTAGTGGATAAAATAGCATTATGCTGCAAAAAATCATGAGGCTTTCTACTCGTTTCTTAACTCTAAGGTAACTAATTAATATTTCATGGCACAGAGCCTTCAACCTAAACACAATAACATGTAAAGAAGATAGTGTAAAGCCAGTTTTAGAACAAACTGAAACTGAACCATTAGTTGAATGAAGCGATAGGGATGACAGTGTGAACTAGTACGAGATGTTGACACAGATAGGGAAACTGATACATACAACACTGTATGAGCAAACTACTTGGTGAATTTGGCTGCCTGAAGCTTCACCGTGGTGCAAGTAGGTGCATGGCAAAAAGGCAAATTTATTGCAATTGAGTGGAAAGAGAAGAAAGATGTTAGCTTCCTATACACTGTTAACAATGCAATAACTGTCATTTGTGTCTGGGGAAATACAGAAGTCTCTAAGCCTTGCGCTGAGGTAGCCTTCAATAATGCAAGGAGTGTGCCATGCATGTGGATCAGACACTGACATTCTACCCTCTTATTCTCAAGTAACAGAAAAAATATTATGAAAAGGTGTGCAAAGAAACTCGCTTATACTGACCTGATTGCAACATTGGACTGTACGTTGGTGACTCTTTCTAAACATGACACACTAGGATGCATACTAAATCTGCACCAGTACAGCACTGGCCACTAAACATCAACAACTAAACCTTTCCTACTGAATTTATGTTGATGTTTTGATATTTACATGTTTCTGTTACACTTAATAACAATTTTTCTTGTAATAAAATTCCACATTTTAATATTTTCCACCTGTAAACATAAACACTAAGCAGGCTACATACAATACACATTTGCAGATATTTCCTTTTATATTGCAGTATTAGTTATGTTACAATATGTACTATTTTGATTTGCTGTTCAGTAACTTTACAATCTGTAGATTAAAAACTGTGTCTAGAGAACTGTCCATAAATCTAGTGGTGTATGTGCCAATGATCTTCTACTGTTTGCCAAAGGGAGGAATTAGAAAACAAACTGCAGAACAGATGAGGTTTTTCACTCTAATGTTGCCTTTATAAGGCAGTGAGTGTTATATACTGTATGTCCTGAACAGAAGGAAGCTAGTTGTCAGTGATATTCTGTGCCATGTTCACCACTCTCTGGAGGGCTTTATGAATTTGAGCTGACAAGTACTTCCAACAGGATGTGATGGATCCAGAGAAAATGGACTCTGCTTTACACCTGTAGAAGTTAGTGAGAACTGATGGAAAAATGCCACCATCTCCTCCGATGTAGATGGAAATGTGCTCTGCCTTCTGCTTCCTAAACTCTATTACCAACTCCTAGGTTTTGTTAACATGAAGGGTGAGATTGTTATCATGGCACCATTGAGTCTACACGTAAACTTCTCTGTAAGTTGTCTCATCATTAGTAACAATAAAGTCTATGATGCTGAAGCCATCAACAAATCTAGTATGGAGGGTATGATACTGCCAATTGTTATGATCAGCTGCACAATTTTATTTTTTTCATTTATTCCCCCAGCTTTTTACAAATGGTATACAAACAATGGTTTTGAAGCTCAAAGAATTAATTTGTAATGTTGTTTGTTTGTCTGAGTTAATCTTAATGATGTTAAATATTAATCACATTCCATGCCATTTTGTTCCTGAAATTTTAGGTAGTTGTTGTTAATAGTTGTAAGCCATGCAGGACATGTGACATCACCATTGAAATGCTATAGAGGTCAGCATTTTGCACTTCCTGGTAATCCATGAAAATGAATTCACCTAAAGCTCTATTAGACTCATTTGTTGTTTTTTTTTTTTTTTGAAATTCTGGTTAGTAATTCTCTTTTTTGTTTTCTGACTGTAGTTTAGGCTTAGCGTTTTGGTTTCTAGTATACTGACTTCTGGGTTACAAGTTTTGAACTTAATCTTGACTAAATTTCATCTTCTGGCCCCTTACTATAAGCTCACTGCTACTTTTACTGTTGCAGGTAGTGCAGCAATTTACACATGCAGAGGTCTGTTGGGTGGAAAGTCTAAAATTCATATACAGAGGCTGGTGCTAAGTCACCTTAATTGAGGAGTCTGCTGGCCAATAATTATGGTACTATAGTATTAAGTACTGAGCTGTAGTCTATAAATTCCGGCATAATGATTTTTATTTTTCAAATGTGCTAGGATGTTATGAAGGGAAAGAGATATGCCATCCTATGCAGACTACTTATGTAATCATGACTATGTAGTACACTCTTTTTAATTTGTCCCAGCACCAGTCTTTCAAAGCACTTCATCATGATTATAGTGAGTATGACTGGTCTGAAGTCATTCTTTTAGTTAAGCACAGGGATAATTGTCACGCCCTTTGAAGCAGGCAGATATCATAGATTGTCTCAAACTATTAAAGATGCCTTAGAAACTAATTGGTTGCAACAGGTTTTCAAAACACACCATAAAATGACATTCCGGACCAGATGCCTTATGGAAATTAAACTGTTTAGATGTCTTCCTTATGTCACATAGAGAAGTAAAGGAATGATGACTTATGGTGCTGCAGGCAAGTGAAATGCAGGCACTTGTTACTGTGATTGTAAAGTAGATGTAGAATGCATTACATCTTACAGTATAAGGAAACAGACAGTACTAAATATTACAAAATAGTAAAGGTAGTAAATAAAAATCAATATAACATTAAATTGGAGAGACAAAAGAACTCAAAGGTTGAATATTAAAGAGTACAAAAAAAAGATCAACATATTCAGCCCAAAATAGTTTGTTAATTTCTGTTATATTAACAAAACCAAATTAAGAATGAGGTAATTTTTTTAAAATAATTTTATTGATTTTATTGTAATCATTCCATACAAATAGAACAATTTTTACAAAAAATAGGATTAAAAACAAATCAACCCCCACCCCTGAGAAAAAGAGCATGGCCAACGGAGTAAAACTTAAAGCTAGTAAAAATACATAAATTGATGAGTTTAATAAGCAGATAAAGATAAATGGAGAAGAAAAAGAAATGGGAAGAGAATCTGCTTCCTCAGTGCTTTAAGAGCTAATTCTAAAATATTATTGATTAGATCCTACCAGGTTTTGAAAACGTTCTGCACAGATCCTCTAAGTGAGAATTAGATTTGAGATTTTTTCCAATTTCAAATAATATAAAACATCAGTTACCCACTGACTTAAAAGAACAGAGTTAGGATTCTTCCAGTTTAGCAAGATAAATTTGAGTGCCAATAGTGCAGTAAAGGCAATCACAGTTTGTTTGTCCTTCTCCACTTTAAGACCATTTGGAAGAACACCAGACACAGCTGTTAATGGGTTAGTAGGGATTGTGACACCAAGGGCTGTTTGAAAGGCATTTAAAAATTTTGATCCAGAATGATGTTAATTTGGTGCAGGCCCAAAACATGTGACCCAGTGAGGCTGGAACTTGATTGCAGCGTTCAAAGGTTGGATCTTGCCCTGGAAACATTTTGGACAATTTTAAATGAGAGAGATGTGCTCGATATATAATTTTGGGTTGAATAATTGTATGCTTTGCGCATATGGAGCTCGAGTGAATTCTCTGCATTGCTACCTTCCACTCCTTTTCTGATATGTTGAGTGAGAGATCTTTTTCTCATTGTCCTCTTGGATCTTTGAAAGGGAGGGACTGTAAAATAATTTTATATATTGCAGAAATTCAATTCTAGTGGTTCAAGGAACCAGACATTTCTGCCTGTCAGACTAGACACATTGTGTGTGTGTGTGTGTGTGTGTGTGAGGGAAACTGACTGCAGAAAGACAGTACCTCAAAACCACTATGGTGACAGAATAACAAGAATGTATGCATTCCTTCAGTACATTTCTAAAGTTACGAGAGATCCATGCTTTCTTAATAGAAAATATGCTGACTGACGTTATAGACACATAGCCAGCCACACATTTTTTATGGACCTCAGGACAAGACTATCAATTAAGCTCAAAGAACTGACCTAACTAATTGCCTCAATTTAGTCAACCCAAAAATTTGTATGATGAGATATAACAAGCTATTCAGATGAGAGATATTACATTCGTTAACAATCAAAGGTCATGCAGGAGTCAGTTTAGAGAAGTATTCCTGGACTTCACTTCCAGTTCCTTTTTGTGTCCATGTCCTATCAAATCCAGGTAATTCAGGAAAATGGTGGTGCTGTATTCCTATTAAATTAGTGTTGCAGCTGCGTTTGTCCAGAATCTCCAAAGTTCTGCAGCTTTTAGGTTCCTTCCTAGGACAGTTAAGGCCATAGTGTGACACATTTTCAAATAATTCTACAATCCAAATATCTTTGCTTTACAAATTTTATTAAAATTCAAACCAGAACAGTTCATGCAAAAATAGAGAAAGTTGTTATTACAAGGAAACGAAACGTTCTTATTTAAAGAAAATTTAAGGTTTACTTAGCTTGTTTCATATTTTTCCAAGTTTGGTTATACAGTCATACTTTCAAATGTTCATATCAAAACAGTCTGAAAACTGTATGCCAGTGTTCTACTATTCTATCAGTCCATTGTTCTAGCAGTGAGACTGCTTCCAAAACTTACTTTAACTAACACTCTGCTTTACAGATATAGTTAAGAAAGTTCTGTTTCATGTTAAATTACAGGGAGTAAAAGACCCTACCATAACCTAAGTAACTATGAGAAGGTGTTATTCTATTAAATTAGGCAGACAATCATGTGAATTTAACATTAACATTAGCTTTCTGTGTTTGGCTCGGGCAAATATTATTTACATTTGACTTATTTTTTTGACATTTACATTGTAACAGATAAGGGGCACTGTTGTCCCTTTGAACCCTCAGAGTTGATTCCAGACACCAGGTAAAAGTCCAAAGTTTGGATTTATTACAATAATCCAGTGCACAAAGCACCCTACACTCCACTATATTCATACAATAAACAAATCACTAATAATCAATACACAAATCAATCCTCCTACTCCCAGATGCGTTGCCACCCTTCCTCCCAGCTCAGCTCGCCGTCTGGGATTTCGCACAGTCCTTTATAGTACGTGACCCAGAATTGCTTCCGAACCCTGAGACCATGTGACTTCGTAGCACTTCCGGGTCAGATCAAAAGTCTTCTTTTCATCCCAGAAGTACGTGGTTCCTCCTATCGCTGTGACTAAGACGTACTTCCGGGTTATAGGACACGTACGAGTTTCTGGGCCTCCCTGCAGAGTCCTCTGTTGGCCCCCAATGTAGGAGGACTGTAAAGGAAAACTCTACTTTCCATGATTCCCTGCTGGCATTCGGGGCACCTCCATACTGCAGGGAGGGCTCCACCTGGCGGCCTGGGGGTATTTAGTCGGGATGACTTGCTGGCCATATTCTACAACGTATAGCCTATACAAACTTTAGTGAGAAGGGGAACAGCAAATTCCCATTCATAAGCCCACCCTCATGCTTTGTCTGTACCTTTGTGTGTACATCCCTAAATTTAAGTACAATTCCAGATTCTCAGCATCCGTGCACTGCTGATAAACTTACTAAACGGAAAACGATGGAAAGCAAAATAAGAAGTAGAGCTAACCACAAATCTTAACCTTGCAGTGCCCACTATAAACGTATCACACAATGGTAGCAAGCAAACTGAGCTAAACTTGGCTTCAGATGTGTGGTTTTACTTTGTTCATTCGAGAATTTGTTTGCGAAATTTGTCACCACTCGATTGCTCATGGGGAAAGGGAATGCAGTGCTTATTAGAAATCGCCTACATAATTGGGGGCTGAAGGCATGGCGAGGGGAGGTGCTGGTGTGGAAGAGCTTGCAGCAGAATTCCATTTTACTTGACCTGGCCAATAGCAGTACTAGGAAAAGGTTTATTTAAATTTGATTCATTGGCATCAAAGCCTAAAATTAGTACTACCTCATTTCACCATTACACAGAGGGTAGGAATAAATGTCTACCAGTAACTTTTAGTTACTCTTTTTCTATCACATTCTGAACAGTGGCATCTCCATCAGTTATAGAAACCTTTGTACTTCACTCTGTTCCACCATGGTTTCGCTGCACCTTTTTTAATTTATTTTTTATTTCCTATGTTTTTTATTATTATTACAAACTTAATGACAATATGCAGGTGGACAACAGTGTAAGCTTTTTAAAAAATGCATTAATTGATTAAAAAAGTAGTTTGATCAATTCATTTCAGATTTATTGCCAAGTGAGGTGTACATACTAAAATGAAGTGCATCAGGCTGCTATTGTTTGGCAGATGCAGGGGATTTAATCTTACTTCATAGATTTTGTCAAATATAACATCATAATATGTAATAATGAGCAAAACAACAGAATTTCCCTTTGAATACATTAAATTTTTTGTGCGATTTTGAAACAGCAAATATTAGTAAGACAGGTACTTGGGTTTGGGAATTTTTTTGGGGGTGCAGAAAGAAAGGAAGATTTCTGTTTCAGGATTTGGCAACACTGCACAAACTGTGTTACCCTATAAATTTATGAGAGGAAACCAAGTCCTGCTGTATTACTTTCTCCAGCCCTGCTGCTCAACAAGAAGCCACATTTCTATGTGTCCTTAAAGGAATGATCCAAAAAAAACCCGATGGCACTTGTTTCAGCATTATTATCAGCAAATAAAAAACATGGGTTAGTTAATTTTCTTTTTCTATAATGTCACCAAATTCCATTCAAACTAGTCAAAGCATTTTTGATTTTTTTGGTATTTAGTGTTTTTACTGTAGGTGAGATTTATACTGCTAAATATTGATATATAGAAATGTAATTTTTTAGTAGTTACCTACTGACCTAGATATGCAATCCTGCTAAATTTCAGCTTTGTAACTAAAGGGGAAATAGTATGATTGTGAATTAGTGTGTGAGTGAGTAATTCAACTTTGAATTTTACATATGTATATATGTAAATATATATATCTCTATATATAATCTTCATTTGGATCTTGATCTTTGTTTGTCCGCGAATGAATTAGAAGAAGAAGCACTAGATCGCAGTAGAGAGACAGCTAAAACATAGGCATTGCATTAAGAATATCCTCCAGGCTTATACTACTGAAGACTGTAGTATGCCAGTCACACCTCAAAACACAGACATTCAAACTAAACAAATTGTTGTGCTTTAAATTAACTAAAGAGATCTTCATTTAGATCTTGATCTTTGTCCGCAAATTCCACTCATGCGTAGACCACCTTCCAGTTTAGTACGTTGTTGTTACTCACGGATGTCAACAATGTGCCGGAATAACGAAAGGGGTGGTGGACAGTGTTATGCTGGTTAGCTCCTGAGGCCTGGTTAGAGAATGAGATTGCCGAAGATAAAAGGTACGTGCCTACATAACATATGAATGAAAGAAAGACAGTGGGTAAAATGAATGACAACATAACAGCACGTTCCGGAAATTATTATTGTTACGTTGTAGCCGGTGAGTGCTGCGCGTCTCACAGTTGTACTGTGGCTTTCTCACATGTCAGTGAAGTGATCCCTATTTATGCTTTAAAGAGCCTGGATACCTATGTGTCCGCCTTTTATAACCATTGCTCCGTATATATTGCCTTACTCTTTGGATTGTCACAAAGCAACCTGCGAGATTGGCGAAAGGTTGAGAAGGGATCGTGAGAGGAAACGACAGCGTCGTGAAAACGAGATGGACTGTGAACGGACAGAAGCAGAAATGCTCCTACACCACCACATAATTACGAATCGGACAGTGATTCCGAGTAGGCCATTCCTATCGAATCAATATCTAAGGGGTTTCTTTTGTAATTTTGTTTCCCTTATAAAAAATCATAATTCTGTGCGATTAAGGGCCCATTTCACGACTGGCAGCCGCGTTTAAACAGGGAGCAGTTCATAGACAACTTTAACACGCGCAACGTAGTTGGACGTACATGGCTAGTGTGTATATATATATATATATAGTGAGAGATGGCCGGCAGTTTATCCTGGCCAACACCCCCACGCCGACAGATGGAGTCCTCCCTGCAACATGGAGGTGCCCTGAATTCCCGCAGGGCAACCTGGATAATGGAGTTCGGCTTCACAGCCCTGCTGGATACTGTGGGAGCCACCAGGGGACGCTGCAGGGAGGCACAAGTGTTTTTATTATAGCCCGGAAGTACTCCCTAATCATTAGGATGGAAAAATAAAGTACTTCCGGGCTGAAGAAAAGGAGATTTCATCTGACCCAGAAGTGAAGAACAGATGAACTTGTGGGTCACGGACTATAAAAAGGACTATGGGAAACCCAGCAGACTGAGCTGGAGTTGGTAGGGAATGTGACAGAGCTGCTGGGTGGAGAGGAGGATTTATTATTATTATTGATTTATTATTGTGGATCGTGGAGGTGGAGGTGCTTTGTGCACAATTGAAGAAATTAAATTAATTTCTGGAACTTTTACCTGGTGTCCGGACATGTTGTCTGCGGGTTTCATTGGGCAACAGCAACCCCTACTGTCACAGTGGCATAGCCAGCAGGATTCTTTGGCAGAGAACCTGATAAAAAAATTTTCTGTGCACAGTACCCAAAAGACAGTGTCGCGACATGCAGGAAAATATCGCCAAAACCCAATTCACCAAGACCATCATGGGTAAGAAGAAAACCAAACAGACTGGCAGCACAAGTGGAGGTCCAGAGCTTGATGTTGCCTGTATTCAGGACGAGACTCGGAGCGGCAACGTGTGTCAGGAGAAGCTTCTGGATGGAGACAACCAAAACGAGGTATGTGCCGGGGAAGAAATGGAAAATATATTAAAAGTAGTACATTTTGTCCCGTGCTCATACCTCGTAGGAGATCATCTGGGGGTTCTGCGGGAGGCAGGAAAAAATCTGAAAGACGGTAGTGCGCTCACGTTCGAGCGAGGAGGACTTCTGCTTGTCGTCTATCGGCAAGGGACACGTGACCTACCCCAAGGAATTCTGGGAAGGAGAAGATCTGCGTTCTGCTGTGTACTGCTTCGACTAAGAAAAGACGGACTTGGACTTTCCGAAGGGGAAGTGGGAGGCGAGCGAGGCATCATTCACCCCACAAAAAGGTAAGGAGTTTTGGGAAATGACCGAACGGTCCACCAATAAATTAAAAGAGGCGGATCGCAGTCAGCCGAAGATGGCATCATGGACCTCCAAAGAGAACTACAAATTCCAGACGCCTTTGCGCAACCCAACAGAGCACGTGCCAGAAGCGGGCGTGCTCATTGGCTCACGGCCAGGAGGTAGGGCTGATGATGGCTCGAGCCTACCTTTGGCCAATTTAAATAATAATATGGACGTGTGGGAGCTGGAGAAATTACTTCAGCCCGTGCACAGTTTCTTACAGATTGTGTCAACAATAAAGAAGATCGTTGAGGAGCTGGGAAAAGCGGCCGAAGCACATTTTAAAAAGGTGGAAGATTACCTGCGGCAGTTTGGTTGGGACCCTCCCATATTGATTAATTTGGCGGTACAGGTAAGGGTTACCAGTACCATAAATGAAATGGGGACGCAGAGTAAAATAGGTCCGTGATTAATCGATAGCGAGTGCCAAGTAAACTTGATCCCTACAAAAGATTCTGGTGTAATGACTGAGTGTCTGTTGGAAGGATCGATCAGGCTGGAGCAGCGGGATAGTGCTGCCACCCGGAACGAAGCGATCCTGAAGACAGCGGAGCCAGTCATTTACAAGTCGAAAGGGGTGCAAACAGCCAAGGGGCTCTCTTGTGCACATAGATTCAGACTGTAGACAAACCCCAGATTAAAAACGAGATCCCAAAACAGAAACGGGGATCTGCTGATAAAATAAAGCATGGAGTGTGCAGCGGTGGACCCCTCCTTAGCAGATAAAGTGGCAGAGCAAGAATTTCTGAGCTGTTTTCAGTTTCGCAGGGGGAGAATAGCAGGAGGATGGCAGCTGTGTTATGAATGCCGCTGGCTGGGCCATATATGGCGAAATTGTCCACGTAGAACCAGGGGAAAAGAGAGATATTTATATAATGTTCCCTAATAATTTTTTTTTTAGGGCATAGCCAAGGTCCAGCCACAGCCAGAGGCTCCTCGCAGAAGGAGGGAAGATGACCCTCGCAGAGCTGGACGCTATGCCCCACTGTGCTTTGCTGAGGGGGACGAGACTGTGAGAGATGGCCGGCAGTTTATCCCGGCCAACACCCCCATGCCACCAGATGGAGTCCTCCCTGCAACATGGAGGTGGCCCGAATTCCCGCAGGGCATCCTGGACAATGGAGTTCAGCTTCACAGCCCTGCTGCATACCGTGGGGGCCGCCAGGAGACGCTGCAGGGAGGCACAAGTGTTTTTATTATAGGCCGGAAGTACTCCCTAATCACGGGGACGGAAGAAATGAAGTACTTCCAGGCTGAAGAAAAGGAGAAGATGGATGAAATATCACCTGGGTTTGAGCTGGTAATTGAGGTTTTTCTTTAAAATCACTGTACATCTTCCTTCTTAGCCTATAATTAGTAGTTTTAAGAAAAACAAAACCATGAGTCAAGTCATCTTAAAGCCATGTTTCATAGCACATAGTTTATGCTTAAAATAGTATTAGTAACAAAGACAGACTTGCTTCCTAACAGTATTTAATACAAAATAAAAGTAAGATTATCTGATGGAAAGGAACAGCCATTATATCTAAAGACCTTATATCTGAGGATTTTTTTTTTTGATGTAGACAACCATTATGAATGTTCTGGCTTTAAATCAAGATCTAATTATGTTTTTTTTTATATTTTCTTCAAAATGTAATCATTTTTAAATACTCTATGTAAATAAACTGTCAATACTTGGGAAACATCACATACAGTAGATGACAGTATTTGGCTGAACCTATAAATTAATTGATATGTTAAAACAGTACAACTAGATAAATAGCATTCAGGCAAAATGTATGGCAAAACAAAGAAAAAGAAGAAGTACAGGATTTTTCCAACTAAAATAGTAGTTTGGGAGAGTGAGGCTTAAGAAGTAATGTTCTGCCTTCAGACTAATGGAGCCTCATGAATCAATATCACAGACCGTGTGACAAAAAGATGAATGATTTTGGTGTGTTCAGCCCTAGGGATGACTACGAGGCCAAAGTTTAAGGATCTTAGCTCCCAGACTAGCTTACTATGTAACCAATCCATTTTACAGGCATAGTACAAATGTGTTGATCTTTCATAGTCTATAGGACAGCAGCAATGTCTTGATAATGAATCCTAGATTGCTTAAAAAAGGTAATACAGAGAGGGCCATCCTTTGTGCTTTTAGGCAGGAACTTTTGAAATAGTACTTTTTATAAAATGTAGCTGAATTTTTCAGATGATTAAAATAGAGATGCTTGTCTGTAAAAATAATAACATATTTAAATGAAAAGTACATATATTTGAATTACCAGTTTTTTTTAAATTAATTTGTCTTAAAGTCCATTTATTCAAATAATTTTACCTGGTTGTAATGGTTGTAAGACAGAAGTATTCTGCCCTAGATATGTCAGTCACAGGACACAGAAGCATGTACATTTACTATACTGTATAAAGACTGGACTATAATTATAAATCTTTTCCATTACAGGGTCACAGACCCCTGAACCCTAGTCCATCTATTGACATCCATCCATCATCCAACCCGCTATATACTAACTACAGGGTCACTGGGGTCTGCCGGATACCAGCCAACACAGGGCGCAAGGCAGGAAACAAAGCCTGGGCAGGGCACCAGCCCTCCACAGGGCACACACACACACCCACACACTAGGGACAATTTAGAATCGCCAATGCACCTAACCTGCATGTCTTTGAATTGTGCGAGGAAACCGGAGCGCCCGGAGGAAACCACGCAGATGCGGGGAGAACATGCAAACTCCATGTAGGGAGGTCCCAAGAAGTGAATCTCGGTCTCCCTACTGTGAGGCAGCATGCTGCCCATCCATTGACAACATTTTTTAAAATATCTATATATATGATTTCACTAAGGGCATGGAAAACAGTGAGCACAAGCAAGACAGAGAGCCACGGCCACCAACTCACAGGGCCCCGCCCGTCACCTCTAAAACCCTGGGATATGCTCGACAGAGCCCTGCCCGCCAACTCTAACCCTCCTACCGCGTCATGGGATACGCATGACAGAACCACGCACGCTAACTGTAACCATCCTCCCGCGTCCAGCGTCGCTCTCAAGGCATGTGCACAGTCTGCTCATGTGCCCGCACGCAACAACTAGCCAAACACAGCCTCAGTCAATTTTGTCTGTACAAAAATCCACATGCACCTCTGAGCCATGTTGACTTTTCACCGCACGCAAGACAGAGAGCCACGACCACCAACTCACAGAGCCCCGCCCATGGGTTACGCACGAAAGAGCCACGAACACCCACTCTGACCCTCCTCCCACGTCATGGGGAACGCAAAACAAGGCCCCGCCCACCAACTCTCACCCTCCGCAGGCTTCCAACATCGCTCTCGAGGCAATTATATATATATATACTTCTCAACTGTCACTCTGGAATAACTCAGTACGCGATATTAAGCATCACTAACGAAGACTCAGTACACCTTAATGAACAGGTGCTGAAACTTATCCCTAACGACGAAGTAACTTTCACCAGCACTGACTCCATCGTCACAGACGATCCTGCAGATAAACTTGCATTCTCTAAAGAATTTCTTAACAGTCTTACTCCCACTGGCATGCCTCCGCATAAACTTAAAATTGGTTATGCCAGCAAAAGGTCTCTGCAGTGGCACTAGACTTTCTGTTACTAGAGTTCACCGCAATGTACTGAAGTGTAAGACATCTGCTACCTAACAAACTATCCTTATTCCCTGGATTTCCCTGACCCCATCAGATTCTAATTTGCCTTTTACTTTTACACGCAGACAATTTCCTGTTAGATTGCCATTTGCAATGACTATTAATAAGGCACAAGGACAAACTTTCAAAAAAAGTATCTGTATCTGCCAAAACCTGTTTTCACTCATGGACAATTGTGTGTTGCTCTCTCTAGAGTTCCATCTTTTCATTCACTGACAGTTGTATCCTCAAACCCTCCCCATTTGGACAACTCTGTCTTTCAGGAAGTGTTCACTCATCAATAAATAATTATATGCAGTGTGAGACTTGCCCGGACACCACCAGTCGGAGACCACATCTTTATAAAAGTCACACGTTTATTTCTCATAAATAAATACAGTCAAAAACACCACACAATGCATAAAGCAATAATCACCCAATAATCCTTCTTTCTCTCAGTCCTTGGCCGCCAATCTCCTCCTGGGAGCTTCGTCCTGCTCCGTCTCCCGACTCTAGCTCCCAGATTGCTGGGAGGCGGCGCCTTTTATTCTCACCCGGATGTGCTCCAGGTGGCCAGTAACAATCTTCTGGCAGCACTTCCTGGTGTGGCGGAAGTGCTGCCCTTTGCCCCGGAAGCACTCCGGGCGTCCCTGGCAGGTTCCTCCGCCATCTTGCTAAGTGTGGCGGAAGTAATGTTCTCCCGGGTTCTAGGAGGCTTAAGGCGCCCCCTAGCGGTGGCCACGGGTACCAACGAGTTAGAAAATCTCTCCTCCTCTCCCGTGGCCCTCTCCTGCTTCTGACCCAGAAGCTTTTACTGCCACCCTCCGGACCTTCTAGGCATCCCGGCCGGGTAAGAACCCCAGCTGTCTGTGACAGCGGCATATGCTACACCGTGGGTTGGCAAGTAATTAAAATGTTTTTCTTTAATATTTCTTAGTGAGAAAGTGATTAATGCTTTTATTACAAAAAACAAACTTGTACTGCATATAGCCACAGTGAGTCTAGTTTGTCACATCCTGTGTTCATTGCCATATAAAGCTGCTAGAAATATGTAACAAGGTCCAAGTGGTAAATATGGTTGACAAAGAATATATATATTGTGGTCATGACCATTAGCCAGGCAGGCTGGAAGGACCAGGGGAGAGAGCATCTACAAGGCACTACCTTCCCCAGTATGCTAGTTTGCATCCCTCCAGGGTGGCTTTGGTACCACAGATTCCTGCAGGACACGCTGTGAGTTGGATTTTGGCACAGCCCTGTTGGGTTCTGTGGAAACCGCCAGGGGGAGTTGTAAAGCCCTTCTTTAGGCTTTTACCACACCTGGGAGTGATTCCAGTTCTGATTAACGAGCCACCTGGAACACTCCCAGGACCAGCTTAAAAGGAGCTGCCTTAGTCCATTCATGGAGTCAAAGTCAGGAGAATAAGGGACGAACCATGCCAGGAGGAGCAAAGGTGGAAGGTGGAAGAGATTGAGATAGAGAGAAGGAAGATGAAATACTGTGTACATTGGACTGTGTTTCACTGGGCTGTGTACTGAGCACTGCAGGTGGGAAACGAGTTTTGTTGTTGTGTTGCACTTTGGTCTGTGCCTGTTGTTTTGGGGTTGGGGCAGCTGGAGTGCCCCAGGTTCCCACAATATTTAATGTCTCAACCACGGAATCCCTGCTTGTTAGGTGTTCTAGAGCTCCTCTGGAAAAACTAAAGCCACAGTACTGCACAACAAGCATGCATTCGGGTCTAATTTCATATAGTCAAAGAGAAGGCTCTATGGTTTCTCATGATACAAGACTTTACTCATTCTCTCTCCCTCACTTTCTCTCTCTGTCCCAACTACTATCCCAGTCATGTGTGATACACATGCAGAGCAAGTTCAAAAATATGACAGTACTAAAATTCGGAAGTATCAACAACAAGACAGTGTAGATTGCATTCACGTAAACAAAAGGAAATTATTACTTGGTGAAAAAACGGAACAGCAAAAAGAGATCGAATATATGGATATAGGTGATATGTCGGAATTATGTAGATATTGTAAGGCTTTAAAGTTTAAGTCGGATGGAAAGAGTACTTTGAGAGGCTGATGAATGAAGAGAATAGGTGAGAGAAGGTTGGATGATGTGGCGATAGAGAATCAGGAAGAGCAATGGATTTGCAAGGAGGAAGTAAGGATAGCTATGAAGAGGATAAAGAATGGTAAATCCGTGGAATGGAATGGTCCAGATGACATACTGTATGTGTAGAAGCATGTGGGTGTTTAGAAGAGATGGCAGTGGAGATTTTAACCAGATTGTTTAATGGAATCTTGGAAAGTGAGAGGATGCCTGAGGGGTGGAGAAGTAGTGTACTGATACCAATTTTTCAGAATAAGGGCAATGTGCAGAGCTGTAGTAACTACTGTGGGATAAAATTGATGAGCCACAGCATGAAGTTATGGGAGACAGTATTGGAAGTTATGTTAAGAAGTGAAGCAATGATTAGTGAGCAGCAGCATGGTTTCGTGCCAGGAAATAGCACCACAGATGCAATGTTTGCTCTGAGGGTGCTGATGGAGAAGTATAGTGAAGGCCAAAAGGAGTTGCATTGCATCTTTGAGGACCTGGAGAAAGCATATGACAGGGTGCCTCGAGAGGAGTTGTATGAGGAAGTCGGGAGTGGCAGAGAAGTATGTAGGAGTTGTACATGATACACAATATGTAAGAAGGAAGTGTGACAGTGGTGAGGTCTGCAGTAGCAGTGACTGATGCATTCAGCGTGGAGGTGGAATTACATCAGGAATCAGCTCTGAGCCCTTTCTTATTTGCAATGGTGATGGACAAGTTGACAGACGAGATTAGACAGGAGTCCCAGTGGACTATGATGTTTGTGCATGACATTGTGTTCTGTAGCAAGAGTAGGGCGCAGGCTGAGGAGACTCTGGACAGGTGAACATATGCTGTAGAGAGGAATGAAGGTCAGTAGGAACAAGAGAGACTACTTGTGTATAAATGAGATGGAGGTCAGTGAAATGGTGAGTATACAGGGAGTAGAGTTGGCGAAGGTTGATGAGTTTACTTGGGATCAGCAGTACAGAGTAATGGGGATTGTGGAAGAGAGGTGAAAAAGAGAGTGCAGGCAGAGTGGAATGGATGGAGAAGAGTGTCAGGAGTAATTTGTGACAGACGGGTATCAGCAAGAATGAAAGGGAAGGTCTACAGGACTGTAGTGAGACCAGCTATGCTATATGGGTAGGAGATGGTGGCACTGACCAGAAAGCAGGAGACAGTGCTGGAGGTGGCAGAGTTAAAGATCCTAAGATTTGCATTGGGTGTGACGAGGATGGACAGGATTAGAAATGAGTACATTAGAGGTTAGGATGGTTTGGAGACAAAGTCAGAGAGGTGAGATTGCGTTGGTTTGGACATGTGCAGATGAATGATGATGGGTATATTGGGAAAAGGATGCTAAGGATAAAGCTGCCAGTCAAGAGGAAAAGAGGAAGGCCTATGTGAAGGTGTATGGATGTGGTGAGAGAGGACATGTAGGTGATGGGTGTAACAGAGCAAGATGCAGAAGACAGAAAGATATGGAAAAAGATGATCCGCTGTGGCAACCCCTAACGGGAGCAGTCGAAGCAAAGCCTTTAACACTAGAATTACCAGAACCTACGAAAAAACTCGTAGATCCGTCCCACCTTAAATTGCTTCTCCACTCTCCGTCTCTGTCTTTTGTCCTGTAAATGTGTGGATAAGCAGCAAACAGTAAGAAGCCTGCTATTACATCCCCCCACCCCGCACAGTTTTCTCAGCTCAAGTCTGTTTACCTGCATGTCAGTTGCTTAGAGTTGTATAGAGTGGGAAGTCAAGCAAAATTACACCTTTTATAAATACTATATCGCAAGTGCACTTGTTCTGTTATATTTGTACCTTTTGTGAAAGTGTTTCTTTGATATTTGGACTTCAGGCTTCACACCTTATACACATGTCGTAAATGTAAGAAGGACGGTCCTTGGGTGTGTGTGGGAACTGTTAACATTTGAATCTGATGACTGTATATAGCGTGGAACTGACCTGTCTGTACTATTCTGTCCTCTGCATCTCCTGGAGTTGAAAATAGATACCAACATGCAGCAACATGTGGACACTGGCCAAGATCGGAAAAAAAAACAAAAAAAAAACAAACGCAGTCACGTCATGACTACAACTGCATGACAGTATGCAAATGAATATAATGTTGCATTAGTGCAATAACATTTTCTGAAATCTACAATACAGGTCATAAAATGAATTATTCCAAATGTCATATATATCTAAGTCTCTCTTTTTTTGTCAGAGCGGCTTTGAAATCATGGATCAGAAGGTGCATACTAATTCATTGTGAGCAGGAGCACTCAAGAATCAAACTAAATAAAAACAATTCACATCCACAGTCATTCTCAGTCACGCACAACACTCACACCCACGTCCACAGTTTTCCCAGTCTCGTTCGTGCGCAAAATCTGACACGGTTTTCAAATAAAGAGGGAGTATAACAAAATAAGTTTGTTTGTTATACCATGTCTTTATCTGAAAACGGCGTCAGATCCGGGGGGTGTGTGGGAGCTTGAATGTGATAGAATAAAACTGAAAAAAAAATCGACAAATACTATAAATTTACAGACGCAAATCAAATGTATATTTGTTTTGTATGATATAAACAATAAGAGTAGCTCGCTACTCAAAATGGTAAATTTGGGAAGCACCTGATATCGAAACTGTGACCTCTTGATTGAAAGGTAGCAGTTCTTAGCATTGCACCACACAAGCTGTCATATCAACCGCCTACCGTAACCTGCTTTCTTTTTTCTTCGGTTAAATTCTTGAATAAAAATGCACTTGTTTTGTTCTACTTGTACCTTTTGTGAAAGTGTTTATTTCATATTTGTATTTCAGGTTTCACACATTATACATTTCATGTCTACATTTTGGCAATTATTAATAATACATGAAAAACGTTTCTGTGTTAACATTTTTACAGAGATTGTCGATGACACTGAACACACATGAACTGTATGTATTCTAAATGACGATGTACTTTTTTACCCAATAAAGCTCCAGCACTTCACTCGAAGATAAACACTGAGCACTAAGAAACTTCTTTGCAAATTGAACTACGGCAGTGGGTGGGGGGATGGAATAATCGGCACATTTACAAGACAAAAGACTCTGAGGGAGAGGTTCGAACGGATTTAAGGTGGGCTGGATTTTGGAGTTTTCTCGTAGGCTGCGGTAATTCTAGTGTTAATCAGGACATGGGATTGTTATATTTTAGCCAGAATTCCTCCCATGACTGAGGTTCATATTCTTGTTTTATGTATTTAAAATTTTTTTTTTCACTTTTGGGTCATTGTTTTATGTGATAGCTACCTTCATGTATCATGTGCCTTGCGTACTATGTCTTGGTGATGTTTCATGTCTTTTGTGAGTGGTCTCCTAAGAGGTGGGCCACCTGCCAATCACTGCCAGGAACTGACCTCTGCTCTATAAATCCAGAGGGTCTCCCATAGTTCTGGGTGATCTGTTGCGAATATGCTAGGGAGTTGCTTGGCGAGTTTCTGCGTTTTTGCTAAGCTTTGCACTTTTTGTGAACTTCTGGGTTTTTGACATTCTGCTACGTTTTTTGGCTTTGCCTTGGTATTCTGTATTGGGACTTTTTGCTTTGGATTGCCTTATGTCTTGGACAATTCCATTTTGCATTTGTGCTCCATGGAGCTTCATAGTTAGTGGAATGCTTATTGTGAAGAATAAATCTTTTATTTTATAAAGATTCAGTGCTTGCTGTTATTACTAGCCAGGGTTTGATATCCCTGTCTAGTGGGAGTTTTTCAACTGCTTTTGGAACTGATTGAGATTTATCTGCTTTAGGACTAACAAACAACAAGGATGGGGTTATTCAGATGTATGCAGGGTTGAATGGCAGAGTATTACCATGTGAGCAAGGTATGTTATTTATTTCTTCAATTTGCTAATAATTATGTTCTTTATTTAACACAGTAGTAATGATATTGCTTATCACTTCATCACTGTAGAAGGTAAGTATTGTCCCTTACTGTACCAAAATGCAGGGGGGTGTCAAAATATATGTTAACAGTCTGGCTTCTGTCTCTGCTCAATCCCATATGCGTCAATGTGGCTGTGAGCCATCTTGCATGAACCTCAGTCACAGCAGCTCAATTCAAAGCAGAAGAGGAATATGATGCTCATGTCTATAAAAGTAGAAAATAAAACCAACTTAACTTATGTAGAAATATATGAAAGATGGCTATGACATTTTATGCTACAGTGACTAAATGTGTGCTCAGAGTTTCCATTACACTAAAAACAACCTCATGGGTGTACTATCTAAAGACTGAAGTTATTCAATATTTATGTGACACTCTAATTAACTGTAAAAGTGCAACAATGATCTTCCATCTATCATGCTTGGTTGCAGCCAACAATTTTAGCTTGAAACTTCAGTGCAGATTGTAAATCTCCATCGGGTATTTTCTTATTTTTTAAGAAAACCATAATTTAGCCACAGATCTTCCACATCTAAGAACTAGCAAAAGCAGAAGAATGTTTTAATCACTTGAGTTGGAGTCTACTGTCTATGAAAGCAGTATTAGCCACTTGATATTGTAAAATGGTATTAAAAAACATTTTATGTACACTACAAGTACATGAAATTAGATTATACAGGTATTATCACTGTTATCGTTGAGTATGAATCACTGTTACAAACGTATCCTATTAACAAAATTGTGATAATAAACTGATTTTAAAAAGCTCTAACTTTCAAACTAGCTAATCAAGTAAAATGCAATATTAATAAACATTTTTTACTGTATGTGTTTCAATGTTAAATACAGTTTGAAAATAATTTATTCTTCAATTAATCTAATTTTCAATATAAATAGTTTCAGATTTATTTGTTAAACTAGCAAAATACCTGCGCTTCGCAGCGGAGAAGTAGTGTGTTAAAGAAGCAATGAAAAGAAAAGGAAACATTTTGAAAATAACGTAACCTGATTGTCAATGTAATTGTTTTGTCACTGTTGTGAGTGATGAGTGTTGTTGTCATATATATATATATTTACACACACACACATAAACATATATATATATATATATATATATATATACATATACATACATACACACACATATATACACACAAATACATATATATATATACATATATACACACACACATATATAAACATATATATACATATACATACATATCTACATATATACACACACAGCTATTTCGTATCAGTGCAATACGCTGTTTGTTAAAACGGTTGACTCCCGCTCTTACGTGCAATAACAAATCAAATCATTCAGTTGTCTTTGCTCATATGTCATTTTAGAGCTGGACGCCTGGCATCTTTTTGGCCACAGGTTCGTTTCTGTTTGCTGTGAGGTTCTGTGTTGTGGAGATTCTCAGGATGGATTGCAGGTGCTCATCAGTGAGGCGACTCCTGTGTGCTGTTTTGTTAGTCTTTATCACTGAGAAGAGCTTCTCACACAGATATGTGCTACCAAACATGCACAAGGTTCGAGCCGCATGTAGACGGACTTTTTTTGTTCATCAAAGTCACCAAAGCGCCGTGCAAACTCAGTGCGCTCAGTTTATCAGCAAAGACGACTTGGTTTAACAGTACTTGGCAACAGGGAAAGTGGGGCAAGGTGAACTGGTGCATTTGTGTCTCCCATAAAAGCAGCTTCACTTGAAATCACTTTGTGATTGTGCACGGGTTAAAACGTCCGCTGAAGTGTCAGATTCTTATTTAATTATGCTGTTTTCTGTATCTTCTGAATTGCATTCAGGTTACCCTGATGCAAGGCAGCTGAAGCGCTGCATTATGGGATCTGTAGTTTATTGTGTTACCAGCGCTTCATATACCCGGTCTTTAATAACAATAATACAGTATATAAAATGATCTCGGGCCGGATATAATTACGCCGGGCGGATGTGGCCCGGCCCTTGAGTTTGACACATATGGACTAAATAGAACTTGAAAAGATATGTTTTTTCAAATGTGATCGCGCAATTCAGATAGAGTTGACGCACTACAGCCTGCATGCCTCAATGAGTCATCCTCCCCTCGCTCTTACTTTTTTACCGTTCATCTAATGAATACACTGAGTATGGCTTTACCAAAACAATCATTGATGGCGAATAAAGTATCCATTATTCGAGTATGTAGAGCGGGATATATATATATATACATATATATATATACCAGCGTATCGCAGCGAGAAGTAGTGTGTTAAAAAGGTAGAAAAGAAAAGGGAACATTTTAAAAATAACGTAACATGACTGTCAATATACAGTATTTGTTTTGTGAGTGTTACTGAGTGTTGCTGTCATCAAGGATTTGATTATCATTATTTCTTTCAATCAGGTTCGTATTTGTAGGATGTGTTGTATTCAAGTTACATTCCGTGTTTGTCAATCGTTGTAAAGATGACAGGTTTCATTCATCGATTCGTTTCTTACTGCATCAATAAACAGCTCGTCTTCTTCTTTATCTGAGACCTGACACACTGCATGCACGGGTTTTTTACACTGTCTTCCTTTAGCGGGACATTGACTTTTTCCACCGTGTGCTTTGTTTCCGCAGTAGCTGGATTTATGAATATGCTTATCAGGCGCTTCATATTTTTGCTGCCTTTTCAATTGTGTAATTCGGTTTTGTTCAGCTCTTTGGAACTGTTGCCTTTTATCTGTGCACTGCGTCAGTTCACGTGAGCCGCTCGGTGTACATGCATCGAAGGTTCCCAGCTGTGCTGGTGCCATCTCGTGCTATGTCCGTGGCTGTATTTAATGTTACCTTAGTCCTGGCACTTAAAACTTTCTCTCGCAGTTTCGCTGAGTTTGTGTCAAACACCACCCTGACCATCTCATCTTCCTCTCCATAAGCACAGTCCTTCACCCGTGAATATTTACCCGTGGCAGTTTGCTATTGGATTGCCGCTGACGGACGGCCTTATATGGGCAGGCACTAAATTACAAACGCCAGCGGCAGCCTGTCTATGAACTTAATTTAAAGTGTAGGTTTACATCGTGCTTTGTTTCCGAAGTAGCAGAACTCATGAATATGGTTGTATATGTCACTCGCTCGCTTCTTATTGTTTCGCTGCCTTCTCAATTATATAATGCATGTTTTCTTAAGCGCTTTTTTGAGCTCTTCCTGGTTTTCTATGTACTGCGTGATTACGTGGGAGGCGTGATGATGTCACACGAAACTCCGCCCCCACGGCGTTGAAGCTCATCTCCATTACAGTAAATGGAGAAAAACTGCTTCCAGTTATGACCATTACGTGTAGAATTTCGATATAAAACCTGCCCAACTTTTGTAAGGAAGCTGTAAGGAATGAACCTGCCAAATTTCAGCCTTCCACCCACATGGGAAGTTGGAGAATTAGTGATGAGTCAGTGAGTGAGTGAGTCAGTGAGTGAGTGAGTGAGTGAGTGAGTGAGGGCTTTGCCTTTTATTAGTATAGATAAGGTTCAAACTGGGTTGATATGTGTATATTGCATGTAAAGTATACAAAAAAAAATTATGATGATATTTTGAATGCATTATAATTATTTTATATATCAGTCTAAATATTTTTGGATTTAATTTGCTTGCATAGTCTCAGTTATCTTGCACTGGAATATATCAACAGGATTTATGTTTCCATCTAATCTGAGTTTTACTGAGAAAATGAAATGAAACTTACAGTACAAAATAACAGTAAATCATTATGAGCATTATGTCTGTTTATCATTTCAGACTTTATCTCAACTAGATAAATCTAAATTCAGTATTGGTTTGATGTTTAGTCAAAAAGCTTTAGACATTCAAACCTGACACTTTCCAAACATATGCAGAGAAATCTGATTGTGCAGCTTATTACAAAGAATGCTTTCAAAGAAGATTAGGAGAATGTGATTTTGTGCAATGCACATACATTCATCCACACACTGTTGTGTCCTTTTCAAGGCAAGAATGACAAAATTCAGGTTGATAGCTAAAAATTGTCCTTGTTTCTGTAGGTTTCATCGTAATTGACAACTAATAATGAGATATGCAATGGCAAGTAGTGAGTAATCAACAGTATAATTGTCCTTATTACTTACTTGGTAATTTCGGTATAAAGGATATTTAAGAAATGTGTGATCTGTTAATTGAAACCAAAAAAAAAAATCAGAGGACTGACAAAGCTACGCCAGAGTGAAACAGAGTGCACAGTTTACATAATCCTTTTAATTATGTGATTATAACAAGATTAAAGTGCATTTCTACAGATAAGTTCATAACTAAAAAGAGTTTCACTACAACATGGACTAGACTGGTATAAATCAATTGAGTGGTGGTAGATTTTTTGGAAAGTATGAAAAACGTTGCTTTGAAAAGACAACCAAGGATGTATTTGTCACATTAATAAATTACACTTTATTTTGAATAGCGACTTTCACCAAGAGTTTCACAATGGTTCTATGTTCAATGCTGCTTCCTGATTTCACATGTGAATGTGAGTGTGGGATTATAGTTTCACACAGTCAGTATTGTCACCTGTAGAGAGTATAGTGAAATTCTTACTTGTTATGTGCTAATTAACATGCAGCAAGTTGCTACTCTCCAGCTTCATGAACCGTAAGTTAAACAGATTTATCTCAAATGCTCTTCTTCCTTACCTCAAATGTTCCTTATCTGAAAAAAAAATGTCCATGGTTAAGGAAGCTAGATGTGTGCATAAGTTAGTTCAGTGATGTACTGGTTTTGTTTCATCTAGGATTGGTTCCTGCCTTACCCCCTGCTGCCTGGGTAAACTTCAATCCCCTGCATTTCCAACCCAAATTTATGAAATTGGAGCATATTGTATTTACTTGCACAGAGTACGCCTATGGATGGAATTACAAAGCAAAAATGAATAATATTTAAAGCAGTATAAATAATCCAATGCATTAGGTGTTGAGGGGGCATTTATGATCTTGTTATACAGGGTGTACCACTAGTTTAGAAGGACTAAGCCAGTTATTGTATTTTACCCACTTATAGTTAATTTTTCAAAAACTGCAGTGCTAAAGAATTGTAAATTTAAACGTCTGCTGATACCAACTTCATCCATCCATATTCCTAAACCTGATAATCCAGTGTTTTGTGTCAAGGGACAAAAGCACAAATTCATGAGCATTGAGCATTAGGCAGGAACCACACCTGGGGCCTCATCTATAAACGGTGTGTATGCACAAAAATGTTGTGTACACCCATTTCCATGCTCACATCGCTATATATAAAAACTAAACTTGGCGTAAAGCCACACCCATTTTCATGCCAGCTCAATCCCTTGCATACGCAAGTTCTCTGCTCGGTTTTGCAAACTGGCGCCACCCAGCATCAAAGCAGTGCTGCTGTTCCTGTGTGGTTTCCCTTTATTTTTTAGATTCACATCCCCGACGCGGCTTTATCAAATACATTGAAATTAACCGCACAGTGTTTATTAGTTTAAGGCATCTGATTGTAATCAACATGTCACATACACGTGATTTGGAAGCAGCCAACAAGCCCTAAGGTAAGGAAAACATCACTAGATAAAGGGATATTGAACGGTACTAATGCTTCTCTCTCTTTTTTCTCAGCAGCAAAGAAGAAAAATAAAATGCATTTACACCGTTCCAGCACTCAAAATGGCCGTGGCTCCACTTCGCTCCTATCCCTTAGCAGATGATGTTACTTCCAGTCCCACTACAAAAATGTCACATCCTTTGTTTTCATTTCCTGTCACCATTTTGTTTCTGTATAAATAACCCTGCGTCCTTGTACCATGTGTCAGATGCATATTTTGAACACTTTTGTTTCAATTTTGTTTGACTTGTCCAACGGACATTATATGGGGCATTTCCCCAACACTTTTACACAAATGGAGTCATTTCTTTTGCACCACAACAGATAAGTTTTAAACTTCATTAAAATAATGTATAATAATTAAACATTTGAGGCCACGGTGGACAGCGGTAAATACAAGCTGACGCCCTGTTCAGGGATTGTTCCTGCTTCGCGCTTTATGCTTGCTTGGATTGGCGTGACCCTGGATAGATAGATGGATGGAAAAATTAAACATGTACTACAAAGATATTTCAATGTTCCATAAAAGTTTTGAAGAATCTGCGTTCTAAGGTTACAGATGGCTTGGCATCTATTACAGAGCTGATCGTGTGGCGATTGGTTACTTGGAGAAAAAAAAAAGGAAGGACAGGAATTGGTTAGTACGTTTGAGAGAGACAGTAATGCTGCAGTAAATTATTTAATTGAAGGTCGCACATGGTGCAGCGAGCATCTTGCGAGAGGCAGGAACAATCTCTGGACAGGGTGCCAGCTCATCTCTAATACTGCGCCACCGTGTCCCCATGTTTAATACATGCTTTAATTCCTATCATTATGAAAATTATATCAAGTATATATCTTAATATTTAAATTGTTCAGAGAGCTGTAATATCATGAATGTAATGTATTGTGTCCTGTCAGCAGAAGAGAAATCTGTTTAAGTAGCACATAGTGATTCACACACATAGAGCACATAAAAGAACACATAGAATACGATACATTTTTTTTTTTTTGTTGATTTTATTGTAATCATTACATACAGATAGATCAGTTTTTACAAAAAATAGGATTGAAAACAAATCAACCCAACCCCCACCCCTTAGAAAGAGATTATGGCCAACGGAGTAAAACTTAAAGCCGGTCAAAATACATAAATTGATGAACTTAATAGGTGGATTAAAAAAAAGTAATGAGAAGAGAATTATTTCCACAGTGCTTTAAGAGCTTATTCTAAAATATTATTGATTAAATCCATTTAGCATTTAACGTGCTACTTTAGTTACAATGGCATCTTAGAAACTAGTAAATTAAACGTTTTTAAGATGAAGACTATGACATTCTACTTTAATGACAAAATAAACTACATGATTAAAGTGGAAACTTCGAGATTAAAGTTGACATCTGGACATTTTTTTCAACTGTGTCCCTATTTTCTTTTTCTTTTCTCTGTATCCTAATACGCTTCCATATGACACTCAGATGGTGGGCTACAACTCGCCTTTTCATGGCGACTTTAATATCTGACCACTTCTTATTTATTTCGGGCACTTTGCAACTTTTTGGACTTGAACTTTCGAGTTTCTGCCACTCTCTTACTCTATCAACTTCCTTTTGTTGTTCAGATCACTGCTTAAACCAACAAATATTATGCTTTACCTTGCCTTTACTTGGTATTCGTTGAAATTCTTCTTTTTCCCCCATGCTTTTGCCATTGTCTTTTCACAGAATGCAAAACATAAAAGGCTATTTATATTAATTTGCATATTCAAAGAGGTGTAATTCTGGTAGGAGTCTGAGGGGGTGGTAGGCGCGTGCACGAGCGTTGCATTTCACGCACATAGGGATTTATGTAGCAGAAGAACGTGTTAGTTGGAGTACGCAGGGATTTATGCATCTGGATTTTTTTGTGCATACGCACATTTCCGCTTTTGTCCATACGCCATGTTTTAGTGTGAATTCTACACACTGTATTATGCATGAGGCCCCTGGAGAGGAGCATCAGACCATCACAGGGCACATTTAATCACAATAGGATAATTTACAGTCAGCAATTAATCTAATCCTTACATTTTTGTAATCTGGGAGAAAACCAACACAGAAAAAGAGCACTATAACTTCATGCTGGCTCATACCAGGCCCATATTTCTGCCCAGAATTCTGGAGCTGTGAGGAATTAGCATTAATGGCTGTCATTATGACAATTGTCTACTTCATGCAGTTGCTATTTATATTGCTTTGAAACTCTGTAACTTGCCTTCAAGCAGCATTACTCAATTACATCAGATGCTTATACTATAATAGAAATAAAGCAGAAAGATAACAAGTCATATTGTTAAAGTCAAAATGCGCTTTTGTTAGATCAATCATTGTAGCAGGTTTAATTGACAGCCTTTATCACTCTTTTCTCATTTCAGGATCCTACTAGATTAGAAAACACACTGCAGCCATTTGCTTAAAACTGTAAGCAAGGCTGAACAGGACTTCAGGATGGGTTAGGGGTGGAGGGAGTATCTTGATCGAAACTTTCTTGTGGAATAATTTAACGAACTGTGCAGTGGAGGGAAGTTGTTTGGATTGATTTTTTCATGGATCAGGTGTTGTTAAGTCAAGGGCTACACGTACTGGTTTACATCAGGAGCTGAAAAACAGGACCACTGAATTCCTTTTGGCAAACTTATCAAAAATGTTTTGCAAACTTTAGCTGTACAAACAAGCTGTTTAACCAAACATACTTTAATATGTGATTTTACTGAGAGCTCATCACAAGGGCTCCATGTAACCTAATAATTGTTTAGATATGCATATGATGATATTTAAAGCACCACCTGTTAAAATCATGTCCTTCTGAGTCCCAACATGACACCCAGCTCCAAGTGGACCACGTTTGTTGAAATTTGGCACATTTATTCTTCAAGTAAATCTGTTGGGAAAGTTCAATTTTCCTTGAAGTATGTTGAATAGAGCACATGGTAAATATTGATGAAACTTCAAAAAATCAAGCTGAAAAGCAAAGTGCAACTTTAATTTTTAATTATGAAATAGTTTACTGTTCCAAATTTACATTGAGAGATGTTTTTCAGCTTATCTGTTTTCTCTTTTACTTGTCTGACAGCTGCTGTTGACAGCAAAACAGTGAAACACCTGAATATCCATGCGCATGGATATTCTGTCACATCAGCTCAGTTCTCCTGCTGCATGATCTTTGCAACCATAAAAGTTAAAATGCCACAACATTAATTTATATAGAAATGAACAGAACAACTTAAACTTTTTATATCACTTTAGTTAAAATCTAGTCTATAAAAGCTACAATAGTTCAGCCACCACAAGCATATCTGGACTCTGTTAACTACCGTGCATGATATTGTAAAATGCTATTAAAACATGTATTTTATGAACTCCTGACACATGTAATTACACTCTATTATCATTATTTTCAAAAACAGCTCACTAGTTCAATAAATATTTCTTCCAAAAATTTAACAGACTTTTAGAAAAAAATTTATATCCTCTCACTGTCAAAGCAGTAAACTAGTATCTGAATTTACCAGTGTTCAACCTTCCATACATTTTCTAACATATTATGGAGTTTGTAATGTATTATTGTTGTCAAATGACCAGCCTATGTGAAGGCATAGGAAATCTAATGTTGTGCATTTATTACATTATAATGGTAAAAGATCTAATAAGCTGCTGTTTGGACACCTTGGATAAAAAATTGTGAATGGAGCTTTTTCCTTTCTTCAAGTCTGTTTTCTGGGGAGGGCCTTTGTTAAAATAGCCATTCATGAAATGCAAATTCAGCTTGTTGAAAGCAGCAATGGCACCAGTACAAATTACTTAATAAACATGTTTGAATTATATTTACAATAACAGGGATGAGTGTTTTGACACCTCAAAACATGGTGGAAACTTCAGTGACTTGATTAGTCAAAATATTTGATATTCATTCTGATTATTTGGAAATTATTTTGCGATTTGAAGCACTAAAAAAATCAGCACCTTCTATTCTTCTTCGTCTGCCTCTTTTCCAACTTTGACATTACAAGTCTTTATCTTCATAGACAAAATGGTTAACTATCTCTAATTTCAGTATTAGAACTTCTTCAGTGATTTTCATGTTAATACCTGCTTGTACACAATTATTTCCAATGTCATTGTCCTTCCATAATATAACACAGCATCCTGTTCAAGTCTATAACCACAACACTTGTTATGTATCAGGCAGTGGTGACTAGGTGATGCCCATTGGAGCCATATAAAAAGAAACACAACAGTCTATTGATTCATTTAAAACTGTAATTAAAGAGTAAACATTAATTATATATGATTTGTTTCCTGAAAAGTTATTCAAAGGAGTGCAGTTCAGCTTGGCTGCCAGGTTCTTACTAATTGCAAATGTAATAATGATTATACTGAGATTGGAAGAAGTCCATGATGGAAACCTATGTGAACCATTGGGGAGTACAGGAGATGTCCCAGTCTGCTAACTGATAAGTAGCTTAGGTATTCTAGCTTCACAATTCTACAAGTTCTGAAAAAAAAAAATTAATCTAGGGTACTTTTATCCTTTTGACTCTGTCCTTTGGGTATCTTACATATTTGTGTTGTACATGTGAAATGAAGTATATTCTTTACCCCTCTGTACTCAACATAGAGCACTGAAATAAAGTGCTAAGCATTAGAATGTGAGATTTGGAAATAATTCCATCCATCCATTTTCTAACCCGCTGAATCCGAATACAGGGTCACGGGGGTCTGCTGGAGCCCATCCCAGCCAACACAGGGCACAAGGCAGGAACCAATCCTGGGCAGGGTGCCAACCCACCACAGGACACACACAAACACACCCACACACCAAGCACACACTAGGGCCAATTTAGAATCGCCAATCCACCTAACCTGCATGTCTTTGGATTGTGGGAGGAAACCGGAGCGCCCGGAGGAAACCCACGCAGACACGGGGAGAACATGCAAACTCCACGCAGGGAGGACCCGGGAAGCGAACCCGGGTCACCTAACTGCGAGGCATTGGAAATAATTGGTATTGCAAATAGAATTTTTCTTAATGATCATCCTTGATAGCTCTACAGCAGTTTATTAACTTCCATTTTTACCTTCAATTGAATATTTGAAGATAGAAAATATCACAAACCTTGATGAATGATTTTATAATAAATGGATTTCTCGGTATAAGAATTTTTTTTCTTACTGTGGTAAAAACAGCAAAGGTAATGAGAAACCTCTGTTTTCCAGTCTGATAAATATTTAAATGTTGAAAAGGACTGTTTATATGTAGCAGATCCAGTGAACCAAACTGATTCTTACATTCTTCTTCTTGTGTTATCCTACTGGGCCTTTAGTGATCAATTTAGAAAGGTCTGCAGGATCAGTATAAGTTGTACACATGGGGTGTGCCTGGTCCTTCAAGTTTGTTCCTTCAGATGCGACAGAAATCTTTCCCCATTGGAAAACCCTGTTGATATTAAGACAGAAACATCCAATGACACTAAGTAAAATGTTAATGCCATTTTGCCCTCTGTATGTCAAATTCAGGATATAAATTGTAAAAGCTTAATCTTTATCCACGTAGTTTAACCCACTACAAACACCTTTTCATTACAGTACACAACCCACTTACATTAAAAAAAAAAAAAAAAGATTTCCTCAGAGAAAAATATCAAAAAGGCTGAATGGTATAAGCTGTGATTGGAGACATCCAGCTGTCAGGTGAAAGGATGTTGCTATGCATTTCAAGACAGAATTTGCCTTCACTGCAAAGTCCATTTGTTACAGCATGTTAGACCTGTCAACATTTATTACTTTAGAAACAATGAGGTAATGCTCGGTGTACGTGAGGAAGCTCGTCTAGAAGGCATTCATGATTAATATGAAATCACACAAATAAAACGGCAATATCTTCTATTTAATATTGATGGGTATATACAAGCAGTATAATTATAAAATCACATTAATGAACATATTCCCTAGAAGCTTTCAGAACAGACCTTAAGTATAAGATGTTAACACATTTGAAGAGATGCACTATGCAAGAAAACAAATGCAAAAACACACACAGAAAGTACTAATAAAGCAGTAAGTGGTGGCACATAGGCTAATACTGCCAACACCAGGAATCTAGGTTCACGTCCATGCCCTGTCATTACTTGTGTGATTTTTCATACCCCCCCTCTGTTCTCTCTCAAGGTATTCATTCTGTAGTCACACCCCAAGCACACATGAACGAGGCTAACTGGCAACTTAACATGCAGCATGTTGCTACTCTCCAGCCTCATGAACCATAAGTAAAATAGATTTATCTCAGATGCACTTCTTCCTTACATCAAATGTTTCTTATCTGAAAAAAATGTCCATGGTTAAGAAAGATAGATGTGTGCATAAGTTACTTCAGTGATGTACTGGTGTCCCATCCAGGATTGGTTCCTGCCATACCCCCTGCTGCCAGGATAACCTCCAATCCCCTGCATTTCCAATCCAAATTTACTAAATTGGAGCATGTTGTATTAACTTTCACAGAGTAAACCTGTGGAGGGAATTACAAAGCAAAAGTTAATAATATTTAAAGCAGTATAAATCATCCACTGCATTAAGTGTTGAGGGGGCATTTATGATCTTGTTATATAGGGTGTGCCACTAGGATTGTATTTTGCCCACTTATAGTTAATTTTTCAAAAATGACAGTGCTAAAGTATTGTAACTGGCAACTGTAAATTTCTTCTAAGTGTGAGAGTGCCCTGTGATGTGAGCACCCTGTCCCTGTTTGATTGCTGCAGCCAGTGTTGCCAGGAAGGGCTTCACCTACTCTGTAAAGTTGCACAAATGGAACATCAGTGGAATTTTCTTTTGTTTTTTATATTGATTGAACTTGTAAATGGGTATAGTGTTCTGAGCTTGAAAATGAAATGTGCATTCACACATGTACATTGAACTGATTTAATGATAAAAAATAATAAATAGATCTAGTAAAAGAATCAAGCAATAGGATGAAAGTGAATGAGCAGTGAATTAGTGCAACATACACATCAGACAGGTAAAAATCAATAAAACACAAAGCAATCATTTGTGAGAGCCTCATGTCATTACAGCTCATATCAGGATGCAAGGAAAGAGTTCGGCCTCCCACAGGCATTCTTCTAAAATGTGCCTGTCAAACAACATCTGCAGCAGCTTCACCTTAAAAAGTGAGTAACAACTGACATCAGCCACCTGCCACAGGCAGAAACTGAAAAGACAGAGCAGGACAGATTGCTTACCTATTGCTGTGATGGTGTCATTACACAACACTCTCACTCTGTTGCATTCTTGCTTACACTTTCTGGCTTTCATGCCTTTTTGTTAGCCACACCACTTGACAATAAGGAACAATTTGTATTTTTGTTTTACTGATATCAACTGCTGTAATTTCATTCTCATTTTTCTCATTTAATTTTATCCACCTATAAAATATATCAGATAAATGTACACATTACAGAAAGAAGTATGAGAACAGACACTCATGTTTGTGACGCAATTAGGTGGACATATGAGTAAACCTCTATAAGCATTAATCATTAAGTGAAACAGCAAGAATCTGAACTAATAATGGAATCATAGTAAAATGGAAGTATATTAGCAGGTAAAACTGGAATCTCATTTCATAGTAGGAACTGAAGGCCAGATGTGATTTTTTTCTCTTTTTGCTTTGTCAACATTTCGTAAATACTCTACAGTAAATACTTTAATTTTCAGATCTCATTTCACAGTAGGCAGTGAAGGCCAAATGTGATTTTTTTGCTTTGTGAATGTTTGGTATATACTCTAAATACTTTCATTTTCATGTTTATAAAAACATTTTATGTTTTGACATTTTTTCTGGTAATTTAGATTCTGACTTTTCCCATGACAATGGCAATGTCTGCTCCTAAATAAATGCCTATATTGTCTGGAATTTTCTGACTCTAAATATACTCTGAACCCTGTCATGCCTCATGGTGTCCAGCAAATGAACATTAGAAGTGTTGTGATTCTCCAGCATCAAAGAAATTCAAGGTCCAAGCCAGTACAGTACTAGCAAGATCACTGGCAAAATGTTTTATGATGTGGAATGTTAAGCTCATGATGATTACATGCATTGAAAAGCCACCATAATCAGTGAATATGAAACTGATTTTCTTTGAAGTTTACCTATACTGCAGACCTGGGCCCATTTGATAACCGCCTGTTCCTCAGTCTGATCTGATCTGATGAATGATTAGCTGTTGTCTTGCCAATAGGTTAGCCAAGGGAAAAACAAAGTAATTCGGATTAACAACAAGTAGGAAACACTGATTATGATCAGGGAGAAGGCAGTAGAGAATGTAAATGAGTTCCTCTACCAGGGCAGTAAGATCAGCCAGTCGGGAGGGACAGATGAGGATATCAAGGCTAGGGTTAAGAAAGCTCAATAAGCCTTTTCTACCCTCCACCCGATCTGGAAATCACCACCTTCTCCACCAGGAGTAAGCTCAGAGTTTTCAGCTCAAATGTGAAATCTGTTCTCATGTATGGGACAGAATCATGGAGAGTCACCAACAATAGTTCCAAAAAGATCTAGTTCTTTATCAACAAATGCCTCCAACAGATTCTCCACAGAATTTCATATGTAAAGCTTGTGCTTGATTTCCATCAAACTTTCCTAATTCAAATGGAGCAGCAGACCTGTAAGCAGTGCAGCCATAATGTATTACTGGTCTTATTAATACACAATATAACTTATTGATAACCTTCCTATTATTCCCCTCAATTATTCATTAACAGACATCTAATGACAGTATAAAAATGTACACTTCCTATTATTTTGTCAATATGATGTTTACAGACAAGTCTCATATCCATCCATTCCCAAGAATTTTACCACTGGCACATGTTCTACAGATTTTACATATAATCCCATATCTACTTTCAGTTTAGATGTTCTTTGACTAAAACAAACAATCTAAGTCTTTGCCACAGACAATCTAAATCTCCACTGCGCACTCTACTTCATGTATTGTTACCTGAACCTTTTTTAACTTTAAAGTTAAGATTTCTGCATCTTTTGCATACAGCCCCATCATCAGTATATAATGATTTACTAATCTCAATTTCAACCGTATTGAAAATATCATTTATCACTTTATTGAATAATATCAGGCTAAGAACAGGTATAACCATTTTCTATATTATATATTGTTGAATACTCCCTACCCACCCAGACCTAAATGGCCCTTTAAAATAAGAAATCTTTGATACCACAGCAAAAAGACAAAAAAAATTCAACTGTTTTTTTTTATCAAACTGTTTTTTTCATTATTCAAGTGAACAGTATTGTATCTGTTTTGGTAATAAAAATATAAAATATTAGCTGTGTCAGCCTGTGTTGTAAAAAGTCCAGGCTCCTAGAAACTGCTGAAATCCTCAATAAAAAATTGAGTTTGCGGTTTCGTTTTTTGGACATGCTCGCCCCCCCTTGTCTATCAGTGGCTAAGCGAGTTTCTCTCTTGTTTGTCTTTCCTCTGCGGTTTCACTTTTATGACAGAGTTGCTTTCTTTCAGCTTCATGCAGTAGCCTTGTCCTCCTTTTTTCTTCCGACTCGTTAACTTGGGGCCGCCTTGCTGGCTCTTTGAGATTCATGGTGTAGCCTCGCACTTTCGGACTGCCTCGCACTTTCGAGCTGGACAAACAGACACATACATTTCCATGCATAGACGATTATATATAAGATATAAACAGTAACATCAGCTTTAAAGATTTACATAATTTAGGTAGACTAGTACTGGCTTTCACAAATATCAAAATACAATGCAGGACATGGATTTTAATGTGTGATAGACACAGAGATTCCCCAATAATAACAACAAGGTGGGTGTGAGGTTATAATCTGGTGGGGATTTCAGTATAGCGTTTATAAAGAATGATGTGCACATTTTGAATTTATTCTCCAACATTTCCTCTTCAGGAAATGAAAAATACTGCTTAAAGTCAAATATAAAAATATCTGTACTGCTAAATTAGTGAATTCTAAGATAATTCAGTATTTTTTAATTTTAAAGTAACTCTTTAATGCTGTTTTCTAACAACATGCCTTTAAAGTCTCTCATTAAGCTTGCTATCTAACATTTGCTATTGTTTGATTTTTTTTAACCAATTATTGATCCAAATATATATATAACTAGCCATCCCCCCAGCTCTACCCACATAGTAGTGAAACAGGACAGTGAGGAGGGCCCTGCCTGGCTTGCCACTCCTGACGTCAAGCATCCCACTCCTCTCAGCCTGCAGCCTCTGTCACGGATTAACGTGAATATATCACTCCTGCAAGCAAACCGTGATTCTTAGCGCAATGAGAGAAGTTGCAAAATCAACCGGAATGTTGAAGTAAATTCTAGAAAAAAAAAAAAATCTAAATCCGCAAAGTAGTTATCTTGTTCGCTAGGTAAGTGGATGTAAGATACGCCCCAAGGCTGGCGCATGAGTGGGGAGGGCCCTGGCGCATGAGTGGGGCGGTACACACCACCCCCCCACTTGGCTTGCTGCGTCTCTCTCAGATTTGCGCAAATAAATCAGTATAGCAAGCAAACTATGATATTTAGAGCAATGATCAACCGCAAAATCAACCATAATGTTGAAACAAATTATATAAAAATACCCAATCTAAATCCATTAAGTAGTTTGTCTCGGGAAAAGCAGACAGACAGATATTGAATTTTATATATTTAGAGATTATATAAATAATTACAAAAGGGTTATATTTAACAGCAGAGTCAATTTAATTCAAATTTAAATGTCATAAACTCCTGGTGCTTTAACTGTCCAAATCTAACCCTTCTTTTTTTTACATTTGCCTTGTGAAAACAGTCTTATATTAATCGATTATTTCAGAAATCTTGTTGAACAGTTTAGGAATGCTGTTTTCAATCAATCAGTCAGTCATTGTCAATCTTATATGAGTGATCCAATGTTGTTATTGCTTAGTCTGTGTGCAAATCCAGAATTAGAAATTTAATTGTACTGACATTGCCTGTAGTCAGTTAATCTTGGCCATTACAATACATGAGATATGTGCTTTTACTATATTCGTCACATTTTAGGGGTTATTTTCATGAACATTCGTTTGCCCTCAAATAACAAACAAATGACACAAATTTAGCATTGGCATATTCATACTCAGCAAGGAAGTATACTATTTTGCCATCTCAGCAATTACGCATTTCTAGTAACAAAGTACATGTCATATTAATAGGTGGACGTGCTCATTTTTTCGAACCTTTGACACACTAAATGAATTTTATTTTGAATTGACAAATGGACCAGCTCGTTTCATTGTCAGTGTAAACAAGCCAAACAGCCACTTCAATTGAAACTTGCCTTGACTTTCACTCACTACAATTGTCTATAGCACTGCCAGTGTGCAGTTTTCTCCCACATCCTACAGTCCTATATGCATAGCTGTGGATGTATAACATATTTCCTGGGCAACCCGGAACTGTATACGACAGTTAGATATTAAAAAGATATTTGGACACATGGAACTCAGAAATACACCAAAGAAGCAATTCAGTTGCTCTTGCATATTAGCTTCTGAGTTGCATAATGTGCATATTGGACACTATCACGCCTTGCTTTTTCCACACTGGTACATCCAAGACCATTCTTGCTACTAATGTGGCTCTCACCCCCTGTTCCTGGTGGTCTGATGCCAGACATCTCCTCACATTAGACAGATATCTCACTTGTAAGACTCTGGATAAAGAGACAGATAGGTACTGATTAAGAAATGGATGAGTTCATCAGATAAAAGTGCATGACTTACAAGAGAAAACTGTTTGAGCAGGAATATGGTGTTCCAATAATTTCTGGTGCTCCAATATTATAATATTTGTAATTATGATGTAATTATAATTTAATATTTATTACTGTTGAAAAAACAAACATTAGACTTCTGATAGAAATATAAATTTAGAGATCAATGGTACAATCTTTTCCACATGATTTAAGTAAATCCCTGAGTGCTACCAGCTGACACACAGATTTTTCCCTTTATTAACTTTTCATTCCACAAGTTTGAAATAACTGCTTCCATATCATCTCATGAAACAGGAATGAATGAACATCATCTTTACCACAATATCTGTAAATGTGCTATTTTTTTCTCACTTCCTGCATCTCAATACACACATCTTTCTTTATGTATTGTCCATGATGATGTGACCATCTTGCCACCATCTACTATCTAAAATCTTGGTATGACTTTCGGGTTGTATTCATACTGGTAATTCGTTCTGTGCCCAAGCACATTTGTCTGCATGTAACCCCGCAAAGTCTAGTTCATTTGACTAGTGTGATTGCCCCATGCCAGGCCAAACCTACCTAGCCCTGGCCCGCTTGGAAGAGGTGAGCCCAACCACGGTTCAGTAGTATTCGGGAACAGTGTAATTGCTAAACATGGCTGAACATGGAAAACAGACATGACATCAATGATGCGACAAGTCAGATAATACAATTCTCATTTTATTTAATATAATTTGAGTTAAAAACAGGTTTTTATTCTCACCTTAAAAATCTTCTTGGACATGCAACATGATTAACAGCAAAATGCTGCACTACACACTCAATAAATCTGTAAGAGGGTAGAGTGTGATCCTGCCCTACATGATTCCAAAATAACCACAAAATAAGCAATATAATTTTGACATGCATGCTATCATTCCGTGTTTGGATCTTGTTTTGCCTTTACACAAAATTGCATAGTCCTGACGAAAGTGTGAGCTGCAGGCCAATGGAGGAGTAGAGAGGGGGGACAATCACAATTGGGCACAGTATGGAACAAATGTGCCTAGTGTGAGTACACCCTCAATGACAGTATTTTGTTCCATAAACATGTTTCTTTCGTGAGCCAGTTCTTTCTTTCTTTCTTTTTTCTTTGTTTCTGTCCTTCAGCCCTTCCTCAGACCTATTACAGTAGTTATTATGAGACTTCTACCACTTCTCCAGAATGCAACTACATGACTGTTGTACTCTGTCGATCATTTCACCCACAATATCCCTCCAATTCTCTCTCTTTCCTTTGGCTTCTAATTGCAGCAAGGATCTACGTAACTAAGAATTAGTGTCTTGACTTACACATCTTTCCATGACTCTGTTCCTCATTGGCTCCTGTTATTTCCATAGAAGTCTTTGTTCTTCTTTGGCTGACTGTTGAGAGTTTCTCCTTTTGCCATACACACTAAAACTGGATGAGGATTTTTAGTTCACATTCCTAAGCGGGAGAATGGGCTTCCTATTACCATCTGATCTCCTCCAATCTAACTGATGATCAGCCGCCTCTTGAAAGCACATATCTTTAAAAGGCATATAGGAATTTGCTGAACTTTCTTCCTTTCTGTTCTTTTTATGGATATCTGCCATTGTACTGACTTAATTGTCATGCAAACTTGATACCAAGTTCTAGTTTTTCATTTAACACAGGAACAGAGTTACTGTAGTATACATTCAGTTTTCCATATGTGTTTTTGCATTTTGTAGGATATTTGCGCAAATATAATTAAATTCTTACATGTACAGTATTTTATGTTTAGAACTGAAATGAAATGAGTAATCATTTTTATCATCTTAGTTTTCATTATTTATGCAGTACCTCAGTACTGGCCATGTAACTATGTTATTGCACTTGTGATGTCACAGATGGTAAGTATGAGTATTACAGCAATCATGCAATCAGGGTATCTGGTGGTGAATACAAAAACTCCTTCATTAGTGGTAGTTAGCCACAAAAAAATAGGCTCTAGTTTCAGGTTTTCATCTTCTGGTTTTGAACTTTTTGCCTTTGGCTCTCGATCATTGTCTTGCCACTTTTACTTGATTTTTTAGTATTTTAACCCTTGCCTTCTATTTTATAACTAAGATTACTGTCTCACATGAGCTGTTGGTCCTTTTAGTTCATAATAATCCTCAACACCTTGTGTGTCTCAACACTTCCTACACCTACGTGTGTTTAACGTTGATTTTTTTTTTTGTAATTACTTTGAACTCAATAATGTTGTATACTGTATGGTTTGCTTTTGTATGTTTGCCTTGGATGAAGGCATCGGTTAAATAAAGAATAATATACACTTAAAATCCTCTTTATTAGTTACACCTGTTCAACTGCTTGTTAATGCAAATCAACCATTCCCATGGCTGTAACTCAATGCATTTGGGCATGTAGACATTGTCAAGATGACCTGCTGAAGTTAAAGCCAAGCGCCAGAATGTAGGAGAAGCGTTATTTATGTGACTTTGAATGTGGCATGGTTGTTGGTGCCAAACGGACTGGTCTAAATATTTCTGAAACTGCTGATCTACTGGGATTTTCACGCACAACCATCTGTAGGGTTTACAGAGAATGGTCCAAAAAAATGGAAAATATTCAGTGAATGTCAGTTCTCTAGGAAGAATGCCTTGTTGATGCCAGCGGCCAGAAGAGAATGTCCAGACTGATAGAAAAGCAACAGTAACTCAAATAACAACTTGTTACAACTGAAGAATGCAGAAGAGCATCTCTGAATGCACAACATATCGAACCTTGAAGCTGAAGGACTACAACAGCAGGAGACCACAGCGGGTGCCACTCGTGTCAGCTAAAAACAGGCAGCTGAGGCTACAAATCAAACAGGCTCACCAAAATTGAACAACTGAAGACTGGAAAAACAGATGATACAGTCATAATGTAGTGCCAACAATATGGATCAATCCTGTCTTATATCAACAGTTTGGGCTGGTGGTAGGTTTACTGGTATGGAACATATTTTATTGGCACACTCTGGACTCCAAAGTATTAACTAAGCATTGTTTAAATGCCACAGCCTACCTGTGTATTGCTGCTGAAGATGTCCATCCCTTTATGACCGCAGTTTACCCATCTTCTAATTGCTATTTTCAGCAGGATAATACGCCATGTCACAAATACTCAGATCATTTCAAACTGGTATATTGAACATGACAGTGAGTTAGTTCACTGTACTCAAATGGCCTCCACAGTCAACAGATCTCAATCCATTAGAGAACCTTTGGGATGTGGTAGAACAGGAGAGTCACATGTTGGATTTGGAGCTGACAAATTTGCAGCAACTGTGTGATGTATCATGTCAATATGGACCAAAATCCCTGAGGAATGTGCCCAGTACCTTGTTGAATTTATGACACAAATAATTACAGCAGTTATGATATCAAAAGGTGGTCCAACCTGGTATTATCAAGGTGTACCTAATACAGTGGCCAGTGAGTGTATATTTTTTGAAGAATAAGAATGGACTACTTTATGTAATTTCTGACTTGTGTGTCTAATTTTCAGATGAAACTGTCCAAGACACAAAAACACCTTTCAACTCTAGACTTTTGACCAACAGGCATGCAATATTTCTTCTTTATCTATCCTAATGTTACTACACCCCCAACACAAATAATTTTTTAAAATGAATTTTACAATAGTACTGTATTAGATGTTATATGTAAATCTAGGAGACACCAGTGAACCCATATTGGTTGTTTCAACTACATCCACTTGAACTATGGAAAATGGGACTCTTCGACTTATCTCACTTCAATGAACAGTGTTTTGTGAGCCACCTTGTACAGTGGTAGTCCCTGTAACATTTAATATTTTGTGGCAAACTTATTTTTGACATACCTACATTATTAAACTACTCTAGATATTTATATTATTCTTTTTCAATAAATAAAAAACACAATAAAACATTTTATAAAGCATGTATGTTTTGAAAATTTGTATTAATAAAAAATCTTAGTTGTCCAACCCAAATATTAAATTAGCACAATTCATAAAACTAAGTGTGAATTAACAAGTAACTTTATATTGTAAATGGGATGTAGCTGTCTTTAAAACATTTGAAACAGCAGGATATTTATACAGTTATTTTCTCTTGAACTTAATTTGCATTTCCTATACCAAAAATGTCTTCTTCAGGTTAAAATAGTGCACTGCAATGTAATTAACAGTAAGGATGTAATTAACATTCAAGGATGAGCAGACTTTACGTGCATCACAATTATACACTGACAAACCTAGATATCAGTCATTAGACTGGAATTTTTTAATCCATATTTAAAAAGAAAACACTGATATATTGAAAAGAAGTTTTATATGTGATAAGCACAACTGTTTTATTTCATAATACAAAACAGTATTACAAAAAATAGAGACTTTTCAATAGGTAATACCCTTTACACCTTGGGGAGATCCTGATACAGAGGTATTGGGAAAGCACCTCAATAATAGTTGTCCTTTCACTCGGGTAGTACACGGACTATCTGTGCTAGACAATTACCCCTAGGAGATGCATGTGACTATCAGTATATTTCGGTTCAGGTTTATTGTCATGCGTACAGAATACACTGAAATTCTCATTTGACCATTTGGAAAATGTAGATATGTAATTTAATAGTACATAAATGACTGCTCAGTGCCAAGACCTGAGCAACATATGTGCTTACATGCTATGTCAAAAGGAGGTGGACAGCAGAGAATTGTTTTGAATGATTTCTATGTGCAGTGAAGGCGGCCGAGCACAGCTGCATATGATTGAAAGGGATTTCTCTCCAGCACTGTGACTCTGAAGCCCAGGATCCTTTGCCTTTGGGACTGCATGCAAACTTATCTATTTCACCTCTTGTCTGGACCTGAAATACTAAGAGATGTGGTGGCTGCCAGTGGTAAGCAGTGACAAGGACAAAATTTCCATTTGACTGAATCGTGTAATTGCTTTTTCTTCTTTTGTAACCTGTTTGTGGAAGCTAATTATTTTCATCTTTAATTCTGTGCTATAAGCAAATGAGACAGACTTGACAGGCGAAATGTCGCCCTTTACAAGTAAAATATAGTCAATTATGTTATTATTCCAGTCAACTAGTCACAACTTGTAATTTTGTCAGCAGCAACGGTTCTAAATTTTGCAGACAAGATTTTTCTTGTTAAGGCATTTAGACATGATCAGTACAGTCTATAACGCCCAAAAATTCACACAACTTGCATGCACTTTTTGCCAATTTAAAAAATGAAGTACTACTTTTAGTTGCACAGTTTAGGTTTTGTTTTACAGTAAATTATAGCTGTATGATCAGCTTAATGCCAGTCATACTGTGAGAGATGGAGTTTTGTTACTTTCATAGCTGTATCTTTGGAAACATGTCACTGATGTCAAGATTAATTGCATTTGATTGTTTTTTGCATTTTTCTGTTTGTTTTCTTTGTTTTTATAATTGTTGTGACTGGCTGGTGTGTTTAGTTGTCTTCTTGGATTGTAAAGTAGCTATGATTTTATGATGTCACAAGACAGGGGATACCATTCTGTAGGCACTATGCAAATAATGTTCTATTTTTGATTAATCACTTATTTATTTTTTTACCATTATTTCATAGGTGTGTCTGTGTTTTACATGAGATTTGTATGTTTACTTTCATGTGAGCAGTCATTTTAGAACTTTGAGTCACTGTTATGCTATGTTAGCATCTTGAGACCCATGACGTCAATAAAGCCATGCTATAAAAGACTGCTGCCCACCTTAAAGAGTATCACAACACTATAGCAATTTAAAGGAAACATTTTCATGAAAAAATGTTTTAAGCAGTCTTCTTGACTTTTGCTTTTATTTTGGCATTATCTGTTGTGATTTTATTATTTGTCTATTTTGGATTTTTTTTCTTTCTTTTTTGTCATCATTTTATTTAATGGAAATCACCATTTTGTGTTATTGGACCCTGTGTGTTGCTGTGATATGATGCATGTGATATCAATGTATCGTTACATGGTGACATCTGAGAAAGATCATTTTGAAATATTTAAGAATTCCATCAAATTATTTAAATTTGTTTCGATTTCTGTATCATTACATTCTCGGACAAACAGTTTTTGTCTGTTTTTGTTTTCTAAAAGCAGAAAAAATGTCTTAGAAAGGCTCTGTTAACAAATAGTATTTTTTCTTCTTTTTTGATGCATTGAATTTGTAGGGCCACTCACTTTCTTTTGTGCTGCCAGCACATCTAAAAAATCAGACCATACTATGAGTGATTTCGAAATGACGCGTAAACTCTAACATAACACAATTACCAAGCAGATATTAGGAATTTCCATATGCAAATGGGTGAGGTAAATAGTGCTCTGCAACAATTCATTATTGACATACAAGCTATAAAAACTGGAGGCTGTTGTTGTTTCTGTATCAGTTACAGCATTTAAAAAAACGGATGTAGCACACCAACAAGCTGTATAAATAAGCTGTAAAACTTTGAGTTGATTCATCTCGGATTAATGCATACAAAAAAGGATACATCAGAATATTTTTAATGACCTGTCTTAAACAAGAATATTAAGGCCTTTGTAAAGGCTTATGAAGTGTGCAGTCATTCCTTAGCATTTACAACAGAACCTGCAGGGCTGTTCCAACTGTTGTTACCACCTGGCTGCATGTGGGATTCCTGGCTCTTAGTTTCTAATACAGATCTCCCTTAGTTACTCTCTCTCTCTCTATCTATTTATCTATATATATATATCTATATATATATATATACACAAATATATACAGTATATCTATTTATCTATCTATCTATCTATCTATATATATATATATATATATATATATATATATATATATATATATATATATATATATATATATATATATATATAAATATATATATATCTTGTAAAGAAACAGAGATGTTTACAAGACTGAGTCCAAAACAGAACTGACGGTGAGTTGCATGATGGCGGTTTTAAACAGTTAGTCGAGGCACCAGAGTTGGAAGTAACAATACAATACAATACAATTTATTTTTTTGTATAGCTCAAAATCACACAGGAGGTGCCTCAATGGGCTTTAACAGGCCCTGCCTCTTGACAGCCCCCCAGCCTTGACTCTCTAAGAAGACAAGGAAAAACTCCCAAAAAACCTTGTAGGGAAAAATGGAAGAAACCTTGGGAAAGGCAGTTCAAAGAGAGACCCCTTTCCAGGTAGGTTGGCGTGCAGTGGGTGTCAAAAGAAGGGGTCAATACAATACAATACAATACACAGACCAGAACAAATTCTCAATACAGTATAAAAATAAAAATTTTAGAAGTACAGAGTAGAATTTAACAGTAGATGATATCACATAATATGATTTGGATTTGTTTAGAGTCCTGGAGACCTCATTCATCAAGCTGCCTCCCCCATTTGGCAATTCCACAGCTGAAATAGCACTAATCCGATGAAAGGACCCTCTTTCCCATGATTCCTGTGATCCTCCATCAGGAATGACTTTACCATAGGCAGGCAAACAACTTGGCAGGTGGGCGTGGCACCAATGCCACATTTGAGTACCGAGAAGAGAAACAGAATAGGTGAGGGTTAGTATCAAATTATAACTATCATGTTACTTATGTTTTAGTGCTAATGACTAACAACAGAGATGCAATCTGCACAGTTAATCAGCAGCTCTAGTCAGGATATGCTAAACTGAAGTAGTGAGTCTTCAGCCGGGATTTAAAAGCTGAGACTGAAGGGCATCTCTTATAGTAGCAGGCAGACCATTCCACAGTTTAGGGGCCCTGTAACTAAAAGCTCGACCTCCCACTGTTATTTTATTAATCCTTGGAATCATAAGCAGACCGGCATCTTGAGATCTTAATGTGGCTCAGGTTTGTAAGTCATGATAAGTTCAGACAAGTAAGCCGGACCTTGGCCATGTAATACTTTATATGTTAAAAGGAGGATTTTGAAATCTGCCCTAAACTTAACTGGGAGCCAGTGTAAGATTTAAGAACTGGTTATGTGTTCATATTTTCTTGTTCTTGTAATAATTCTTGCAGCACATTTTGGATTAACTGGAGGCTGTATAAGAACAGTTTGAACAGCCAGTGAACACCGCATTGCAGTAGTCAATCCTACTAGAGATAAATGCATGAATTAATTTCTCAGAATCCTGTTTATTTAGAAAGCGCCTTAATTTCCTAACATTTTTAAGATGGAAGAAACATGTTTTGGACAACTTTGTAATATGTGCTTTAAATGACATGCTAGAGTCAAAGATAACACCTAGATTGCGGGCTGATTCAGTAAAATTAATGGGATTCCAACTGAGTTAAATGATGACAAAATATTGCTGTGATCAGCGTCATTCCCCCAACAATTAACATCTCTGTTTTATCTGTATTTAAAGACAAGTAGTTCTCATTCATCCATTCCTTTAATTCACTAACACAACTAATTAAAGACAACATCGGAGAAACTTCATTTGATTTAAATGAAAGGTATAACTGGGTGTCATCTGCATACGAGTGAAAATTAACATTATGTTTCCTAATGAGAGATCCCAGTGGAAGCATGTAAAGTGAAAACAGTAAAGGTCCCAGTACTGAGCCCTGAGGACACCATATTGAACTTCTGTGTATAATGATGGAGTACTGTCAGCACATTTCTGTACATATTGGAATCGATTTGATAAATAAGAACTAAACCAAGCGAGCAGGCCTGTAAGCCCAACATCATTTTCTAGCCTGTGCAGTAAAATAGAATGGTCAATGGTGTCAAATGCTGCACTTAAGTCCAACAACATAATTACAGTGGAGTTTCCTTCATCAGAGGATATCAGAATGTCATTTACAACCCGTGTTAGTGCGTTTCTGTACTATGACCAGTGCGAAACCAGACTGGAATTTCTCAAATAAATTGTAATGCGTAAGGTGTGACTGAAGCTGACTGGCACTACTTTTCTAGTATTTTAGAGAGAAATGGTAAATTTGAAATAGGCCTATAATTATTTAGTATGTGTGGGTCTAGGTCTGACTTTTTAAGTAATGGTTTAATGACTGACACTTTTAGTGCATCAGGTACTGTGCCATGCAATAATGAACTATTGATAATGTTAGAATAGGCTGCAAGAACATCCATTGCACTTTTACTAGTTTTGTTGGCACTGGATCTAGGGAACAAGTAGTGGGCTTCATTTTAGAAATTAAAGTTAAGACTTCCTGCTCAGTTACAGGATTAAAATTACTAAAGTGCTGAATATAATGTAAGACAGGGTTTGCTAAGCTAGTATTTGGTTTGTACTGTGAAGCTGAGATCTGGGATCTTATATTTTTAATTTTCTCATTGAAGAAGTTCATAAAGTCTGTACTGCTAATATCTGTTGGTATTTTGCACTGTGGATCTGAATTCCATTTGTTAATTTAGCCACTGTTCTAAACAGTACCCGAGGATTTTTATTATTGCTATCTATTAATGTAGAATAGTATTCTGAGCGAGCTTTAAAGAGGGCTTTTTATATTTTTAACACACTCTGTCCATGCAATTTGAAAGACATGTAGCTTTGTTGTTCTCCATCTGCTCCATCTCTAATTTAAGAGCGCGAGTGTTTTCATTAAACCAGGGAGAGTTTCTATGTGCTTTGATCACTTTTGTTTTAAGGGGAGCCACTGTGTCCAGAGCATCTCTCAAGGTCACATTATAATGTGATGTTAGCTGATCTAAATTGTTTTCCATTTACATTTGATGTTAACTGATCTAAATGGTTTTCCACAATTACACTCGACTTACTCAAGGTATCTATAAATTTTGAAGCAGAATTACAATCTAGATGTCACACTGTCTTTGTTTTAATTTGTGAGGGCATTGGCAAGGGCAGGACTAAATCAAATGTAATTAAGTAGTGATCAGAAGTAACTTTGTTTAATGGAATAATATTTAAATTTCAACTTTGTAAGTTATAATTAAATCTAATGTGTGGTTATGATTATGAGTTGGACCTTTGACAATCTGACAAAATCCTACTGAATTTAACAAATAAGTAAAACATTTGCTAAAAGTGTCAGTTTCCACATCAATGTGTACATTAAAATCCCCCATCAGTACTACGTGATCATAATTTATAGCCAAATCAGATAGAAGGTTGCTAAATTCAGTCATGAACAATGAATATGGCCCTGGTGGTCTGTAGACTAGCACTATAATTGTGTTGGAATCTGTTTTAATATTGAAAATGATTGCCTCAAATGATGTAAAGTCGCCTAAATTTTTAGACGTGATTTGCATTTTGTTACAATGAATTATTCGAAGGCCTCTTCCTCGTCCAGAATCTCTAGACTTATGAAGGAACGAGTATCCATCTGGTGACGCCTCAGCTATGGAAACAGTGTCACATTTACTAAGCCAGGTTTCAGTGAGAAGACACAGATCAGATTTTGTACTTAATATAATATCATTTACCAAAACAGCTTTAGTGCCAAGAGAGCGAATGTTCAATAAGCAGCATTTAAAACTGCATGCTTCTTTCTGACGTCTTCAAGGTTGAGTCAGATAGGTTTTCCCCTGGCTGGTCTGTAGAGATACCAGGAGAAGATTTAGTGCACCCCACCACCCCTGGCCTGACGTGGAATTACCTTCACTTGGTCCACACAACATCCTTCTACACGGACGTGCAACTGTCCTTGTGTCGAGATAATGAGTTTTGCTAAAAGGAATGCATGAAAAAATGTAAATAACATTTAGAGAACAAAATGAGCCTTCAACTTAATGTACATATCAGTCCTACTGGTAGGAGAAATGCCTGAGACATGTTTTTAAAAAAATTGACTTGAAGGTGACACAAATGCTCTAAAACCTGCATATTTAGCTTCTCCAAATCTTATTGATTTAGATGGGGATTTCAGCAGTTAACTATCTTCATGAAAAATATAAAGCCTCAGATGGTTCTGCAAAGGTACAAGTTTTACTTACTTGAAAACCAAAAGTATAACTTTCAGGTAATTATGAAGAAAATGTTAATATTTGAAGAGCTTTCTTAGCTTTCCTTACGTGAAATTTCAGCAATCTATCTTCCTACAGAGCAAGCTAAGATAATGTAACATTATATCCCACTTTTTATCATATGTAGATTTATGGTAATATGATCTTAATGTATGATCTAAAAGATAAATGACTAGTACTATTAATATTGTCTATGTGTTCTATTCAATTCTTAATTGCATGTTTGGTGGGCTATTCTAACAAATATCAATGAAATGTATTACTTTGCAATCATTTATTCAAATCTTATGATATTTCATTGAATTGTAAAAACAGCATCATTGTTTTCAGTTCCTTCATGTAAGGACTTCCTGCCTTCACAACAAATTGCTGTAGCTCTTTGATGTTTTAGGAATTCCTTGCATGTATAACTTGCGTCATGCCCTCCTTGCTCCAAAAGTATTTAAGTGGTAATTAAATTGTTTCTTTCTGAGTGATTTTGCTGTGAATATGTTTGGCTTTAAAGGTTTTTGACAGATGGTCTCACATTCTGCTGAGCTACTTTTTAAAAAAATTAATGGAATTCATTTTGGAATCAATGACAGCAAGCATCCCCAAGCCATACTGTCCCCACCATCATACTTTGTAGTTGGTATGATGGTATTCTGTTCAATGGCAGAGTTTTGTGTTTGTGCAAAACAAGACAGATGGTATTGCAACAAAATCAGTTCTGACACAAAGTTCTGTGGATAGATGAGCCAAAAGTAAAGTTTTGTTCTACATCCAGATGTTCTTTTCAAAGTAATATCTGTTGAATTCTTAATCTTTTGGACACCTGATATAAACTGATACTGAAACTTGTCTACAAAATTGTTTTGTTTCCAAGATTGTTTCATTTTGAGATTTATGAATTAATTAATTGATTGCAATGTAAAACCTTTGAATGTATTTGTTAGATTATATAACCCTATCCTATTGATATTGCTCAGCAAACCAAGTAACAAGACCATGCTGTATAGATTATATGTAGAAATAATCTATACTCTGATTTCTTTCTGTTTACTTCACCAGGAATGCCAGAGATGTTTTAATTGGGCTTTTGATTATACCCAAACAAAAATGGGTGATCTTAAATATTTATGTTAAATTAAATTAAAATTGTTCCACTTACTGAATAATAAGGTGGTTTTACCTAGTTAATGGCTACTTCTGTAAGAAATTAATATTTGTTTTAAATTCTGTTTTAAGGTGTTAATTTTTTACTTTTATTAATCCAGGAGAAGGTACAACATTGTTAGTAGAGGTTGTGACCCTGACCTCATAAGATTAAAGGTTTAAAAATTGACTTGAGAGGCCATTTTTAATCTGACTTTGACGGATAAATCTTGAAAAACGTTACTAAAGACCTTTTTTTGATTTTCTGCAGTTTTTAACTTTATCTTCGTTCTTAGTAAATTTGATTTTTGGATTCAATTTTGGTTTCTGACAAAAGATTGGTTTGACCTACTGTTAATGAACTTGACAGTAATTGTGACTCATATTCATCTCGCAGCGCTCTCTTATTTAAAATATCATCTGTAGTCTTTGAGACAGTACTGTGCAGCTTCGAAGGCAAACCAAAAACCAGATTACCAGTTAAAGTTTTCCTTATATAGAATATCCACAAACATGGACAATAACAAATGTGTGATGCTGGTTTGAGTCACACATGACTTCAGGAACTGGGTTTCATTGCAACGTTGTCTCACAACAGCAACCCCAGACTCTTTTTTGACAATACTTTTGCCAGTCTTTTTAGTTTTTTCCATTACCTGAAATGGCTTACGCTCTTAAAAATAACACTTAAGGACTAGTTTTTTTCAAGGTGCTCAAGCACCACTGTATTAAGGATGCTTAGGATAATATAATTCAATTTTAAAATAAATTGTAGAATTAGTAAAAATCATCTCCTGTGATAAAGATTGTTTTACAAAAAACTATTATTATCTAAATAATTGTTGTTAAAAGTTGCTTTGCTCAAAGGTTAGTGTGGTACTTAGTGTGCCCTATTGCTTCCTGGGATAGACTTCATCTGCTATACGACCCTATTTAGGTTTGGAAGTTGTACACACAGGTAGAGAGATGGATGGGTAGATATCAGTATATTATGTAGTGGAAAAATAGTATGTACTGGATATTTAATATTTAGTCTTCATTTTCTCCTTTTAGAGCATTATTTTCCATGTTAAGACAAAGGAACGTAATGATCATTCCAAATATAACTGCAGTATAAATAATTCTACTTCAGAACCAAATATAACTGCAGCATAAATAATTCTACTTCAGAATTTGCATGACTGTTCCCCAAAAACATATGGACCAATCAACATTGTATTTATAATGGACTAGCAAAATACCCGCGCTTCGCAGCGGTGAAATACTGTCTGAATATTTTTATTAATAAAAAAGTAAACATTTTTAGACTGAACGAAAATATGTAAAAAATTAATTGTTAAAGATCTCTCTGTATACCACGTTGTCAGTTCGGCCCTCTGGTTGTAATATGACTAAGCTGTGTGCTGAGCTCATTCTTGAGCATGCAACATACAGTTGGCCATGTGAAAAGCAATCCCGCCTCAAATCAATGCCAACCTTTTGTAGTGTTTGTCCCTGAGACTTATTAATTGTCATTGCGAAGCAGAGCCTTACTGGAAATTGAACGCGTTTGAATTGAAATGGGAGATTAGATGGTATAACGGGGATGCGAGGAATAAAAACTGTGTCACCTGAGGCACTGCCAGTAAATATAGTTGCTTCAATTAGGTTGTTTTGTAGAGATGTGACCTGAAGTCTTGTGCCGTTACAAAGTTTCAGTGGTTGTAAGTTTCTGCTTCCTTGGCGAAGGTCGTAAACGAAAGAAGACACATCAGTGAACACAGAAGAGAACCCGTGGATTAAATAAAATCTACACAATAACTGTAACAATCGTAACAAATGAACAATAAAATAGAAGAGAACCCGTGAATTAAATAAAAAGTTTGCTTCGTTGGTGAAGCAAGGAAAAAGCACTTTCTTATATGTCGTCGTTTTAAAACAGTGCAGAAACTGTGAGAAAGCTGCTTCCTTGGCGAAGCTCAGAAGCGAAAGAAGACACCGCAGTGAACACAGAAGAGAACCCGTGGATTAAATAAAACCTACACAATAACTATAAAAATCGTAATAAATGAACAATGAAACAGCGGGGAACCCGTGGATTAAATAAAAAGGCTGCTTCATTGGCGAAGCAAGGAAAAAGGACTTTCTTATATATCGTTCGTTTATAAAACAGTGCAGAAGCTCTGAGAAAGCTGCTTCCTTCGCAAAGTAAGGAAACGACTGAAGAGACGGCGGGACGCGGTAAGTGTTCGGCAAGGCAGCTGAAGCGCTGCATTATGGGATCTGTAGTTTATTGTGTTACCAGTGCTTCATATCCCCGGGCCATTAATAACAATAATACAGTATATAAAATGATCTCAGGGCGGATATAATTACACGCCGGGCCGGATGTTGCCTGCGGGCCTTGAGTTTGACACATATGGAGTAAATAGAACTTGAAAAGATATATTTTTTCGTACATCGAGCCCGCGTGCTATTGTGGTTTTGCTTGCATGCCTCAATAAGTCATCCTCCCCTCGCTCTTACTTTTTACCGTTCATCTAATGAATACACTGAGTATGGCTTTACCAAAACAATCATTGATGGCGAATAAAGTATCCATTATTCGAGTATGTAGATCGGGGTATATATATATATATATATACATATATATATATACACCCGCATATCGCAGCGGAGAAGTAGTGTGTTAAAAAAGCTATGAAAAAGAAAAGGGAACATTTTAAAAATAATGTAACATGACTGTCAATATACAGTAATTGTTTTGTGAGTGTTACTGAGTGTTGCTGTCATCAAGGATTTGATTATCATTATTTCTTTCAATCAGGTTTGTATTTGTAGGACGTGTTGTGTTCAAGTTACATTCCGTGTTTGTCAATCGTTGTAAAGATGACAGGTTTCATTCATCGATTCGTTTCTTACTGCATCAATAAACAGCTCGTCTTCTTCTTTATCTGAGACCCGACACACTGCATGCACGGGTTTTTTTTTTTTACACTGTCTTCCTTTAGCGGGACATTGACTTTTTCCACCGTGTGCTTTGTTTCCACAGTAGCTGCATTTATGATTATGCTTATGTATCAGACGCTTCATATTTTTTGCTGCCTTTTCAATTGTGTAATTCGTTTTTTGTTCAGCGCTCTTTGGAACTGTTGCTTTTTGTCTGTGCACTGCATTAGTTCACGTGAGCTGCTCGGTGTACATGCATCGAAGTTTCCCAGCTGTGCTGGTGCCATGTCGTGCTATGTCCATGGCTGTATCTAATGTTACCGAAGTCCCGGCACTTAAAACTTTCTCTCGCAGTTTCGCTGAGTTTGTGCCAAACACCACCCTGACCATCTCATTTTCCTCTGCATAAGGACAGTCCTTCACCCGTGAATATTTACCCGTGGCAGTTTGCTATTGGATTGTCGCTGACGGACGGCCTTATATGGGTAGGCACTAAATTACAAACGCCAGCGACAGCCTGTCTATGAACTTAATTTAAAGTTTAGGTTTACATCGTGCTTTGTTTCCGAAGTAGCAGAACTCATGAATATGGTTGTATATGTCACTTGCTCGCTTCTTATTGTTTCGCTGCCTTCTCAATTATATAATGCATGTTTTCTTCAGCGCTTTTTGGGCCTCTTCCTGGTTTTCTACGTACTGTGTGATTACGTGGAAGGCGTGATGATGTCACACGAAACTCCGCCCCCACGGGTTTCAAGCTCATCTCCATTACAGTAAATGGAAAAACAGCTTCCAGTTATGACCATTACGCGTAGAATTTCGAAATGAAACCTGCCCAACTTTTGTAAGGAAGCTGTAAGGAATAACCCTACCAAATTTCAGCCTTCTACCTACACGGGAAGTTGGAGAATTAGTGATGAGTCAGTAAGTGAGTGAGTCAGTGAGGGCTTTGCCGTTTATTAGTATAGATTTAGTGGGAAATATATATATATATATATATATATATATATATATATATATATATATATATATATATATATATATATATAAATCTATTTCATTTTTTAAAATATATACACCTTAATTTAATCCATAAAGATCGGAATATACCCCTACTTTTTTATACTTTAGAAACCTGATGGAAATCGAACTTTCGGATGTAATGTAATATATATATTTCTTCAAACTTAAGGAAAACCCCGGCCATATTCTTTTACCTCAACAAATCATTTACTGTCTCTGTTTTCAACATTATTGAACATTGCTTCCCAAATGTAAACTGCTCTTTGTCTGCAACAGACAACTATAAAATAATCAATGAAAAAATGTCCATCTTATAATAACTCACATTGTTTCACTACATGTAAAGAAAGAAAATCTGAAAACTGTTGGTATTTTTGTTGCCAGTTATTTAAATTAGGTAAAAAAGAACTCTAAACATCTCTAAACTCACTTGAAATGACAGCACAATGTTTTCAGATATGTGGAATAAAAAGTACGGTCAGCATGAATATGATGTGGGGAAGGGAGAACATGCAAAGTGGCACATAGCAGACAGAGCAATTCAGCCATGAGTGAAGAGTGCCATAGTGAATGGCAGCTTACTCACAAAATTTTCACAGACACTGGAGACCTTGTAAGTAAGCGCAGATATACTCATTTATGAGCAGTTGTTTCTTATGAAATGTTGGTGTTGTTTCATGTAGTGAAAGTCAAATAAATCAAAAAAGTCTGCAATCAAATATTGGATAGCTACTGCTGTGTGCTACAAATATACAGTATGTTCCTTATTTGAAGAAAAATCGCACTCAATTGCCAATTAAAGACAGTTTGACTAGTGACATGACTCGTGAGACTTTTACGGGAAATTTGAAGAAAGTCAGTGCTGACAATGCTTTCATATCAGTTTGCATTGCAAATAAGCAACTAACCCAAAAGTAATGCCTGCTCCATACCAATTTGTAAAGAAAATGAGTCAGGTGCTGGAAGCCCACAGTGACAGGACACAAAAGGCAGTCAAGCAGATAGATGCTAATAAAGTATAGAGAAAGTGAAAGAATGCACATGCAGCAAAACAAAAGTGAATACAGTGCACCCATTGTTGGTGTGTGAGCCACTCACACTGCAAAAATAATAGTAGACTGTTGACGTGGAAAATATTATGCTCAGTCTATCATACTGCCTGCCATTTACCTACATACAGTAGTCTGTGAAATATGTGAGCAATACTCTCATTTTATTAATGTATTAGAGAAAAACATAATTTTGGCTTAATATAATATTTCATGTTTCCAGCTGATTGAAAAGTGCTATTTTGAAGACACAAAGCAGTACAAAATTGGAGATTGCACATACAATAAACCTTCTTCTTCTTTCGGCTACTCCCATTAGGAGTTGCCACAGTGGATCGTCTTCCATATCTTTCTGTCCTCTGTGTCTTGCTCTGTTACACCCACCACCTGCATGTCCTCTCTCATCACATCCATAAATCTCCTCTTAGGCCTTCCTTTTTCCCTTTTACCTAGAAGCTGGTTCTTTAACATTCTTCTCCCAATATACCCAGCATCTCTCCTCTGCACATGTCCAAACCAATGCAATCTCGCCTCTCTGACTTTGTTTCCCAACTGCCCAACTTAAAGAATGTAAAGTCAGACAATCAGTCATTGTCCCGCTGTATGCTAACACTGGGTGCAGGGCAGGAATAAACCCCAGGCAGGGTGCCAACCCACCGCAGGGCACACACCAAGCGCACAGTTGGGACAATTTAGGATTGCCAATGCACCTAACTTGCATGTCTTTGGACTGTGGGAGGAAACCCACACAGACATGGGGAGAACATGCAAACTCCATGCAGGGAGGACCCAGGAAGTGAACCCAGGTCTCCTTACTGCGAGGCAGCAGCACTACCACTGTGCCACCGTGCTACCTAGAATGTAAGGTGTTACCATAAAAAAGTACTTTCTACTTTGTATGTCATATTATGTGCACAGCAGATTGAAAACTGTTGTTTTGCTTTTCACTGATAAATACCGAAGCATTTTTCTGTAATTGTGGCAATGCAAAACAATATACTCTGCATGACAAGAAATTATTTTTATATTCACTCAAGCTGTATTAGGTTATCTGTAGCTTTTGGGTGCAGGGTAATAAGGATGCATTTTCAGTATGCCGAGCTGATGTGCCATTAGTCAGAATAAAAGCATTCCAAAATCACTTGTTGTAGACTTGGTGATTATAGTACTGAAACAATGTGTGTTGAAGCATCCACAGGAAGTTAAGGAACCAAAGGGGCACCATATTAAAATCCTAGCCATAAATAACAAAACAGTGTCACTTAATAAAAAACTTCAAACAATTCAAAACAATAACAAGGGTAGTAGAAAAGGATTGCCCAAATGCAAGCCAAAAGTTAACAAGTTAAGTCGACAAAGCAAAAATCTAAACTCAAACTAACGTCTTAGCAAGGACCTGAAGCTTTTTTGTCCATTATAAACACTGACTTCAGTTCCTTAGCTGCCACATTTTTGCTCCTCACATCCGTAGGTTCAACATACATATTGTTAGGAACACAAACAATAAAACCAAATACAGTATCAACGTAATACTTGACTAAAACTAACTACAAATTCATAAGGAAAACAATATTAATGGAAAAATAATAAAGTATGAACACAAAACCTATATAATTACCTAACTTTGGAATAGCAATAATTACAAAATAATATTCAAAACAATAAATAATTGAAAGGACACTTAAGCAGGGAAGAAACCTTGGTTATGCCATAGCACCATGTGCTTTTTACTTTTAAGGACAAGTAGAAAGACGCTCTGCAGAGACGTAGTGGCAAATGTGAAAAACATCTACATATACAGTATATTGTTCATTTTGCATATATTAGTCTCTTTTTTATTTTTTAAATGTATGGCCTAATGTGACTAGTGAAATGTACACAAACCTTGATTGCTTTGAAATGGAAATCATTCCCTTTGTTTAAAAAAAAAAATCACAACAACACTGAACACAAGATTAAGTGTACTTCTCAGTTTCCATAATGGCAGATAAATAATTTGCAGCCATCATCAGTTAACATATTTAAAGAATATGGCCAAGAAATGAATTTCTTCGATAATGTATTATTTAAATTACAACACATTCCAAAGGAAGAAAAAAGAAACATACACAAATGACATTGCCTCTTTTAGATGGTCACACACTGGCATGAGGAAAGTTTGTAAATGTTTGGCTGAGATAATCATTAAGAGCTATTCACTCCGACTCTTGTTATGAGTGGTATATCAAGCTAGGCCAAATGAGAATTGCCTCTTTGAATGTAGTAGTAATAGAAAAAGTAGAATATTGAAACATATGTAGAGCAATGGAATTCTTATTTGCTTGTCCAACCAACACATAACAAAAGGTTTTGTTTCCATTCAGAGATATTTCTCACATGAATATTACTAAAAGAGAAAAGTGAAACGCAAAGGTATTGTTAATTAGGCAATAATTATGAATAATGTTGCACTATCCTCTCTGTGCCAAAGAATTATTCAGCAGAAGTGTGTTAAGAAGCACTTATGGGACTCCTTCGTACCTACAACAATATGCATTTACAATGTCTAAGGGACTTATTTTTTATCTTTAGCCATACAAGACAGTTTTTAGCATTTTGGTAACTTGAGTTTTTGTATATTGTTCTGTGTCACAGATATCAGCATTAACAGATGGTTTTGGATGAAGCAGGTACGCAGCCAGTTTTGGAGGAAGCAAAGATATGTTTTGTATCAGAAGGGCAACAGCCTGTGAAATGGTTCTTTTATTTTAAAATAAAGAGACTTTGAGCTTTTGAGACAGGACAAAAAGTAGGATTTTCCTAAGGGGCAAAAAAGTCAGGCTCATTATATCTTACTTCAGGATTAGTGAAAGCTGCAGGCATAGCTGTAGGAAAGTCAAGCTTTTAAAGCACAATGGAGAAACACCTTATAAATTTGCCAGTTTTTTCCACAGTTCTGAATGTCTTGTATTTTAGTTAATGCTGTCAAAATACAGTACATAGTTTCCACTTGTGAAGTCATCTGTTTCAGGCATTTATTATTTTGGATTTTGGATGCTGTATAACTGCCAAATGTTAGTCAGTTGCAGTGAACAATTAAAGGTCTTGTACCCATTATCTAATTTACAGAACTGCCTTTGTATTTGCTTGAAAGCATCATTGGAGAGGTAGTAAAGAAGAATTTTAAAAATCCATGCACTTTCGAATTACTGAAACAAGAAAATTTAAACCCATGTTTATTAAGATTTCTATTATATAGAAAATGCAGAACATCTTCAAAAAATAAATGATAAATAGATCTTTGTTTGTTACAACTTGGCAGTACATTCTTATGCTCACTTATCCCCTGTTAACCTATGCATCCACCTGAATAATGCATTTAAAATAATTAAGTCCACCTTCAAAAGTGAATTTTTAAATGAAATGAAAGATGTGGACCTTTTACTACAAAAAAGTATCTGATCTGATAATTTGCTTTCACAAAGATAAAAGAAATGAAAAAATAACACTTAAAAAACAAACAAACAGAAAAAATCTAAATGATGGATTATAACTTTTTCTATGTAAGAAAATGCCTGTATATTTATAAAAGAACAATGAGGTGTAACAATTCAAGTTATCTGTTGACAAATATTTGGTTTAATGTATATCGCAACATGTCTGCCTGGATAAACTTACAGAACAGCAAAATATAAATTAATTTAAAATTATATATATATATATATATATATATATATATATATATATATATATATATAGAGAGAGAGAGAGAGAGAGAGAGAGAAATAATATTAGATAATATTGAAGATGTTGTTAATAGTAAAATGTTTTGTTTTTAATTTTTTTTCCAAAAGAATATCAATAAGCTGTTTTACTATATTTCTGTAATTTCAGAACATTGATCAAAGGTCGATAACAGTCTTGGTTTGCAAAATTGACATATTGGGTAAGTTTTAAGCTTTTTGTTTTTAAGTTTGGACTTGTGCCCCTTGAAACCCATTTTAAACAACAAGACCGGGCATGATATTTTTAAAAATGTATAAAAATGTTTCAATTAGATCAAAACTTATTGTGGAAAATTAATATATACCATGATTGTGATCAAATAGTTTCAACTAGAAATATAAAGAACTTGTCATTTAATATCCCACCGGCTTTACCTTAGAAACAGTATTGAGGCAGCTCCCCAAGCATTTCTGTAGATTTTTATCTGTGGCTTCTGATTTTCAATACCAATCTTGAAGTTGTATGTGCTATGTTAATGGGGGACTCTAAACTAATGTGGGCTGAGTTAATCTGCTCAATTTGGTTTACACCTTTCTCCTAATACAACTGGCAGGTAGAAAATTCTTTGTGAGTTGTGGTAATTACAACTCAAAGACACATGATATTCTATATGGTGTTCCACAAGGCTCTATCCTGGGTCCGCTGCTCTTCTCAATCTACATGCTTCCGTTAGGTCAGATTATCTCAGGTTATAACGTGAGTTACCACAGCTATGCTGATGACACACAGCTGTACTTATCAATAGCACCTGATGACTCCGACTCTTTTGATACACTAACACAATGTCTTACTGGTATTTCTGAATGGATGAATAGTAATTTTCTCAAACTAAATAAAGAGAAAACTGAAATCTTAGTAATTGGCAATAATGGATTCAATGAGGTTATCAGAAATAAACTTGATGCACTACGATTGAAAGTTAAGATGGAAGTAAAAAACTTAGGGGTAACCGTTGACTGTAATCTGAATTTTAAATCACATATTCATCAGACCACTAGGACAGCATTTTTTCACTTAAGAAACATAGCAAAAGTTAGACCTCTTATATCATTGAAAGATGCTGAGAAATTAATTCACGCTTTTGTTTTCAGTAGACTAGATTACTGTAACGCACTCCTCTCTGGACTACCCAAAAAAGACATAAATCATTTGCAACGAGTGCAGAATGCAGCTGCTAGAGTCCTAACTGGGAAAAGAAAATCTGAACACATTTCTCCTGTTTGATGTTGCTACACTGGTTGCCTGTGTCATTCAGGATTGACTTTAAAATACTGCTTATGGTTTATAAAGCCTTAAATAATCGCGCTCCATCTTATATATCGGAATGTCTGACACCTTATATTCCAAATCGTAACCTTAGATCTTCAAATGAGTGTCTCCTTATAATTCCAAAAGCTAAACTTAAAAGAAGTGGTGAGGCGGCCTTCTGCTGTTATGCACCTAAAATCTGGAATAGCCTGCCAATAGGAATTCGCCAGGCTAATACAGTAGAGCACTTTAAAACACTGCTGAAAACACATTACTTTAACATGGCCTTCTCCTAACTTCACTTTAACTTAATACTGATACTCTGTATGTTCAATTCATCACAATAACTATTCATAGTGGCTCTAAAATCCGTACTGACCCCAACTCTCTCTTCTGTTTCTTTTTCCGGTTTCTTTGTGGTGGCGGCCTGCGCCACCACCACCTACTCAAAGCATCATGATGCACCAACATTGATGGACTGAAAGCCAGAAGTCTACGTGACCATCATCATCAGGTCCTTCCATGAAAACCCTAACTACAAAGAGGACTGTTTGATTTATGTTAGGTAGATTGCCCAGAGGGGACTGGGCGGTCTCGTGGTCTGGAATCCCTACAGATTTTATTTTTTTTCTCCAGCTTTTGGAGTTTTTTTTTTTTCTGTCCACCCTGGCCATCGGACCTTACTTATTCTATGTTAATTAATGTTGACTTATGTTTATTTTTTATTGTGTCTTCTATTTTTCTATTCATTTTGTAAAGCACTTTGAGCTACAGTTTTTTGTATGTATATGTGCTATATAAATAAATGTTGATTGATTGATTGATTGATTGAACTGAGAATTGCCTTTATGCCCCAGTGACTCAAAATTAATGAAAGGACAGATGAATGAGAGTATGAGAGAGCACATGATTGTGCCCTGCAATGGAATAGCATCCAAAATAGGACTAGAGCCCTATAATAGTCCTAAGTTGGCTTCAACTCCACCAAGACCTTTAATGCAAAGCAGGTAAAGAATATAGATTGATGGATAGTTAAATATTTTCTTAAAAAAATAACAAAATTCTAATAATAAAGAAATATAAATCCTATGAGATTTCTTAATATTTTTATGGAAAGCTTCCAATAATAAATAAATAAACTTAATAGATTTCTGAAGTGTCCCTTTTAGTTTTTATATTAGTGTTACATTGTAACTCCTTGCCCATGTCACATCGCAAGCTCTACTTTTTCCCTTCCATCACACTTACTTACTCCACAATGAACATTGCAAGTTGAATTTAAGTACCTGCTATTGGACGATTGGAAGGCAGTATCTTGTTAATAATAGATTGATACACTTTCTGTTTTTATTTAAGAGAGCAACACAGATTTTACCCCATTTTTGGATTGAAACAGCTAATAGAGAAGCATTGGGAAAAGCAGACAGGTTTGAAGATGGTATTTATTGATTTGTAAAAGGCTTGTGATAGGGTGCCACCTCAAGTAGTCTGGAGGTGAATGAGGTACAAAGGAGTACCAGAGAAGAATGAGAAGAATGTTCAGGAAATGCATGAAGAAGTAAGGGCTCAAGGTATAAGTAATGATGAGGTAACAGACAAGATCTTAGTTAGAGTAGGTCTGTCCACTCCTCATCTTTTTGATCTTGTTATGGATGTGTAGACTCGTGGGATACCAAAGCCAATATCCTCTCACTACTTGCCAGGAGTTTTTGTTGGGAAAGTTTACTCCAGTTTAACAAATGTTTACCTTATGATGGATGTTTGAACTGTTTCTTTATAACGTATATTACATATATTTATAGTAACTGGCTACTAAACAATTTTCTTTCTCCACAGTTCATAGAGTTTATCTTGGGGGTAAAGCTAGGCCATTATATAGTGTCATTACTTCAGTTTTTTTTTCTGTCAACCTCAGTTATTCCTTCCTTCAATTGTGTATTGATGGATTATTTTCTCTAGGGTCCCAAAGGTTTTCATAAGAATATTGTCATAGACATTCTTTGATACTGTTTAATGTTGGAAATGTTGAAGGCTGACTGCTCTAGTCAATCTAATAGTATCTGTTAATGCAATTTTCATAATGAAAGCAAAGCTAACATTATTATTCTTAATTTAAAATACAAAATACTGTATATAGAAAACCGAGGGAGCAAAAAAATCTTGCATTTTATTTCAGTGGTTCTCAGTATACTGTATATAAATATGTCTGCTCATTCATGTTATTGTGCACCTAACAAAGAGTAACTTACATGAATTGTTCACATACATTTTGCGTTTCTATACTGTTAGACTCACAAGACATCGGGACATCACTATGCAGCAACAGGTTTGAGGCAGGAAGGACCTTTGAATAGGATGCTAGTTTACCAGAAACCACCATTACATATACACCTACACCTACACACATTCACTCTGCAGCAACTTGAAGTAAATTGACCTAACAGCATGTCATCACTTTCTTTGGAGAAATTACAGCCTGGTTTGAAAACCCTCATAAAATCAGAAAAGCAGGGACATTGTGTTTCCATAAAAGAACTTGAAGTTTCAATTTTTCTATAAAAACTCAAAAGTATGAATGCTGCCTTGTAGAAAGAGGTTGAAAATTCAAAAATTATATTTTATATATATTTTGTAAATTTATATTTAATGTATGTTTTAATTGTTTTCACTTGTCTATTTTATAATGGCTTGCAGCATACAGCCAGTGCAGTGGGTGCTATTTTCATTGATTTCAGTAAGCAGTGGAAATACATGTTTATTAGTCTGTTTAGTCCAAGGGTCCCAAGCTCTGGTCCTGGAGGGCCCTAGTGGCTGCAGGTTTTCATTCTAACCCTTTTCTTTATTAGTAACCTGTTTTTGCTCCTAATTAACTTTTTTTGAATTCATTTTAATTGGTTTGCTCCTGAAGACTCAGACCCCTTAATTGTTTCTTTTTCTTTCATTAGCAGCCAAACAATAACAGATACAAAATGAGCCAAAAAAGGACCAACATTGTCTATCATATAATATCTGAAAATAAAGAAAGGCGAAAGTCTCAGGAATGCTGGTCTGCTTAGGTCCCCAAAACATTTTAACAGGGCTCTTAGAAAAGAGAAAATCAGCAATTTCTGCCATTGTACAAAAATAGAGCAGCAACAAGCCATGGAATTAAAAAACGAGTTTAATTAACGACAACAATCAGAGCCTCATTAAGCAACTGGTTGAAGCGAAATTGGTTGGAGTTTGAGGCCCTGACTTAGTTGGTCTTCTTTTGGCTCACTCACTTCACGTTTTATTTCTGTTTGGTTGCCATTTAAGGAAAGAAATGAAGCAATTCAGATGAACAAATCTTAAAAAAACAAGTCAATTAAAATTAATTTAAAAGAAGTTAAATAGCATAAAAAACAGGTCACTAATTAAGAAAAGGGTTAAAATGAAAACCTGCAGCCACTGGGGCCCGGCAGAACCAGAGTTGGGCACACCTGGTTCAGTCTGTTTATGAACTCAAGATGAATTTGGAGTGACATCTTGATTTAATCATTAAACATTTTTAAAATGTCAATGTAAAAGACATTGCAAGGTTACTGTGGAACTGTTCTAAATCTAATATTTAAATGGAATTAATGGACCCAGAAATCAGTTTTGTGAAATTTTCTTAATTTGAACATCTAAAATGTTGAACATGGGAACTAATGAAAATGATGGAGAAAAAGAAACCTGGAGGGAAGTTCTTCCAGTATGCTGGTGACAAGTCAAAACAGAAGCAAGATCATTACACTAAGGCTCTGTCCACACTGCTACAGTTTCATTTCAAGACAAAGACATTTGTATCCCTTTCTGCCATTCGTCCACACTAGCCTGTCATTTTCATCCCAGGATAATCAAGATTTCAGGGATTGATACCTTAGTAGAAGAGTCACTTAACGTGGCACTTGTTGTGCTGCTTACCTATATTTATCTAAATTGTGTTTTGTAAAGTTTGCATGCTGCATACATGTGCAAATGGAAAATTATTAACTGGTGATTGCAGTTTTGTGAAAAACCCCATTGTCCAACGGTTTTATCATTGTGGTAAAAATTTCAGAGCTCTTTGAAAAACGGATTGTAAACAACTCAGTTGAGAGCTTCTTATCAAAGTGTATCACTTAAACTTAATCTGTTCAGTAATGGGGAGCACTTTCCATGGCAGAATAACTAGGTGTTTAATGAAGTGTTCCGGTACAGAATGCAACTGAGCTCACAAGAATACAGGACAGAGATACAAAATCATATACGGTCAAGAGAAGATATAGACATATGCACACACACATGCAGTTATTTATTTTCTCTGTTGTGTTAAGTTTACATATGTCATTTGGTACGTAATTGATGTGTACTGCTTATACTCAATCCTATCACAAATGAATGTAGAGCTGATCACTATTTTTGTTTTTTAAGTGTTGCTTTAACATTTGTGGTGCTTTTATTTAATGACAAGAATTTGCCTGTTCAGGGGACTGGTTCAAGAAAGAGAGATTAGATAATCCTGGATCTTGGAAGAATTTCTTGCTTGTCTATAGTGGGATTTCACTTCCAGGGATTAGTTGGTTCCAGAACATTGAATCTGAATCAACTGATAAAACCCTGCATTGGTTGATCTGAATTAACATGTATTCACAGCAAAATTTACAACACTTAATTATTGTGACTTAAAACATTTCATCTTTCATGTTAAACCTATTTGCAGGTTAGTTTCAGAGCATCGGTTGCCCCTATAACTGAGCTGGAATTCATCAAATCTATCTCTTTAGAACAGGCAAATCCTAAACCCATTTAAAAAAGCAGGCTTAATCCGTTCCATAAATGCAGGTTTGGCTAAATCCTGGTTTTTTTAGAAGAATTAGCTTGATTTCTGTGACTCCCAACATATTTTAACCGGATTTCACACTAATTGGGCATTCTTAAACAGACCCCTCAAGACTGTTAATTTCAACTGTAATCTGCACATTACTGTGACACAGGGGTAATTTGCTGCTTCTCCTTTAAGAAATTCTGTGTTTTTTCTATGTAGTGAATGCCCTATCAATGTCCTGTGCGTATTGATAGTCCTGAAAGTGCATAAAGGGAAAATGATTTTCTTGAGACTCTGTATTTTTCATAACACCACCCCTCCTAGGATTTTACACCCATTGTTCACATGTCCAGTGTCGGTGAAGGTCTATGTCATATGTGTTTCAGTTTGTTTTAGTGTGGATGGTGATACTTTTGTAAATATTATAGAACAATGGACAAAGATCATTTTCTTTTACAATTGCAGTTTTTAAATGGAAGTGTAGTACTGTTGGCATAGCCCTAGGAAGCTTTGAAGCCATTTCAACCAAAGACAAAATAAATCTGAATAAAGCACTAGGTAGGCAAAGCTATAAACTAGAACCAGATTGTAATTAATTGCTCAGGAAAAGTAACTTTCTTTTTCTAAGCCTATATTTTAAAAAATGTTCAGACAAAGATAGATTATGCAGATCTAGCTTAAATAAGATGACAATCATTATGTTATATGTGCATGTTGTTTAGATTCCCTACTACTGCATGATATCACAGTATGAGTAAAAAAGACTGAAAAACAATGACAAAATAGCTAAAAGTAAATAAGTAAATATATATACACCATATATACTCACATATAAGTCGGGTCTTGAAACCTGAAAAATCAATCATAAAATCAGACCCCGACTTATACGCCTGTTCAAAAATGCAACACTTAATTTTTTTTTTTACATCTTCTTCTCAGATGCATCGAATTTTGTTGCAGCAGCGCAGTTACCAATTTCTTTCGCTACTTCAATGACGTTTAATTTAAAACCAGCTTTATATTTTATTCTGATCGAATGCTCCATCATAGATAAGGGATGCTCTTACAGGTGTATGAGGGTGTGAGATACAAAAAACAAAAATCAGTGTAAATGTTGCTTTGGAATAGTTCTGGTATCACCATGTGGTCAAGTAAGCACAATACAGAGAGAGAGAGCGAGAGGTTAGGAGTATGTGCTGATACAGCGCATTGCCACACACCCACATAGAAAAAAAGGCAGGTGGGCGTTAGCATATCATAATCTCTTGGAGTTTTTCACATTCAACTTATTCGACTGACATCATAAAATACCGGAAATTATACAGTAAAATCAAGTCCTGACTTATCCGTGGGAGAAGTTATCCGTGAGTATGTGTATATATATATATATATATATATATATATATATATATATATATATATATATAAAATCTACGGTGGGTTGGCACCCTGACCAGGATTGGTTCCTGCCTTGTGCCCTGTGTTGGCTGGGATTGGCTCCAGCAGACCCCCGTGACCCTATGTTCGGATTCAGCGGGTTGGAAAATGGATGGATGGATGGAAATATATATATATATCTTGTCACACACGTGCGCATGGGAGGCAGCTAAAGGGCTTGAGTAAGGGAGGTTCCGCATGCCGGGATGGTCTTGTAGACCATTCACGGGAGATCCACCTGGCTCTCTTGACGTCACTTCCGGGACCGAGCCAATGGAAGAAGACCTTGCCGGCCCCGGCCCCTGTGATGTCACGTCCAGACTCGAACCAATGGCTGAAGACCATGAGCCCGATCCCTACTTCCTGTCTTCCCCTTAAAAAACCTACACCTTTTCCCTAGTACCTCAGTTTTCTCTTGTACTCAGTTGTGTGCACATCAGTGCAGTATTCATTTAAAAACTGTTGCAGCCAGGAAACCAAATTATACAGGTGGCTGCCTCAAATCTTTCTATGACTCTGTGTGAGTTTTGTGATAATATATATATGTATAAATATATAAAATTAAAAACAATACACATTAAAATTGTAAGTGGAATATGAAGCACTTTGAGCAGGGGAAAGATGCAATATAAATAACATTATTATTATTATGGAAAATAAAAATGCACAATATAATAAAAAAATAAATGAAAGGATGGCAAAAAAGTTACAATGATTACTTTGCTGATATTATTTTTATTTGTCTGTCCTCCCTTTTGTTTATTTATAGACCAAATCTGTCACAATTCTCGAGGTTGGGATTTTAGAAGTGCCCCAACTCTATCATTCACACTACTATTGTTTATTTTAAGTATGTGTTTAAAAGGCCATATAGCTTTAGTATTTACATGGAACATTTTTTCCTAATACTTTAGATATTTTACTGCAATCTAATCCTTTTGATATTTCATTATGAGCTTAAACACAGTCCATAATATAAGGTAAATGCTTAATTGATGTATTAGCGAATTTACTTTATGTGTATTCCCAGGTATACATAGACTTGAAGTAACACAAACATTTTCACAAGTTGAATTAGTGTAACATTGCACAACTCCTAAACTTTAATGAGAAAATGAATCCTGTCATGAGTAAAATTAACATAATCAAGTTCAATAGCTCTTGAAACTTAACTCTTTCACCTTAGGATAGCAGGATAGGTTTTTACATTATTTTCAGGAATCCTTTTTAGAAAGCAAATCCAGCACAAGGTACACTTACAAATTGCAAGACTATTGGATTTATTAGGAAAATAGAGTACCTGGATAAAACCTAAGGAACCTGTAGAAAAAGGTGCAGGCTCAAAATAGACAATCTCCCTTCTGGGATTTGAAATCATAGCTGAGAAAACGAATATAATAATAGTAAAGTAAAGGCACTGCAAAATTCTGAAAAAAACTCTCCCAAGAGTAAAGCTAAAATATATAATACATTCACTAAGATCCCTAGAATCATTTATCTATTGTCAGAATCCATGGCAGAGCAGAAAGTGGAATAGTGCTAATTCAAAGTTTGCCACAATGACCCTAGATCATTTTTTGAGTTTAATGTACTAGTGTTTTTGACGTATGGATTTGGGAGTCAAAAATTTGATATTTCAACCAGAATCTTGTGTATTCTATTGGTGTATTTTATAGTATGGCCCTCATATCAGTGGTTAAGCAAGGTGGTGGTAGAGTGATGGTTTAGGAGTGCTTTGATGGAACTTTGAATTCTGTACTGTGAAGGTTCTTTAGAAGAAGGTCGTACCACCTGCCAGTTTGCTAAAACTATAGCTAAAGTGCGGTAAGTCAATGAATTGAATAATAATTACAAGTCTACCTCAGAATGGTTGAGAAAAATGAAGTTTAGAGCTTTCCAGTGACCTACCCAAAATTTAGATATAAGTTTTGGGATGTTGTGCCAGCACCTAAAATAAATAGTTCATCCACAAAAACTCATAAATGTCCCTGAATTCAAACAGTTCTACTCTACACTCCTTTAAGCCATGGGCAATAGGTAACAGAGACAAATCCACAGTTTTATTATGTTAATACGTTTATAGTTTAATTTATATTCTGTAAATTTATGGCTTGAAATAATATACTATACTTTGAAATTCTTTTTCTAACACGAAAACCTTTTGTGGCATGTGGCTGGGTACCTTAACCCCCAATTCTGAAACACTAGAAATGGAAAATCAATAGAAACGCTACTGTTCTTCATCTATGGCTTGTGGTGATGGACATATCCGTAAAATGCATGACCACTGCTTTAATGCTTTTAGTCTCAAATACCAACATAAAATATCTGACAGGGATTTATGGATTCATTCTTTCATTTTACTTACGTTGTTTTTCTTCCACAATTATCCACACTGTAACTGTAAGCAAAACTGTTGCTTTTATTTTTCCTTCCTGCATAGTGCCTCCTAGAGTATAGTATTATTCAAACAAAAGGAGTTATCTTACAGAGATTCCTGTAGTGTTGTAAAAATAACAATTTAACTTGTTCTTTTTAACGTCAGAGTTAATATAATAGGCTTGTAACACTTTCCTTGCACTGTGTGGGGGATTAGTCACATTTACACTCTTATTCCAAAGTCCCACACAACATCCTTTTCTCTAGGCACTAATCACATTCATTCATCCTTTGCTTGCTAAATAATAACCTCTCACTGGAAATATTGGAATTACTGTACAGTGCTAAGAAAGGCACCCTTCTTGTGGAGGTCTTTATTTATTTATTTTTTTTATTTATTAATTTTATTACAATCAATACATAGCAATCAAGTTTTTACAAAAAAAAAGAATTATGCTAAGAACAGATCGATCCCCACCCTTGAGAGAGAGAGCAAGCCAAACGGTGTAAAATTTAAGGCTTTTAAAAATACCTAAATCAACAAATTCTCTGTGCTTTATAAAATCATTTCAAAATATTACTGATTAGATCCTGCCATGTTTTGAAAAAAGTCTGCACAGATCCTCTAACTGAGTATTTGATTTTTCCAATTTTAAATAATATAACACATCAGTTTCCCACTGACTTAAAAGAGGAGAGTTTGGGTTCTTCCAGTTTATCAGAATAAGTCTGCGTGCCAACAGTGTAGTGAATGCAATCACAATTTGTTTGTCCTTCTCCACTTTAAGCCCCTCTGGAAGAACCCCAAACACAGCTGTTAATGGGTTAGGAGGGATTGTGAGTCCAAGACTGTCTGAGAGGTAATTAAAAATTTTTGTCCAGAATAATGTTAATTTGGAGCAGGCCCAGAACATGTGACCTAGTGAGGCTGGGGCTTGGTTGCAACGTTCGCAGGTTGGATCATGCCCTGGAAACATTTTGAGAGTTTTAGTCGAGACAGATGTGCTCGATATATAATTTTAAGTTGTATAATTGTATGCTTTGCGCATATGGAGCTCGAGTGAATTCTCTGCATTGCTACTTTCCACTCCTTTTCTGATATATTAATTGAGAGATCTTTTCCCCAGTGTACTCTTGGATCTTTAAAAGGGAGGGATTGTAAAAGGATTTTATATATTGCAAAGATGGAGTCTAACTCCTTGAAATTGAGCAATAATCTTTCCAGCGTGGATGAGGGTGCAAGATGAGGAAAATCTGGAAGGTTCTGTTTAACAAAGTTCCTGATTTGAAGATAGTGAAAGAAATTTGTAGTTGGAATGTTAAATTTGGAATGTAATTGTTCATAGGATGCAAAGACGTTGTCTATATAAAGATCTCTAAGCAAGTTAATTCCAAATTTTTTCCAGATATTAAAACTGCATATGTTTGTGAGGGTTGAAAGAGGTGGTTCTTTTGCAGGTGCCACAGAAAGAAGCTTCTCCGTCTTAAAATGCTTTCTACATTGGTTCCAGATTCTAAGTGAGTGGAGCACAATTGAGTTATTAGTGTATTGCCGATAACGTGTGTTTATTGGAGCACAAAGCAAGGAATACAAAGAAGTACTGCAGTATTTTACTTCTATTGCGGTCCATGCCTGTATATGTTCTTCTATTTGTGTCCAGGTTCTTATCGCCTGTATATTTGCCGCCCAGTAATAAAACTGGAAGTTAGGTAGAGCCATGCCTCCTTCTGCCTTTTGTCTTTGTAGGGTCGCTCTTTTGATGCGTGGATGTTTAGAATTCCAAATAAATGAGGTTATTGTTGAATCTAATTGCTTAAAGAATGATTTATTAATGTATATTGGTATGTTTTGAAATAAAAAGGAGCTTAGGAAGAATATTCATCTTAACAGTGTTAATTCTTCCAGCTAGTGTGAGATGAAGGGTTGACCATCTATGCAAGTCTTGTTTAATTTTTTCCATGCAGACGACGAAATTTTGTTGATAAAGAGCTTTATGTTTACTTGTGATGTTTACCCCGAGGTATTTAAACTGTTCTGCAATGATAAAAGGAAGGGTGTCTAATCTAATATTATATGCTTGCGAATTCACCGGAAAGAGTACACTTTTATTCAGATTAATTCTGAGACCAGAGAGCTTTTGAAATTCTGTGAGTGCTGCTAAGACTACAGGCACAGAATTTTCTGGGTCCGATATATACAGTACCATGTCATCTGCATATAATGAGATTTTCTGTTCCAGTCCTTCTCTGCTAATCCCCTTTATCTGATCAGTATTTCGACAATGTATTGCCAGTGGTTCAATGGCAATTGCAAACAGCAGTGGTGACAAAGGGCATCCTTGTCTTGTGCCACGTTCTAGTTTAAAGTAGTCTGAGCAAATGTTATTGATGCAAACTGAAGCTTGTGGGTTAGTATACAGTAATTTAATCCATGCACAAATGTTCGGGCCAAACCCAAACTTCTCCAAAATAGTAAAAAGGTATTTCCATTCAATCATGTCTTGTGGAGGTCTTTAGGAGTGAATGCAAGCTAGGGAGTTCCTATAGGTAATTTAAACTTTAATTTCCACTTTAATATAATTGTGTTTTAATGATTTTTATAATTTTGTCAGGATATGATTTTAACACTTGGAAACACAATGCCTATTATGTGAATACCAGAAGACTGGTTTTAAGTATAGTATGGTGTCACACACGTGCGCATGGGAGGCAGCTAAAGGGCTTGAGTTAGGGCAGTTCCAAGACATACCGGGATGTGGCAGAGTGCACTGACTCTTTTACTCCCTTGCCTGCAGACCATTCACATGAGATTCAACCTGGTTCCCTTGACGTCACTTCCGGGACCGAGCCAATGGAAGGAGACCTTGCTGGCTCTGGCCCCTGTGATGTCACGTCCGGGCTCGCACTAATGACAAAAGACCTCCATGAGCCCGACCCCTTTGACTTCACTTCCTGTCTTCACCCTATAAAAGCCTCCACCTTTTCCCTATTCCCTCAGTTCTGTATTGGACTCGGTTTTGAGCACAACAGTGCTATCATTTAAAAAGACGATTTGCAGCCAGGATACCACATTATACGAGTGGCTGCCCCAAACCTTGCTGTGTCTCATTGTGAGTTTTATTACAATGGGTTAATGAAACAATACAGGCTAAATAGTACTCTGCGTCATAGTGCATATATCTTTCACATAGTTTTGGAACTAAAATTAGGAGTTTTTAATGTCAAACTCACTCCCTATACCTCTCATGGCAGAAACACCAATTGTAACAATCAACAATTGCATATGAGCCCATCGCTGAGTGACACTTGATTACAAAAGAGGTGTTAGAGCATCTTTCAGTATTTTTTACTTGTGATATTAGATTACAGAAGAGACTTTAGTTATAAAATACACATGATTGGATATAAATCTGTACCATTTCTTCAAACGAGAATTATTGTAATTCAAATATCAACATCCAGTAGACATATCTGTCATTGTTTGTGCTTAGATACTTGATAGACCGTTGTCGAGACTCAATACATTAGCTACAACAATAATAAAATGCAACTGATCAAAAAATGTTTTAAATAAATCATCAGAAAAAATGGCCTAATTCATCTGTATGTCACTGGCCTGCCTGGAAGGAGTGAGAACAAAGTGGGAAGAATGCCTGAATAGGGCAACAGCTCTAGTTCATCTATAAAAACCAACACTACTGGAGCACAGATATGAGAAGAGAGTTGGTAACATTAATGTAACACCACCACCAAATTATTTGGGGAATAATGAAACAAGACCATCTAAACCCTTTCTGTAATTTCAGAGGTATATTTTCTTTCATATTTCAAGTTATGTTGATTAACAGAAAACAGAAAACGGGCAGACAAAGAATACAGAGTAAGAAAAGACAGTAGAGACAGGCAAAATCTCTTGGTTTTATAGACTGTTTTTTGTGATGAATTCTAAGCACAGGCAATAAAGGTTTATGGGTAACTAAAATCGAAACAAAGACCAAAATATATAAATCAAGACAACAGTTTCAGTCTGTCAAAAGGCTGCCTTGTCTAGATTTGATCTTATGTATTACCTATGTCACACTGCAAGAGACTAAATAGTAGCTACAGGAAACACTTCAATTCAAATATTACATCAGAAGTTTCGATTTTTTTTCATATGGGAAAAAAATGTTATTTGTTAAGTAAATTTTTGAATTGTGTGTTATTTGTTACTGTGAATGGGTGAATAATTACAGGGTGAACCCCAAAGGTGATGGGTTTGGCTCTTGAGAGCAGGTAAGTCATAGAAAGCTCCGTGCTTTCATCAAGTTCAGGTCCAAATGAGATGCCCACATCAACAGGGGTCAGACCTTTATATTTCTATGGATGAAAAGGCCTGGGTTACTTTCGCTCAAGGGGGCATCTCCTGGATTCTGCAAAAGAGAGAAATTACAAGGCTGTTAGCGAAAGCGCCTCCTCTCACCTCAGTGGGGTATTGCATACCTGTGATGAGCCAGAAAGGTGTTCCTCAGACACACATGTGTGACAGTTACATAAGAAGAACATAACAACAGGTTTTGAAAAAAGGATTAGATCGTTCAGTCCATTTCATTTATTTGATTGAATAATAACTTAGTTCTCTTGATATTCCATCAAGATACTTTTTCAAAAATTACCACTTCAATCTTGCCGGTTTGTTCCAGATTCCCACCAAACATTGTGTTTAAAAATGCTCCCTAGCTTTGATCTTACATGCACATTCCCATGAACCCGGTATTCTCAATTGTGTGATTCACTGTTTAATTGAAAGAATAATGATGGATCAATTTTATCTTTACTTTAAAATACTTAACTATATGCTTTTGAGTTTTTAAAGTGCTACAGAAATAAATTCACATTGATATTCAGAAAGATTATTTATCCTATCCCTGTAGAAGGATCACATGATTTCCAGCTCAAAACGTTAACTTTGCCTCAGATTATTGTCCTGTCACTAAATCCGACATCCGACACAGCAACTCACCATATTAAGTTGTTAAACATGCATAACAAGGGAAATGTTCACAAATATTCTATATAATTTAAAAAAACAATGAATCTTACAATTTCATATCCTTCTTTCCCTCTTAGTTACTCTCGTTTTTTTAAATGCTGATCTTCCACACATACACCCTGACAAACAGTGCTGGTGTTTGGGTGGAGTTGGGTGTTTTTTTTTTCACATCAAACATACATAAAACAAAAAAGTGCAAAGCGAAATAATTGACCAAAATAAACACACAGAACCACAACAACATAAGCAAAAAACTTATCCCTACCACTTGGTTGCTCTTTTCTAGAGTTGCTATGTCTTTTTTTTTAGTGTGGCATCCAGAACCACACATAGAACTCAAGATAAGGTTTCACTAGCATGGTCTAAATGTTCCTTTATTTCTATTTAAGAATTTTTACAACACAGCTTAATATTTTCTTTGCCTTGTTAATTACTTCTGCACATTGTCTAAATGATAAGAATTTTACATTGCTGTCGACGAGGGTAACACGCGATTCCAGAAAAAAAATGTTGGGCCAACAACTAACTCACCCCTTTAACAATGTTGGACAAAAGAAATGGATGCATAGAGGCACAAGCAGAAAATAAAAACACAAATAGGCTGTAGTGCCTTTATAGGATTGGGAATCAAGCTCTCTAGAGTGGTCACAGTTGTAAGGTCAGGGCTCCCTCCGGCTATCTGCTCTTCACAAAGTGAAATGACATTTTCTGGTGTGCCTTGGATTTATAGTGAGTGGACCAGAGTCAGTTGGCCTCATTGGGCTGTTTCTTGGAGCTGTGGATGGAAGAAGAGACAATAATTCCAGAGACAGCACCCCCTTGTGTCCCCAGAGTGATAGGGCTTGCCTAATCAGCCATGAAGGTGACTTTCTGATAGGCATGTGTGACAACATCAACATAAACTTCTTGCTTTAAAAGTTTGATTCCGGTAGGACAGTTTTGCTCATCCTGTAATTATTATTTACTATTTCATCGCTACTCATTTTTCTTATGTTAACTTTTATTTGAATATCTGATGACATGCAGTCAAATTATATGCAGTAACTGGGGAAAATACTTTTCATAGTGCTGTATCCAACTTACTACAAATTCATTTTCCTGTAGAACACAACTGGTCTTTCACCTCTGTCATTTGTTCCTCTAAATCATGTCCATCAATCATTTTGCAGCCTTGCCTTTGTCAGGTTCTGTATTCCATTTTCTTACAATCGCCAATAGCTTGATTGACATATCAGTTTTCTATCAATGTCTTTTATTTCATTGCTGTCATATGCTGACAGTGACAAGGATTATTGGACTTTCACAAACTACCTGTTTTTTCACATTTAATAGTGTCATTACATTGCTGTGTGAACATCAGTCGATTTGCTAGCAAATCCAATGGAGTAATGTGTCATGTAGGGTGGTCTCCTGCCTTGTGCTATTGAGATGTGCTGCAGCTGCTCTTCAGCATTTAATGGGAAATGTGAGTTCAAAAATGAAACTTCTGCCCAATTCAATTAGTTCTTTTACAGCACTCTTGACTGAATACAAAATCAAAGTTCTTACACAGATTTTACCAGCGTAATACTGTAAAAGTACAAACTCAATAAAAATGTTAATTTACTGTATGATAAACAAACCTTGCCAACTAAATGGTAATGCAGAGGTCAGTGTTTTTGGTTAAATTGTCGGTCCAACTAAGAAAAGATATCACCAGCTGACAAAAGAGGAAAAGAAAAGCTTAAGTTAACAGCATTACTGTAGAAAATAAATGTGTGAGGTCCATGTTCTTCTTGAAGAAGCAGAGTCACTGTTCTGCTGACCTAAGCCAACTGGTCTCTGCCCCTTCCTTAAGCATTCTAAAATATCATACACCACCTGTCAAAGTCAGTAACTGAAGAGTGATGTTACAGTGCCATGTCAGAGCTGGTAATCAGGTTTCCAATTACTTGGACATCTCTTTCAAATGGCAGAAAAGTGGCTTGGTCATAGTATCAGTTACACAAAGAGTCACAGTTTAGAATACCAAGAAGAATAAACCAAAATGGGCAAGAGCCAGTATAATGTTGCTGAAATCTTACCTTTAATAGCTAGCAAACATAGTTACAATATAAAGTACCTAATCATTTGTTATATTAATGGTATACTAGTCTAAAGTAGGAAGACTTAAAAATAGATTGAAATGCTGAGACAGATGTGGCGTTCTTGCACTAGTGAGCTGATCATTCCACAGTTTGTGAGCACCTGAAGTTAGAAAGCTTAACATCCTACAGTAGTTTTGATTTAATTCAGATTTATTAAAACATCTTATGGTCCTAACATAAACTGTGGTATACAGTGTATAATATGTATTAATTAATTCTGTCATGTAAAGATGTCAAGTCTATTGAAAGACTAGGTTTGAAAAAGGATTTAAAAAAAAGGAGTCTTAAACTCAACCAGAAGCCATTGCGAAGATACAGGGCAAGTGTTATATGGACCTTTTTTAATAATAATAATGTTTTATTTATGTAGTGCCTTTCATACACTCAAGGACACCAATTCAATACAAGACAGTAGAAATTACATACATGAAGAAGAAGAATAATCATTGAAGTCTTAAGGCAGACGTTTTAATAAATTGGGATTGGTATTAGAATGATTACGAATGTCAATGAGAAAAGAATTACATTATCCAATTCCTTGTGAAATAAATGCATGAATTAGGTTCTTCGTATATTTCATAAGAAAAAGGCAAGGTTTTCATAGTAGTGTGAGTACTGAAAGATACATTAATGTTAAATATAACACCTAAGTTCAATACTGATTAGTTAAACACACAATAGAAGAAATATCTTTAGGCTTGATTGATAAATGTAGTTGTCATTCACATGTTAGAGCATCAGAACAATTTTGAGGAGAGAATGCCATTTACTGCATTTATACTTTGCTAGACCTTGAAAAATATGTTTTATATTGTGGGACTTATTTCTTGATTACTATGAAGGAGTAATCTTTACAAGCAGTTGAGCCTGAAAAAATCTAAATATCAAAAGAAATTTATTTCAACAAAAGAACTTTATAGGAAATTAGTGGACCATTTCTCAAATGTGTTAATCTGTTTGATATCTTTTAAATTCACAGTTGTATTAGATGTTGATGTATTTTTGTGTTTAATTTGAAAAGGTTTAACCTAGGCTGTTCAGTGGATATGCAGAATTCTAAGAAACAGAATAATTTCTACAGTGGGAGATGTGCAGAGCCTAAAATCTGTAAGAGTTTCTCAACAGTAGAATAATTTAATTCTAATTCTAACTTAAAAAGTATAATTGCATAAATGATTAGTAATATATCTGTTAAAGGTAGGAAATAAAATTGTCAAAGTAAAAAAGAAATTCTTGAAATAAAGAAAGTCCCTTAATTGTAACAGTTTTCATGAATCATTGTCTGAAATCATTTTACCTTTTACATTAAGAGACATTTCACTGATGAGATAAAAATGCAGAGGTTCTAATGCTTCCAATCGATTGGTAAGCAAAACTGAATGGTTTTTTGAAATGTATGGTGTTGTTTAATTAACTTTTAACATTGGAATGGAATTTAATCCAAATAGGTTCTGTGGCTCTGAAACACAGAAATAGAAGCTTCACTCTAATTAAAGTTTCTGAGTCCCATTGCTGAGGCATTTTAGTCAGAATAAGTGGCATTTAACTGTGCATCACAGTCTGTTGTATCCTTAACGTAGACTGTGAAATGAATAAAAGCTAATAAATAATACTTTTGCATGTTTTCTGCTATACTATATTGAAAGTGAATTTTTTCTTATTATTTACTCTTATTGATTGAAATGACACAATTCTCTCACAATACAGTGATTACATTAAGACATGTTAAAGATCCACTTGCAAATAATGGCTTATATTTTATATTCTTTTTCTATCCTCACAGCACTTTTCTATATTTCAAACATTGTAGTTTGAGCTGCATACCAATCAAAGTTTTAAAAAAATGCTTTAAATGGCATTGACTGTAGTCCTGGACTGACGTTTTTCACAAGTGGGCCTTCTGTTACCTTTAATATTGTTATTATATGTATATAAATTATTTTATATATATATATATATATATATATATATATATATATATATATATATATATATATATATATACTGCACAAAAGAATTAAAGGAACACTTTTTAATCAGAGTATAGCATAAAGTCAATGAAACTTCTGGGATATTAATTTGGTCAGTTAAGTAGCAGAGGGGGTTGTTAATCAGTTTCAGCTGCTGTGGTGTTAATGAAATTAACAACAGATGCACTAGAGGGGCAACAATGAGATGACCCCAAAACAGGAATGGTTTAACAGGTGGAGGCCACTGACATTTTTCCCTCCTCATCTTTTCTGACTATTTCTTCACTAGTTTTGCATTTGGCTACAGTCAGTGTCACTACTGGTAGCACGAGACGATACCTGGACCCTACAGAGATTGCACAGGTAGTCCAACTTCTCCAGGATGGCACATCAATACGTGTCATTGCCAGAAGGTTTGCTGTGTCTCCCTGCACAGTCTCAAGGGCATGGAGGAGATTCTAGGAGACAAGCAGTTACTCTAGGAGAGCTGGAGAGGGCCATAGAAGGTCCATAACCCATCAGCAGGACCAGTATCTGCTCCTTTGGGCAAGGAGGAACAGGATGAGCACTGCCAGAGCTCTACAAAATGACCTCCAGCAGGCCACTGGTGTGAATGTCTCTGACCAAACAATCGGAAACAGACTTCATGAGGGTTGCCTGAGGGCCCAAATGTCTACTGCTCCCTATGCTCACTGCACAGCACCGGGGAGCTCAATTGGCATTTGCCATAGAATACCAGAATTGGCAGGTCCACCACTGGCGTCCTGTGCTTTTCACAGATGAGAGCAGGTTCACCCTGAGTATATGTGAAAGACGTGAAAGGGTCAGGAGAAGCCGTGGAGAACATTATGCTGCCTGTAACATCGTTTAGCATGACTGGTTTGGTGGTGGGTCAGTGATGATCTTGGAGGCATATCCATGGAGCGACTCACAGACCTCTACAGGCTAGACACCGGCATCTTGACTGCCATTAGGTATCAGGATGAAATCCTTGGACCCATTGTCAGAGCCTACGCTGGTGCAGTAGGTCCTGGTTTCCTCCTAATGCACGACAATGCCCGGCCTCATGTGGCAAGAGTATGCAGGTAGTACCTGGAGGATGAAGGAGTTGAAACAATTGAATGGCCTTTACGATCCCCTGACTTAAACCCAATAGAACATCTGTGGGACATTATGTTTCGGTCCATTAGGTGCCGCCAGGTTGCTCCTCAGACTGAACAACAGCTCAGGGATGACCTCATACAGATCTGGGAGGAAATGCCACAAGACACCATCCGTCGTCTTATTAGGAGCATGCCCCGGCATTGTCAAGCATGCATACAAGCTCGTGGGGGCCACACAAGATACTGAAAAGCATTTTGAGTAGCAGAAATTAAGTTTTTGAAAAATGGACTAGCCTGCCACATCTTCATTTCACTCTGATTTTAGGGTGTCTACACAGTTGAGCCCTCTGTAGGCAGAAAACTTTTATTTCCATTAAAAGACTTGGCATCCTTTTGTTCCTAAGACATTGCCCTGTCGTTATTTTTATAGATATCCAACTTCATATTGAGATCTGATGTATCTAATGTGTTTCTTTAAAGTGTTCCTTTAATTTTTGTGAGCAGTGTGTATATATATATATATATACTGTATATATATATATATATATATATATATATATATACACAGTCTATCCAGAAAGTATTCACAGCGCATCACTTTTTTTCACATTTTGTTATGTTACAGCCTTATTCCAAAAAGAATTTAAATTCATTTTTTTCCTCAGAATTCTACACACAACACCCCATAATGACAACATGAAAAAAGTTCACTTGAGGTTTTTGCAAATTTGTACATAAGTATTCACAGCCTTTGCTCAATACTTTGTCGATGCACCTTTGGCAGCAATTACAGCCTCAAGTCTTTTTGAATATGATGCCACAAGCTTGGCACACCTATCCTTGGCCAGTTTTGCCCATTCCTCTTTGCAGCACCTCTCAAGCTCCATCAGGTTGGATGGGAAGCGTCGGTGCACAGCCATTTTAAGATCTCTCCAGAGTTGTTCAATCAGATTCAAGTCTGGGCTCTGGTGGGGCCACTCAAGGACATTTACAAAGTTGTCCTGAAGCCACTCCTTTGGTATTTTGGCTGTGTGCTTAGGGTCGTTGTCCTGCTGAAAGATGAACGGTCGCCCCAGTCTGAGGTCAAGAGCGCTCTGGAGCAGGTTTTCATCCAGGATGTCTCTATACATTGCTGCAGTCATCTTTCCCTTTATCCTGACTAGTCTCCCAGTTCCTGCCGCTGAAAAACATTCCCACAGCATGATGCTGCCACCACCATGCTTCACTGTAGGGATGGTATTGGCCTGGTGATGAGCGGTGCCTGGTTTCCTCCAAATGTGATGCCTGGCATTCACACCAAAGAGTTCAATCTTTGTCTCATCAGACCAGAGAATTTTGTTTCTCATGGTCTGAGATTCTTTCAGGTGCCTTTTGGCAAACTCCAGACGGGCTGCCGTGTGACTTTTACTAAGGGGTGGCTTCCGTCTGGCCACTCTGCCATATAGGCCTGATTGGTGGATTGCTGCAGAAATGGTTGTCCTTCTGGAAGGTTCTCCTCTCTGCACAGAGGACCTCTGGAGCTCTGACAGAGTGACCATTGGGGTCTTGGTCACCTCCCTGATTAAGGCCCTTCTCCCCCGATCGCTCAGTTTAGATGGCCGGCCAGCTCTAGGAAGAGTCCTGGTGGTTTTGAACTTCTTCCACTTATGGATGATGGAGGCCACTGTGCTCATTGGGACCGTCAAAGCAGCAGAAATTTTTCTGTAACTTCCCCAGATTTGTGCCTTGAGACAATCCTGTCTTGGAGGTCTACAGACAATTCCTTTGACTTCATGCTTGGTTTGTGCTCTGACATGAACTGTCAACTGTGGGACCTTATATAGACAGGTGTGTGCCTTTCCAAATCATGTCCAATCAACTGAATTCACCACAGGTGGACTCCAATTAAGCTGCAGAAACATCTCAAGGATAATCAGGGGAAACAGGATGCACCTGAGCTCAATTTTGAGCTTAATGGCAAAGGCTGTGAATACTTATGTACATGTGATTTCTCAATTTTTTTATTTTTAATAAATTTGCAAAAACCTCAAGTAATTTTTTTTCACGTTGTTATTATGGGGTGTTGTGTGTAGAATTCTGAGGAAAAAAATGAATTTAATCCATTTTGGAATAAGGCTGTAACATAACAAAATGTGGAAAAAGTGATTTGATGTGAATACTTTCCGGATGCACTGTATATAGTCACACACGTGTGCATGGGAGACAGCTAAAGGGCTTGAGTAAGGGCAATTCTGAATCAGACTAGGATGTAGCAGAGTGCACTGACTCTTTTTCTACCTTTCCTGCAGACCATTCACGGGATATTCCACCTGGCCCTCTTGACGTCACTTCCGGTTCTGAGCCTGCTGAAGAAGACCTTGCCGGCTCCGGCCCCTGTGATGTCATGTCCGGGCTCGAGCCTATGGCTGAAGACCCTTATGAACCCGACCCCTTTGACCTCACTTCCTGTCTTCCCCTTTAAAAGCCTCCACCTTTTCCCTATTCCCTCATTTCTGTTTTGGACTCGGTTTTGTGCATATCAGTGCTATCATTTATTTGCAATTTGCAGCCAGGAAACCAAATATATGGGTGGCTACCCCAAACCTTGCTATGGCTCTTTGTGGAGTTTGTGACAATATATATATTTTAAAAACCACTCACACCAATAAAAACAGTTTTTGGGGTTGTATCCATTTCCAATGTTTTTGTTCACTTTAACTTAAATCCATTTGCAAATGGTTGCTTTGAATGTGTATCCAGTCTAAGAATCATAGAGTGAATCTGTCTTTAATTAATTATTGCCTAACTCCCTATTTAATTATCAATTAAATTGGTTACTTACTTGTTGGTTTTGCTATAATGGAAGATGAGAGCACATGTGAGTAAGCTAAACTAACTGATCTGGGTAGGACTATAAATAATAAGCGGGTTATTTTTTCATATGATACAAAGGTAGGATGACTGACAGATAATCTGGAATCAACTAAATCATTACAAAGGGATTTCGACAGCATACAGGCTTGGGCAGATTTGTAGCAGATGAAATTTAAGTAAATGTAAGGTATTACACATTAGATGTAGATATGTTAGAACTGAATTATCAGTGGGAGGTCTGCAATTTGAAAATACTCTTTATGAGAAGGACCTGAAAGTCACAGTGGAATCATCACTATCAATAATAATAATAGTAATGCATTTTATTTATAGGGCACTTAACATTAGCAGTAAATCTCAAAGTGCAACATAAAAATATTAAACAAAGGCAAGGCAAGAAAAAAACAGAGATAAAACAACAATAATTAATACACTATCAATATCCAGTGTACAGAAGCCATTAAGAAGGCTAACAGAATGTGAGGCTATATAGTATGATGTGCAGAGCACAAGTCAAAGGAGATTGTTCTGAAACTTTATAATGCACTGGTGAGGCCTGAACTGGAACACTGTGTGAAGTTTAGGCCTCCAGGCTACAAAAAAGACATAGCAGCACTAGAAAAAGTCCAGCGAAGAGAGACTAGTGTAAGAGTTGAATTTGAACCCTGGTCCAATGTGCACCTAGTAAGTGTCTGAGTCTCATATATTCTTCTGAGTTTATGCTTTTAAGCAGATGCTGGTATTTTATTATTCACTATGATAAATGCATTTCTTATTATTTATATAACCCCAAAGAGAAAATGTTATATTTTATGGCATAATCATTTTTCTATATTTTCGTTTAGTACTCAGTTTCCTGTTTTTGTACCCAGTTGGATCATAAAAAAATGAGATCTTTGTCCTTTTCATTCAAAACAGGATAAACCTGTAGGGGAACTCACATGTCTCCTAAAATAAAAATAAAAATAATACATTTAAATAGTCTCATACACCCTAAGCTAACAGGACTATCAATCACCTAGTGGATGAGGTTAACTTGTGGTCATTTAAGGTATCAACGTTTGGTTATACCCAGTTGCTAACGGGACATGGCAATCATATTAAAAGTTTTCTGGTTATGTAATGAATTACTTCTTTGAGTAGTGATCTAATCAATGGATTGTATAAATATAACGCAGAAGACACTTTTTTCTTTGACAAGTGTTTGTCTCTTGCAAGATTTCAATAAAGAATAATGATTGATGCTTTCTGATTGATTGGGGCATTCCAGTAGGGGGTATCTGTTTAAAATTTTCTTCCGCAATAGGCTGAAGCCAGGACTGAGAGATATGAGCTATTAAGAAAGATTAAAGGCGATTAACCTATTAGGTTTAAGCAATCGGACATTTAGAGGTGACATGATCACATATTTAAAATTAAGATACAAATTAGTACAGTGCATCCCAGCTGTTACTTTAAATTTAGTTAATCAAGAATGGATGCTTGTTAAGAATAAATTTCACCCAAACTTTTAAAGTTTTATTTTAAAAAGACAACTGTAGACAGATGGAATAAATTACCAGGTAGTATGAAGAGTAGGACTTTAGGTACCTTCATTACTCAACATGATATTATTTTAGAGAAATTAGATGGTTAGGATTGATAGACTTGTTTGACTGAATGGCCAATTATCGTCAAACTTTTTCTAACTTTGTTGTATAAATAAGTCTTCTCAAGGTTAATGTAATCTATCCTAGGCCACCATTGGACTTTGCAATTCAAAACCTGAGGTTGTGAGTTCAGCTCCTGCTAATGACACTATGTGACCATGAGTGAGTCACTTTACCTGCCTGTGCCTCAACTGATAAAAAGAAAAAGAATATGTAACCATTAGAACCTAAACATCACCTTGGATATAGATGTCAGCCATATAATAAGTAATAATAACTCCTTTTTTACATGTTGCAAAACAAAATTAGTCATAATCAACCTGCTCCACAACCCCCGTCATGTTTGTAGTTCCACTGCTACTATTGTGCAGAGACATAGATAGAGAGAGAGAGCAAGCTCAGATCCATAGAGTGACAAGGAAAAACGTATCCTGCAAATAGGACATCACATTCTGCCTGAAGTATAAAACATCAATCTGTTAAACTTGCATATTTTGCAAAAATCCCATCATTCCATATACTATATTTCACCTGTGCATCTTATCTATTGTATCAAAAAGAAACAAAGCTTTTTGGCTTACTAGTTATAATGGAAGTTGTAAAATGTAGTCAGTTGAGTTGTTGGCTTGCCCATATTAGACAAATCTGCGACCTAAGTCGATCCTTCAGAATGTGCCAACAGCATGTTCATTGATTCAGTACACTCAGTAGTTGCAATGCTAGCACATGCTGTGTTTACTTGCTGTTGGAGTACTACTGAGATTTTCAGAATGTTATGAAATTCTGTTTGTTACCTGGTGGTTTGATGGTGTGGGGGTTGCAATCTACAGGAGGAGCAGACTGCAAGAAGAAGACATTTGGGAGGAGGATAAGAACTGGATACACAAGCTGAAGTACTGCATGAAGCGGAGTGGCTAAAAAGGCAGGAATCAGGATCCCTGAGGATTCAATTATAATTGAGAAAGGATCACAATTAATTTCTTGCAGGTCAGCAAGCATGTAAGAGTATGGAAGGTAATCATCCCCAGTGCATGCGAAGAAGGGAGAAGGTGAGAAGAACCTCAACCTAGTGCTTATGTACGTATTTATTGTTTTGGTAGAGCTCCCTGTGGCCTGTAACAGCAACAACATTTGCTTAGGTGAGTTAGGGTGATTTGCCTTTTCTATTTTATGAACTAAAACAAATACATCCAGTTGTCTGAGGGCTGCTCATTCTGAGTGGTGATAATGTGTGTGTTTGTGTATTGGTTTGTCCCGTCTCGTGCATTTTATTGTATTTCAATCACAGGAGATACATTTTAAAATGAATGGATGTAATATAGACATATACAGTGGTGTGAAAAACTATTTGCCCCCTTCCTGATTTCTTATTCTTTTGCATGTTTGTCACACAAAATGTTTCTGATCATCAAACACATTTAACCATTAGTCAAATATAACACAAGTAAACACAAAATGCAGTTTTTAAATGATGGTTTTTATTATTTAGGGAGAAAAAGTCCAAACCTACATGGCCCTGTGTGAAAAAGTAATTGCCCCCTGAACCTAATAACTGGTTGGGCCACCCTTAGCAGCAATAACTGCAATCAAGCATTTGCGATAACTTGCAATGAGTCTTTTACAGCGCTCTGGAGGAATTTTGGCCCACTCATCTTTGCAGAATTGTTGTAATTCAGCTTTATTTGAGGGTTTTCTAGCATGAACCGCCTTTTTAAGGTCATGCCATAGCATCTCAATTGGATTCTGGTCAGGACTTTGACTAGGCCACTCCAAAGTCTTCATTTTGGTTTTCTTCAGCCATTCAGAGGTGGATTTGCTGGTGTGTTTTGGGTCATTTTCCTGTTGCAGCACCCAAGATTGCTTCAGCTTGAGTTGACGAACAGATGGCCGGACATTCTCCTTCAGGATTTTTTGGTAGACAGTAGAATTCATGGTTCCATCTATCAGAGCAAGCCTTTCAGGTCCTGAAGCAGCAAAACAACCCCAGACCATCACACTACCACCACCATATTTTACTGTTGGTATGATGTTCTTTTTCTGAAATGCTGTGTTCCTTTTACGCCAGATGTAACGGGACATTTGCCTTTCAAAAGTTCAACTTTTGTCTCATCAGTCCACAAGGTATTTTCCCAAAAGTCTTGGCAATCATTGAGATGTTTCTTAGCAAAATTGAGACGAGCCCTAATGTTCTTTTTGCTTAAAAGTGGTTTGCGTCTTGGAAATCTGCCATGCATGCCGTTTTGCCCAGTCTCTTTCTTATGGTGGAGTCGTGAACACTGACCTTAATTGAGGCAAGTGAGGCCTGCAATTCTTTAGACGTTGTCCTGGGGTCTTATGTGACCTCTCGGATGAGTCGTCTCTGCGCTCTTGGGGTAATTTTGGTCGGCCGGCCACTCCTGGGAAGGTTCACCACTGTTCCATGTTTTTGCCATTTGTGGATAATGGCTCTCACTGTGGTTCGCTGGAGTCCCAAAGCTTTAGAAATGGCTTTATAACCTTTACCGGACTGATAGATCTCAATTACTTCTGTTCTCATTTGTTCCTGAATTTCTTTGGATCTTGGCATGATGTCTAGCTTTTGAGGTGCTTTTGGTCTACTTCTCTGTGTCAGGCAGCTCCTATTTAAGTGATTTCTTGATTGAAACAGGTGTGGCAGTAATCAGGCCTGGGGGTGGCTACGGAAATTGAACTCAGGTGTGATACACCACAGTTAGGTTATTTTTAACAAGGGGCAATTACTTTTCACACAGGGCAATGTAGGTTTGGATTTTTTTTTCTCCCTAAATAATAAAAACCATCATTTAAAAACTGCATTTTGTGTTTACTTGTGTTATATTTGACTAATGGTTAAATGTGTTTGATGATCAGAAACATTTTGTGTGACAAACATGCAAAAGAATAAGAAATCAGGAAGGGGGCAAATAGTTTTTCACACCACTGTATATATACAAAACAGGGTTGGCCAATGAGTAAGCATAATGGTAACTAGAAATTATTTTTTTCTAACAAGTTAGAAGCTAATTTTAATAAAATCTTCAATGTCTGAGAAAGCTAGATGCCATTATTTTTTCCAGTAGTCCACTGGTAGTCAAAGTTAGTGGCCTCCAGGAAACTAAAATGGAGGGCAAACATGTTGATATATATTTCTTACCTAATATAAAATAATACACATGCACAACTGATGTTCACAACAGAAATAAATGTGACAAAATCCAGAATTATAAAAGATGTCTGTTGCTAACCTTATGACTGTCATCATAATAGATGGGGGCATGAACAATCTCTTGTCAGATTTTTCTAGTAATGTTTCATACTTCCATCCATCCATTTTCCAACCCGCTGAATCTGAACACAGGGTCACGGAAGCCAATCCCAGCCAACACAGGGCACAAGGCAGGAACCAATCCTGGGCAGGGTGCCAACCCACCGCAGGACACACAAACACAGCCACACACCAAGCACACACTAGGGCCAATTTAGAATCACCAATCCACCTAACCGGCATGTCTTTGGACTGTGGGAGGAAACCGGAGCACCCGGAGGAAACCCACGCAGACATGCAAACTCCACGCAGGGAGGACCCGGGAAGCGAACCCAGGTCTCCTAACTGCGAGGCAGCAGCGCTACCACTGTGCCTTCGTGCCTCCCGCTTCATGCTTTTGGCTTAATTTTAGTTAACTTGATTGGGAATTGCCTGTTTTAATTTGATTCACTTCTTGTTTTATTAACCTGATGACAGTTAAATGAGTGAGTTTTCATGCACACACACAACTGGGATAAGGTGATTAACCTGGTTAAAGCAGATACCTGCATCATTTAAAACCCCCTTTTGCATGCATGAGTCACTTTTACATTTATTCTTTAGTAAAACACTACAATGTCAGTGAACTGCTTAAAAAGAGTTAAACATTGGCCGCCATGAATTGGAAAACAAGAATAGAGCCAGTGTCTTTGAAGCAGTGTGGGGAACTTTACTTTTAAAATTAGTTTAGTTATAATTCTCATTGCTTACAAAAAAGTAACTAAATATTGTGAGATACGCCCGGACACCACCAGACAGAGACCACATCTTTATAAAAGCACATGTTTTATTTACAGTTCTCACACAGCACACGGTGCTCCCAGCACTAACCATCTCTAACACGGGCCTCTTCCCCAATGTCCTTGGACCACCTTTCCTCTCTCCACGGGAGCTTCGTCGTGCTCCCACTCCCGACTCTAGCTCTCCGACTGTAGGAAGGCGGCCCCTTTTATGTTCACCCATTACTTCCACCATTTTCTATCCATGGCTGCTGAACCGTGTGTGAAGCTAATACACGCACAGGCTAACAGAGCATAACAGACATGTGCAGACTCCGAAATCCTTACCTGTAGCCTGAGGGTATAAATGGCATTTTTGAAATAGGGTTTCTGTGAATAAGTTATTACAGAGCATGTCAAAACACTCAATAAGACACAAATAACCATCAGCTAGCCGATTTGTTCCAATGTGCAACTTTTTGTGTTCAATGTAAAAATCTTATATATAAATGTCTACGTGTGGAAGTGTTTGCGTCTGTCTGTCCAGCCCCAAGATAATGAGTTGGAGGAAGAAAGAAGTGTGAGGCTACAGCATGAAGCTGAAGGAAAGTGACTCTGTGGCCAAAGTGAAACTACCAAGGAAAGACAAACTCGCTTAGCCACTAATACACAAGCGAGGCGAGCACATCCGCAAAACAAAACCTCCAAAAAGAGAGAAACTTGCTTAGCCTCTGATAGACAACGGGGTAAGCACGTCTGCAAAACGAAACCGCCGACTCTGCAGTTCAATTTTTTTTTCTGACGATTTCAATTGTTTCTAGGAGCCATGGCTTTTTACAGCACGGCCTTACACAGCTAGTTTGTTATAACAGAAAATTTGTAAAGAATTAAAACACAGAAAAGTAAAGGACTGAAAGTGTTCGGTCCATAAAACATCCGGGTGCTGGAAAAAGCAAATTTGCAACATTAGAAAGACCTAACGCCCTTAATTGATTTATGATTTTCCTTGATTTTGCTTTATTCACTGAAACATAACATAATAATAATTGGACTTGGCAGAATTAGAGCATTAGTGAGCCTTAGATTTAAATAAAAAAACTTGAAATAACTAAAACCTAAAATTATAAAAAGGAAATATTTAATAATTGTATATGGCACAATAAAATCATTAGTGAGCCATAGATTTAAATAAAAAATGTTCATTAACAGCAAGACATCTAATTAAGAAACTAGGAACATGAAGCCACTGCAGAGTTCCAGGCCCGAGACTGAGAACTCCTGGTGTACATAATGAAGTGGCCACTTGGTGCATTTCAGGTACTGTATAATAGAAATTCTAGCAAGCCAGAAACAATGTCCATTAGTAACTCATTAAAAAAGGCCACCTGCCTTTATGACACATGATATTCCAAAATTACAGGGTTATTTTAAGTTATTTATAGGAAGTATAAAAAGAATATTTATACAACATTGCAGAATGTTTGTGTTTCTCAAGCATATGGAAATACTTATTCTGAAACGTTTTCATCAGTTTTGCTTTAGCAAGTATTCCTCATTCTCTCTATTTCAAACTTACTGTTTGTGGAGAAATAAAATCTATGCCACGTCCACAGTTTTGTTTCATTAATAAATTTTGCCTCCATCCTCCCATAGTGAAATACAATTCATGAAAGATAAAAAATGTGTCTGTTAATTAGTGTACAAAGTATGAAGGGTATGCATATTTAACAGAGACTCAGGGGCCATAATAATATGTACTTTTAAGTTAAATGTATAAGAAAAAGCATATATTTAAGTCAACTATTTTAATTAAATTGTGATTTTTGCAATGCAGCTGGTAATAATACTTTTTTCTCATTTTAATTCCAAAAACTGCTATTGAGCATTAAAGGTGCATTAGTTTTATAGTAATGCAAAAAATACACAGAAGAAACTGAGAAAATCACACCTAATACAATGAGAGGAAAGCAGTCTCCCTAGACAGAGTTTTGATCGATAATTTTAAAGAGAACAGAAGGATTAACCTGTTCCTTTTATCTCATCTCTGAAGAACTTTCATCCATCTAGTGCTTGCCTGTAGTAGCTGAGATGATTAGTGTTGATCTCTCTATGAACTGTGAAGTCAAACACCCTTTAATGCTCCTGCAGCCTGAGGCCAGTGGTCTTAAGTGGCTTCAAACTTTGGGTATGGCAGGGACAAGTGAAACTGACATTCAGTATATAGCCTAAAATACTCTGTATTTTACTCTGGTGTGTATAATTCTACATAATCACACATTTTTCATTTTGGAGAGAAAAGTGTACATTTATATCTCAGTTGTGAATGTTCATTGGTGAAGAAAATGGTGCCAATATAAATATAACTTCTGCACTATTGTTCTGCTTGAGCTACATACATTAATACACCAGTGGTGTGATTTAGCATTTTGTGATCAATTTAATTTCATAATAAAAATGATTGTTTTTTCCAACCATATGTCAGATTGCTTTGAAGTAAAACAATGCAACAATTAGAAGTTAATATGGGTATAATAAAATGTGACCAAGTGTAGCACAGCAGATGTGCCAGGCCACATCTCCTAGAAAAGAAGAAATCAAACTGGTGATGGGAAAGCTTCTCCTACTGCCATTGTTGATAGACAACCAACAGCGTGCAGTATGCACAATTTGTGTGTACAAAAAAGGGGTGATGCTTGCAATATTCACTCAGGTTGTGACAGGACAGCAAACTCAAAGGTCGTCAGGGATGAATGTACCGCTCACCAATGAGAAGCAATGAGGGACCCTGTCTTGGTTTGGTATCCTTTCTGTTTATGTTTTGTTGTAAAGAATTAAGTTGGTTTGGAATTGAATTACAACCACTACGAACATCAGAGATGGATGAAGGTGTCGCTAATCCCAAAAAGTTTATTAATTCCTTTCAAAGTTACATAAATGTGAAGGTTTGGTCTACAGTAAACAAGCATAAATGAGCCATCACAATTTCTCTGTTGAATAGTATTTGTTAACAATAGAGAGCACTTTCTTATATACACTAGGTGGCGCACTATACTCAGGATAACATCAATACCAGGGAAATCGCTAGAATGTAAACAATAAGATATTTAATCTACTTAAATAAGTAAATTAATCTTAATATATATGTATAATGTACACAGGGAAACTAAAGCACTACAATTCTAACAAAAACACCTTGTGTGAAACTCCAGAAAAAAGGCATATAGTTAACCATATTTTAGATTCCTATAAACGTCTATATTTAGAAACTTTACTGAAACATTATATATATACACTCACCTAAAGGATTATTAGGAACACCTGTTCAATTTCTCATTAATGCAGTTATCTAATCAACCAATCACATGGCAGTTGCTTCAATGCATTTAGGGATGTGGTCCTGGTCAAGACAATCTCCTGAACTCCAAACTGAATGTCAGAATGGGAAAGAAAGGTGATTTAAGCAATATTGAGCGTAGCATGGTTGTTGGTGCCAGACGGGCCAGTCTGAGTATTTCACAATCTGCTCAGTTACTGGGATTTTCACGCAAAACCATTTCTAGGGTTTACAAAGAATGGTGTGAAAAGGGAAAAACATCCAGTATGCGGCAGTCCTGTGGGCGAAAATGCCTTGTTGATGCTAGAGGTCAGAGGAGAATGGGCCGACTGATTCAGATAGTTAGATAGATAGATAGATAGATAGATAGATACTTTTTTAATCCCAAGGGGAAATTCACATAATCCAGCAGCAGTAAACTGATACAAAGAAACAATATTAAATTAAATAGTAATAAAAATGAAAAAAATTAAAATAAAATTAATGTTAGCATTTACTCCCCCGGGTGGAATTGAAGAGTCGCATAGTGTGGGGGAGGAACGATCTCCTCAGTCTGTCAGTGGAGCAGGACAGTGACAAAAGTCTGTCACTGAAGCTACTCCTCTGTCTGGAGATGACACTGTTAAGTGGATGCAGTGGATTCTTCATGATTGACAGGAGTTTGCTTAGTGCCCGTCGCTCTGCCACAGATGTTAAACTGTCCAACTTTAATCCTACAATAGAGCCTGCCTTCTTAACAAGTTTGTCCAGGCGTGAGGCGTCTTTCATCTTTATGCTGCCACCCCAGCACACCACCGCGTAGAAGAGGGCACTCGCCACAACCGTCTGGTAGAACATCTGCAGCATCTTACTGCAGATGTTGAAGGATGCCAACCTTCTCAGAAAGTATAGTCTGCTCTGACCTTTCTTACATAGAGCATCAGTATTGGCAGTCCAGTCCAATTTGTCATCCAGCTGCACTCCCAGATATTTAAAGGTCTGCACCCTCTGCACACAGTCACCTCTGATGATCACAGGGTCCATGAGGGGCCTGGGCCTCCTAAAATCCACCACCAGCTCCTTGGTCTTGCTGGTGTTAAGGTGTAAGTGGTTTGAGTCGCACCATTTAACAAAGTCTTTGATTAACTTTCTGTACTCCTCCTCCTGCCCACTCCTGATGCAGCCCACAATAGCAGTGTCATCAGCGAACTTTTGCACGTGGCAGGACTCGAGTCATATTGGAAGTCTGATGTATATAGATTGAACAGGACCGGAGAAAGTACAGTCCCCTGCGCGCCCTGTATTGCTGCACACAATGTCAGACCTGCAGTTCCCAAGACGCACATATTGAGGTCTGTCTGTAAGATAGTCCACAATCCATGCCACCAGGTGTGAGTCTACTCCCATCTCAGTCAGCTTGTCTCTAAGGAGCAGAGGTTGGATGGTGTTGAAGGCGCTAGAGAAGTCCAAAACATAATTCTTACAGCACCACTGCCTCTGTCCAGGTGGGAGAGGGATCGGTGAAGCATATAGATGATGGCATCCTCCGCTCCCACCTTCTCCTGGTATGCAACTGCAGAGGGTCGAGGGCGTGGCGGACCTGTGGCCTCAGGTGGTGAAGCAGCAGCCGCTCCATGGTCTTCATCAGATGTGACGTCAGAGCAACAGGCCGGAAGTCATTCAGCTCACTAGGACGTGATACCTTTGGGACAGGAGTGATACAAGATGTTTTCCAAAGCCTTGGGACTCTCCCTGTTCCAGGCTCAGGTTGAAGATGCGCTGTAGAGGACTCCCCAGTTCCAACGCACAGGCCTTCAGCAATTGTGGCGATACACCATCTGGACCCGCTGCTTTGCTGGCACAAAGTCTTTTCAGCTCTCTGCTCACCTGGGCTGCTGTAATTGTGGGTGGGGATGTCTCACCTATGCTGGTATCAGCAGAAGGATGGTTGGAGGATGCAGTACTCCAGGTGAGAGTGGGTTACTGTGATCAAACCTATTAAAGAAGTTGTTCATTTGGTTTGCTCTCTCCACGTCTGCCTCGATGGCTCGCACCCGTCTCGAGCTGCAGCCAGTGATAATCTTCATCCCATCCCACACTTCCTTCATGCTGTTGTTCTGCAACTTCTGCTCCAGCTTTCTCCTGTACTGCTCTTTCGCCGCCCTGAGCTGGACTCGGAGTTCCTTCTGCACGCACTTGAGCTCATGCTTATCACCACCTTTAAAAGCCCTTTTCTTCTGGTTCAAAAGGCCCTTGATGTCACTTGTAACCCATGGCTTGTTGTTAGCATAGCAGCATACTGTTCTTACTGGAACTACAATGTCCATACAGAAGTTGATGTAATCAGTTGTGCATTCAACAGCCTCTTCAATGTTCTCACTATGTGACCCAAGCAATATATCCCAGTCTGTAGTTCCAAAGCAGTCTCTCAGAGCCTGCTCTGCCTCAGGGGACCACTTCCTGAATGAGCGTGTAGTTGTAGGTAGCACCCTCACTCTTGGTTTGTATTGAGGCTGAAGCAGAACCAGGTTATGATCTGCTTTCCCAAGCGCAGGCAGCGGGTGGCGCTGTATGCGTCTTTAACGTTTGCATACAGTAGGTCGATAGTCCTGTTTCCCCGAGTGTTACAATCCACATACTGGGAGAAGGCAGGTAATGTTTTGTCCAGCGTTACATGGTTAAAGTCTCCAGCGATTAGCACAAGTGCCTCAGGGTGCTGCGTTTGTAACTTAGCAACTGCGGAATGGATGATGTCACTCGCCATCTCGCGTCGCTTGAGGGGATGTAAACAATAACAGCAATCACGTGTCCAAACTCTCTGGGCAAGTAATAGGGGCGCAGACTTACGGCCAACAGTTCGATGTCCCTGCAGCAAGTGGAGATTTTAACGCTTACATGTCCTGAGTTGCACCACTTTGTATTGACATAGAGAGCGAGTCCTCCTCCTTTCTTCTTTCCACAGGTACTTGCGTCTCTGTCCGCTCTAACTGTGCTAAACCCGGTAGCTCCACGTTAGCATCTGGGATGATAGACGTTAGCCACGTTTCACTAAAACACAGCAAGCTGCATTCTCTGTAGGTTCTGACATTTTTCACCAGCACAGCCAGTTCGTCAATCTTATTTGGTAGTGAGTTTACATTTCCCAGGATCACAGAAGGCACCGACGGTTTATAACGCCATTTTCTCTCAAGTTGTCTTGATTTAATCTTATCTTTTATCTTTGCGCCGGCTCGGCTGCCCGATATCGTCTTCTTACCTCGTCAGGTAAATAAGGAACCACACCGCATAAGCATTTCTTCTCAGTGCTTTAAGCTGACTACTTGAATAGGCGATTCTCGGAGTGTAAAATCCATGTCAAATAGTAAAATAGTAAAAAGTGTCCAGGGAGCAATTCCACATAAAAGAAAGTGGTAGAAGTGATCAGTGAAATAGAGAAAAATAGAGATAAAAAGGTAAAAAGATTAAGTCATATATGGAGCTGCTGGAAAGGCTGCCACTCGGATGTGGCGCCGGAAATAATAGATGAACTTTGACTGAAATAACCACTCGTTACAACCGAGGTTTGCAGCAAAGCATTTGTGAAGCCACAACACGCACAACCTTGAGGCGGATGGGCTACAACAGCAGAAGACCCCACCGGGTACCACTCATCTCCACTACAAATAGGAAAAAGAGGCTACAATTTGCACAAGCTCACCAAAATTGGACAGTTGAAGACTGGAAAAATGTTGCCTGGTCTGATAAGTCTCGATTTCTGTTGAGACATTCAAATGGTAGAGTCAGAATTTGGCATAAACAGAATGAGAACATGGATCCATCATGCCTTGTTACCACTGTGCAGGCTGGTGGTGGTGGTGTAATGGTGTGGGGGATGTTTTCTTGGCACACTTTAGGCCCCTTAGTGCCAATTGGGCATCGTTTAAATGCCACGGGCTACCTGAGCATTGTTTCTGACCATGTCCATCCCTTCATGACCACCATGTACCCATCCTCTGATGGCTACTTCCAGCAGGATAATGCACCATGTCACAAAGCTCGAATCATTTCAAATTGGTTTCTTGAACATGACAATGAGTTCACTGTACTAAAATGGCCCCCACAGTCACCAGATCTCAACCCAATAGAGCATCTTTGGGATGTGGTGGAACAGGAGCTTCGTGCCCTGGATGTGTATCCCACAAATCTCCATCAACTGCAAGATGCTATCCTATCAATATGGGCCAACATCTCTAAAGAATGCTTTCAGCACCTTGTTGAATCAATGCCACGTAGAATTAAGACAGTTCTGAAGGCGAAAGGGAGTCAAACAACGTATTAGTATGGTGTTCCTAATAATCCTTTAGGTGAGTGTATATATATTCCAATATACAAACTTACATAAACAATATACTTTAAGGACAGACAATTAAATTACACTTATTTTACATATATACATACACGAATGTTCTCATTTAATGAATGAAGTTTCTGCTCTACTGCTGAGAGCCACTGAACTAAACTATAAGGTCAAAATGGAGCACTCTGATTGGCCAAATTCCAACTTGGTACAGACCAATCACAATGACTAATAAATTCAACTTGCACTACTACTTAACTAAAGAGAAACAACACATTAAAAATACTATATTACCTATTCAACATGTTTACTTTGGTAGTTTTTAAGAAATTCTTTTATGTTATAAAATATGCTTTTGTTTTCTTTCCTTTTGGATTGTATTGTTACATTAACTAGTATTTTCATTTTTTTTTAACTTTTATTCTAGAAGTTATCTTCCCTGTCTTTTGTATGTTTTACCCCTGGGGTTCCCTCCATATACAGTAAGATATGAGAGGCCGCTATCATGCTCATGGTATTCCGCTCTCAATCTTTGATTGAAAATTTGAATTTTGGGATATTGCTGGATGATCTTTGTTATCTCAATACTTTGTATTAACATTTTTTTTACTACTTCCTTTTTTGGTCTAATAATTGCCCTCATTAATTAATTACTTTGGTTCCTTTTGCTTATTTTGGGATCAGAAATATTACAAAATATTCATACTGTTGCAAAGGTGTAAACATACAGTATTTTAACTTTGACTTGCCACAGTAAAGGATAAGAAGGGATATGAAATAGTCCAGAAGCTTAATCTCAAGGGACTGAGATTCTTGGTGTTAGAAATGCAATGCAATTTTTTCTGTTTTCTTAGAAGAGCATGACAGAGTTCAGAGGTGTCTTTCTTCAGGGGAGCTTAACAAAGCCTACTCTAGAAATTGGCAGGGATCTAATATAACGGAATTGCTATAGCAGATGACAGTTGCTACTGTAAAATAAGTTCTTTAGCAAAATTGTTGAAAGTTGGTTAAGAGTACATTTTTCATAAACTTTAGGAAGTAATTTCTCAACCAGCAGGCTTTTCATACATAAAGCAAGTTATCAAGGAGTACAGTCAAGCATTGCACCTTAGAAGCTATTTGCATCTTTTATCTTGGAAATGTTAAGGGAATTGAAATCAATGATGGATGGTATGGACTGTTGACGTAAAAAGGTTTCTTAAGCTGTTATGAAAAAAAAAAAGCTTCTTCACAGTTAATCTTCAGTCTTAATAGCATACATGAAGGGAACTCATTTTCACTGCCCCAATATTTTCCAAATAAGTCAAACACAATAATGTGTTGTGTGTAATGTTTCAAGTTCCATTTTTTTCTAGACGGATGACTCCTTTTCTTCATTTGTTTCTTTTGCAAAGATCTGAAGTTCTTGAATGAAAAATAATTACCTGCTAATTGCTGATCCTCTAATTTCCTTTGTCATTTTAAACAGATTTAGTATTTCATCTCACTTAATGAGTGCAACATGTGTTAAACCTTTTCTTAGCTATCTGGTGTCTGAATGATAGCAATAAAGAATGGGAGATACTCCAAATATAGTTTCCTATAGTTTCTGTGTTTTAAAGTGTAGCTATGTTGTCACTTATTAATTTATTTGCTTTTATCACCATATTATTTACATCTTTATTTAGTGCAAATTTTATCCTTGGCAATCTAATAGTACAATGTATATGAACAGACCTCTGAGTCCCTTTACACTGTCAAGCAACTACCTTTTGAATTTTGCCTGTGACAAAAGGAAAATGCACCTTCTAAAAGCTTTTGCCTGGAAGCTCCAAGCCAGCATAATAGCTGCTCATTTCAAACAGCACGCTGTGTTCAAAACGGAAAAGGTCATGCATTTCAACAGGAATGCAAGACAAGATTGCAACTGAAGAATTCCAGACAGCTTTTAATTAAGGAAAAGATCACAAACATGACTTCACATGTATACCAATTACTATCTTACAATTTAAGGCTTCTTGATAAAAGTGGAGGCATTGTTCATGATGAGTAAGGAAAACAAGTAAATGCAGTGAATTTAATTGATAGTGGATTTTATCAGTGCAGTGTATTTATTTCTGGTACAGCAGTGCCTTTTTTTGTTTAGCAACATCGCTCCCTTTAGAAGATCCATGAAAATCTAAATACATCTGGATGAGGGAGCAGGATTGTGAATTCGTACCGATAAGATTATTTCATGGTACAGAATTCTAGGAACAAATGTTGTAAAATTATATCCTTTGCTGCAGCTGATTTTAGGAGATGCCCAGAGCACTGTAGTGGTTAAAAACTATTTCACTTGATACATCATTTGTTTGAACCCACAGATTCTGGATGAAGTTGATGGAACCTGAAACACAAACTGCCAAATTTCCCCTACGAAACAAAAGTTCTATCTACGTGTCCATCTATAACCACTCTTCAATCCAATTAGAAACGTCTACCATCTCCACTATCTCTTCCACCGCCCTTGCTTCATGACAGTTACATTTGTGAAGAGTGTCTCTGTATTGAGCTTTTTACACTGAAGTATTGGATGTTTGCATTTACTTGACAAAACACTTTTCACTTAGTGAAAAATTAGTTAACTCAAATAAGCTTCTGAGAAATAATTACTATGCCCTGCTAAAATGTGAGCAATCAGTGAAACTACTTTTGCTTTTCACCTCATGTATAAATGGTATGTATGCACAAAAATGTTACGTACGAACATTTCCATGCTCAAATCGCGATGTATAAAACCTAAACTTGGTGTAAAACCATGCACGTTTCCACAGTAGCTCATACCCTGGCATACGCAAGCTCTGTGCTCAGTTTTGTAGCCTGGCAGCACCCAGCATCAAAGCAGTGCTACTGTTCCAGTATGGTTTTCCTTTCTTTTTAAGATCCTCATCCCTGTCACAGCTTTAAAAATACACTGAAATTAACCGCATATTGTTTATTAGTTTAATGAATCTGATTGTAATTAACCTGTAACAATATAATGGTCCACAGAATGGTCAAACTATTCTAAATACAATAACTGCTTTAGCGTTGTTACTCTCACTGCACCTTCTTCTTCTTCTGTCAGCTGCTCCCGTTAGGGGTTGCCACAGCGTATCATATTTTTCCATATTACTCTCATTGCACCACTCGGAGTATTTATATCACTGTATCTGAGTGGGGAATCACAGCTGTACAGCAGCTGATTGGAAAGAGAATTATCGGAATACAGCATCAAGCACATGCTGCCTCAGCCATGCTGTCTATTGAACTGCTGTCATATGGAAAACGCTTCAGAGCCTTTCCTTATGGTTCAGAAACAGTTTCATCCCAAGAGCTATAAACACACTCAATCAGTCCATCAAGTGCTCCTTGTAGAACTGTTTGTACTTATAAGTACAATTACCTCACTGTGAACTTGTGATACAGTTATAATATTGCACAACCTGAGCCACTTTATAAAGCGCGTATTTACATATGATGACGATATCATTTTGAAGATAAAATGCAGCAAAATAAAACTTTAACTTAATTTAAATAATCTATATTGTTAATGAATAAACATGTGAGGACACGGTGTCGCAGCGCTAGCAAGGAGCTGGCGCTCCGTTCACAGATTGTTCCTGCCTTGTGCTGTATTCTTGCTGGGGCTGGCGCGACACTGGAAGGAAAGAATAATTAAACATGTACTATGAAGATATTTCAATGTTCTTTAAAAGATTTGAAGAATCTGCGGTATAAGATTACAGACGGCTTAACGTCTGTTGCAGAGATGATTGTGTGGCGATTGGGTATTTGGAGAAAGAAAAGTAAGGACAGGAATTGGGGATTAGTACTTTTGAAAGAGACAGTACTGCTGCAATAAATTATTTCATCGAAGGTCACGCATGGCGGAGAAAGCATCTTGTGTGAAGCATGAACAATCACAGTGCCACCATGTTCCCATGTTTAATAACATGATTTAACTCCTATCATCATGAAAATTATATCAAGTATACATGTCAGTATTTTAATTATTCAGAGAACTGTAATATCAGTTGGAGGAAGAGAAAGCCCGTTTAAGAAGCACATAGTGATTCACGCACATAGAAGATCAAATACAAAACTAACCATTTAACGTGCTACTTTAGTTACGATAGGATTTGAGAAAGTATTAAATTAAATGATTTTAAGATGAAGTTTATGATGTTTTACTTTAATGACAAAATAAACTACATGATTAAAGTGGAAATTTTGAGATTAAAGTTGACATTTCGTGCTTTTTTCCCCACTGTGTGCTTTTTTTTTCTCTGTACCCAAAAAAGCTTTCATATGACACTCAGACGGTGGGCTACGACTCGCCTTTTCACATCGACTTTGATATCTGACAACTTCTTTTTTATTTCGGGCACTGTGCGACTTTGTGAACTTGAGCTTTCGAGTTTCTCTGACACTGTGTCACTTAATCAACTTCCTTTTGTTGTTTAAACCACTGTTTAAATCAACAAATAGTACATTTTTCTTTGCCTCCACTTGGTATTCGCTGAAATTTTTCTATTTTCCCCTGTGCTTTTGCCATTGCCTTTTCACAGAACGCTGAGCTTGGCTATTTATATTGATTTGCATATTCAAAGAGGTGTAATTCTGGGAGGAGATGGGGCAGGACAGCAGGTGTGTGCACGTGCATTACTTTTCACGCTGACCGGGATTTATGGAGCAGAAGAACGTGGAAGTTGGCAAACGCACAGATTTATGCATCTGGATTTTTTTGTGCGTAAGCACATTTACACTTTTGTCCATACGCCATGTTAGAGTGTGAATTCTACGCACGGCGTAAGGCCCCAGGTGATTTTAGGAAACAGTGCCTAATGGACTTTGTAGTTTTGTTTGAAAATGGAAAGTAATTTTAACTTCTTTCAACTCATATCAACAGGTAGGCAGCAATTGTTAAACATTACATATGCGAACAGCATAGACATATGGAATTTTTTATTGTATTTCCACAAACCAATATATAAAGAAGATCATATACTGTATTACTTTAATATAAATATTTGTTTGGTTTTGGGATATTCTCAACAGTTTCATAAGATATTTTAAATTCTAAATATTATTTTTACCTAAGAAACAAAAATCCTATAACTTGATCCATCTAAATGTAGTTATATCATTGTATTTATATACAGTGAATCAAATGCATGGACTGTACCAGCAAATGTATGGCCTTAGCATACGACCTTTGACAGATGAGAGGAGGCTATTCAGTCCATCAGGCTTGTATATGTATCTAACAGCTGTTGTCCTGTACATTATATACTGTAGAAGAAACAGTTTCACTATTTGTTTAGCAAGGCAGAGATAAATATCTTTAATTAAGAAGTAGAAAAACAAAAACAAAGACATTTTCTGGCAGAGAAAACAGCATTTAAAGCTGTCAATCCTGTTATCAGGTTTTATAGCCATAGCACATTGAATATACAAATTACATATCTAGAGGCATATCCAATCATAAACTCTTTATGTATTAAAATTCATAGTAGCACATATTTTTATATTTGGTAATACAGTTAACACTAGTTTTACTGGGAACATAAATATAAAACACAAGGAATTATTAAAGTAGAACAGTGCTCATAAGAACATTGCCTTCCAAGAATAAAACCCTGCAATCTGATCCTTTAAAAATCTATGTTTCTTTTTATTATATACAGTACATATACTGTATACACATAATTATAGTTGAAATGCCATAGCACATCAGTTTTAGTCTTATAGCATATACTTTAGTGACACCTGCTGTCTAGTGAAAAAAATGTACCGATCTAAATTAAATCATGTTTTTTGTTTATCTAAATACAACATATACACAATAAAATCAACTAAAAAATTATAAAGTAACTATGAATGGCACTAGATTAAAATTTTGCTCATGTAAAAAAAATTAGAAAGAAAGTCACTTTTATATACCAAAATTGCATGATTGATGTGTATTTTGCTTTTAATGAACATTTTAATAAGATATAAGCTGTTAGCCTTTAGTGAAGCAGGAATTAACATAGTTTACCCTTTTCTGCCACTTTGCTACTTTAAGTTCATACAGTCCTCTTAAACTCTATCATCTGAACTTACTGATTATGTTGTATTCCAACTGGTCAGTTAAACCTGTGTTAGCAGAAGCAGCAGCAGGAAAAACCCTAAACAGGAAGTCAGCCTAAAACTGGGCCCCTTTCTGCTCCCACTGACACTAATGTAAAAGATGCATAAAGATTAGCTGTCACATAAGCAATATATTTCATATTACAAACACATGTAGTACAAGTGACAAATCATAGACAACTATACATTATTGAAAAGGTCTGAAGCTCAGCTATCCAGTGGCAATAGGCATATTACTGTATGTGGTTGGATGTAGGTGAGATCCTTGATAAAAGCAGATTCACTTAGCTGTGGTGTTTCTTACCTCAGCATATACATGTGCAAATCACTTATTTTACTAATGAAAGAGAGCAGACTATATGTCATTTTATGAGTTAATTAAAAGAAGAAACCCTTGGGAGTCCTGAATGAGGCACATTACCTGCATTGTGAAGGAGCATCAGTTACTGCACTACAGCCATGTGGCACAATTCCCAGAGTGTGATTCGGCTCGTAGAATCCTCATTTTTGAGGACCCAAGTGGCTGGATCAGGCCAAGGGGTCACCCTAGTAACACCTGGCTGCGGCAGATTGATGGCCATTTCCGGAGGGTGGTACTGGACCGCATCTGCCTGGGGTGTTGCCAACCAGGATCCCGAGCTGTTTCGTCATGTGGTGGGTGCAGCAACTCGCTTTACCAGTGTCTGCTCCTCAACCTGACCTGACCCTTGGGTCTGTAAAAATGCCATCATTGCTTTAGATTGAGTTGTGGGTTTATTGCAACATATGCAAACAACTTTGAAATATGGCAGTGTCTCACCTCATGCATAAGTAGCTACTGTCACTGAACTTTTCAGTTCCCAGCACTCTATTGCCAATGTTTGTCAGCGTAAAATGGTTATATGCTTGATTTTATGCACCTGTTATCAGGTGGGTGTGGCTGAAACATCTGAACTCAATAATTTGGAAGGGTGTCCGCATACTTTTGGCCATATAGAGAATGCTTCATTGTAAAGTTCACAGACATTACCCACATTTGAGTTTGCTCTCTCTCCATCTACCAGGAAATTAAATTCTCACCATTAAACATATTTTTTCAATGCATTATATACAGTATAATCTTCATTTGGATCTTGATCTTTGTTTGTCCACGAATGAATTAGAAAAAGAAGCACTAGATGGCAGTAGAGAGACAGCTAAAACATAGGCATTGCATTAAGAATCTCCTCCAGGCTTATACTACTGAAGACTGTAGTACGCCAGTCACACCTCAAAACACAGACATTCAAACTAAACAAATTGTTGTGCTTTAAATTAACTAAAGAGATCTTCATTTAGATCTTGATCTTTGTTTGTCCGCGAATTCCACGCATGCATAGACCACCTTCCAGTTTAGTACGTTGTTGTTACTCACAGATGTCAACAATGTGCCGGAGTAACGAAAGGGGTGGTGGACAGTGTTACACTGGTTAGCTCCTGAGACCCTGGTTAGAGAATGAGATTGCTGAAGATAAAAGGTACATGCCTACGTAACATATGAATGAAAGAAAAACAGTGCGTAAAATGAATGACAACGTAACAGCACGTTCCGGAAATTATTATTGTTACTTTGTAGCCGGCAAGTGCTGCGCATCTCACAGTTGTACCGTGGCTTGCTCACATGTCAGTAAAGTGATCCCTATTTATGCTTTAAAGAGCCTGGATACCTATGTGCCCCCGTTTTATAACCATTGCTCCGTGTATATTGCCTTACTCTTTGGATTGCCACAAAGCAACCTGCCTGCGGTGGGTTGGCACCCTGCCCAGGATTGGTTCCTGCCTTGTGCCCTGTGTTGGCTGGGATTGGCTCCAGCAGCCCCCGTGACCCTGTATTCGGATTCAGCGGGTTAGAAAATGGATGGATGGACAAAGCAACCTGTGAGATTGGAGAAAGGATGAGAAGACATCGTTAGAGGAAACGATAGTGTCATGAAAACGAGACGGACTGTGAACGGACAGAAGCAGAAATGCTCCTACACCACTACATAATTACTATTCAGACAGTGATTCCGAGTAGGCCGTTCCTATTGAATCAATGTCCAAGGGTTTTCTTTTGTAATTTTGTTTCCCTTATAAAAAATCATGATGCTGTTCGACGAAGGGTCCAGTTCACGACTGGCAGCCGCGTTTAAACAGGGAACCCTTCACAGACAACTTTAACACGCGCAACGTGGCTAGTGCATTATAAAGATGAACAGTTCAAATTACAAATTCTTAATGAGGAAAAAGTCAGTGTCAGTACAGTCTTTTAATATTGTAATGTAACACACATTTTAGGCACAGATTTGTCAGTGTTATTAAGTTCAATATTCTCTGCGTCTGCATGAAAATAGTGTGCATGTGCAGTTAAAATCAAGCAGTGATGCAGATTGTTTAGCCACATATGCCTCCTCTAGCATAATGTGAAATGGGATGCCAACTCTTTAAAATATAATGACATTTATATATAATTTGCTCAGTAACCTGTGTAAAGCAAGTAATAAAATTCAAGTCAACTGAATAATTGTAATGTGATTACAAAAATGTAAGTTTTAATCACTGACACTATTTTATTACTGGGAAGAGTAATTATATTACAGTAAGATGTACACTTTGCATTGTGTTACCCCTAATAGTAGTGACTTGTCCTAAGCTTGTTTCTACCTATCAGCATGTAATTAAAATATTCCTGACTACCCTGTTGTCAAACAAAATGTGAAGCCTATTTCTCCCAATCTGTCGAATCTCTAAGCCCACCACAGGAAAGTGCCATCTAGTGACCACTGGGTCTTGATTACCTGCATTTTCTGGTATCTACTTTATTTAAAGCATCCATACAATCTGTGGAATATAAATCAAGGGACATTATGGTCAGACTATGCAATTCACTAGTGAGGCCATACCTGGGGCCTCATGTATAAACGGTGCGCACGCCTGTTTCCATGCTCAAATCGCGATGTATAAAACCTAAACTTGTAGTAAAGCCACACACATTTACACGATAGCTAAAACCCTGGCATACGCAAGTTCTCTGCTCAGTTTTGGAAAATGGCGGCACCCAGCGTCAAAGCAGTGCGACTGTTCCAGTGTAGTTTCCCTTTCTTTTTTAGATCCACATCCCTGATGTGGCTTTATAAATACACTGAAATTAACTGCATATTGTTTATTAGTTTAATGCATCTGATTGTAATTAACCTGTAACAATATAATGGTCCACAGAATGGTCAAACTGTTCTAAACACCATAGCTGCTTTAGCGTTATATTGATTTGCATATTCAAAGACGCATAATTCTGGGAGGAGTTTGGGGAGTGGCAGCAGGTGTGTGCATGTGCGTTACTTTTCACGCTGACCGGGATTTATGGAGCGAAAGAATGTGGAAGTTGGCATTCACACAGATTTGTGCATCTGTATTTTTTTGTGCGTACGAACATTTCCGCTTTTGTCCTTCCGCCCCGTTTTAGTGTGAATTCTACGCACTGCGTTATGCATGAGGCCCCTGGAGTACTGTGTACAGTTCTGGTCAAAATGCTATAAGAAAGACATAGCATCTCTCAGAGAATTAAACCTGTTTAGCAAAGGAGACCGCATTGGGACCTAATCCTGGCCTTTGAAACTCTCAAAAACATTAAGAAAATAGATCCATCAGAATTCTTTCAGCTTAATGGTGAAATACATATTTCGGGACACTTGTAAAAATTATGGGGAAGTGCGATTACAACTGAAGCCAGGAAGCACTTCTTGACTCAGGGATACATGTGTATCTGGATGAGATATTGGGACACCTTAACTATTAGCTAAACAAATGACCTGTGGAACTGAATGTTCTCCTTTCATGTATCTCAGCTTGTCCCCAGCCATGGTTTTCAACTTGGATTATGATAATACTATATTTTTCCATTGCTTTTAGAGCCATTAATTGTGTATATTTCTTGAGTATTATTTGAATTTTCCTGATGTGTTATTTCTTGTTAGTTTATTTTAATTAAAAATTTTCTTTCCTCTTCTGTAATAAATTGTTCATTGTTTAATATGTTTAGCAGTGCCTGTTTAATGACATAATTTTTGATACTAAACGTTTTCAGTGACTCATCTCCAAGTTATCTGCATGGACCCTTACTTTTACTGAGGATCTGCCAGTGTTCGCCTCACCTTACTATAGGAAATACTTCAGCTATTTTTTTTCTAGTCTTGTAGTCTCTTCAGCGCATTCATTTTCATAGGCACATTCATGACATATAGGCATGGTATTTGCATGCTGTCACCTAAAAACCAGAACAATTACTTGGCTGCCTGTTGCCATTAATTTAGTGCAGAGTGCCAGTGCCTCCCCTAAGGAATCCCTGCTGTTTTCTATGTGGCAGGTGTAAAATGATCGGGCTTCCTGTGAGACTACCAATGGTCTCTTCACTCTGTAGTTGTTCCTAAATGAATAGCTGTGGGATACTGAATGTACGTAAAAGGATCACCCCCTACTTTTGATGGCATATAGTAGACAGATGCCTGTGGACCTATGTATTAGCACACACCATATAAAAATTTAAATCCTACTGAATTTGCTTTAAAATGATCCTGTTGTTTGCCATAAACTAGAGAGATATAGTGCATTATTTTCACAATGTATCAAGGTTTTGTTTTTTTTTTTCTTTTCCTCAGAGTACTGACAGAAAGATATTTACTTTAAGGTTAATTGGCAATTCTAAATTTGTCCTGTGTGTGTGTGAAATGAATTAAACCAAGTTGGAGAATACAATGTTATGTAGGTTGCTAACTGCACCTTTTTAACCCAACATTGTTTTACTTGAGTATGTAGTGTACCATCACTTATACAACATTCAGTGCCAAATCAAAACTTAAAAATTAAAAAAAGTCCATCTATTAATTCATTTTCTTGTCCAATAAATCCAATTTAGGGTCATGGAAGCTTAAAATTTATACAAAAAAGTCTCATTTGTATTTTACACAGTACTTCTTGTCACCAGTTATTCTTTTGAGTTATTAAATTTATTCTATATCAAGCACTAACGGCTAGAGTTTTATATGACTGTAAATCCTCTTTTGATGGAGTGGCTTAAAAATGAGTACTACTATAAATTTCTTGTAAAGAAATTTTTTGCAAACCATGTGAATAGAGTAATGCATTGAATTTCTGTGAGGAGTACAGTAAAGCATGTTCTATGGACAATAACAGAATAGAATGAAGAGAAATAAATAAACAAATGAAATGCAGTATAAATACTTAATAATTGTAATTAAGAAGATATTAACCGATGAGTGCAGACTAATATGCTAAGAAAAGCAGGCATATACTCTGCGGTGTTTGTGACCAGTGTTTTGTGTAGTGTAATAAGAGAACAATAAGGGCTTGTTGACAGTCCTGAAACTGACAGGGAGCCAATGTTTCAAAGCAGACTAAGAGGTTGTGTACTTGTGTTCATTTCAAAGTGTGAAAGTATGACATATGGAAATCAGTGGAAGAGCAGAAAGCAGCGTAGCTGCCTTTACACCATTTGGTTCACTGCAGAGCTGCCATATTTTAACTCAGGTTTCCTGAGGTAATTCCACATTTCTGCTGCTCCTCACTATTAGCTTGATTACCCAGTTGTGAACATGACCCGTTTGAATGTGCACAGGACAGTTTTCTTGCCTACCATTTTTTGCATCTACATAAACTTCAAATCTCTTCACCCACAACTTGCAATATTACAAAAGAAAGATGGTTATTTTTAAAATCATGCTTTTGGCTATTTTTAAAATCATACCTTTTCATATTTACATTGTGAGCAGAGTTAATGATGTTTTATAAATTGTATCATTATTTACTTACAACTAATGAGGAACAACCTAAAAACATCTTGCAACAAACATTAAAGTGCAGTGTAACACTTACTGCTTACGATGATGAATGATGAACACACTACAGAAGACATTAATCTGTTTTACCTTTAGATTGAAAGTAACTGTATCAAGTCTGGAAAATGGAATCTGTTATTTGGCAACTGCTTCATTCCTTTTATTTCCCGTGTGTGTACTTTGTATTCATAAAAAACCTTTAGTTTAACATATTTGTTGGATTTTCATTATTGCTCAGTGGAAAAGAACACTAAGATATAAAGATAAATGCAATTATTTTAAAACATAGATTTTGTTACTGTGAATGGAGGTGACAAGGGTTTTAATTACATTTCACATATTTTTTATATTTAAAAAAATGTCATAAAAAGATTTCTTTCATGAGCTGATGTTGTGTCCATGTATTAGGAGTAAACCAGAACCAAAGTTGCAAGTAGTTATGGTGGTGCCATGAAAGTTAAAAACATAAGAATAATGAAAGAATTTAATCTCTAAATGATACAACTCACTTTACACCAAGTTGATAAAAATTATCCTTTTTGTTCCTACCCAATGCAATGGAGAATACTGTCAATATAAGGTTTTACCAAATTATTACATTTACTTTGAAACATTCTAATTTCAAAAATAAGTAAAAATGTAATTTTTCAGAAAAAAGATTGTACTTTTTTATAACATGCCTAAGTAATGAATACAGATAATAAATGAAATACATACTCTAAAAATTTTATTTTCAAAAAGTAAAAGACAAACATGAGCCACAAAACAATCAGGACAAAGTTTTTCGGATTCTGCTCAGGACATACATTTGAATCAGTACCTAACCGCAAAACAGAGACACTGCTCTTAACTTTCTAGCACAGTACAGACAAATTTAATACGCTTTGCAGAGATCTCTTTTCATCTGGACATTAAAAAGTCTTTTTCTGTTGATCAGTATTGAAAAGTTAAATTAAATTTACTGTGATTCAATTCCCAGGGGATTAATACTTTTTCTATAAACGCTGTACCTGTTTATCTGCTTTGTCCAGATTAATTGAGAAGAAGAATATGGTAAACTGCAGAAAGCAACATCACAATAGCAGCTAGCATATTCTCAGAAACCATTTTATACCAACTTATTAGTGGAATAATCCGCCTTTACCCCAGAAGAAGTTACATTAGTGAAGGCATGGAGTAAACAATGTCTTGAAAGGGCTTTTCATAGTGTTACAATCTGGGTTCTGTGTTAGACACATAACAGTTATAACCAGGCCTTTTTCAAAAGCATATTTTATTCCAAACTGGCAGGAACAATTTTGGAGTCTTTAAATAGTGCTTAAAGGTACACCACATGAGAAACTAAAGACATTTTTCAGGAACAAGTCGACCCTGTTTTTGTCTTATCAGAGTCAGTAAAATTCAAAGACATCTTCTTCAAAACTGTTCTCCTGCAGGCTGCAGGCAGGCAGGGGCATTATGTTCCAAAGGAATCTGAAAGACAGAAGCACCCCAGTCACTGAAAGACCTGTCGTGTTACAGAAATAGGCACTTATAAAGACTTTTATACCTGTGCGGTATGAGACTTGCATGTGTTGAATTTTCTTATCTGGCATTTCTCTTATATATGCATGCAAGAAAGGGTATTTTCTTTGTAATCAATGCATACTTAAAAACAGAAGTGAAATTTTTATTGCCACCTGTGTCACAGTAGTTACTGAAAATTAGGTGGAGGTGGTTTTAGATTACCTCACATTCTACAAAAACTTGAATGGATTGAGATCCTGCTAGAAAATGATAACATGATAGAAGGAATGAAGGACTGCTTGAGCAATGCTTTGGAATTGGAATATAATACTGAGATTAAAATAAATTGCTGGGTTGGGTTTGGTTGGGAGCCATGCATCGCGATACCCACCACACGATGTACTACCCGGATTGAGATCCGAGTGCAGCTGTGCAATGGGTAACACCTTAGCACCACACAGAATATTGTGATGTTTTTCGCAATGGCCGGAGTGGCAATCCTGCCACCAACTCCCGGGATTTGCCTGCAAGTTGGAGGACCTGCTTGCAGGGCTGGGTGCAGATTTACAAAAAAATGTGACATGAAATTGAAGGGGGAACTGTCAGTTCATTGGCCTGCATGATATGTTAACATCTTGTTTCAAACAACTTCATCATATGATGGATTCAACAGATCTAAGAATGTTAGCCCTAGAAAATGATTATGAATCACCTTAAAGTAAAATTAAAAAATCAGAAGACACAGCACAAGGAAAAAAGAAATCTTTGCTTTGAGAAGGCATTCAGTAACTCTGCTAAATTTATTTTGGATTTTTTAATTTAAATCTTTGATAATACTTTTAATGAGAGTCTACAAACTGAGCAAACTTCCAGTTGCTCAGGAAGCTGGTACTACAGACTTTTATTTTCAAATTCAATAAACTAAAGGAAAGGGGAGATGTATTATTCCATGTAAAAGTGAAGGGAGAAATCCTTTTTGATCTATGAAGTGTTATCTGTTGCAACTGGTAAAAAATAAGGCTCTTAAAACAAGAATAAACAGAAGCTGAATGGAGAAGGTATTCAATACATCTGCTTTATCCTATTAGAATGCTCACCACACATACTCATTTAACACTCCTGAAGAACCTGAAAACAAACTTTGCACAACCCTTAATTGCTATCTTCAAACCTGAATAGAATTAGACACTGATTATGTCCTTAAATAATATATTCTTATAAATTTCTAACATTAATTTAATAAAGAGTACTTCATTTAATCTGTAATAAAATCTAATGTAAATGAGGCAAGTATAAGGGTATAAGAAAAATCCATCCATCCCACTATATCCTAACACAGGGTCACGGGGGTCTGCTGGAGCCAATCCCAGCCCACACGGGGTGCAGGGCAGGAACAAATGCCGGGCATAGTGCCAGCCCACCACAGGGCACACACACACACTAAGCACAATTTAGGATCACCAATGCACCTAACCTGCATGTTTTTGAACTGTGGGAGGAAACCAGAGCACCCGGAGGAAACCCACGCAGACACAGGGAGAACATTCAAACTCCACGCAGGGAGGACCCGGGAAGTGAACCCAGGTCTCCTTACTGTGAGGCAGCAGCACTACCACTGCGCCACCATGCCATGTAAGAAAAATTTTAATGGTAAACTTATGCTGCCTTCATTACTACTATGTATCATTACTTCTAATGTGCCATACTTTTTAGTATTCTTATGTTACATATACCACTCCTAATCTGTTGCTCTTAATATGTTATGCTTTTTAATTTGTTCTTATTTTTGCCCCTTTCATTATGTGTATTCCTTTTTAACTTTTTAAAATATTTTCTTCTTTGTTTTCTCTCTTCCTTTATTACTTTATTTTCTTCTCTCCAACCATTCATGTGATTTATCATCATTAATTTCTGTGGTGTCCTTATTTTTTACTAGCACAGCTACTGTGATAAATGCTGTTACTAAATGTAATATTAATTTTGATATTATCATTATATTATTACTCAGTACTGACATTAACATATGTATTATTTGCATTTTTACCAGGAAGTTACATTTTGCTGTGTATTTACTGTTTTATTAAATGTGCAACCACCATATGATCTAACTTTTCCTAAATATTTACAGCCGTTGCTGTTGAGACAACCATGTATTTTCTGCGTGCAGTGCTACCTGGCATATAAGAAGACTTGGAATCTGAAGGATTTGGCCTTTTGTCTCTTTTAGAGAGGCAGGACTGGTGTGGGTGGGATGTGGAAGAGTGAGGGGAGAGAGCAGCTGATATTGCCCTAATTATGCAGCTAGAAGAAGAATAAAAGTAATGGTGAGTAATGGCATTCTCAGTTAAAAAATCTTGTTGGATTTTTTTTCTCCCAGATAAAAAAATAAACCCTAGGAAGCAAAAACCACATAAGATTGATTGTTCATTAAAACTAGTAAGTTGGAATGTTAAAGGTCTGAATCATGAACTTAAAAGAAAACAGTGCTCTCACATCTAAGGTCAATGAGTCCAGATGTACGATTTCTTCAAGAGACAAATCTAACTACCAGGTACCAGTTTTGATTAAACCAGATTCCAATTTTACAAGGGAAAATTGATCTACCTGCAGTTTGATTTAGCTGCAGTTCCTAATTTAAGTTTGCACAAAGTCATAATAGCAGAGGACTTTGATTGCATGCAAAACCCCATTTTAGAATGGTCAACAACAGTGGCCACTGCATAAAACTGCTGCAATAATCTTAAACTTTGTGAATGACCATAACTTCTTAGACCCACTGAGATTCCTCTATTCTTATTTGAGAGAATTTTCATTCTTTTTCTATAGCATATTATAATTATTCACAAATCGATCATTTCCTTACTTGCAACAACATTTACATGTCTTTAATCTGGTAAATAGATTCAATAATGGATGGATGGATGGATGGTTACTTCTGATCATGATCCCTTAAGTTTGAACTGAAAACACCAGACACTACTGATGCAACAAATAATTTTAGGAGATGACAATTTCATTAATTTTTTCAAGATTGATTTTTTAGAGGGACTATTACAAATCTAGATATATCAGCAGAAACACTTTGGGAGACTGTAAAGACATAACTAAAAAGAATTCAGAAAGTGATTCCTATATTGCTATCACAAGACCAAATGGGATTCATTAGGAGGGCAACAACAACAACATTTATTTATATAGCACATTTTCATACAAATAATGTAACTCAAAGTGCTTTACATGATGAAGAAAGAGAAAAAAGACAAAATAAATAAGAATTAAAATAAGTCAAAACTTATTAACATAGAATAAAAATAAGGTCCGATGGCCAGGGAGGACAGAAAAAGCAAACAAAAAAAAAACTCCAGACGGCTGAAGAAAAAATAAAATCTGTAGGGGTTCCAGACCATGAGACCGTCCAGCCCCCTCTGGGCAACTATCATCAAATGTCTGACCCTTGTTGAATGCACTGTTCACTCCCTCAGCAACTGAATTCTCAAAAGGTTTAGTGTCTCTAGGTGCAGTAAAGGCTTTCAATAGGGTAGATTTTGGTAGGTCCTTACTGTTTTGCACAAATCTGGGTTTTGGCCAGATATTATAGTCAGGACAGAATTACTTTACTTATAACTAGAAGCTTCTCTGTGAGTAAACAATTTTAATTCAGGCTATTTCCAGATTAGAACATGGAATTGCAATTGAACCTCTGGCCATTTGTCTACAGCACAACTCAGATATAAAGGGGAATATAAGAGAAGGAATAATACGAAAATTTGACTAAAACCTCTTGTTTTCAGATAAAATCAGAAAACAATCTGACCAAATATCTGTTATATGACTCAGCAGCTCAGTAGGAATCCTCTGGAATTCAGGTATGGTAGAGCTGGCTTTCTGTATCTCATTTAAGTCTGTTCTTTTAGTTGAACGTAGGCCTGTTGTGACACTGAAGGCCTGGCAAAATGGGCCAATTCCGACTTTATCCTACATCTTCTCTATAAACACTTTATTCCCCTTTTTATCTATTCATTCATTCATTTTCGGAATCTGCTTTTTCCAAAACAGGACTCCTAAGAGTCTCAAACATACTATAGCAGCACAGGGCACACCTTTTATTTCAATTAATTTTTATTTGTTTCAGATTTGTTGTATATATTGCATATTATATTTTAGATCAGTTTAGCTTGCAATACTTCCTTTTAATCAGAGCACTTTTTAGGGCACAATCATCTTTTCATCTCACTCTTACTCTGTTTCTCTCTCTATGGTTACTTGCCTTTTCCTACAGTTCTTTCTCAGCAGCTCCTTTACCACTTCTGGTCTGTGGTACTCCTATTCTCAAGAATTAATAGACTGTTTTATTTGCCCCCTATGCTATCCTTGGGCATCACTAAGAAGGATATGCAGGTATTATGATGCAGGTCCATTGCATATTACTGGCTGACATCATCATAATCATCACTATTATCTAAATAAATAACAGAAAAAAGGCATAACATCTGATTTCCATTGTTAAACCTGCTTTATGTTAGTTGAACTCAATTACAATTAGATTTTTGAAAAACTCAACAGTTGCACAATTGATTTCCATGATATTAATAGATCATTATTAAATGTATTTTTCCCTGATTCCTTCAAAATAACCATTGTCTGATATCTATTAAAGAAATCAGATTCAGATCCTAATGTTTCTAAGAATAACAAGCAATTTTTCAAACTACTCTTTCTTTTTAAATTTTTTAACCGTACAACTTGAAGCTTATCTTAAAAAAACAGTGTTTATGAGAAATGTCAGTCTGACTTTTTTCTTGCTCACAGTACAGAAACTGCATTACCGCACTTTGTAAATAATTTTCTAATCTTCTCCAGTGCTGGGTCTGTCACCAGTAATATGCTTTTAGATTTAAATTCTGCTTTTCATACTACTGATCATGGCAGTCTGCTATACAGGTCTGGATATTTAGTTTTCTATTCAGGAACTCTTCTTATTTGGTTTACTTTATATTTATCAAGTCATTTTTAATATGTGCAGAGGTCTGAAGACAGTACACCATCATTCCTGTCAAATCATCAGTTAACTGCTTTATTGATATAAGATATCACAGAAATAATAATTATTTGTGCTTAAATGCAAATAAAAACACGTTTCTTTAGTTAATAGTAACTGTGAACAATCAACCAACACTAAACAACGTGAATTTTATTTTAACTAAAACTATCCGAAATATATATTCATTATCTTTGAAAAAGATTTAATAATCAGCCTTTACATTTAAGTGCTTTGTAAAATGTGGTTTCTCCAGCTTAGGAATTTTTAAAAACCACCTTCTCACATAATACTGTAAACAGTTTAGCCCTCCTTATGTTACAGAACTTATAAAATCTGTATACATAAAATATGTATATGTACCATCTGAAAATGTACATATTCTAAAATTTAGAGGAAATAAAGCCAGTATTTATGAAAGAGCCTTTATTTTGATGGTGTCAAAAACTCTAGAATGATCTTTTTAGAGCTGCTGCAAATGTTATTTCTTATCGCTCCCTTATAATGCCTTTTAATACAAAATAGTAATTGTTTTTGTTTTACTATTTAAGCCTTTTCCATTTTTGTTCCATCTTGGTGTTTGAGATGGCACTTCTATTTTGGATTGGGTATGTTGTTGTGTAGAATGGGCTTTTCCTACGTCATCTTCATTTAAAATGGAATTGGTTTTGTTTGACTGTAGAGTACACCTTTTCGGAATGCAGCTGTCCTCGTAGACTATGAATGTGGACTTTAAAGCACCTATGCACACACATATATACAGTATAGTTGTACAGTAATCCCTCCTCAATCGCGGGGGTTGCGTTCCAGAACCCCCTGCGATAGGTGAAAATCCGCGAAGTAGAAACCATATGTTTGTATGGTTATTTTTATATATTTTAAGCCCTTATAAACTTTCCCACATTGTTAACATCATTAGAGCCCTCTAGACATTAAATAACACCCTTTAGTCAAATGTTTAAACTGTGCTCCATGACAAGACAGAGATGACAGTTCTTTCTCACAATTAAAAGAATGCAAACATATCTTCTCTTCAAACGAGAGCCGTCAGGAGCAGAGAATGTCAGAGAGATAGAGAGAGCATGACAGAAAAACAAATAATCAAAAAATCAATACGTGCTGTTGGGCTTTTAAGTATGAGCACTGCGATAAAGCAGCCGCAAAGAAGGGAGCAATGTGAAGGTAATCTTTCAGCATTTTTTAGAGTAGCCTCCGTATCTTCTAAACAAACAGCCTCTGTGCAAACAGCCCCTCTGCTCACATCCCCTCCGTCAGGAGCAGAGAACGTCAGAAAGAGCGAGCGAGCGTGCGGGCGCGAGATTAAAGCAAACAATCAAAAAATCAATACGTGCTTTTGGGCCACCGCGATAAAACGGCATTTCTTAGAGGAGCGTCCATATCTTCTAGGCAAACAGCCCCTCTGCTCACACCCCCTCCGTCAGGCGCAGAGAATGTCAGAGAAAGAACGAGAAATGCAAACAATCCGCTCGGGAAGCACATCGTATATCATGGAGGAGTTTTACTTAATATGTAATACATTCTCTGATTAGGTAGCTTCTAAGCCATCCGCCAATAGCGTCCCTTGTATGAAATCAGCTGGGCAAACAAACTGAGGAAGCATGTACTTTAAATTAAAAGACCCATTGTCCGCAGAAATCCGCGGACCAGCGAAAAATCCGTGATATATATTTAGATATGCTTACATTTAAAATCCGCGATGGAGTGAAGCCGCGAATGTCGAAGCGCGATATTGCGAGGGATCACTGTACTTCAGTAGCATGATCACTAACAGCCTCTCTCCTTTCATCTGTAACCCAGGTGATGAAGTACACTGATGTCATTCTCAACTTGGGCCCATTGAACCTGCTTCCTACACCTAGCAGAATACTTTAACAACACATACAGTACGAACCATATACTGTATGAACCAGAGGAAGACAAGCATGGAGCTCCATGAAAAAGAAGATCTTTATGAGCCTGAACAAATATGTATAATGTATGCGATTATTGGACTGACAATTTTATTTTTCTTTTCCTAACCACTTTATTTTGATTAAACAGGGAACTGATAAGTTCTCAACACTTTATGTACTGTATACAGGTAGAATTCCATTACAACGAATATCTTTACAATGAAATTTTCATTACAACAAAGTATTTTTATGATCCTGATAGTTTTCCCATATGACACGAGTCTATAGAAATCTTGTTACTACGAAATACATTCAGCAGTTACTTTTGTTACAATAAAGTGACATTGAAATGCTTGAACGAATCATTCCCAGAGCAGTTAGTTCTGTGGTTGCAGCTCATTTGCTCATTTGTGCACAACGATCCCCAAACAGAAACAATGTAATTTTTTTTTCTTTCTTCAAACGTTCCCTTGTACTGTTTTTTTTTTTTTTTGCTGTTTTTGTTTTCGGTGGTTTTCAGTGATACCTTTTGCTTATTACTTGTCAACACTTGATAAATATCCATTGGAATTTAACTCACTGTCACCCTCCTATAGAAATGGCAGAAAAGAAAATATATATTAGAAAAAAAAACTTTACATTTTTGCGGCTCTCAATTCTAGCAAAAAGAAAAATGAAGTTGCCAGTGAATTTGTAATTTCACCATCGCCACTGTCAACTTTCTTGAAAGACCAAGCAAACGTATGTGAACTTCTGCATTTGAAGATGTCAAAAAAGCCATTTTTATGTGGTTCAGTGATGCTTGTTCAAGAAACTTTCCTATTAATGTGGCACTCATTCAAGAAAATGTGAGGTTTCTAAACTCTCTTGGGACCTCCCCCACCTGGACAACACGGCGAAGAGCGTCCCGAAGTGCAATCACTGCATCTTTGGAAGACTGTTTATCCATTGCTGGAGCAAGCAAGTGGCAATCGCACTTCGGGACTCACTTCGGCATGTTGCCCCATTGGGTGGGGGGGATCCCAAAAGAGTTCAGAAACCTCACAATATGAAGAAGACGAAAAGGATGATTCAGCTTCTGATTGATAACTGTGCTGCCCACAAAATGATTCCATATTTAGATAATGTTCGTGTTGAATTCCTTCCACCCAACTGCAAAGCAGTGCTTCAGCCATTGGATTTGGGCATCATTCACTCCCTGAAAGCGTATTATCGCAAGGAAATGCTGAGAAAAATTCTCTTCAGCATAACTTGTGGAAAGGAGGAGATTAAAATTACCGCAAAAGAAGCTATTGAAATGATTGTAAGCGCCGGGGCGCAAGTTAAAGAAGCACTATAGTGACAAATACAGAATCTCATTACTATGAAATTTTCATTAGAGCAAAATATTTTTTAGGTTCCTGGTAGTTCATTGCAATGGAATTCTACCTGTATATATATATATATATATATATATATACAGGCTAAGAATGGCAAAGTTAATAAAATGAAAGATTAATTCAACACGAGAATAAATTATAAACAAAGGTTCAAGTTTATGGATATAAGCTACAAATAACAATAACACATGAAAAACAATAAATCTAAAGAAAATCTGTGTAATACACCTCTGTGATATCAAGTACCTTCTCCACTTACCGATGCTTCCCAATCTTTCTCTTCTTACTCCTTCCACCCTTTTCCCTTGCTCTTTGGCCTCTCTTCTTCCAGTCAGTTGTATTGTACATATTTTTTATGGTCAATAGTGTATTTTAAACCCCAAAATGGAAGTTCTTCTGGGGGATTGGCAGCAATCATATCCTTTGTTAGAAAAGAGCCATGGAGCTCCCAGTATCATCCTATTTAAAAAGAGCTCTACTTAGCAGCTTGAGTGTCTCTGCAGTCTTGGATCCCAGTCAGCCAAAAGCCTGGACATCTTAACATCAATACAGTCAAGCATTGAAACTGTATTAAACAATATTTCCTTACTGCCACTCAATGACACGGGGGAGCCTAAGAATGCTTCCTATCACTACCCAGTCTCTAGACTTCCATTGGTGCCCTAGGAGTATTCACAGTATTGGGCCATAATGTCTCATATTGACAAGGAGATATTCTCATTGCCAGTGAGTCTTCTATGCGGCCTAAACAATGTGGGTATCTTAGTCCCAACTCTTTTCCTGCACTATAGCAACTTCGTAATTGTTCCTGCTGGGACTCCTTATACTGTACAATAAATATTTATAAATACTGTATATATGTGTATTTTGTATATGTTTCACAGTATGCCAGTTTATTTTTTAAAACCTTGTTTTGTGTTTATGTTACATTTCTTCTTACAATGCTTTATTTAACATTATAAGGCTTGTAAAAATAAGTTCAAATTAAAACAAAAAATAAAACTGAAATATTATTATTATTGTAGTTGTTATTGATGCATCATTTGTCTGTTACTAGTTAAATGGAGCTGGTCTTGGATGGACACCCTTCCATTGCACCTTATACCCCAACTATCGTCCAGCTAAATGCTTACTTTTAAAACTGTAAAGAGTCTGATACAATTATCTAGATAATAACAATTTGATAAGGTGTATAAAATATTCAGTCTTCTAAATGAACTGTTATTTGCTTTTATTGCATCTTAATTACTTGAAGATGCACTAAATGAGAACCAAATAAGGTTATCAGCTTTAGCCAGAGAGCAGCTTGGCTCCCAGCAGTAGTGGGCTACAAATATTGTAAAAACATTCATTTCACACAGATGGCAAAAATGGCAAGCTCAAATACAGATTGGCAGTCCATGGAGGTGAGACTGGGAAGGGCATGTTAACAGTTGCAACTCACAGCGAAGGAGGAATGGGATAGGAAAAGAAAACAAAATATTCTGGCACTCAGAAAGCCAGTTGGTCTGAGGCAATTTCTTATTCACAGTTGATAAACAGAAGCAATATCTGGGCCAACTGTCTGTTGAAACTCAATGGTGTTAATCTTATTCTTGCGCTGGTCATAAAATGAGACACTTCCAGCCAGATCTTGGATCAGTGCCTTCCAGCTTACAATGCTGCGATTCTTATGGTACTTGAAGCAGCCCCTATCCTGTCACTTTTCAACTTATCCTTAAATATTGTTCTCAGACTTTGCTTTTCATTGCATTTCTTTTGCACATTTGGAATGATTACATCCAAATTATATGCATTGCATATCAGTTTCGCTCACTTGTTTGTGACATGGGTTTCCCTTTTATTGCTGAACAAGGGGCTGTTTTAAGTCTTCTTGTCAAATGGGCTCAGTTTGGAACAGTTGTGATTTTTCATGTTGATTTTCCAGTTATACTTGCTTTCTCCCATGCCTTTTTAATTAGATTTTATTTTGGAGCATAGCAAAGTTGATCAAACATATTTTCTTTTTAAACTATATGGAAGAACAGTGAATCGGTCAAAATACGGAACGCTTAATACTAAAACAACAATTCCAAACAAAAAACAGAAGCCTAAGTCAGTCAAAAGCAAATTGTGACACCCCGTGTGGTGGCAAGGTTGGCACCAGACTTCATGGTGAGCGCCTTGTAGTTTTGGACCAAACAGAATCAGAAGCGACAGATGGCAGACATGGATACACAGACACGTAAAGGTGGTATTTACAAAAACAATAGTGTTTTTTAGTTACAGGTGCACAAAAACACAAAAAATATTGTCCCAATCAAAAATAGTGAATGATATTTGAAGTGAATCATTAGTCCAAAAAATGAAAATAATCAAAGACAAAATATTGTATATACACAAAAACATTAGTCTTCCAAATTAAAGAAAATGTGCTTAGGAAGAAACTAGACAAAACACAGTACAATGAATCCACAAAAATATTCACAAAGAAAAACAAAAATAAGTGCACCAAAACCCAGACTCTATACAAATACTTCCACCCAAATAATAACTAGGAGATATCTATATTTATAGATAGATAGATAGATAGATAGATAGATAGATAGATAGATAGATAGATAGATAGATAGATACTTTATTAGTCCCAAGGGAAAATTCACATTATACTTATATAAATTAAGAAAATATTTACAAATGAGGCACAAGCTGCTATGTTTAGTAGCCAATGTCCTCTCCAGAAATTAAGGGATTTTTCTTGGGACTTTCTAATGGAGTCCCTTCTTCAGAACAAGTGCATGCATAAACAAACTCCACACTTTGACGGTTTAAAAAGGTAAGTGCTTCAACTTTTTTTCCCTATATGTAAGTCATCTTTACACTACTCTTAGACCTTTTTTCTTTAAAGTGGTAATGCCTGGAATTCAGATTTCCACAAACCCTCCCTCTTAATAGACCAGTAAATTAGGAAAGGATAAATAATCCACTACAAGGTTCTTTTTCCCTGACAAACAGTGGACCTTGAATCAATAATGGTGGAGTGCCAAATACCAGCAAGCCACCTGAGCATTAGAGTGTCTCTTTCTTTGCATCCACTGCAAAGCTCAGTGGTCACTCTCCACTGCAAACTCAACAGACAAATTGTAGTACAGTGGTACCTTGAGATATGAGTTTAATTCATTCTGTGACTGAGCTCGTAAGTCCAAATGCTCATATCTCAAATCAGTTTTCCCAATTGATATTAATTGAAATGAGATTAATTCGTGCCAGCCCCCAAAAAACCACCTGAATTTTTTATTAAATGTTTCCAACATAAGAAAAATGCATTTATAATGAACAAATATTGTATACAAACAAAATAAAACCTATTACATTAAATAGAATCTAAAGAAATAAACAGATGTTGGCGGAGCCGATTAGCATATTGTAATGTTTTTTCTTTCACTTCACTTTTGCTTAGCTTAATTTTCTTCTTCACTAGTTTTTTTTCTTTTTTGCCACACTTTCGTCACTTTCATTCACAGGGCGTTTCAATAGAAACCTGTCCAAGGAGCTTTGTTTCTTCCTCTCTTTAGAATGTTTCTGAATTGAGTTAGGCAAGTGTCGTTAAATAGCGCCACTGCACAACCATTTGCAACTTTTTCAGGGTGTTTCTTTTCAATAAAGTCAAGTGTTAGGCAAGTGTCATTAAAGAGCACTGCTGCATGACCAGTTGTAACTTTTTCAGGGTGTTTCTTTTCAATAAAGTCCAAATTTTTTTTTCACATTGCCAACACTTCCTTTATCTCACTTGAAGAGATAACCTCTCCCGGCTCTCGCTCCTCTGCGATACTGATCTCCTGCAGAACCTCCGTATGTTTCTGTGTCGTCAGATCCTCGGAATGTGTGGAGACAAGCTCTTTGATGGCTCATATTTTGAATTTTGGCTCGTAACTCAAAGCAAAAAATCGACCTAGTGACGGCTTGTATCTCAAAAATCTCTCATGTTGGGGCATTCGTATCTCAAGGTAGCACTGTACTTCAAACTATCCATTACCCATTTAATTGCCAACCCTTCCTTCTCCAATGTTGCATACTTTTTCTCCCTGCCAAACCATCTTCTACTAATAAACAAAATTGGTCTTTTCTTTTTCCCTTGCAAGGCTGCACCCAAAAGGTTTTTTAAAATCAGGACAGTGAAGCATCACATCTTTACAGAAAATTGCCTTCAATGTATTAAAAGCTTTGTCACAATTGTCTGTCCATTTGTTGTTCCGGGGTGCTGCTCCTTTGAGCAGTTAATAATAATAATAATAATAGATTTTATTTGTAACCAGTTTTCATTGATAAGATCTCAAAGTGCTACAACAAAAGCAATAACCACAAAATTTTAAAGTTTAAAAGACTAGATTAAATCAACAATCACAGCAATTATATGCTTTCCTAAATAAAAAAGTCTTCAAATTTGCTTTAAAATGTCCAGGTTTTGTGTATTTCTCAGTTCAACAGGGAGCTGATTCCAGAGCTGTGGTGCAGCAGAGCAAAAAGCTCGACCCCCCATAGTACGGAGCTTAGTAAGGGGAGTATGAAGCTGCATGCTGCCAGATGATCTGAGGATCCGATTGGAAGTTTTTAAGTGAATCAAATCCTGAAGGTAAGAAGGTGCCTGGCCGTAGATACATCTGTGGGTCAGTAGAAGAATTTTGTACTCAATCCGGAAGGAAACAGGGAGCCAATGAAGTGATTTGAGGATAGGAGTAATATGTTCAAATTTCCTTACTCTTAGTAGGATTCTTGCTGCACTATTTTGGATATATTGAAGCTTTTGTATGTCCTTGGTATGAATTCCCGCAAAAAGTCCATTGCAGTAGTCCAGCCTTGAGGAGATAAAGGCATGGACAAGTTTCTCTGCATCTGGGATGGTTAATAGGGGGCGAAGTTTGGAAATTTTTCGTAAATGGTAAAACGATGCCTTACACACATGTTTTATATTGTCACTGAAGGTCAACTGTGGATCAAACCGAACCCCAGATTAGTGACTGCAGAAGAAAGAGTAATGACCTGGCTGTCAAAAGTGAACTGGAGTATTGGAAAAGAACGAATCTGGTGGGGGGTGCCAACAAGGAGTCCCTCAGTTTTATTGCTATTCAGCTGTAGAAAATTGGTGTTCATCCAAGCCTTTATCTCCTCCAGGCATGTAGTAAGATGTAATATGGCCTCTGAAGGGTTTGGGGCAGTTTTAATGTAAAGCTGCGTGTCGTCGGCATAACAATGAAAAGACAGTCCGTGTTTGGCAATGACATGCCCAAGAGGTAACATATAAATAGTGAAAAGAATAGGACCAAGAACTGACCCCTGCGGGACCCCACATAAAACAGTTGACAATCTGGAGGAGCAATCTCCCAACGAGACCTGTTCAGTCCTGCCAGACAGGTAGGACTGGAACCACCGTAATGCAGTTCCCGAGAGTCCAGCTGTGTGATGAAGACGATCCAGGAGGATGGAATGATCAACTGTATCGAAGGCCGCTGACAAGTCCAGAAGAATAAGCAGGGATGGTGAGCCTGCATCAGCTGCCATCAGTAAATCATTTGTCACCCTGAGCAGTGCTGTTTCCGTGCTGTGGGTTGAACGAAAGCCTGACTGGAACTTTTCAAACAGGTTATTACATGTAAGATGACTCTGGAGTTGAAGGGCAACTGTCTTTTCTATAATCTTTGACAAAAACGTCAGGTTTGAGATGGGCCTGTAGTTTGCAAGAACCTCAGGATCTAATGAGGACTTCTTCAGCAGTGAGGGGAGCTGCAATATCTGAAAAGATGGGGATGAACCTACGGTACCACCCTACCAAACCAAGAAATGACCCGACCTGTTTCTTGGTCTGAGTAATCAAATGATCCTTGATCACTGCCATTTTGTCTACTTGGGGACAGATGAGACTGCCCCCAATGCTGTACCTAATGTATTGCACTTCTGTCTAGTCAATTAAATTTTTTTTGGGTTCACCACTAAGCCTGCACATTTCAGTTGATCAAATATATCTACTAAGTGTTGCAAGTGCTCCTTCCAGGTTTTGCTGTATTTCACCACATCCTCTGTGTATGTTCTGGAATAATTTTCTGCTCCTTGCAGCACTTTGTCCTTGAGGTGCTGGAAATTGGCTGCTGCACCATGCAGCCCAAACAGTATTACCGTAAATTAAAACATTCCTCCATGTGCTTTGAAAGCAGTGAGTGGCTTTGCTTCCTCAGTGAATGGAACCTGCCAATAACCTTTGCACAGATCAATAAATGTTAAATATTTTGCAGGACCCAGCTGCTCCACCAGCTCATCCACTCCAGGCATGGGGTATGTATTAAACGCTGATATGGTATTAAGCTTACTATAATCCATGCAGAAGCACATCTGTCCCTTCATCTTAGGCACAAGGACTATAGGGCTACATCATTCACTTAAACATGGTTTGATGATCCCTAGTTGCTTCATCTATTTCACCTCCTCACACAACACCTTCTGGAGACGTGCAGGGATTCTGCAGTATGCTGTTTGAACAGGACCTGGGGAGGTCTTTTAGACGATGCTCCTTGACCCAGGTCTGAAGCTTGTAATCGAAAACCTGTAAAAGTTGCTCCAACACGATAAAGTAAATCATTTGCTGGGTGTAACAGAGCAAGATGCAGAGGACAGGAAGATATCGAAAAAGATGATCTGCTGTGGCAATCCCTAACAGGAGCATCCGAAAGATGAAGAAGATTGTAGGGAATCATCAACTGGCTTGGTCAAAAATGCTGCTCTGGCTTCCTTTGTCAGTAACAGAACCAGATGGATTGCTTAGTGTTACCATGGCCAGTTACACAATGTAGCCATCCACTCAGAAGCAGACAGGTAATGTTTGATATTCTCTGCCTCCTGGAATGGCACCAAGCGTGTATAATCCCATGTTCTTACAGGTAAGCTTCTACTTCTTGCTGCAGGTTTGTCTGGACTTGAGGACCAGGACTATTGCACTAAGTTCACCTGTACCACCTGGACATCACCAGAGATGTTGGAATCCTCGATTACCTGGGTTGCTCCCGAGTCCACGCTCTGTGAACGACTTGGAGTGTCGACTCCTTGCATCTTCTTAGAAGCTGTACTACCAAAAAAAGTCTACTAAAACACCAGATCGATCCCACCACTACCACCAAAATTGAATTGAATTATTGTGAATTTTTGCTTTGACTTTGTTTTTTACAGATTCTGGATTATGGATTTGACTTGTTAGCCTTGTGTTGCCTTTTTAAGGAAATCATTTTTTAAGCCTTCTTATATTTTTGTTTAATTTTAGCATGTTTTATTCATCTTTTGCTTATTTACAGACATCCCAGGAGTCTCCTAGAAATCAGCATCTTGTCCTAGACTCCTGCAAGCTGATCCCACAGATGAAAATACATCTTCTTCCAAATTATTTAGGCAATACAATATCAGTATTATGATGTCAGCTTTGATCCTTAACTGTATTATGGATAAAAACTGCAGTACAAATTTTGTGAAATGCACGACTGTTTTCTAAACAACACAGCAACAGGAAATCTGAAAGAAAAAGTGACCAGAGTAGAGGTGCAGTTTAAATCTTTTATTGTAGAGCACAGCCTGCCCTTTCATATAAAGATAGAACTCAGAGGTCAGCTTGCCCATGAAACTTTGTGACTTTGCTGTCTTGTAAAAATCAACAAATTAATTGACACATATTGCTATGATTTTGATGTATCACAGGAACTTGTATGAGAAAAGTAATGTTGTTTTAATATATTAATGATTCTTACATTACACTATCCTAATTTATTCTGCCTGTTGCAGTTCTGCTAAAAAAGAAAATTATAGTTTTATAAGATCATGACATAATTACCTTATCCTTAAACTTCTGTCTTTATTACCTGAAAACTCTCAGAGCATGTGTGTCATTAGCAAATAGAATAAAGAAATTTGGACATATTAGGTTGAAATTCTCTTAGAATCCTTTTGCAGATTTTTGTCTTATATTTTGTCAGTTAAAAAGATAATTTGATTTTTGACATGAGAAATTTTACAAGCAAGAATAAACTATTCAATCCATTGTGCATAAGGTAATTATATTCAAATGACAAAATTTCATAATACTATTGTCCATGTTAAATGAACACCAAACATGGAATATAACAGCAAAGTACTACCATTGCATGAAAACTTATTTAAAAAAACCATGAAAACTATATAATGAGTTTCAGGATGACAAGTAAAAATACTTCTCCAAACATTGGGTTCAGAATACATTCAACATTAGACCACTAGATGTATTTGAAGTTGATACACAATACACATATCTAGACTTTTTTTTTTTAAGTGTTGATTGAAATGTTACTTGATCACAGTTTTCAAGTTCTCTTTCTGGGCAGAACTGGGCTTCTTTAATGTGGACTCAAAATTGTTGTCATCGCCAAGCTCCTGATTTTCTTGTTGGCAATCCCATTTCTCATAGTATTGTTATATAGTTTTCTCCATTTTCTTTGTGGCTTTTGAGAAAACCTATGCAAGGGGAAACAAGATGGAATACAGTGCCTAAAATCAATTGGCTCAAAAAGATACATTATGCATTAAGAAATTGAAACTTTCAAAGTGTAACGGATTTGTGAAAACAGTTTTTTCCCCCTTATATTTTCTCATGGCAGAAATGATTTTTTTTGCTTCTTCTTTTCCCCTTAGACTTTGACTGGGCTTTTTAAAATTTCATCAGTGCATGACATGTTAATTTTATCAGCCAAGTTCCAAGTAGCTTTCCCTTGGTTTTGAAGGACATTGATGTTTTTTGGGTCTCTTTTTCTCTGAGTGTTTTTCTTGATTTGGCAGAGTTTTTCCTTCAGTTCCTTGATGTATTGTCTTTATGTTATAATTAACATATTATTTTAGACGGCCAGGAAGTTGCAACATAGTGTTTTGTGCTTAAGTCTCAAAGATACAGGGTCCTGTTTTTGAATTCCAGCAAGTCAATGTCCATGTGAAATTTTCATGTTCTCTTGTGTTCGCATGGGTTTTCCCCAGTTTTTCTGCTTTTTTACCAATATCCCAAGAAACATGCTTATCCGAATAATAAATGAGTGCAAGTTAGCAGAGTGCTGTGTGTTTGTAAATGGGCTGGCACTGTTAGTCGTGCCATGTATGATTACAGCTCCCAGCTATAACGAGCGGGTTCAGGAAATTGATGAATGCATTTTTTTATGCACTAAACTATACCGTTTTCAATTTTTTTTTCCAGAAAAACTTAAAAGGGCACACAAGTCAAATATATCTATTAAAAATATCCACAATACAATACCAAATACATGATTGTCATGTTTTTCATTTTGGTTCAAAATTTCGTTACCATCCATTAGCAAGTCAAAAAGAATCAAGTATTACCTCAGCAAAGCAAAGTGTCATTCCTAGACTGAATGTAGGACATTCTTACTCACATACGTTATCTCAGGACACATTCACTCACACCAGACCAGTTATCTCCACCTATTACTGCAACGTTAATTGGTGCTCCTAAATTGACCTAGCATGATTGAGCGTGGGTGTCAAGGAAAGTCTTTTAAAAAGTTTTAGTGCTAATGACATTTACAAGTATTCCTTTCCAATACCCAAATTTAGGTTATGGCCTCAAATTAATTTTGATACTTATAACATCTGTATAGATCTATGAGAAAAATTCCCACCAAAGAGTACAACTTACATCCTTGAAATGTCTGCGACCACCCAAAAACCTTGATTCCCCCTCCCCCCTGTGGTCTAGCGGGTCCGCGGCTACAAAAGATTGACGGCTTTTAATTAATCCATTTGCCGTGTCAGTCTCCGTGGATGCGATCGTGGAGCTGTGGGGAGTTGATGGAGTAATTGCGGCAAGTTGCACCTGCACGTGAGGGTGTGATCCCTCTAAATTGCTTACTCGGCTCCTGCGGTGCACGATTGAGGCATTGCGCCCTGGAGCCATATAAGAACGAGCCGGCACAAAGAGGAGGGGGACAGAAAGGAAAGAGGAAAAAGAAACTGAAAGAAAGGCTTGGAGAGCGAGATGGCAGCATTGGGGGTGAAAGAAAGTGGGTGAGCCAGCCAGCCAGCTGTAAAAGAGAGGTCTGCAAGGTCAAGGGTCCTGAATGGAGCAAAGGATTAGTACTCAATGGATGCATCGTGCTTACTGAATTGAAGAGCGGGTATGATCGTGGAGGATTCCGCCCTAGGGATCTGAGGGACAACTATGAGTGTGAGAAAGAAGACGGGAGGACAACTGACTCAGAGCGGTCTGGGAGACGCCGTCGGAGGCAGCCAATATGTGGGCCAGTAGTGTGAGGACCGCAGCAGTTGACGTCTCTCCTGCTGAGCATGCCTTGGGTGAGCTGGAGAGACTTGTAAGGAGCTGTGCTTGGAGGTGTGATCCCAATGACTGCGGCAGGATTTTAGTCACGTTTTAGCCTTATTTCAAACATCTGGATTTCACCTTTTTTGTATGCATTATTTGACATTTTGATGCACTGCACTTTGATTTGGACACTGTTTTCATTTTGTTTTGTTTGTTTTTGTAATGAAAGCACTTCTGCACTTTTGAACCTTTCCCCTTGCTTAGTTTTGATGTCCTCATTGTCCAGCTCATCCAGCTACATTACCAATGATGTCAGGTTCAAGAACTCCCAAAAAGGAAGAGGGAGTATGAAGAAAGAACCTGCATTGTCACACCCAACCACTAACAATTGTGATAATTTCACCAAGGGGGAACCAAAGCCCCCAACAATGTTGTGATAATTGTGGTTGATTCACAAAGACACATACTGGGGGAAAAGTGGGTCATGACACCAAAGTGTTGAGAAACACTGCACATGTGGATCACTGCCTACTTTTTCTTCTCTTTCTTTGCATATGTGAAACAATGACATTTATATTTATCCAACTAATTCAATTCGCATAGTAATAAAGTATTTTATACTGTTTTGGAACCTGAGGCAGATCTTCAGAATTATTAAAAACATCAGTAAAATGTTGATTGAGACAGCTTATTTCAATTAAATAGTAAATCATGTAATGAAAGACATTGATGGAAATTATGGGGAAGTAATTTTAAGATGGAATCCACTTCAACCAAAGGACAGCTGGGCTCTGGAAAAATCTTGTAATTTAACAATGTTAAAAACTTATCTGGATGAGATATTGGGACAACTTAGCTATTAGCTAACCAAGCAAGCCTGATGGACTAAAGCTCCCCTTCTTTGATTCCTCAATTTGGTGACTGGTTCATAATTCTTAAAGAAAACATTTGCATTTGGAATATCTATATATATAATTCACTAAGGCAAGACAACCATGGAAAGCACGCCGGAAGGGGCGTGGATTCACTAAGCCGCCGACAAGTGAGACACCTATGGCGCACGCAGGAAGGAGCCACGCCCACCAACACCAAGACCTTTGGATACGATGACAACTCGCTGGGCCACGGCCACCAACTCGGACGCGACGACACAGAAAAAATGGCGTCATTTATATTCGTCTGTTGTAGAGGCCACATGCAGTGCAGGTCAGGTTAATGTCATGTGTATGTCATACACCTCCGAGCTACATTGACTGTTCATAGAGGCATGTTTCTCGCGGAGGTGAATCGCCATATGCAGCGTGTGAAATGGTTTGTGAGGGGTATCCCATGGGATCCTTAAAACAATCCTTTACAACTGAGGTTAAAGCACAATGAAGTAAGCAGTCTTTAAAAACTGACTTTTCGGTTAAGACGCACGACCACGTGCACCATAGCAAACTGTTTTGCATGCTACATACAGCTATTCGCATCCGCGACAAACATGTGTCTTCTTAGATGCTCCTGCAGGAACACGGAAGACGTTTTCCTGCCCACCAACACTCCTTTTTCACTGGCCGGCATCTACCCTCGCTCTCTAGGCATTCACACTGCCTGCCCATTTGCCCGGACGCAAAAACTCACCGACCACCCAGTTAGTCCCTTTCGTCTGTGGTAAGAGTCCACATGCACGTCTGAGCCACGCGGCATTTGTTATGCCACGGGTTCACTATTGTGTTGTATTTTGCTTTCTCCAGAGTTCCATCTTTTCATTCACTTACTGTTGTATTCTCACACCAACCCGTTTTAGACATCCATGTCTTTCCAGAAGTGTTTACAATTCAATAAATAATTATGCATGAGATTGGCCGTGTGTCTACCCAGCGCAGAGAGGCGTGGGTAAGCCGTTGAACCCCATTTGGGCTGCAAGCCGTGGAATTTCCTCTAAGTGTGACTCATATGCTCCCACTCATTACGTCCCTACCCTTTGTACACACCCCCCTCCCACCTCGCTACTACCGTGGTCGGGTATCTTAGTGGATTATATATAGAAAAGCAGCCAAAACCAAGGAGTATCCCATGGGGTCCTTAAAATATTCCTTTACAACTGAGGTTGAAACACAATGAAGTGAGCAGTCTTTAAAAACCGAGTTTTCGGTTACAACGCACGACCGCATGCACCATAGCAAACTGTTTTACACGCTACATACAGCAATTCGCATCCGCGACAAACATGCGTCTGTCTTCTTAGATACTCCTGTGCTTTGTTCACACCCCCCTCCCACCTCGCTACTACCGTGGTTGGGTGTCTTGGTGGATTATATATAGAAAGGCAGACAAAACCGCACAGAGCAATGAAAAGTCTAGAGTTCCAACTTTTCATTCACTTCTGTTGTATCCTCAAACCCTCCCTTTTTAGACAACTGTGTCTTTCCAGAAGTGTTCAACCATCAATAAATAATTATGCGGCGTTTGTTATGCCGCAGGTTCACTATTGTGTTGTATTTTGCTCTCTCCAGAGTTCCATCTTTTAATTCGCTTGTATTCTCACACTAACCCATTTAGACAACCGTGTCTTTCCAGAAGTGTTTAGCATTCAATAAATAATTATGCATGACATTGAGCGTGTGTCTACCCGGTGCAGAGAGGCGTGGGTAAGCCGTTGAACCCCATTTGGGCTGCAAGCCGTGGAATTCCCTCTAAGCGTGACTCATACGCTCCCACTCATTACGTCCCTACCCTTTGTACACACCCCCCTCCCACCTCGCTACTACCGTGGTCGGGTATCTTAGTGGATTATATATAGAAAAGCAGCCAAAACCAAGGAGTATCCCATGGGGTCCTTAAAATATTCCTTTACAACTGAGGTTGAAACACAATTAAGTGAACAGTCTTTAAAAAACGAGTTTTCGGTTACGACGCATGACCGCGTGCTCCATAGCAAACTGTTTTACACGCTACATACAGCAATTTGCATCCGCGACAAACATGCGTCTGTCATCTTAGATGCTCCTGTGCTTTGTTCACACCCCCCTCCCACCTCGCTACTACCGTGGTTGGGTGTCTTGGTGGATTATATATAGAAAGGCAGACAAAACCGCACAGAGCAATGAAAAGTCTAGAGTTCCAACTTTTCATTCACTTTCTGTTGTATCCTCAAACCCTCCCTTTTTAGACAACTGTGTCTTTCCAGAAGTGTTCAACCATCAATAAATAATTATGCAGCGTTTGTTATGCCACGGGTTCACTATTGTGTTGTATTTTGCTCTCTCCAGAGTTCCATCTTTTCATTCGCTTGTATTCTCACACCTACCCATTTAGACAACCGTGTCTTTCCAGAAGTGTTTAGCATTCAATAAATAATTATGCATGACATTGAGCGTGTGTCTACCTGGCGCAGAGAGGCGTGGGTAAGCCGTTGAACCCCATTCGGACTGCAAACCGTGGAATTCCCACTAAGTGCGACTCCTACACTCCCACTGGTTGCGTCCCAACCCTTTGTGCACACCCCCCTCCCACCTCGCTACTACCTTGGTCGGGTGTCTTGGTCGATTATATATAGGAAAGCAGCCAAAAACCACACAGAGCAATGAAACGTCTACGTCAGTCACAGGCACATCTGGACTTTGTAAAGACGACGACTTAAGTGACGAGTTGGAAGTGGGCACATGAGCGGGCAGTGCATACTGAACGAGAAATCAGCAGACTAGCATGACGGACGGAGCTGAATGGACGTCCTTCTCCTCTCCTTCCGTTCCACACTCCGCGCCGTGCACCCCCATCCCTCCGTCTGGCAGGAGAAGGTGCGAGGACGGTCCGCCAGTTTTTAGTCACGGATGATTGTGTGTTGGTTCGTTCCGTGCATTGTTACAATGTTGCTTTTCTTGCTGATTTATTACATTACCGATTTTTCAAATGTTAATTTTCTCCCTGTGCTTAAAAATCATTAAAAAACCGGCCCGATTATGCGGCGTATGGTACGCCACAGGTTGGCTAGTGTATGATAATAGGTAGTTTTTTATGAGCTCTTCAGATTCTTTGCTTTATAGAATAGGGATGAAATTAATTTGTTTCATTATTTGCACTCTCTTTCAGCATAACACAAAAATACAAACCTGTAGATTAAAACACATGTTAAATGTGAATAATGCAGACTAAAAAAAAAAATAGCATTCGCTTCAGAAAAGTTAAATTACCAATGAGTAGGGGAAGCTGAATTCTGTTAAGCAGTGTAAGATTGCAAATAAGTTTCCAAATGCAAGTCATTGAAGCATTCTAAATGAAGCAAAAGTATCGTGAAAATGCTAATGCACTGTGAAATTTATGTAATAACCTTAATATTTTCCACAAGTTGATGACGGCCGTCACACATGGCAATGGACTCTTTAAAGGAAATTCTAGCACCAAAGATAGAAGAACTTAAAAAACTGTTAAAGAATGATGGCATGGGAATTTTGCTCTGATCTGGTCAGCAAAAAAAGGCAATTTGGGAAACTCCTTCACTGTAAAGAATGTGTGTATTGTGAGCATTTCAGAAGAGCAGGGTACAATATTGAGACAGCCTTCATGTGCACATTTTTTACAAAAAATATATGAAGATAATTTGAAGAAAAGCACCAATGGGGAATACCCTAATACCAGGTGAAAAACAGATTTTGTTGTAGGATGTAATCAGCCTCAAATGATTTTGCTTCACTTTGCAGGAAGAATACAATCCACTGGTTGGTTACCTGCCCATAGTATTTTTTTAATGCATTCTTTTTCATGATTTTTACAATTGTAAATCAATTGTCTTTTCTCTGAACAAGCATAGATTTGTTTTAAGGCCTGTAAGGCCACTATTTTCTGAACACAAACCCAAAATAAAGTCAAGGAGGCCAAAGTACATTAGGAAGGAAAGGAAATTGACCCAAAATGTAGAATAACACATATTACAGATTATTAGAGATATAGTGGAAAAATATGGGAAAGGTCTGTTATTATTATTATTATCATTTATTGAATAAATTAAATAACAAACCTAAAGCCTACCTGAGCTGTTAGGTTTGTACTGTGTATATCACAATCGACACCTAAACACATGCCCATTATCTCCTTCACACTTGTTGAAACTTGCCTACAATAAACCTCCCAACAATGGCAATTGGGAAATCGGGCGAAAATTGGCTAAAACTCCAGGATCTAACTCTGCCTTTTTTAGACAGGGATGCACCGCAGCAAGTTTAAAAAATGAGGGCACAACCCCCACACTAATAGAATCATTGATAATGGCTAGTAAAGATGGGCCCAAAACATCAAAGGCTTCCACTATGAGGTGGTGGTACAATATCAAGATATATACAATATATCAAGGGGATTGGGAGCTGGTTTAAGGGTGTCAATAGTTCTTTTTAGCTGTGAAAGTGAGACAGGATCAAAAGATTCAAATACAATACCATGATTAACAGTAGGAAGTTCATAGTCAGTTGGAACAATGCCACCACGAATTTTATCAATTTTACTGACAAAGAATGAAAGAAGTTGCTCACAGGAAAGAACAGTGCTATTTAATCCCATCACAGAATGAGGGTGAATCGAAGCATTAATTGAAGTAAATAAGACCCTAGGATTCTTAGAATGACAGGAAACTAAATCAGCGAAGAAATCATGTTTAGCTTTCTTAACTGCAACCTGGATGTTGAAAAGAGAAGTTCTAAAAATCTGTTTGGAAACGCCGTACCGCAGTTCGACAGGCGCAGTGCAGCGATCACGTAGTTTCATTTAGCCAGGGAGCAGGTCTTCCATTATTACAGCGTATCTTGAGCGGAGCAATTGAGTCTAATACCGTTTAACAAGAAGAATTAAATTCTAAGACAGAGTCATCGATACAGTCATATTGGACATGCACATCAAGACTAGAGAATATGGTTTTAAAATCGGATATAATAGAAGAATTTAAAAAGCAAGAGCATCATGAAGCACAATTAGTAGTAGGGGCATCTACAGTAATATTCACATCCATCATTATAGAAAAGTGATCAGTAAAAGAAACATTGCATAAATCAATATTATTAGCTGAAATATCACATGTAAGAACGAGATCAAGGGTGTGACCAAGAGAGTAAGTTGGCATATTAATATGCTGGATAAAATCAAATGATTCCAATAATGATAAAAAGTCATTAACCAAAGGTTTCGATTGACAACAAACTTGAATGTTAAAATCACCAACAATAAATACTTTGTCATGGGAGAGGGTGATATCAGCCAGGAGATCAGAGAATTCAGAAATGATTATATCATTAATTACAGGAGGTCTATAAACCACAGCAAACAATAAAGAAGGGGAGCTGCACATTTTGAAAAGTTGCAGTTCGAAGCTACTAAACAGACCCTTTGTAAAGCTCAGACACAAGAACATACTTTTAAAAACAGTGGCAATGCCCCCACCACGATGAGTCAGACGAGGAGAGTTTAAAAATTAATAACCTGATGGTACCAAGTCAGTAAAACATTAAGAGTCATCATTTACAATCCAGCTCTTAGTGATGAAAAAGAAATCCAGATTATTTGAGAAAATCTTGGAGAATAAAAGTTTTATTAGACATTGGTCTCACATTCAAGAGAGCAGCCTTGATAGAAATAGAAGATCTCGCTGCGGGATGAGCACGGGTGAGCGCACGAAGATTAGTGGCGTTTACTCCTCGAGAGCACACCGAGGAAGAGTAATGCCGCCTTGAAATGGAGAAATTAAATCCGGTGTCCAGCGCCCATGATCCAGGGATGGAGTGATGTGCAGGAGAAGATGGGTCGTAGGCAACTTGCAGGCATCGGGAAACCAAGCTCTGGGACTTAAGTCGGAGTTGTTTAACAGTAATGCCGGCTTTTTTTCCACATCGGCGGTGGGTGCGTTTGAAGTCAGAAGACGAATAAAACAAAGGTGGAGGATCACTTAATATCCCAACAGGAGATGAAAACTGAGAGGAAAGCAAGCAAGAAAATATGTTAAGTAAAGAATCACGATCGTAGGACAGTGCTCGTTGAGATAAACTAATACAAAAAAACAAAGATAAAACATAGATTAGTCGGCGCCATTTTACTACCATGTGGGGGATGTGTTGCCATTCCTAAGCCAATAGAATCATTCGAATAGCTGAAGGAGGAGCATACACCCTTCCCCTCTGTGGCAAATGTGGGGAGGTGAGCCATTTCACTTCGACTTTTGTGCGCTTCTGTAAGTCAATCGACTGAAGCTGGGTGAAAAATGAGAGGTATTGTTTTACTGCCAGGGCATCTCGAAAGATTACACAGCCCACCATATCCTGTGATACTGGGGAGGGACTGGACATAAAGTAAATGCTGAGAAGCCCAAACCACTCTGTCTAAAACAATGGACCTTTTAATAGATGGTGAGAACCAATCTCAAGCTATCTCCACACCATGCTGTCAGTTGAACGAAGTGCGGGGTCATGTGGCTACCCAGTATGACGTGAGTGATGTAACTCCGACTCAAACGGACATCTCTATAGAGATGGACATCGAGCCAACACTGATCATTGCTCCACCCACAGCGGTCACCCTGGACACACTGTTAGATTTACATTTTCAATTTCTGTAAACACCACCCTCTTTTAAAAGAGAACACTGAAAGAATAATTCCTTAAAATTTGCCAAGAATAAGGAATGACGGACAACAAACATTTTATTCAATACCAACAGGTCCGTACTATATGGGTAATAATGATTTATTATATTGTGTAGCAAAGCATGAGGGTGAGGTGAGGTTCTCGCTGTTAGTCCCGCAAATTTACCAACGGCAGGTTTGTGACCAAAGGAACGAGTAAGGAAGGAACCATGGAAGGACAGGGACCATAATCCCTACTCCAGATAGCCTCTTTCTTTCTTTGCTCATAAAATGACCCTTAATTTCAGCATGGATTTAACACCCAAATGACGCCAAGAGCTTGAAGCAGCGATCTTGTCTGTCCCAGGAAGTGGCTAATGAACAACCCGGAAGGACCTCTCTCATTCTGCATGACATCATCACAGAGCCAGGAGTTGTCATCTGATAATGCCTGTGCTGCCAAAGCGAGCAGAAATGGAGCTTGACATCAGGAGAATGCTAAATATTGGTGTAGCAACGTTTTAGTATCTGGTCCCAAAATTGGATGACAGTAGGCACTTCTGCAATGACCTTTGCCAACTTAATCAAGTCTCCCAATTTGATGCTTACCTGATGCTGCAAATGGATGAGCTCCTTGAGCAACTCGGGAAAGCTCAATATCTGACCACTCTTGACATGACAAAAGCGTATAGGCATATTTCTTTAACAGAATCCGCAAAGGAGAAGACCGTGTTTAGCACACCTAGTGTCCGATGGCATTATCATGTTCTCCTATTTAGATTGCACAAGGCACCAGCAACTTTCCAGCGTCTTTTGGATAGAGTATTACGCCTCCACAATACCTGTTTTGCCACCTACCTGGATGGCGTTGTCATTTACTATGACAACTTGGAGGAACACATACAGTGGGTGCACATGGTGCTTCTGGAACCAAAGCCATTCTCCAGAAGAAGAAATGTCAAAGAAATATTTCTTTGGGTTGACGGAGGCCAAATATTTAGGCTATTTTTTTGGGCTGAGGTACACTGTGACCACAATGCACCAAAGTTGATGCCATCATGAAATGACTCCACCCAAAGACCAAGAGACAAGTCCTGGGTTTGGCAGGGTAGTTCTGCTGGTTTGTTTCCCATTTTGGCGTCTTTGATAGATCTTACAAAGAAGCAAGCCCCTAATACGGTGGTATGTGGTGCTAAAAGTGGCACCGCATTCACTGTGTCCTAGTGCCTTTCTCTCATCCACTCTCTGCAGACAGGTTGATTGACAACTACAACACCTCTGATGTCACTCCAGTATTTGTCCACCTGGACCAACCTCTTCGTGTCAGAAAGGCCCAAAACCAGAACATCTGCCATCTTGGGAATTCTGTTTTGAACTTGTGTCTGCAGAGACGACCCCTCAATAATTGTGTTTTTTTTTCTTTTTTCTTTATCGTTGTCCTCTCTTTCTGTTACAGGCTACATACAGACTGTTTTATCCTCAGATTTTAAGTTATTTTTTGGATTACTTTATTGATATTAACCTTCACATGGATGCTGTTTTTAATCTGGGATTATTTTTTATGTATCTAGGAAGAAACCTTTACTGCACTTTGAATTTGTTGAATATTGTTTCGATAATAAAAGCACTGAGCACTTCTGATGCACTTACTTTTGCTGTTATGTGTCCTCATTTTCCAGTGCATTCTTGGTCTATGACTATCGATGTCCTGGATTTAAGAGGGTTATTTAAAACTGCTGGCAACCCAGGCATTACATGCCATCCTTTAGTGATTTCAAGTAATTGTTAAAAAAATTTACTCCTTAGTACCTCTAATTTAGGGAAAGACAAATCAGAGGATACATTTAATGACAGATACAAGTCACTTTTACATACATTTCCTAAAATTATGAAATTATGCAAATGTAAGATCAGAGAAGGTTACCTAGTTGCAAAAAGATCCTTATGTGTCTATCCATTCATACATTCATTCACAAACTGACTGGGTGCTTCCTACTATGGTTGGATAATGTCTGATAGCTAATGTGACATTTAAAATTAATTGGCAATTATATATCTCATGATTGTTTTCATAGTTCTGTGTTTATCTATCATGTCTTACTTGCAATTACAAGACTCATTATTTTTGTAAAGGTCGTTAGTAATATTTTACTGGGAAGTAAATAAATTTTGTCATATTACAGAGCAAATTGGTTGTCAGTGGGATAATTCATCTGTTATCTTTCTTTTTATACAAACAAGCACAGGTCAAACAAAATGGGTGGGAGACTAAGGAGGCACTTTGCTGTGAAAGGATTCACTTACCCACACACAATCACACAGGAGCCAGTTTAGAATTCCTAGTTAACCTACCTGCAAGTTTTGGGGAATGTGGGAGAAAAACTCGACTACCCAAAGAAAAACCCTTACAGACGGAGGAAAAACTGGCAAGCTCCATATTGACAATGTCTGAGCATGGAATTTAAACCTAGGATGCTGAATCTGTGAAGTGACAGTTCTACTGTCTATGTCAACATGCTGCTTAAAATAAATGCTAATACTTAAAAAATACTTATTTCTGATTATTGTTGCATTGATTTCTAAGCTCAACTGTTTTAGATTGCAGTCTTCTTGCTGTTGCTCTCTCAGTAAGTGTGTTTCTGATCTTCAGTCAATCGTGGCAGAGCATTTCATCCACCTGTAATGGTCCCTACTTTTATGACAGATCACTTCTATCCTTATCATGATCAAAACATAGACAGAACATTATTGTTTTATAAATATACAACAATGTCTGTTGTTGTACCAGTGGAATAAAGGTCTTTGTAAAAATCTTTATTTACCAGGACAGTTCACACATCTTGGATAACATGTCAAAGACCACAAAGTAAATAGCACTCAAATAATACTTTATCCTATCTTATCCTGTCTTATCTTCAACTGCAATTGAAACTACTAGGTGTCCTGCTAGGAGTTGTTGATTTTATGCATCTAAATATCCTCTTATTGCTGAAAACTAACAAGTTTTCATGATTGGCTATCATACTACTAGAAAAGAGAAATTTGACTAAAATCTTTAGATTAATCTTAAGAGTAGCAAGTGAAAAGATGAAAACAGATTAAGTGAAAAACAGTAATGAGGGTAAGTAAAAGTATATTTTTTGTTTTCAAAAAGTAACAACAAAGTATCATGGCCAAAAACTACTCTGAAAAATAATATTTTTCTGCATATTTATAAATAACAGAAGTATTTACCAGTTGTTTCCAAGACATTTAGTTAAAATATATTAGACATTGTGAAGATATGGGCATTACTACCATACTTCTCTCCTGGTTTTAGTCGTTCCAATCCAATAGGCAGTAGTTGATGTTCCAGAGATTTCTGGATTGATAATTGATTATTGGATCATATTTATTTTCTTCTTTTATCTCTTATGATTTTATTCTCATCCAAAATTATCCATTAAGAGGATATTATTGCACAGTTAATACTAAAAATTAAATCTACACAAAACTTTCTACTACCTCATGTCACTGTCATTGTCTAAATTAAGTCAATACTTGGAAAACAAAAAAAAAAATCACAAAGCCAAGTGGTGCCTCTCATTGCCACTTCAGCTGCCCTCAGGAAAGATGAACCTCTCACTTTCTGCTTGTCTGTTTTCTCCACATTTATACCACTGAAGTGAGAAATTATGGTTGCATTCAGGGCTGGCTATACCATTTAAGTGAGCTATGGGTTTGCAGGGGACAGCAATCAGTGGTTTGGGTGCAACGTTTTCACTTTTGCCTAGGGCAGCAAAAAAGCAAGAGCCAGCACCAATGCCATAATACATCTCACCCTTTCCTTTAAATCTTGTATTATGCACATTTTTGAAACAGCACCTTTTACTTGAAAATATTTGGTCACAGAATGTCACTGCCAGTCAGAAAGACAGAGTTGACAAGATGATGAAACATAATTAAAATACAGAGGGAGTTGTTATCAAAAACACAATCAAATAGGCATCTGAGCCAAAATTAGATACAAGGAAAAGATACTGTTTAAAGAGCTTGTAACTGGAAAACAAAATGTCAAAGGGGGTTTCAGGATGTATCCACAAACTTGAACAAGAAAGGATATGCAGGGCCAGTTTAGCTATTGTTCTGGTGATAATGTCATGTAGCATGACTTCCTGGAACACGCCACCTAACAGCAGTGAGTAGCGTTATAACAACTATTATCCCATTTCAATAAAAACATAACAAGAAAAAAAAATAATAAGTCTTTAACCAATATATACATATACTAGCTGTGTAAGCCCATCCTGTAAAAAGCCCAGGCTCCTAGAAACCATGGATTCTGGCACTTCAATCAATCATTTGCATCCGTTGTACATTAGCGGCTAAGCGAGGTTCTCTTTCCTTGGCAGTTTCGTGTTGCCCACGTGCTCGCCTCTGTTGTCTATCAGCGGCTAAGCAAATTTCTCTCTCCTCAGAGGTTTCGTTTTGCCAATGTTCTTGCCTTGCTTGTCTGTTAATGGCTAAGCGAGTTTATCTTTTCTTGGCACTTTCACTTTGATGACAGGGTTGCTTTCTTTGAACTTCATGCTGTAGCCTCTAACTTCTGGGCCGGACAGACAGAAACATACACTTCCACATGTAGACGTTTATATATAAGATATATGTTTATAGAAAATTCAAGTAAAATTAATTCTATATACTTCCAAACTATAATAAAAAATATCATGTAATAGAGAGAAATGAAAAAAATCAGAAAACAAAATAAATAAGTTAAAATAGCAGATACAGCATATACTGGTATTTCTGATGCACACAGTGCTTCTGATACTCTTATCCATGCCTTTTTATAACTGAACTATTGCAACACTGTTCTTGTAAGTTTTTCAGCCTGGTGAATGAATAAGTTACAGTAAGTACATAAATTTGCTTCTGCAAGACCACTTCTCTTTATCTGCAGCAAAGTCAGCTGATACATTGTTCCTGTGATTCACCACCAGAAAACTTGTTTATTACAAGGTCCCCATATTTTTTTTTAGAATCCCTCAGTGTTTTGGCTCATCTTGTAAAATTAAGCCCTGTAATAAGTGAATTTCAGGGTACATTCGCTTACATTGGTCCATTGTTAACAGGCAACCTAACCTGCACAGCTCGGGAAAAGCAAAAAAACAAAAAACAGAGTGCTCCAAAAACCCCCATGGGGACATGAGAATATGCACACTCCACACAAACACTGGCTGGGCTTGGACTGAAAACCACTCTGCCGGAAAGCAAAATAAAACTCATGCAGTTTCACAGAAATTGTCAAAAATTCTCACAGGCAAATTTCATCAGAAATATGTAATTTAAATTAGTTGTAATGTGCATAAAATTCATGCAGATTTGAAATATCCAACATTATAAATACTTCTTTTTAGCTTCAAAAATGTTGAGAAACCTGGTGGAAATTCATGTAAACACAGGGATTTGTGCAAATGTCACAGAGACAATGACTAGGACATCACTTGAATCCAGTACCTCATAACTGCCACCACCCTTCAGTCAGTCATGCAATTTTTATTCTCTACAGCCATATTAACAACATGTGTTATTATAAAGTGCTTTACAAATTAAATTACACTATGGGCTGAGCATCACTTGCTTTGCATCTATACACATGGACATCTAAATATTCAAGAGAAAAATGATCCAATGGGGGCAAATACACTTATACTTTGTACAGCTATAGTAATTAAATTGCTAATGACTTTGATTGGTATATTTGATTAATATTCTCAGTTGCTGTTTTAAACCCATACTACTGTATACCTTATTTGTAGAAGCCTGTACACATTATGGTTGTTAAATTTAAATATTTAGGATAGCATACAATTGCCCTGTTTTTAAATAAATACTACTATAGCACACATTTTTCTTAAAATTATTCTTGGATTTCTTTGTTTGTTTCTGCTTCGGTGGGCTCCATTTTAATGTAACATTTCACCATGAAAAATAAAAAAAAGTAAAATTTCAGCATAAGGCATATTTTTAATGGTCTTGGTCATGGTAGCTGAAGAATCCTGTCTGCCAAAAGCAGTTTGTGATACGCATTACATTAGTATGCTTTGTGAGTTGCATTTCTATCTTGTAAGCTGCAGATTAATCAAATGCCCTTTGCTTTGTGCAGTGCTCTTCTTGGTGCTCACAATTTGTGGAATAATATCGCCCAGAGGAATGACATTGGCACGGTCTTTTGCATTGTACACATGCCTGTGATAGAGAAGATAATTTCCTTGTTCTGCTCAAGCTGTTACTTGCCTTTAAAATTACTTTTTTGAAAGATTTCAGAAACTTTGCATGAATGAAAGCTTTAACCAAAGCTACCTTCCTGCTGATGTCATTTCAAAACATATATCTGTTTTAGATTCTTCTTAAATGTTAGCAGATGTATTTTGCATTTTATTAATAAACAAACAGTGTAACTATTCTTTCTGTTTAATTATGCCACCTTTAATTTTATCCAGTATAATAAGCAATATTAAATAAAAAATAAATCACTTGGTCAAGTAATATAGTTTTTTTTTATCAGTTATGGATGGAATCAAGAAAAATATTGTGTTCCTGTAATGTTTTATTTAATTTTTTGTGAAACATTCTGTTGAAACTACAATAATACATTTTATTTATGTAGCACCTTTTCCTTGCTCAAGATGCTTAAAACAAAAATGATGCAGTTTCTGCATAGAACAACAAATAAATAGGGAATACACAAAAGCATTAAATATAATAAAAGAAAGAATAAACAAGAATATGATACTAAATTCAATACTAAAAGAAAAGAAAAGAAAATCACATAATTTATGATATAACACAAACACAAATTACCCTGAGCATCTGGATAGAGGGGTAAATTGAAGTTAGGGTAAGATAAAAGCCTTCCTATAGAGAAGTTGTTTCTAAAAGAATGGATGGAGTCAGATGATCTAATTAATTTCGGGATGTCATTCCAAAGTCTGGGTGCTATGGAGCTGAAGGCCCAGTCACCCATAGAGTGCAGGTTAGTGTGAGGCACAACAAGCTTGTCAGAATCAGAGGACCTTAGTAGGCGAAAAAGAGCCTAGCGATGACAAAGGTCACTGATGTAGCCTGGTGCAAGGCCATTTAAAACTTTGTAGGTTATTAACAGTAGTTTACTCAATCCTGAAAGACACAGGGAGACAGTGAAGGCGAAACAGGATCGATGTGATGTGCTCTCTGTTGCTGGTTCGTATTAAGGACTGTTTCAGCAATGTTTTGAATGAACTGGAGATGTGATATAAGATCTGAAGGGGCACCTGCTAGTAGGGAGTTATAATAATTGATGCAGGATGCAATAAAAACATGGACATGTTTCTCAGCATTAGAAGAGGAGAGGAAAGAGCGAACATGGGATAAGTTACTGAGATGGAAATAAGAAAGTTTCTTAATGTGGTTTATGTGGGTGGAGGCGTAAGAAAGGGAGGAATCAAAAATGACACCAAGATTCCTTGCATTAGAAAAAGGTCTGATGACAAGAGTGACTGAAAAGGAGCTCATTTTCTTAAATTGCACCTTAGTGCCAATCTGCACTAGTTTACTGTTGTTGCAATTTAATTTTAACGTGTTATGCTCCATCAAGGTATTAATTTCACTGAGGAAAGTTAGTAGCTGAGAAAGCTTTGATGAAGCTTTGATTTTAAAGGAAACAGAGTTAAGTATCATCTGCATAAGATGCTAACCCAGGCCAAAGCTACGAATAATATGGCCAAGGGCACTGACCTGGGTCTGCTGTTAACAAGACAAACTCTTGCCTATCAGTCAGAAAGGACTTAAACCACTGGAGGGCAATGCCAGAGATACCCAGAATGTTCTGCATTCTGGATAGTAGAATATAATGTTCTGGATAGTAGAATGTAATGTCTGACAGTGTGAAAAGCTGTATTATGATCTAACAGAATTAATATACTGGTTTGTCCAGAGTCTGCTGCCATAAGCAAATCATTGGTTACTCGAAGAAGGGGAGTTTCACAGCAGTGTGGCACTCTGAAACCAGACTGGTAGGGTTCTATCAAATTATCAGAAGTTAAATAATTGGTGAGTTGGGAGGCTACAACACACTCAAAAACTTTTGACAGAAAAGGTAAGCGAGAAATATGCTGAAAACTGTTAAAATTTTCGGCATCAAGACCAGACTTTGGGTTACAGAAGTGATTTTAAAAGTGGCTGGCACAAAGCTAGTGTCAAAGGATGTATTTATTATTGTTGTAACAGTCAGAATTATAGCATGAATGCAAGATTTAAGAAGTGTGGTAGGAATGAGGTCCAGTACACAGGTAGTTGGCCTCATCTTACAAAGCAGGCCATTAACAAATGCAGATATGACTGGTAAACATTTAGTAAACAAGCTGGATGGAGTGGGAAGACACAGAAAGATATAAATGGATGATGTTTTATGTTAGTTGAATTATTTAGATCTTTAATTTTATTCAGAAAAAGTGGAGGAATTTTAACTGGCTTCATTAGAGGAGGTAATTGAGCTAGATGCAGGTTGAAGAAGTTTATTAACTACACAGAACAAAACCCTCGGGTTATGATGGACACTTTCTATTATTCTGCCATAATGCGTGTTCTTGGCTGCAGTTAGTGCATTCCTGTAAGATCTTTGAAGGTAAGAGAAAACCTGAATGTGCAGGGTGAGGTCAGTCTTACAACGAACAGTGAAACCAATCTATTTTTAATGAATGATAGAAAGAGTGTTATCAACTATTATTAGACATTGCAACGTAAAGATACAAGACAGGCTGAGATTCCAGAGGAGATTCTGAAGGTGTCACATAAAATGGCATGCTGTTGACCGTGACTCTTACACCATGTAATATGGTCATTCATCAAATTGGTCTTCAGACTACACAAGGGAATGTCCACTTTGACACCAGTGTTACTGTAGATTTTGATGAAAGTTTAGACAAGGTGTAAGTGCCTGAGAAAAAGAACGGGCATCCTGGCAGGGACAGACGATAATGTCTTACCTGGATGGGGGGCCAGAATGGAAAAACAGATGATTTTGGTGGCTAGAAGAAGAAACGACTTCTTGCCTGGCCAGACTCATATAAATGGTGGTCCAGTAAAAGTCAGAAGCTGGAGCAGTTATTTCCTCCATACGACAAATGGCAGTGGTCTTTCCATAGCATCCCAGGGAATTGGAATCCAGAAGTGCAACCCTGTCGGGGTCTCTGGGTGCCATTAGATGGCATTGTTGTGGGAGGACTTCCCTGGTTTCCATATGACCTGGAAGTATTTTCAAGAGGACAGACTGTGGCACTGGAAGCATTCCCGGGTCCAGCTTCAAAGGATCTCACCTCCTCACATCATGAAGTCTGAGTTGGGAGGCAGCAGGCAACACTCTTAGCAGAAGGAAGGGGTAAGAATTTAATTGTATAGTGTATTGTGACTGATCTTTGCACAGGTGATTATTGGAAGGGTGATTTGGATAAATATCTCTTATTTAAACCCAGAAACATGTTCGGTATGCTTGTTTCTGAGGTTTGGGGCTCAGTGGTGCCCCCTTTTTATTACAAAGGGTGGAGTAAAACCAGAATTAGTGATCATCTTGTGAGTCAGCAAAATCTGAGCTAAGGACAAAGTGGACAGGTACAGGACTCTCCTGGACTCTGCTGGCATCTCCTATTATATAACCTTTCCCATAGCCCATTTAGACACAGTCAAAAGAACATTCTCGACAAATTGTAAGGAATTAGTCAGTTGATACCCACAGAAGGTACCAGTGGATTTGGTGGTTCATTAACATCATATTTGGCCCTGAGAAGGACAGGTTCTTCATTCAGGGTTCTTGTAGGATTTCCCTGCATTGGAAAAATATGTTTTGGAAACATAGAAGTTATATATCTTTTAAGCACATTCCCAAAATGACATCAATTCACATTTCTGTCTTTAAGAAACATTACTTAAATATATAATGTATATTTTCCAACACATTTTTAACTAAATGAGCATTAGCATTTTTAGCAGTTATTAAATAACATATTAAAACAAACTATAAACTTTCCAGTAGGCTTGCAAATGAAAAGAAGGAGAAAATAAAGTAGTGGGGACCTGCTGGTTACCTGTTTAATCCAAACAAAAGATCAGAGAAAATAAAATAAAAGTACCAAATCAGTTATTGCAAACCTTGTGTGTCCTTTAGTGTCTCTTCTTCTTTGTATGGAAACGATGTGCCCTTGGGAATCAAAATTCACTTGGAGATAATGAATTTGCATTAATAACATTTTCATCATTTTGAGAAACTGTCCACTTTACTAGCGGAAAGAAGGCCAGGTAGGAGAGAAGAGGGGAGGAGAAGAGCAGCTGCCTTTTATTAGCACTTTTTCAGAAAGAGTTCTCAGTTCAGTCTAGTTGGTGCTTTGTTGCACTAATGAAGCATTTAGTTCAGTTGCCTTCTGATACTTCTGTAAAGTGAAAGTTGTGAAAATTAATACTTTTAGAGGAGACATTGACACATACATGGAGCTTGCTGTCTGTTTAGCTGTTGAGCACTTTCAAAGGAGCTCTGTCCCCTGCAAGAAAACATTCTTTTCATTTTATATAATCTGTTACTAAGAACTGGACCATTTAGAGAGTCTTGCTGATACAAAGTCTGCTAAAGCCACCCAGATTATGTAATTTATTTGTATTGCTTAATTTGCTGCTATTGGTTTTGATGCAGATAAATATAATTTAACTTAAAGCTTATACTCATTGTATCTGTCTGAATTGCTACTAGCAAGCCAAGATGTTAAGATTTGTCATTCCTGGTCTAACTTAAGGGCTCAAAAAGAAGCCTTTGAGAACTCCTCTATTAGTGTTAAACTGAGTTGTAAAGTAGTTAAAGTAAAATATACAGTAGATCAGGTCAGTGAAGCAGCCTGCTGATATAAATCCTTAGGGTTGAATATATGGGGTACAATACAGAAAGACAGGTTAGAGCTTACAGTAAGAAAGATCACAGACAAGACATGAAGTGTTGGCCACCCGGAGGCAAACCCGGTATAACTGAAAAGAACACGCCATTTTTAAAAACTGTTAAAAACCCATAATTTAATGTGCCTTTTTCTACAGCTACATTTCAGTTGTATTCCTAATAGACTATATGGGTATAAAATTACCATATTCACCAGGGATCCACAATATGTACTAAGCTCCACTATTTTCTATTGTCTTTTCTGGTTCTTTTGTGGTGGCGATTTGCACCACCACCACCACCTGATCAAACCAGTATGCCTCCCCCTGAGATGATGGAATGAAGGCAGGTGTCTCTGCTGTCCACGAGACCAGCATGAAGACAAAGAGGACTGATTTTGGAACATTTATGTCAGGTAGAATTTATGCTATATAGGCGGGGCTGACGGTCTTTTGGCCTTGGATCCCCTGCAGATTTTGGTTTTTTTTTTTTACTCCAGTCTAACTGGGGTTTCTTTATTTTTATTTTTTTCTGTCCCCCCAGCCAGCTGACTTTGTCTTGTTTTGTTGTTACTTATTCTTTTAATATCACTGCCTAATCTTAATTGTTTTTCTTTTCTTGTAACTTTCTCTTTATCTTCTTATAAAGCACTTTGAGCTACATTGTTGTATAAAAATGTGCTATATAAATAAATGTTGTTGTTGTTGGTTTCACAAACATGTTGCGTCCTGACAGACATGAGTCTAACTGTTGACTTCTTCAATATGACAAATGTTACAGTAATGTGCACTTCCGGCAGGAAGAGGTGTGTTCAGGTGAATGCACAATGGAAGTGACATCAAAGTTGGTAAAGCTGTCGATCTTCCATCTGCAGAGGGAGGACGAGAATAAATATTACAAATCAGTGAATCCTGTGTCCCAGTGGGGGATTATCATCACTTGAGGCCTTAAGCTGTCCCCAATGTGCAAACGCATGGCATTGGTTTTGATGTTTCTTCCTATTCCTCAATAGGGAAAGAGCATATGAGGTTAGCTGGTGCCTTAAGTGTTAGGTGCATCTGATACTGTACTCAAACACCAATCCAGGGTTGGTTCCAGCTCTGAGCCTTATCCTGTTGAAATAGCTCTCTGTTACCTTGTACTGGAAAAAGTAATTGGAATGATGGATGAACTTTGAGTCATTAATTTTTCTTACATGAGGCTTTCATTACATACTGTCTAAGCTGAAATGAATTAGTGTTGTTGTTCAAGGTCTGTAAGTCTGCCAACACAAGATTAAATGAATCTAAATACAGAACACAATATTTTATAAATTTTTCCAAATCCAATTATGTGTCCCATGCAAACACTAATGTCCTCAGACATTCCAAACTGGTTCATGTTAGGTTAGCTGCTGTCTGATAAAGTGGAGTCCCATCCAGAGTTAGCTACTGCATTACACCCAGTCTTGCCTATAAATGTGCTCCCTCTGAGAGTGCAAATATTGCAATTAACAGAGAAGATTTACAGAACAGATAGATACATATCAAAAATTTTAATGCTGTACAAAAGTTCAAAGCCCCATCTTCAGACATATTACCGTTTACTCAAAACCATCACGATTTTGAATTTCAACAGAGACTGTCCAAACATGGTGAACATTAACTTCAGCTAAAACTTAGCAACTTATTCCTTGGTATAATTCATAAAGCAGCATAGGGTTTCATAACCACAAGGCAGGCATGCAGGGCACAATAAGATGACATGAAAATGATATAATGCTTGGAGATTAAAGCATTTTTTCAGTAGACTGAAGTAGGCAAGTATACTTAGAGTGAGAATTTTAAAAAAGAGCATTACATATAATGGACACTAGAGGTGAGATTAATTTTATATGCCCTTCAGGGATCAAAAACTACAGCGGATGATGTCAGAAATACAGATACTGTAAAAGTCAGTTGCAGCAGCTGATTTCAGGCAGCTCCATCACATCTCTGTCACAAGATAAATTAAAATTAAATTAAATAAATTATTTGAAAAATACTGATAAATTACTTATCTTATTAGCACTACTGCCAGACTTAAGAAAATGTAAATGTGCTTTAGATCCTGAGAAGCATGTAATATATATCTGTTAGGTAAAGCAATGTCCGTTCACCCACCTATCCATTATCAAACCTGCTTATCCCATCACCCAGAACTGGCAGGAACCATCACTGTATAGGGCACCAAGGAAACAACATTTTGGCAAAAAATATTGAGCAGTGGTATCTAATGTATAAAGCTTAATGTTTTTGTACAATGTGCAAAAGAGCACCGTTGACCCACTCTCTAACAATTTTTACAAAGATTCCCCATTTCTACTGGGGAAAACTGTAGGTTGTTTTTTTTCCAAAGTTTAGTTGGTGTCCCCACCTAAGGCCACGCTGGGTATCTCTGCTTGTGTTTATCTGGTATGCAGATCAAACACCAATGAATATCATTTAATCGGATTTTGCACAGATCCTGCATTAGTACAGGGGAACACCACAGGACCTGACTGTTTAATCCTGAAATGTAATTGGAGTCCCCACCCCAGGTTACCCTGCTAGTTTATCATAAAGCAAAGATGTAACAACCACAATTTTTTTTTTCTCTGAAAACTTAATGCTTCTTATCAATCATATTCGTGTTACTTAGACCTGCATGTGTTGAGCCTGCATGTTAACTAGGATGTCTTCCTTGTATTCATTATTTGGTAGGCAGAACAGGATTGTGGGCCTAAAATTGGACTCTACTGAAGATCTGTATACATCAAGGGTTAGAAAACGAATCATCTCTTTGTTATTATTATCATGTTACCAGTCACTAAAAGCAAGGACTACTAAACACATAAATATTGTCTTTTTTACTGTAGTCACTTTTGTTAAATCCAGTCTTTGATTCATGTTTGTTTCTTTCTGACCTGAAAATTATTTTTCCTACATTAAAACTTAGAAGTGTTATTATTTACACTCTTGTCTTACTGATCCAGCATCCTGTGCTTGAATTCTGTAGCCAGTTGTTGTCTGTATGAAGTTTGCCATACTAACAATGTTAGCAAGGGCTTTCCTCCCATATTCCCAAACAGGATCAAATTAGGTGATTCCACCTTGGCCTTGTATGTGTGTGTGTGTGTGTGTGTGTGTGTTGTGTGTATGTGTGTGTGAGTAGGTCCTGCAATGGACAGATGACTCCATCCAAAAATGTTGCCTGATTTGTGCTCAGTGCCTCTGGAATTTGATCCACCCTCACCATGACCCTGAATTGGATTGAGCTGATGTGAGAATATATGTGGTGTTTCATTAATCTGCTGTACTTTGTCCTGTCATGTCGGTGTGGAGTTTGCATTTCTTTTTGTGTTACTATGGGTTTTCTCCTGAAACTCTTTTTTACTTTATATTACTGATTTTATTTATTTAGGTTATTTGGTAGTTTTGCGTTTGGCCTTTAAAAGTGAGTGTACAATGCATTGGACTTAATTTTTGTGTGTGTGTAGTTCTTGTCTTGAGCTCAGTGCTGTAGGGGTTATCCATGATCCTAGATAGATAAAATGGATTAAAAATTTGTGAATGGTCAAATTAATTTTATTTTTTATTTAAAACAGAAAATGACAGTATCTAAAAGTCATTTATAGATAAGACAAATGCAGGTTTTGTGTGTCTGTTATAATAGTTAATTCATTCAATCTGAATAGAAATTTTGAGGCATTTTCTTCTGAAAATGTTTTGATCTTCTCACCAAGTTATTTCATGATGTTAAAAGTGCTGAGAATCTTGTATTTAGTTTTGGCTTTTTGATAGTCCAATGAAAAAAAATATGGCACTGATTGCCTTTGACAGGCCTGTGGGTTAAAAGTCAGGATATAGGTATCTGTTTTAAAACAGGCTAATGTGGAAAGAAGAGAACTAATGTATGTAAATCTTTGTTTCAAATGCTTAGATTTTATTTAAAGAAGGTTGTCACAGGCTGAAGACCAGCTGGAGCCTGCAGGAGGAATAAAAACATCTTCAAGACAGCTTGTTAGAATGGTGAATTTTTGTGCATTAATTTGCAAGTGATGTGATTATGTTAAATATTAAACCTTACATGTCAGATTATAAATTGATTATTAAAGTCCTGAGGTTTAGGCATGAAATTGCTATGTCTTCCTTGCAAACTGAACTAATAAGTCTACATATAAATCAAAATAAGTGTTTGCCTGCAAACTGTTTTAGATTTTTTTTAAACATTTTTATAAGGTTTGTAACACTGTACAATGGCCGAGTAAGAAAGTGAGCAGATTACTTAAACAATGAGGCAAAAGTGTTAACATGATACTTGAATCTTCATCCATCCATTTGCACATTCTCCTTATCTTTTAGGGTCAAGGGTAGATGGAAAATATCCTTGCAGCATCAGAAAATAAGGCAGGGACCAATCTATACTTCATGTACCTTATGCATACATTTAAGTTTTAGTACTTTATTGCATTTATAATTGTAACCTGAATGTAGTGATGAGTGCTATAGAAGAATACATTCAACTCATCCTGGACCCAGTCTATTGCAGGCCACACATTAATTTACAAACACACTGATATTCACTCACAAAGGGCCAATTGATATAACCCATCCAAAGTACCACGTAGGAAAATGACACAGAGACACAGGAGAGAAAGTACACATTCTACAAAGACAGGCTTAGGATTGCAACCCAGCTTCCTGAAGCCATTATGTCAATCTCAGACCTTCCTAATATTTGATAATTGAGATGCGGTACATCTAGACATAAAGCGTCTGTAATATCAATGAGAGGTGAAAGGGCTATACAGTTTTATACCTTTTGTTTTGTCATTGTAATGCTCTGCTTTTCCAGCAAATTTGGTTTCTAGTTGACACCCATATGTTTGGTAATTATGCCAATAAAAATTTAATTTGGCTATCCTGACAGTACAATAAACCTTACTGCATGACAAAGCTTTTTTATAAAAAAACCAGCCCAGTACTCCTAAGTACCATAGAGACTGCCTGTGGCAGCAGTTAGTTTCACCATAAGAGTGATTTTATGTTTAATATACTGTACCTCATTGTTCAATTATCTGTCATTTTTATTTCTTCTCCTATTTTGCATTGAGGAAAATTCATAAGGTTTACTTTTAGAGGTATTAGCACTGTGCACTAACAGCTCTTAATTTATATCCCTGCCCATTTATGAGTTTTCATGTTACTATGCAGTCTTACTGCAACTGTCAGGTCCATTCTGTAGGAATTCTGTTTTTCTTTGATTATCTGAAAGCTGTATCAGTTGAGTGAACTGCTGAATCGAAACTGACCCTCTTTGAATGAGTATCCTTTAATGTACAGACACTCCTTTATCAATAGTTTGTTCCCAATTTGTGTCAGACACTGATGAGACCAAACTGATTAATGATACAGCTCATACTCTGTGATGGAGGATTAATCCAAAATACAAATTATTGTTATTGTCCTAAGAACACACACTTAGAAGTACTTTGGAAGCACCACATCTCTAACAGTACAACAGGCACATGTTGAATGAATTTCCTACATCCTGAAGACTACCTGGAATTTCTGATTATGTGTGAAGAATATTTTATACTAGGAAATGTTTAGCCTCAAAAATAGTAATTGCTTTATCAAGACTGACATAATAAGGTAGTACAGGAACTTGCAAACAAATGGTACTACATGTGTGGCAGTTGAGTATTTCTGTTTAACATTACACATTTCTAGGACTTGAAGTACAATGTCTGTTAAGGTGAAAATTCACAGAGGTCAATAAAATCTGCCTCAAAGAAAGGAATAAACTTGAAGGGAACTGAATATTTACAAGCTCTTATTTAGAATCACATCATACATTTGAAGAATAATTTAGCTTTCATTTCTAATGTGTGCCTAGCCTCTTAAGTTCAGTCCTGTGGTAACTGTATAATCCGCCCCTTCTTTCATTTATATTTACTGTTGACTTCCTTCTGCTCCCAAGATGAATAAAGCTTGAGGCACACTATTAATAAAATGTGTTGCTTGGGCTCCTCTTTTATGTTTAATATTGTAATTATATCTTTCCAACCTCATTATGAAGGACATGCATGCTGAACTTACATAAATTACATTTGTTGTTTTGTGCAGCATAACTTTATTAAGTCCTGCTTTTTGTTGCAATTTTAGTTGCTTTTTACCTGGATTATATTTTTTTCTCATTTTTATTTTTGGAATAAACTAGGCCTTCTTGTATGACTGTTACCATGGTCTGGTGAAGGGGTTGTATACATTAATTATAATTAGAGTCCTGTAGTTTAGAACTTTTGACATCCTAGTAGAAGGAACCTCTACCAATACAGTCAACGTGAAGAGTTCTTAGTAAAACTTGACAGTTCTTAATATATCTAATCAATTTTGCCTGGATGTAGGATATCAGAACTCACACTTGCAGTCCAGCATGGGGAAAGTATCCAGCTGTCAGTCTCTTCTAGATGCATAGAGGAAAATTTGGACAGTTGATTTTGTGTGTATAAACATAATAATTCTTTCAGAAACTTTGGGTCTGATGTTTGAAACTGCCACTACCTATTAGGCCTGTTCCCTTCGCTGACAGTGCTCTATCCAGATATTAATGTCTTTCAACATATACTTTGGCACAATTGAGCAGGTCTGACCTTGTCCCACCTACAAGCCTGTTTTGACAATAGCTGTCCATTGTTATCCAAGCCCGAAGTTTTATGTGTTTTTTGGTGGTTGTAGTTCATTTTTATCATTTTTGGAGATTCTGTACATTTTTAATTTTCCCTTGGGGGCAAATAAAGTATCTATCTATCTATCTATCTATCTATCTATCTATCTATCTATCTATCTATCTATCTATCTATCTATCTATCTACAACAACAACAACATTTATTTATATAGCACATTTTCTTACAAATAATGTAGCTCAAAGTGCTTTACATGATGAAGAAAGAGAAAAAAGATAAAATAAGTAAGAATCAAAATTAGGGAACAGTAATTAACATAGAATAAAAGTAAAGTCTGATGGCCAGGGAGGACAGAAAAAACAAAAAAAAAAAACTCCAGATGGCTGTAGAAAAAAATAAAATCTGCATAAATGACCTCACAATCAGCCTTAATTGTATTCAGGGTTCTCATGGAAGAACTCGATGATGACGGTCATGGGGACTTCTGGCCTTTAATCCGTCAATGTAGGGACATCACGGCACTTTGATTAGGTGATGGTGGCGTAGATCGCCACCACAGAAAAGTGGAAAAAGAACAGAAGAGAAAATAAGGATTAGTATGGATTTTAGAGCCACCATGAATAATAATGATAATTAATTGAATATACAGAGCATCAGGATTAAACTAAAATGAAGCTATGAGAAGGCCATGTTAAAGTAATGTGTTTTCAGCAGTGTTTTAAAATGCTCCACTGCATTAGCCTGGTGAATTCCTATTGGCAGGCTATTCCAAATTTTAGGTGCATAACAGTAGAAGGCAGCCTCACCACTTCTTTTAAGTTTAGCTCTTGGAATTCTAAGCAGGCACTCATTTGAAGATCTAAGGTTACGATTTGGAGTGTAAGACATTCCAAAATATAAGAGTGAGATTATTTAAGGTTTTGTAAACCATAAGGAGTATTTTAAAGTCAATTCTAAATGACACAGTTAACCAATGTAGTGACGTCAAAACTGGGGAAATGTTTTGGATTTTCTTTTCCTAGTTAAGATTGTAGCAGCTGCATTGTGCAGTAGTTGCAGTCAATTGATTTCTTTTTTGGGTAGTCCTGAGAGGAGTGCGTTACAGTAATCTAGTCAACTGAAAACAAAAGCGTGGACTAATTTCTCAGTATTTTGCAATGTTATATGAGGTGTAACTTTGCTGTATTTCTTAAGTGAAAAAATGCTGTCCTAGTGATCTGATTAATATGTGATTTAAAATCTATCTATCTATCTATCTATCTATCTATCTATCTATCTATCTATCTATCTATCTATCTATCTATCTATCTATCTAAAGACATCTTTCAAAAGAAAATAACTCAAAGTAAAACTAATGTCTAGCTCACCACCTTTATCCACATTCTTCTCATTACTCTTTGTTATAAATAAAAGAAGTTATAAATAAGAGAAGTGCATCCCCTCCTATCCATACTCTGACTGCTTAAGAGTTCTGAGATGGACCCTCCACTGCCAATATTGAAGACAACCTCTGCTGTCTAACTTCTCCTTCTCATCACTCCCCTGAGATAACTTCACCCAATCCAAAGAATGCTTCACTCAACTTCTTCCAATTCCTACTTAGTCTGTTATATGCACTATAACCCTGAAAGGAAGCCTAAAAAATTTGTACCCACACTTGCATGTATGTAAAAAATGAAGGATGCTACAAATACCAATTGCTCTCTGGCAAGTAATAATTTTTTTGTCATCTCACTTGGGCCCTTTTCTTAAAAAGAAATGGTTTCACTAACTTTTCGTCTGGTATTTGCAGCATGGGTCCTTGCACTTGGATGCCTCCACATGACCTGACTGAGGTCGAGTGGAGCAGCAGTCCTCCACTCACACCCATTGCTGTACTCTGATCATACTCATTTGCACAGCTGCCTCACTGTTTCTCACTCTTCTGGAGTCCTCCTAGCACCACCTTTCAACTACTCAAGGTAAGCACCCTTGTGTAACTATTTACACCAACCTCTTAAATCGATAAATACACACCCGATACACAGATTGTACACACATACAGGTAAACACTGTCACCATAGCACAACTTACTTCAAGTGTATTATTCACTTTAAATTCTAATAAAAATCAATTCTTCACAATGAGTCAAAGATAAATTTACAGCATGGTGCAGTCAATACTTAAAAGTTTATTCAAAGGAATCAATGATATACTTTAAAAAAATCTTGTGTCTCTAATAATTATCCTCAAGTAAATTAATTCAGTTACAGCAAATGTGGCTGGATGAATACTGTGGCATCAGTTACTCCCTTGTTTCCAGCCCTCACTCCTTTTTCAAGATTTCAGACATCCCGTTGAGGCCTGCCTACAATCTCTAACTTCAAGCCATGCTTCTTTACAGACAGTAGTATCATCATTATTGACAATCGTGTTATCTTTGTTTATTTTTTTGAGTTCCTAATTTTTTGTTTAAGACCTTATATTTATTTTCTTAGGTTTTGTTTCATGCCATTTGTAGTTTTACTTTCATTTTGTGTTTTAGTTTTGTTATATTTATGGCTATATTTCTTGCTCCCATAATGTAATTTTCTTTTTTAGTGGGTTCTGCCATTGTGTGTCTCCGTTATTAAGATATGGATGGCTGCTGCTAGGGACATGCCTATAGAAGTTGCATCAAGTTGCATTAGTGCGGTACTATTTATGTCAGCATAGCGAGTCAAAACCTTATCCAGTTTTGTGGATTCAATTTAGAAATATTGTTGTGTACTTTAATTAATGCTATTCTGATTCTGGACTTTTTCAGGCTTGTTTTGATTTTGAGTTTAATTTGAGCACTGGGTTCAGAGGCACAATCATTGACTTCCTGATTTAGAATTATGATTTGCTTTGACTTTACTTTCATTTCCTGGTCCCGTTTCCCATACCTGTGTTCCCTACAAATTTCCCGACAGCACAATCTTATATATTCTGGCAGTACAATCACAAATACTGCATGATTTGACTTAAGCATATTTACAACCAATCTTTTATGTTGTTCCCATTAGTAATCTACTTTTGGACTTTTGACATTTTGTCAGATTTTTCGACTATAATTTTGTACCCTCCTTTTGCATTGGTGTTTGCTTTTATTCAGTTTTGTCTATCTCAACATTCTAATTCTACAATTATTCTTTGTTTTTATTCACATCTCAGGTGCAAGATGGGGTATTCCTCTTTCTGAGCTCTATACTAAAGTCCAGAAGATAGTACAAGAAGAGATTCTCAAATCGACTAAGGAATTGCAGTACTCAAAGAGCAGTACCTGAATGAGTAGGTTTCCAGCTCCCCACAAAGTCTGAAAGTTGACAAGGACGAATCTAGAAAGGCTTGCAGTAAAATAATCATTAAAAACGCCTGCTACATTTATTTGGCTGACACATTTATCCAAAGTGACTTACAACATTTGAGATACAATTGGTTACATTTCTTTTGTTTTTCCAATTACAACACAGGCATGTGAAGTGACTTGCTCAGGGTCACAAAGTGTCAATGGTGGGATTTGAACCCAAAACCTGTGTTTAAAGTCCAAAGCCTTAACACTACACCATACCTATTTGATTCAATGAGGTAAGTATATATAGTAGTTACCATGTCATAATTTTTGACTGAATGGATTTCTTCTAAGGACTCCAAATTGCCATGCATAAATGTGCTGTTTTGATTATGTTGATCAAATTAATATCCAATCCAGACTTTACCACCCTAGATAAATGCTACTTGTCTGCATTTTTAAGCCTTTCACCCTGACATGGTGTTATTAGCAAATTGAGGATCTGACAGATTTTTTTTCTGCTTTTTCCAAATACTTAACTACTTTCACCTGTACAATTGTTTTGATTCCAGATTCAGTGAAAAATGTTTCCTTTAAGGAAGAGCAATAGTAATTGATGAAATGTCATATGATCAGACGAACAGGAGAGGTTAGCTCTGCTGCTTCACATCTCTAGGGTTTAACGCCTATTTCTGTTAAGTATCACCGACATCTTGTGTGTATATTCATTTCTCCTTAAATCCCTCTTTCTTTGATATTTTCAAGATGTTTCTATCTTTAAATAGTGAAGAGTACTGTTTCATGTGGGCACATTGAAAACTGTTGTGTTGATTCTTGGGATTTTAAATTCTTCCACCAACTCATTATTAGACTAGTTATGTCACATTTGTGACAATTTATAGACAATCAGCTGCATCATTTTATGCTGTGGTACCTTTCCAATTAAAAGATGGAAAATTTAACAGACATGTTTGAGCCAGGGTGTGTTCCCTGGCTTATGTTTATTTTCCTTTTCAGTGTCTATTTTGTTCATTGTAAAGATTTTTTTTTCTGTTTATTGTATTCATGTGTTTTTTGTTACTATTATTCTGCTTCTTTGTTTATTTACTTACTATGTACGTATCATGTGTTCATTTTGTGACTGGTGTTCTTTAGACTGGCTTTTAAGCAAATAATTTTTAACCTTTGTATGCTTCTTTTTGTAATTTAAAATAAAGTTTATTTATGACAAATTTGCTTGTCCTTCCCAGATATAAGTTGTTATAGTTACTCTCCTTAGAAGGGCATTTTTTTGGTATATTCTTGGAACAGTAGAGTATTTGGGTCAGGCTGCCTATTTAGATTAGGTTTTTCTGGGCAGGCTAGAGAGGGATCTGGCATGTTTTATGGGTCTTTTACAGTCCTCACGCCATGTTTGCTATAAGAGTGCATTCGATTCATGGCAGACTGTCCCTTTTTAATTTGGTGGCAGCTCCTTAAACTGGCTGTTTATGTTTGAGTTGCATGCCAAAATAGCCTAACATCTACTGCTGTTAGTTTCTGACTTGGACCTTAAGTTGCCAGGATAACATTTAGCTCTCCATGAGTCTGAAATTAAAAAAGTGAATTTAAAAAATGAATGGATGGAGAGACAATGAAAATTGCCAATAATTCTGCAACACATTATTCAGGAGGGACACAAATGAAACAGTGTTGTCCTATTAATCAATAGAGATCACAATGCTTCCTCTCTCAGAGTCATTTCTATTGATTAATAGGATGACATGTTACAGCCAGACTGCTCAAATGGTTTTAAACTTTAATGCTATATTTGCTTAACTTGGTCTGTTACGTTATATTTTTACATTTCATACAATGTTACATCTGCCTTATTTAGCTTTATATTTCTATCAAATCTTAGTCATAGCCCTGTTGCAACCCAAAACCAAAATATAATTATTTTTGTGAAATTAAGGTTCAATGATACTTAAATGGCTAATTAGTTAGTACTGGTACCCATCAAAGTTGAAACAGCATGACAGATCCTACATAATAAATGCTACAATATTACAGGTATTTTTCTTTCAACATCTTCTTCTTTGAATTACTTTTTAATGAAGTCAGGAAAAAATTATTATGAATATAATGATTTTTCAAAATGAGTTTTCACACAATTATACCTTATCTCCATTCCTTATCAAACTGTAGACTATGAGCACAGGAAAGAAAAGCGTAACATTTCAATTTGCACAGAAACATCCTTAAGATGTCTTTTGTGTGATACTGCATGGAGGTCCACAGTGAGACAAATCCAATAAAAACAATACAGTGCTTCTTTATTTTCCACATTTTTCATGCAGATTAGAAATTTAAATCTCCAGCCATCTTCGAAGAACAGAATAATATTCTCTCTCGCCCATAGGCAGTTTCTCCCACTCAAGGTGATTTGCATTCTTTATACTGAGGGTGACTGACAGTGTCTTTTCGCTCATATTTTGACCAGTGTTACCAATGAATTTTTACAAAATGTGAGCCTCTGCAGACAGAGCATTGGGTCAAAAGTAATAATACTTTATGTATTCAGGGCAATGGATGCAAAAAAGCCAACAATATAATTTAAATTTCAGTCTGTATTTCATGCATTTTTAGATTTCATAGCTTCCTATCAGGATGCAACAGAATAGGACATGATATTAGAATTGAGAATAAAAATTTGTTCATCATCTTTGGTAGAGTCATGCTGTGTGGTTTAATAGTCAAATGGAAGCCATGAAAAGCTGCACATCCTGGCTCAGTCATGGGAGCTTGTGACTTTAATCCAAACAGAAAGCTCACATCCTCTCTATTTCATTTGAGTAATGCTTTTCCTGTCCTTAATTGTACCACATTTTTCTCATTTTGTCAGTTCTGCTTTTTGAAACTTTTGATTTACTCTTATGCATCACTTTAGTTTAATGTCGGTTTTTGCTATTTACTACTGTAAATTGTTAAATAAAAAAAACTCAAATTATCTAACCATTGCCTAAACTTACTTTGTCCATTGCAAGGTTGTGTAATGACTTGGCAGGAAAACAGAAGAGCTGAATTTGAGAGCAAACCAGGAGAAGTGGCAAAAGACAAAAACAAAAGAAAATAAAAATAAACCGTAGCAACTGTAACCCAGACGAGAGACAAAATCAAAGTCAAAAAAACAGGAAATAAGCCATAATCAGGCAATACAAGAAAAGAAAGCACATAATATCTAAATGAATATAAGGAATTTTATCCACAGATCAGTTTAGATGCCTAGCTGAAGGCTGAACTTTTATGCCGGTTGTTGATTAAGTCAAGGTCACGAACTCAGAGACCCCACCCCCTAGAGATGTGGGACATGACCCTGACAATGGTATGTAAATGGCTTCTGTTAAAGAAACATGTTTACGAAGCATCTATTTACAGCCTAAATCATGACAGGTTGCAGGGAATTAGAGCCTATCCAGATGCTTTGATCGTACAGCAGGAACCAAATTTGAATGGAATTCATCATGCACAATTTAGAAGGATTTAAAAATCATTAACACACACATGTTTGGGAACAAAGTGGGGCACTCAGAAAAAAAATGTGTTTGCAGATTCTACCACTATAAGGTCAAGTGGGGAATCTGAACCCTATACCCTAGAGTGGTATGGTAAGTGTTTTAGACCTGTGCCAACACGTTACCAATGAAAAAAATATACACTCATCCATCCATTACTCAACCTTGTTACTCCAGTCCAGTGTGCCATGGCCTAGAGCTTATGGTGGTAATAGAAATGAGCAAACCATGTGGAGTTCACCTCACTGTGAGTATGGCAAAATCACAGACGTGGTTGAAAACATTGCAGAACATCACAAAACAAATTGAAGTCAGTTGAGAAGGAGGCCTATAATGGTCCAATGGTGTTTTAAATGTCCCTGAAGGCTAGGGAAGTGTCTGCCAAATTTGTTGGAGCAATTATTGTGGAAATAAATGTGATCTGAACCAAGAGGCAGCACTGCTAATAACTGTACTACCATACTTCAGACAACAAAAATCACAAACTGAATGATAACTACAAACAAAATATAACAAATGTCAACAAACAAGCAATGAGTAAAAAAAAATATGTATATGTACAGTATATGTTTACATACATATCATTGCACTCACAGAGTTCCAGTCTTGGGTAAAACATCAGCCATGAAAGGAAGTGAAGGTTTATTTTATTGTTTGAAGTCCTGGTACTGGGTGGTGCTCGAATTTTTTTTTTGTTTCTAATCTCAATGCAGTTTGCTGTACTCTGCATATGTGACAATATTATGACTAATAGTGATGAGCAAACTCCACAGTATTTGCTTCACCACGAGATGGTAGAATTCATGGAAGTGTTTGTGAATATTGCCAAATGCATTGAAGTCAATTGAGAAGGACTAACTCTTATACTGACATAGAACTCGAAGATCGACCTGAACATTTGGCAACAAACAAAGATAACTCGTTATTTATGCTTTATATGTTTTATAAAAATAAAAAATTGAGAATATGCATTATTTACTTATCTATTTTACCACTAAGTTCCACACAGTCTGTATGGCAAATAATCAGCATTATATACCTGCTGGGCGGTCCCATCTAATGTTGGCTGTTACAGGCTTGGGGGATGTCACGCTGGGGTGCTGGGGAAAAAAATTCTCTTAAACTGGTCAAATATCAGCAAATAATTCAATGAACAAGGGCAAATGCAGCATATTCACTTTGAATAACACTTTGGTAAAATTCGCTGATCAACTCTAACTACTAATACTACTACTGCTGCTCTTAATACAGTACATATTCTCAGCATACATTTCATCAATTATCTAAGAATTTACTATAATGATGATGTTTTAACAGCAAACAAAATGCTTAACTATGCTTTCCGTAATCCCTATCAACTTCATAGTAATTGTTAGATTTTTCTTTTTATTGCCAACAAAGAAATTTAAGAGGGCACACTTGTATAGATCATCTTTTGGACCAAATAACAAATATTCACTACAGAATTAAGATTTTTCCTTGTGCAATGTTATTTTTGCCCAATAAGAAGGCAGCTAGGTTTATTAATTTGTGAGTGTTATTGTTACTTACGCATTTAAAATACAAATCAAACCAAACTGCTATGTTTATCATTCTTTTTTAGTATTGTATCATTGGTTAACTGAGCATTTCAAACTGCTTAGAAACCACATATACTGTAAACACTCAACTTAATTCCTGTCCACAAAGCCATCCCTTTTTTTGGTGTTCTGTAGTTTAATAATTTCACCTTCTTCTGTTGACCAAAATTCAAGGTTGACAGGTCAGAACTCTGAGAAGAGAACCTGGGTAGGCAAGCGGGAATGTTGTAGGTAAATGGTTTCTGAGGGCTGTACCCCAGCAAGAACACATAATCTATGGCACATTTAGCCTGTGCTAGTCACGCCTGGTGGAGTAGCTGCATTTATTTAATTGATGCTTTGCTTCCTTTACATTCGGTTCACATTAAGGTGATACAATTACAAACCTTCTGATGTTACTAAAGAGTTAATGATTTTTACATATCATTTTAGACATTTTCTATCGTTGAAGTAAAGCTGATTTTATATTTATTTTTATTTAAGTGAACATTTTACTGTAGTGGATATTTCAGCCATCTCATGGATTCCACCTCCAGGTTCCACAACTGTTTACTGTCTGCCTGGAATTTTTAACATTATGTTAATATTTTACAAATCACATCATTATGTATGGAAAGTCATGTTTTCTTTTATTTTTGTTTTTATCTTTGTACTTCATTACTCTCTATTATTTCAAAATTACTTGCTGTGTTCTCAATTTTCCTTGAAACTATTTGCATTTACCTAATGTTTTCATTGGTGAAAACCTCAAAAAAAAAAAAAGATTTAAGTGTATTTGCCTGTGAACATGCACACATTCACATACACTCAAAGAGGACAATATCAGTGTCTTTCAACCGCAGGAAGAAACTGGTGTGCTAATGGAACCCCCAAAATCAAGAAAATCCATTTCCCCAAATACTGCACAAAATGCGAAATAAGATTGTAAGGGGAGTCCTTAAATCTTTTCCAAAGTTTGCCTTGTTGGACATCCTAAGACTTTGCGGGATCCCCCCGAAGTTGCTGGATGTCAAGGCTGGTTTATACACTAGTACTGTCAGTTGTGACACTATGGCCACGTGGCGCTATTCCCTGAAGGTGATCTGCTTGAAGGATCCTCATTGTTGAAGACCCTAGCAGCTGGACCAGGCCAAGGGGATGCCCATATGACACATGGCTGCAGCAGATAGATGGTCATTTCTGGAGGGTGGGACTGAAGCGTGTATCTGGCTGGGGGCTCCAAGATCCCGAGTTCTTTCATCGTGTGGTGGATGCGGCAACGTGCTGTACTAGTGCATGCTCCCCAACCTTACCTGAATTAACACATTTAAATTTTTTCATAATATTATTGTTTATTAATAATTTGGTATTAATCCATATGATAAAAATGCTTATTCTGATTACTTGGTTGAATATCAAAGGATCTGAAAATACAGTCAAGTATTTGGACAGTGACACAATTTTCATAATTTTGGCTCTGTATTCCACCACAATGGATTTGAAATAAGCAATCATTATGTGACTGAAGTGTAGACTTTCAGCTTTAATTTAAGGGGTTTAACAAAAATATTTTATGAGTTGTTTAGAAAAGACAAACATTTTTATAAATGGTCCCATTATTTTCAGGAGCTCATAAGTATTTGGATAAATTGTATGAGGAAGTCGGGAGTGGCAGAGAAGTACGTAAGAGTTGTACAGGATATGTATGAGGGAAGTGTGACAGTGGTGAGGTCTGTGGTAGGAGTGACGGATGCATTCAAGTTGGAGGTGGGATAACATCAGGGATCGGCTCTGAGCACTTTCTTATTTGCAATGGTGATTGACAGGTTGACAGATGAGATTAGACAGGAGTCCCCATGGACTATGATGTTTTGCTGATGACATTGTGATCTGTAGCGATAGTAGGGAGCAGGTTGAGGAGACCCTGCAGAGTTGGAGATATGCTCTAGAGAGGAGAGGAATGAAGGTCAGTAGGAACAAGTTAGAATACATGTGTGTAAATGAGAGGGAGGTCAGTGGAATGGTGAGGATGCAGGGAGTAGAGTTGGCGAAGTTGGATGAGTTTAAATACTAGGGATCAACAGTACAGAGTAAAAGGGATTGTGGAAGAGAGGTGAAAAAGAGAGGGCAGGCAGGGTGGAATGGGTGGAGAAGAGTGTCAGCAGTAATTTGTGACAGATGGGTATCAGCATGAGTGAAAGGGAAGGTCTACAGGACCGTAGTAAAACCAGCTATGTTACAGTATATGGGTTGGAGTTGGTGGCACTGACCAGAAAGCAGGAGACAGAGCTGGAGGTGGCAGAGTTAAAGATGCTAAGATTTGCATTGGGTTTGACGAGGATGGATAGGATTAGAAATGAGTACGATAGAGGGTCAGCTCAAGTCAGAGAGGCGAGATTGCGTTAGTTTTGACATGTGCAGAGGAGAGATGCTGGATATATTGGGAGAAGGATGCTAAGGACAGAGCTTTTTTCAATGATTTAGCATTTAGGTCTGGTCAATGAACGTGCTTGTCTTTGGGATTGAGGAAGAAAATGGAAGTACATGCAAGGAACCCATATGGAAACAGGGGAAAAATACAAACTCTATGCAGGTAGTAACAAAGTTGAGATGCCAGGACTCCAGAAATAGCAGGGCTAATCACTGTACCAACTAAACCTATTCAAAATTTACAAATTATTATTTTTAATAAAAAGAAAAGTCTAAAACAAACTGAACTTACACTTCTGCTTCAACACAAAGTCACCTACAGCTCATATAAATCTGTTCGATGCTGCAAAATAAAATTTCTGTTGATCTCACTGTTTTTTCAGTTTCAACACTACTTTGCTAGTTGGAATAAATTTTTATCTATCCAGTCCAAGGGTGACTAAGCTGAAAGGTGTGTTGTCGTACATATTCCTAACAACAACTTCTTATTACGTATCATGAGATAAAGGAGCATATCTCAGCTACATTGGCTTGGATATCAGTCAAAAAAGAGAAAACTCAAACATGAACGTATATTGAACCAACGTAAGGTTGTAAGTTAACCTCTAACCAAATGGTCTTATGAAAGACTATGTTGTGCCCAGAAAAAAAAACCTAAATATGGAAAGAACATGCAAGTATGTGCTCCAGACATATAGACTTATCTTGCTCAATTGGAAGAACCCCAGCCCACCTCCTTTATGTCACTGGGCAGCAGATGTTCGATACTATTTGAAACTGGAAAAAAATCTAATTCTTACTTAGGGAATCTTTTCAAAGCTTTTTTAATATATGGTAGGATCTAGTCAATAACATTTTAGAATAAGCTTCTATATCAGGAAAAAGAATACTCTTTCTTCCTTGCTGCTTTTAAAGAATTGCTCTTTTTCTTGGGTGGGGGTTGAATTTTGGCTTGTTAAGTCTGACATGATTGTATGGAATGTTATTTGACTCAAATTAAAACCAATAAAAATCTAATAATAAAAAAGATAAGTCTAAAACAAATTGAACTTCTGCTTTAGCACAAATTAAATTTCATACTCCTCTTATATAAAATGTAAACTGTGGTAGTTTAACATTCTGCTTTTTTTTTCTAGCGAAAGTCATGTTTGGACTATTTTTCCAAATTTACAAAAAAGTAAAATATTTGGGTCACTTTGAGGACTTTTATGCAACTTTTTAATTATTCTTCAGTATGGCATTATTCTGCATTCATTTATTGTAGATGAAAGATGTAATTGACAATTTTGTAAAATTTCTGCAATATTTTTTTCTTTTCTTCATGAGCAAATATCAAGTGCTTTCATCGTGTCACTTTGAGCATTCACTTTTGTTAAGTCAAATAATTGAGCTTAAAGAACTGTAACAGTTAATATGAGTTACTGCATAAAAGACCATTAAGTAGGCTTAGCTGGTGATTATAAACTGGCCCAGTGTGACATAGGTACACAAATGTGCACTCTGGCAGACCTCGTGTCCTGTGCAGGATTTGTCCCTGCCTTACAACTGATGTTGCTGGGGGAATCTTTGGCTTCCAATGACACTAAGTAAGAAAATATAGGTTCATAAAATGAATGAATACATACTGTAACTTAATAGTTGGATAGGCAGCATAGGTAACACAGTGTTATCAGCTGAAACCAATTTTATTCTGACTCAACACACAATAAATTAAAAAAAAAAAAAAAACTGGTTAATGTGATGCGTAATGTGGACAGTCTCCATGTTCTAGTTTGGTTCCTGAATTACATTCAATAGTGTCAGGATAGGCTCAGAGGCCCTGTGTTACTGAACTGGATTATAAATGATGAAAATGGAAGAATGTATAAATGAATGAACAAAATAATCCTCTAATTGTGACTAGATTTCTGAGAATAATGTATATAATATGTTTTTACAATGCAGTTTAATGCATTTTAAGCCAAAGCAAAACTGATTTGAAAATTAGGCAATACACACAAAAATAAGGTCCTGGAGTAGAAATTGCTTGCAGACTTCATCTTATTTATTTGTATGATTATTTATTTGCTGTTTATTCTTTGGGCAAAACACAATAAAAGCAGCCCATTTCTTTTAAAATGAAGTGTGTAATTGCAATATGTCCGGGCCCACTACTACCAGCAGTAGGTGGTGTAATTACATTTCAAATCTAAATGAGATTATAATTTGTCAGTGAAATAAACATCAGTTTTTAAAGATTTCAAATGTGCAAAGAGCAAAATGCCTTTGGCAATATATTTCAGAATCATATTACTGTGGTACAGAGCCTCTGCATGACAAATAAAGGATTAAATAAATGCAGAAAACTATCACAATCCAGGTAGCTTCAGTCACCTATAGCTCATATAAATCTGTGTGATGCTGCAAAGTAAAATTTCTGTTGATCTCACTGTTTTTTCTGTGTAAACACTACTTGACTAGTTGGAATCAATTTTTATCTATGCAGTCCATGGGTGACTCCATTGAAAGGAGTGCGATAATGCATTTTCCAACCCTCTCTTCCTATTACAGTATTATGAGATGTAGAAGCATATCTCAGCTGCATTGTGCTCATTGCATGAGTATGAAACAACATTGGCTTGGATACCAGACCATAACAGAGTACATTCAAACATGAACCCATATTGAGCCAATGTGAGGTTGTCAGTTAACCTCTAACCAAATTGTCTTATGAAAGAATATGTTGTACCCAGACAAAAACTACCAAAATATCGAGAAAACATGTAAGTATGTCCTCCAGACAGATAGTTCAGGTCATTGGAGCAACTCCACAGGACAAACAATCAATCAGTCAAGAAATGGATCAATCAATCATCATTTTGTCCTGAGGTCCTTTCAAAGGAAACAAGAATATAAAAATTCTGAGGCAATGGGATATATTTAAGAATCAATTCAGCAGACAGTACGGAAAAGTCTGCATCAGTGCAAGAGATTACAAAGAAATTGTTTAAAGGGTAACTATTAAAAATGCTTGAAATACAACGTTTCATGGCAAAAATGTAAAATTATCAATTAATATTTATTACAGGGTACTATACAGACAATGCAGATTAACAATGTAATATTAACCTAATGAAAGATATCAGAGTTTATTCTATAAACACAGACACAAGGTAGGAGGAAACACTGGAAGGGAGGCCAATCCATCACAGGGCCACTCACACACATACTCAAATAACAAGACCAATTTTTAGAATTATAAGTTAACCTAGCATTAACATATTTGGAAAATAAAGGGAAAACTGTAGCACCTACAAAATAATTCATACACATATGAGAAGAATGTTCAAACTCCACATAGACATCTACTGGGTGCGTGATTTAAAAATTGACCTCTAGATCTGTAAGGCAGTAGTGCTAAACACTGGACCACACACAAAATTAAATACCACATCAAACCTGTAAATTGATGAATATATTAAAAAAATGCACTACTGGCAGATACTCTGAACATCTTAGGAGTATACTTGATAAATGTTTAAAAAGTAAATATAATTCAGATTAGAGCACCCATTACTGCTTTGTGTTCTCTTGAGCAACCTCAAGCATCGAGTTCTAAATAAAACAACATATGTAAACAATTGTACAATAATCTTGTAAGTCACTTGTGAAACAAACAAAAATAACAATAATAACAATAGTGATCATCACACTTCATTTTTTAAACAGGCAGTTTAAAATTACCTGATTGTAGTGCTTAATTTTAAATATGATAGCAAAACTGAATCATGTTAGCCCTATAAAGTCAGTTGTGATTGTGCACTATATAAAATAAAGATTAACTGACATATTGATTTTTAAAAAAGTAGCTTAAACAATGGTTTTAAATCACAAGATTGCCAGTTTAGTCCCCATCCTCCACTACGTGACCCTGAGAATGTCACTCAATCCAACTGCGCTCTAATTGCAAAAAAAAAAAAAAACAGAAGTGAACAGTTGGATAAAGATGACAGCCAAGTACAAAATAACCTAATTTTGTCTGAGCTTCAACTGATGGCCTGACATTTTCCTATAGAGTGCAGAATTCATGACACTCTTAAAAATAAAGGTGCTAGAGTGATGTTTTAGAGCAATGCCATATTTATTTATTTAGATCAGGCTCCTTACAGTAAATAACTAAGAACAGATAGTAACCATCCATCCATTATCCAACCCGCTATTTCCTAACTACAGGGTCATGGGGGTCTGCTGGAGCCAATCCCAGCCAACACAGGGCGCAAGGCAGGAAACAAACCCCAGGCAGGGTGCCAACCCACCACAGAAAGATAGTAACCAATTTGTAAAATATCAATTGTTCATGATTTTAAGAAGACCTTTGCTGCATACAGTAACACAGGCTAAGTTTAAGTTTTTTTAATCTGTTAGTGTCCTGCTAGGTAGCATTAAAAATTTCTGAGTTTTTTTTTACATATTAGGAAGAGTTTGAAAGCACAAAGAATCCTTTCCAGAATGAAATTGTGCTTGATCAAGCAAAAGTTATAGGAGGAACCACACAACCTAATAAAGAACCATTTTTTAAAGAGTGTGATGGGAAGTCATCCAAATCATGAGTCAGTGAAGCAGACTCCTAAACTATAGTCACACAGAAAAAAGATTTTTGTAGCTCACACAGTAGGCAAATCCTGATGTTATAATAACAAATTAAACATGATCGATTTTATACTATGCTATTTGTGTTATAAGTCAGTCACTTCACTGAGGTTACAAAAAATGTACTAAAATACTAATTTAGAAGAAGGTAATTGATAGAGCATTTCCTTCTATTTTAGCCCACTTAATCCTTGAAATGGTGTGCTTCTGCCTTATGTGCTCTTAACTTACAAGAGCTACAGTGCTGGTCTATGGCATAGTAACATTCTAGTAAATTGATTCACAGCATATCAGTACATTAATCTGCATGATGAAATAGCTATCCTAGCCAGTGGCCATACCATACCATTTTCAAAACTTGTTTAATCCTGAGCAGGATCACAAGGGTGCTACAGCCTATCCCAGCAACATTTTGTTTAATCTGGGTGCCTTCACTCTGAAAAAAAGAAAACATAGCAAAGTTTTCTGATTGTAAATTTCAGATTTACTTCTAAAATAATCAAACAGAATAATGAAAATGCAAATTACAAAAGAAATTTCAAATAAAAGATTTGCTTCAGTTAAAAGTTGGCAATTTCTGTAATCTGGCAAAGAACTTAAGTGTCATGAAACGTAGCAGTTCCATGTTATACTGTTCAGAAGTACAAGGTGGTGTTGCTTTTGTTTGCAGAATGTGTATCTGTGAATGATGCAGTTTGCTTATATGAATATCTTGGGGCTGGAGTATGAACAGGACTTTGAAATTATGATTAAGTAAGGTGCACTGTAAAACAAAATCTAGTAAAAATGTATTACATTAACCATATATTTTTGTAGTGAAAAATGTTCATTTTAACATAAGAAACAGTTTGAATAATGACATTAAATAGTAAATACAAATAAATATACTTTTAAGCAGTGTTTTAGCTGAAAATATCAATTAATTTCTTTAATGTGCAAGACAATTTTATGAATAATTTTTGAATCGCCATAAACTTATAATGGTACAGAATTCAAAATCTGCATAAAGTTTGATATACAGTACAGCCGAAACTGTAACACACCCTATACCAGGAAATGAATACTTCTTTCTCAACTGGGCAACATAAATTGCATTCTGTAAGCGTTATTTTAGTGCTGTTAAGTGATGTTTGTTAATCAAATACAGGTAGATGAACTACATATTTTGGGTTTATTGTTAGTTAAAAGTTACATCACTGGGCTATTTAGCTTAAATTGGCTTGATTTAATATAATTGTAAGATTTAAATTAAAAACAGAATGAATCAACTCAATTTAATGTTAATGCTGATAGAATTATAATTGTTCTAATTAATTGGACATTAATTGGTCTATGCTCCTGACTGTTTTTAGATGGCTAAATAACTGCCAGTTTTTTAACCATTAAACTACAGCCATATTTTGTACAGTGAATAAAATGTGTTTGATTACCACATCTTAATATTGTATTTTCATTTTGCTTATTGTTTGCATAAATGGAAAGCTTTAGTATGCACATAATGATTTATCTACTGTGTTTATTTAGAGCATAGTTAAAAAAATGGATGAACAGCAAAATTGCTGTTTTATTTCTTATGACACCAAAAATGGCAAAGAATAGATGCTTGTTCTGAATATGGATTTCAGGAACTGACATGTAATTGTTTAAAAAATAGGAAAAAAGAAAAGTTGCCTTTTGAATTTGTGTACAACTGACATCCATGTGTTGTCCTGTGTCATTCTGTTCTGAATTAAATGCCATGCTTTAAAGCTTTAAAATAGCATACACAGTTCCAACTATCAGACAGTAATTGCTAATGAATATTTATGCTGGCAAAACAATTTTCTTTAAACTTCTTATAAAAAAATGGAAACAATGACAAAATAAAGCTGGCCATCAGAATACAGCATACTGAAAGAATTAAATAGTAAAAGAACATTGTGGCAATATCAGGCTCCGAAAATGGTGAAAGTCATAAAATCACATACTGTACTTTTGTGTATTTGGGTATATAATTGTGACCCTCTGTCATGTCAAAAATTGCAAGATGAGCCCATTTATATTATATTTCTGATAAGAAAACACATCAAAAGCATAAGCCAAAATTAACTGACATTTTGTACTGTATATACAGTATTACCCAGAATGTTTGCAAATTTATAAAAACAACACATGGAAAGAGCAGTACTGCAAGATATAATGTTTTAGAAGGACTGTCAGCTATGGTCAATATGAGAAAAATTGTTCTGTTGCCATGTGACACCCCAAGATGGCAGCAGACTACACACTGGGCATCTTGTAGTTTGGGACTGATTGGGATTAGAAATGAGAGATTTTAGACAGAGAAACACAGACCCAAAAAGATTGAATTGAAACACAAAAGTGAGTTTTTATTTACAGGTGCATGTACTGTATAATAGTATAAGGCCAGCTTTTTGGCACAGTTTTCATAGAAAATGACACAGAAAACACATAGAAGCAATGTCAGAAAAAGAAATAAGTGAAATTGTACAATACTTACAGTGCATATGGCAAGTCTCCAAATGAAAAACAAACAAAAACAATAAATGTCTAAATTGCAGTCTTCCTAAATAAAAATGCAGTCAGGAAAATAACTATATGAAAACACTTTCCTTCCAGTAATATAATTCACAAAAAATATTTCATAACTGAAAAATCAGTGTATATACATAAAGAGAAAAAGTACACCACAAAACAAATTCATATAAATGCATTACATTAGCGAGACAGAAGAACCCTTGTGGAGTGGTGTGAAAGAATAAATGTGTTCTTCTCATCTGTGAAGGATTATAGTTAATTGTTTTCTCTGCTTTGTGGAATTGTCAGCAATATACATTTATCTATGTGAGTCACCTTTGTGGGAACATTTGAACTTTAGATGATTTCTGTATTGGAGTAAGTTTAATAAGGTTTTTTAGTGATGGGAGCTTATTTCTGATTGGGTCAAAAGAATAAGATTCCTGTTTTTGGTTCTATGCAAATTAACCTGCTTAGACCTGCATCATCAGGAGACTATAGCATAATCAGCTTATGCTTCTCACCTTGAAAGGATAAGTAAATATCTCTGCTTCCCGGCTCAGTCTCAATGAAGTTCTTCTTTAAGGTTCAAGAAAATCCACAACAGTAGGAGCACATACTGAACTGATTAGTTATGCTTGACAACCAGCAGGAAGGGAAGCTCCTGGCTTATTCCTGTTAATGCATCTTCTGAACGAGCAATGTGCTGGGTTTTCTCTATTATTACTTTTCCTTTTCTTGGTATGTAAAAAAGACTTCTTAATTTATAACCAGAATAATCTTATTAGCATATTGTACATATTTTGAATAGAATTTTGCAAGTTATAATGTACCTGTTCGACTTTTGAATTAGTAATGAAACAACAGGAAAATGGCTAGACGTGTTCTCGTCCTATCGATAACATAAAATTCATGATATTCCAGAGTGGTGAATGCTTGATCGCTTATATTTCTGATGTTACTTATTAAATGTAAAGGTACTTCTTTAGTACTACTAATTATTATTCTGGTTCAGTATAATATGTCTTGAATTAATGAAAATGTAAACACTGCATTTTTTTAATGTAACTGAATCTAATTAAGGCAACAGACATTGTAATACTTACTGTAGTGAAATGATAAAAGAGTGCAGTTGAAACTATCCTAGTTTATTGTTATTGAGTATGCACTAATTGTAATTGTAATTATGGGTTTAGATAATTAGTCTGTTAATCTGTGGAACTGAAACAAGAGTGATTTATTGATCAACTATAAAAAAGTAATCACAATACTACTGCTAATACATACTAAATGTAATTTGGAAGATATATGGATTTAAAATGTAAATTTATTTTTATATTAATGTAAAAATAATCACATTAACACTTTGTGTATTACATATGGCAATGTATATTTGCATTAACTGATTCCTAATAAAGCATATGTAACAGGATTTCTCTATTCTTACTCTTGCTTTTCTAGACTAGGAAAGATACAACAACTCACATCTGCAATAACTGAGAAGACCTACAGAAGATTAGTCCAGCCTACCAGGCATTATCACTAAAGTCACAATATCAGATTTTAGTACCTGTAAGGTTATTAACGGGGGTAGGCTGTGCAGACAGCTTTGTTTAGAGAAAGTCTCAAAATCAGAATTTATGATCATTGCTGTAACCATGCTCTTAATTTTCGTATCTCTCTTTTTGGGAATCATTTGACTGGTCTAAAATGAATGGGTCAGTCCCTGAAAAATTACACTTCTCGTTCTTTTGTTTTAAAGGGTAGCTCTGATTCAATTAATGAAGATGACAGTAGCGAAAGCTGGTGTTATGATTAGCTGGTGTGAGATATGTCATCCCGGCCAATACCCCCAGACTGCCAGGTGGAGCCATCCCTGCATCATTGAGGGGCCCCAAATTCCAGCAGGGACTCATGGGAATTGGAGTCTTCCAGTGTAACCCTGCTGGATAACGTGGGGGCCACCAGGAGACGCTGCTGGGAGGCCTAGAGACATTGGGGTTTACTACAGTCCGGAAGTACGTCATAGTTATGGGGACGGGAGGATCGATCTGGGAGTGGGAGGATTGATTTGTTAATTGATTATTGGTATTGTTTATTGTAGGAATATAGTGGAGTGTAGGGTGCTTTGTGCACTGGATTATTATAATAATTCCAAACTTTGGACTTTTACCTGGTGTCTGGAGTCAACTCTGAGGGTTCAAGAGGACGACAGCGCCCTCTATCTACCACACTGGTAAAACGTAATGTAAAGTTTTCAAACTAATTTGTTGTACTTGCTGCTACTAACATATACAGTAGGTACATACTGTATGTACATTACTTAGGCAATGAGACTGGAAATTGTTCTAGCAACCATAAACAATAATGCTACAATTGCAGCAATGCAAAAGATCCACACAAGACAGAGAGAAGGATTCTAAAATAAAAAAACAGTGAGAATAACATCATCACACAAGAACTAAACTATCATACAAGCATCAAGTGATGATATCTTATGTAGAAGAAAACATAGTTTTTCCATTAGAATTCAAAGGTAATCCACCCATGCTAGCCAAATGTGCTGTATGTATGTACAATATGTTTAAAAATCAAATAGAACATAATTAGAGTTAACTTAGACAAGTTAAAGCGAGAAATGCATTACAAGACAGACATACATTAGCAAGACAAGAGAACCGTCATGGAGTGTACCCATACAGTACTTGTTTCCTAACTGGTAAGTTTTATACAGTTTTCCAAAGATTAGGTACTCTCATTGTTATTATTAGATAGATAGATAGATAGATAGATAGATAGATAGATAGATAGATAGATAGATAGATAGATAGATAGATAGATAGATAGATAGATAGATAGATAGATAGATAGATAGATAGATACTTTATTAATTCCCAAGGGGAAGTTCACATACTCCAGCAGCAGCCTACTGATAAAAAACAATATTAATTAAATAAAAATGCAGTGCAAGTTAAAAAATGCAAGGTGGAGAGTGCAAGGCAGGTATAACAGTCAATAACATTGTATAATAATGTTAACGTTTACTCCCCTGGGTGGAACTGAAGAGTCGCATAGTGTGGGGTTGGAACGATCTCCTCAGTCTGTCAGTGGAGCAGGACAGTGACAGCAGTCTGTCGCTGAAGCTGCTCCTCAGTCTGGAGATGATACTGTTCAGTGGATGTAGTGGATTCTCCATGATTGACAGGAGCCTGCTCAGCGCCCTTTGCTCTGCCACAGATGTGAAACTATTCAGCTCAGTGCCTACAATAGAGCCTGCCTTCCTCACCAGTTTGTCCAGGCATGAGGCATCCCTCTTTTTTATGCTGCCTCCCCAGCACACCATCCCGTAGAAGAGGGCGCCCGCCAACTTTGTAATAAACAGACATTTCATTTGATGACATAACTAAAAGTTAAACAAGTTATTTACTCCTGTAACAGACCTTAGCAAAAGTAAATAATCTCTAAAATATAAAGATTAATATAAATGTGTCTGCTCTCACTGTTGAAGACTGAAATATACTAACTATTTTAGTCTCTGCACAGTAGTGTTGCAACTTATGGTAGGAGAGTGTTTAGTTTGATTGTTGCATTTCAGCCACATCCCTTCACATAAAACACATTTTACATTACTTACTTATGTGTGTTGCAAACAACAAAGTACACATAATCTTTATATATAGTTTTGTAAAAGGGTGCCTAACCCAGGCCAAGGTTTCAGGGTAAAGGGCCTGCTACTAGACTGGAGTAGGATCATACAAGATTAAGACAGAAATGAGAATTCTTTGGCAGTAGGGACACAAATCATTATGCCACGGCAAATGGCAAAAATTTTTTACTGCCCTAGGAGTGCTAGGGGTACTTACTTCAAGGGGAAATGAAAAAGCTGAGAGAGCTGAGTGACAGTAGGGCAGGAAAGTGGCAGCACAGTAGCTGCTGCGCTCTCTGCTGCACATCATGTTGGAAAGGATTTCTGGGGGTTACCTAGCTTTTTAACGTATGAACCAAGGCTGAGAACTGCAGGAGCAGTATGGTACTGAAGCAGGAACAGGACTTCTAGTTAGTGATGCTGAACAAAGACGTGACTAGGAGAAACATTTCTTTACTGAGTTTAAAACTGGGTGGTGGTTTGGGACAATAACTCGACTCGCAAGAAAAAGAGAGAGACAAGTGTCTGTGAGAAGGAATGACAAGGTAGAAGGTAAAAGAGAGAGAAGAGTATAGAGTTGGTAATGCTAACAGTTGGGCCAACTGCTCCACCAGGTAGACAGGAGCACTGGAGGGCATCAATAGGCTTCAGGATTTGTTATTTTGTGTTTATTTTTTTCATTTATGTTAATAGAGCATGCTTATTTTATAGTTTTGACCTCCTTATTTGGATGAAAAAGTCCTGGGAGAATCCCTATCATCTAGAGCAGGGGTGCCCAATGCGTCTATTGCAATCGACCGGTAGATTGCAAAGGTAGTGCAGGTAGGTCGCGTTGCATTCCAAAAAAATTTTTTTTAACGTTAGTCTATCATATATCCTCCCTATGGCATTTGCCACTAGATTGACATACAGGGCAGCCATGCCTGATTTTGACACTACAAGATGACATTCAGCTGAAGTCTGGGGCTCTTGGACAGTTTTGGAATTTACTCACAGAGGAAAAGTACCCAAACATGAGGAAATGTGCCACCTCCTTGACTGCATTATTCGGCTCTACTTATTTATGTGAGTCAACCTTTTCCCACATGAAGATTATTAAATCCAAATACTGTAGTGACCAGAAATTTATTGAATTGTTATTGTGCCATAAAGGTTATTCAGTTATGCAAGGTACGACAGCATATATTTTATGTATAAAGTATACTCAGTATATATATTATATTCATGGCATTCGTAGTTTGAATCACAATCTGATTGTATGGGTGGTTACCTACCAGGTAACGTTTGTGGTTGGTCTGCATCGAATGGTTGAATAGTTTTACTGTCAAATAATGCAAAGAGTACACGACACGTGTTTCACCCTGGGGGTGCAGTGAGTGTGTACGCCTGATGAGCCCAGAATTAGGGCGAAACACGTGTCACCTACTCTTTGCATTATTTGACAGTAAAACTATTCAACCATATATATAATTTTTAATGTAGGTAGATCATTTCGACCTGGTCATTTTAAAAGTAGCTCGCAAACTGAAAAAGTGTGGGCACCCCGATCTAGAGTTTATAAAATCTGTATGTATTACTGTGTTAAGACTGACCAAATAATGTCCATTTTACAAGTTATGAAACAATTTTGTTTGTATGGAAAAGGGAATTAGATTATTTTTCATATCATGTAATCAATAATTAATGAAAAATCATGGTTTGGTGTTAAGATTGGCAATCTATGATTCATTGCTTTTATTCCCTGTTTCATACAGTTTGTACAACAAAACAGAAAGCATGTTAAATATCCACAGTTTGGACAGAAATTTTATATCTATGTTTTTCAATCTGAAATAAATTATGCATGTATGTAGTGTATTTTTTCTGTCATCACAGAGATGTATGTCACAGTAAAATTTTACAAACCCACTGCCACCTTTGTGATGCAGGCACTGCAATTTATTGATGGCAATGCAAACATTTATGTAAAAATGCCATCTCTCTGTCCAATGAAAGGTTTACACTTTAAATCTGCGCAAAACAATATTTTGTTTACTTATTCCTGCATTGTATCAATGAACAATGAAAGATATTTTACCAGTTGTATAGAACATTCAAAATTAAAATGCTTTACCTAAGCAGAGTATGCAGAAAATACAAATGTGCAAATGGTTGTGTAATATATAATTTAGAAAATGGTTGAAATATTTGCTGCAGTTCTTACTAAGCATAAGTTTTAGAAATAGTAATGTGTAAAAGCACAGTATTAGTGTTATAAAATATACAGTATGCAATAGTTCATAAAATGCATCTTACACCATGATATTTGAATTTAATTTGCCTGTATGTACATTATTAAAATTATAATTCACTGTTATGTTATAAATATCTCAAACACCAATATACTCTTACTTGACAACAGTTTTCATATTGTCAAAGCAAGATCCCATCAATGTTAGCTTCACTGTCAGGCACTAGGCATTAATATGCTGAAGTCAGTAGATTAACTCGAGAGATTGCACAGAAACAGTGAAAAAGCATAACCATAGTTCATCCTGTAGAGGTTTTACCGATTTCATTTCACAGTCATTAAATATAATGGGGCCTACTGGGAGTTCCAGTGAGAGAAATTAGACATTTTGACACAGTTTAGGACCTTTAATAAGGGCATTTTTAGCATCTTTGAAATTCATTCACTGTGCTTATTCCTTAATGTGCCAAAGATAAAGAATCATTCATGATAGCAGACGTTGACAAGAACATCCTTGGACTATTTATTATGCCTCAAACACAAGGGACTCATTGAACCAGACATCAGTATTTCAACAAGTATAAAGCACAGTTAATGAATGATATCCTCTGTTGCACACTACAGTCATCTGGAAATCTTTCAACATTGCTTAATATCTAAAGAGACAAACTAGCAACAATTGAAGATTAAAATTCCACCTTTTCCCATCATGTCAGATTATCTGTTGGCACTTAGATTAGCTGTGGATAGTTATGTTATATATAAGTTCATCTGGACTAATTATTAGCATTAAGTCTGATATAACGCTAATTCCTGGAAAATTACCCCACATCAGTAATATGTTTGTCCTGTAAAACTTTTACCAATGGTTGTCTTATCTAAAGAGAAATTATGTCCAAAATTCAAAATTGAGTCTAAGACCATTGGATACTACATGACTGAAAATTAATTTATGATTTACTAAATCACCTAGTAGTCCTATTCAGGTGTTTTTAATCATGTACTAAAAACTCTGTATTGACTCTTAACAACTTAACAAGTGAGAGGTTAAGCAAAATGACATCTTTTATTGATTAACTGGAAAGATTACAGTACGGAAGCTTTCATGTCAACTCAGGCCCCTTCTTTAGGCAAGATGTAACGTGTCTTGTCTGAAGAAGGGGCCTGAGTTGCATCGAACAATAAAAGGTGTCATTTTGCTTAACTTCTCTCTACACCCATAATGGCTAACATAGTACAACACCCTAGTACAACCTAACAAGACAAATGTGAAAAATTACTATCCTTTTCCATTTCTCTCTTCATTATTAAATCAAATCCCTGGCTTACACACAACCTACAAAAATACAAAATGAAGCATAACAAAAACCCACCTTCAATAATTGGCATTATGTATACCTTGTGTTTTGAGTTTTGTAGGGGTCAATCTGTTATCAGCAAATATGAACAATTGCCTGTAAACATAAGTCTGGCGCAGTGTTTAATGCAGGGTGGAAGATGTGGTTCACTACGTGAGATGTATGCCTGAAGACTGCATCCCACATACATACTCCAAAATATTTTGATCCCTACACCATACAGTACTCAGATGTCCAGGTCCTCTAATTTAAAAATTGACCTTGCTGTTGATTTTTAAAATTTGCCCTACATTTCATGTATCTTGTTTAAATCCTGTTTATTCTAGTTTTTATATTGTTAAATCTTCGTCATCAGCCCCGGTTTTAGGGGAGGCTGAGCAGGAGCAAATCCCTTGAAACTGCAGGACTCATGTTGGTGTGGTCCTACGATTAAAAGAGATGTCTGTTTTAGATCCTATTTTTGCACCCAAGCCTGTTCCTTGCCATTTGAGTTATATGTTGACCCCTCTAGCATTGGGATATAGTTCCTTGACACCAATAAACTCCATCCTTTTGCCTTCTTTTCTAGGAAATTGACTCCTGTGACCAAAATTATGACTTAGGAAACAGGGAATTGCTCCCCATAAAACTAGCTTTATAAGAATGGTATTTTCGGCTAGGAGAAGTAAAGCATTCTTTTATAAACTTTACTGACCAAAAAAATGTTATGCATCTCTAGACAGCTAAATGATGAATTTGAAACAGGCACACTGGTCTCAAATATTCAGACTATTTAAATTTGTGAATTCTATTCAAGCTGGAGACAATTTGATGAAGTGAAAACAAGTAAAGAACAAAACAAATATTATACACACCAATCACTTTATAGCTGCTACTTCCTCTTCAACAGAAGAAATATCTCAGCTTAATAAAAAGCAAAATGTACCTGAAAAATTACCCAGTGGTTTACAGTTTGTCCCAGAGAAATCTAGACAAATGTTTCTCATCTCAAATCATGACACCTTAATAGTTTACAAGAGTTCTGAAGACCTATAAATCAATTAATTGATATTTCTAGTGGCCTTCTATGAAGAAGGATGTTAAAAGGTACATAATGACGTGTGAAATTTGCAGGTGGGCAAATTCCTTCCTCCTGAGAGACTTTGGGAAAAGATCACTGTTGATTACTCTATTTTGTTATTATTTTAGAAGGCAAATTTTCTAAGACAGTTCATTTTGTACCTTTCAAGAAAGCGGGGCTATTTCCAACTGCTAAGGAAATAGTAAAAATATTCCTGTGGAAATTTTACAGATCATGTAGGATACCAAATCCATAATTTCAAACTGAGGACCTTTTTGGGAGTATTTTTCTTCTAAAATAGTGATTCAAGTTAATGTGACTTCTGTTATCATCCCGAAATTGTGAGCAGACCGAAAGAATAAACCAGAATTTAGAAAAGTTTCCAGTCTAACAGGAAAGAAAATTTAACTCTGTCAGAGTTCTTTGGAAATTCTATTTTGTCCTATTGAAAGTCCAAGAATGTCACTTTTAAATGCCTTTATGGTTTTGAGTTCACTTATTGTCCAACAGCTCATCTAGGTCTTCACTGTCTACTTGATCAGTACATCTGAGTATTCTATAAATTCAAGACAACTTGATAAAGTCAGAAACCCCTGCAAAATGATACTTGGACAGAAAAAGAAAAGTAGCTCCAGATTTTAAAGTATGGCAAACAGTCTGGCTTGCTATCGTCTCAGAAGTTTGCACTAGAATTTACAAGGCTTTACACTATCATCATTGCAGAGTTGCACTCCCAGGTCGTTTTCAAATCCACCTAACCTTTTATGTATAGGAGCATGAAATTCTGCATATTATCTATACTAATAAAAGGCAAAGCCCTCACTGACTCACTGACTCACTCACTCACTCACTGACTCATCACTAATTATCCAACTTCCCATGTAGGTGGAACGCTGAAATTTGGCAGGCTCATTCCTTACAGCTTACTTGCAAAAGTTACGCAGGTTTCATTTCGAAATTCTACGCGTAACGGTCATAACTGGAACCTACTTTTGTCCATATATATACGGCCATAGCCAGCAGCTTGGTCACTGTGTGAGGTGGAGTTGCGTCACGCATCATCACGGCTCCCACGTAATTGAGTGCCTGCCCATATAAGGTAAATATTCACAGGTAAAGGACTGTGCTTAGCATATTCATAAGTGCAGCTACTGCGGAAACCCTCTGACACTGAATAAGCCTTTGTACACATATCAATAGGAAAGCAAGGTGTAAAGCTTAAGTTTAAATTACGTTCATAGACACGCTGCCGCTAAATATTCGCAGACAAATCCACATCTTAATACCGGGAATGCCTGTTAAACATCTTAGATTCACGAGTACCGATTTGGGTAGTGATCATTTCGATGAATGAAACCCGTTCAAAAAACGCATTACCGAGCGGCTCACATGAACTACTGCGGAAACCCGCTGACGCTGAACAAGCCTTTGTACACATATCAATAGGAAAGCAAGGTGTAAAGCTTAAGTTTAAATTACGTTCATAGACACGCTGCCACTAAATATTTGCAGGCAAATCCACAACTTAATACTGGGAATGCCTGTTAAACATCTTAGATTCACGAGTACCAATTTGGGTAGTGATCACTTTGATGAATGAAACCTGTTCAAAAAACGCATCACACAAATGAGAAGGCAGCAAAAGAATATGAAGCGAGTGACGCATACAAGCATATTCATGATTGCAGCTACTTCGGAAACAAAGCACGGTGTAAACCAAAAGTTTAAATTAAGTTCATAGACAGGCTGCCGCTGGCGTTTGTCATGCCCACGATGAATACGATATTCGCGAGATAAAAGTTTAATGAGAAGACGCAGGGTGTAAACGAGACTTTTGATCACTTTGTAACAGAGTTAAAACTGCTGTAACGGAGTTGAAATTGCTGGTAAAGGACTGTGCTTATGCAAACGAATAGGAAAGCAGGGTGTAAAGCTTAACTTTAAATTAGGTTCATAGACATGCTGCCGCTGGCGTTTGTCATGCCTAAGAAGAATACGATATTTGCGAGATACAACTTTTAAGTGCCAGGTCTGAGCTAACATTAAATAAAGCCGTGGACATCGCGAGATCACACGAGATAGCACAAGCACAGCTGAGAAGCTTCGATGCATGTACTCCGAGCGGCTCACATGAACTGACTTTGCAGGACTAGGAAAGGTTAAATTAAGTTCATAGACACGCTACCGCTAAATATTCGCAGGCAAATCCACATCTTAATACCGGGAATGCCTGTTAAACATCTTAGATTCACGAGTACCGATTTGGGTAGTGAACACTTCGATGAATGAAACCTGTTATCTTTACAACGGTTGGCAAACACGGAATATAACTTGAACACAACACATCCTCCAAATACGATGAAAGAAATAATGATAATCAAATCCTTGATGACAGCAACACTCATAACAGTGACAAAACTATTACATTGACAATCATGTTACATTATTTTTAAAATGTTTCCTTTTCTTTTTCATAACTTCTTTAACACACTACTTCTCCGCTGCGAAGCACTGGTATTTTGCTAGTCTATATATATAATTCACTAAGGGCACGCAAGACAGTGAGCGCAAGCAAGACAGAGAGCACACGCAAGACAGAGAGCCACGCCCGCCAACTCACACAGCCCTGCCCACCAACTCTAAGACCATGAGATACGCTCGACAGAGCCCCGCCCACCAACTCTAACTAAGTGCAAGCAAGACAGAGAGCACATGCAAGACAGAGAGCCACGCCCGCCCGCCAACTCTAAGAGCAAGCAAGACAGAGAGCACACGCAAGACAGAGAGCCAAGACCCTCAACTCACAGAGCTCCGCCCACCAACTCTAAGACCATGGGATAAGCACGACAGAGCCCCGCCTGCCATCTGTAATCCTACTTCCGCGTCCACAGTCTCTCTCGATCAAACAGCAATAATTAGCAAACAAACAAAGATAACTGGCAGTAACAGGGCAAAATTCACAATTGGTATGCCAGTTTGAAAAGATAAGTTTTGAGGGTAGTTTTAAAATGTGTTATTGAATCGAGCTGATGTATATGAGAGAGAAGAGAATTTCCGAGTTAAGGAGCACTATGAGAGACACTCGAGCTCCCATAGCACAGAGTTTGATGTGTGGTACAGAAAGTACAGCTGCAGATGAGAACCAGAGTGAGCGAGACAAGTGCCAGTCTGTAGGAGATCAGTGAGGTTGTGGAGAGCTTTAAATGTTAAGAGCAGTATTTAGTATTGTATTCTGTAGTTAACAGGGAGCCAGTGAAGTTGAGATAGAACAGGTGTAGTATGTTCAGTGGATTTAGAACAGCAGGTTATTATCCTGGCAGCAGAATTTTGAATAAATTGTAAGCAATGGATATGTTTTTGTGGGATGACAGATAGAATACCATTACAGTAATCTATACGTGAGGTGATTCGGGCATTAACCAATACTTTAGTATTGTGTTGCGTAAGAACAGGACGAAGCAGTCTGAGAAATGTTACTTATACAGGAGGAATTATTTAATAATAATAATAATTATTATTATTATCATTATTATTATTACTATTATTATTATTATTATTTAATAATTGCCATTATCTATACTAATAAAAGGCAAAGCCCTCACTCACTCACTCACTGACTCATCACTAATTCTCCAACTTCCCGTGTGGGTGGAAGGCTGAAATTTGGCAGGTTGATTCCTTACAGCTTCCTTACAAAAGTTGGGCAGGTTTTATATCGAAATTCTACGTAATGGTCATAACTGGAAGCAGTTTTCTCCATTTACTGTAATGGAGATGAGCTTCAACGCCGTGGGGGCGGAGTTTCGTGTGACATCATCACGCCTCCCATGTAATCACGCAGTACATAGAAAACCAGGAAGACCTTAAAAAAGCGCTCAAGAAAACATGCATTATATAATTGAGAAGGCAGCGAAACAATAAGAAGCGAGCGAGTGGCATATACTACCATATTCATGAGTTCTGCTACTTCGGAAACAAAGCACGATGTAAACCTACACTTTAAATTAAGTTCATAGGCTGCCGCTGGCGTTTGTAATTTAGTGCCTGCCCATATAAGGCCGTCCGTCAGCGGCAATCCAATAGCAAACTGCCACGGGTAAATATTCACGGGTGAAGGACTGTGCTTATGGAGAGGAAGATGAGATGGTCAGGGTAGTGTTTGACACAAACTCAGCGAAACTGCGAGAGAAAGTTTTAAGTGCCAGGACTAAGGTAATATTAAATACAGCCATGGACATAGCAGGAGATGGCACCAGCACAGCTGGGAACCTTCGATGCATGTACACCGAGCGGCTCACGTGAACTGGCGCAGTGCACAGATAAAAGGCAACAGTTCCAAAGAGCGCTGAACAAAACCCGAATTACACAATTGAAAAGGCAGCAAAAATATGAAGCGTCTCATACATACAAGCATATTCATAAATCCAACTACTGCGGAAACAAAGCACACGTTGGAAAAGTCAATGTCCCGCTAAAGGAAGACAGTGTAAAAACCCGTGCATGCAGTGTGTCAGGTCTCAGATAAAGAAGAAGACGAGCTGTTTATTGATGCAGTAAGAAACGAATCGATGAATGAAACCTGTCATCTTTACAACGATTGACAAACACGGAATGTAACTTGAACACAACACATCCTACAAATACGAACCTGATTGAAAGAAATAATGATAATCAAATCCTTGATGACCGCAACACTCAGTAACACTCACAAAACAAATACTGTATATTGACAGTCATGTTACGTTATTTTTAAAATGTTCCCTTTTCTTTTTCTACCTTTTTAACACACTACTTCTCCGCTGCGATACGGGTATATATATATGTATATATATATAACCCGATCTACATACTCGAATAATGGATACTTTATTCGCCATCAATGATTGTTTTGGTAAAGCCATACTCAGTGTATTCATTAGATGAACGGTAAAAAAGTAAGGGCGAGGGGAGGATGAATAATTGAGGCATTCAGGCTGTAGTGCGCGTCAACTCTATCTGAATTGCGCGATCACATTTGAAAAAATATATCTTTTCAAGTTCTATTTAGTCCATATGTGTCAAACTCAAGGGCGGGCCACATCCGCCCGGCGTGTAATTATATCCGCCCGTGAGATCATTTTATATACTGTATTATTGTTATTAAAGCCGGGTATATGAAGCGCTGGTAACACAATAAACTACAGATCCCATAATGCAGCGCTTCAGCTGCCTTGCCGAACTCTAACCGCGTTAATCAAGTCTACCTTATGATGCGGCAAGTTATTTGGCTAGAGTTATTGCGCACTGAGTTTGCACGGCGCTTTGGTGACTTTGAAGAACAAAAAAAGTCCGTCTACATGCGGCTCGAACGTTGTGCATGTTTGGTAGCACATATCTGTGTGAGAAGCTCTTCTCAGTGATAAAGACTAACAAAACAGCACACAGGAGTCGCCTCACTGATGAGCACCTGCAATCCATCCTGAGAATCTCCACAACACAGAACCTCACACCAAACAGAAACGAACTTGTGGCCAAAAAAAGATGCCAGGCGTCCAGCTCTAAAATGACATATGAGCAAAGACAACTGAATGATTTGATTTGTTATTGCACGTAAGAGCGGGAGTCAACCGTTTTAACAAACAGCGTATTGCACTGATACAAAATAGCTGTGTGTGTATATATGTAGATATGTATGTATATGTATATATATATGTTTATATATGTGTGTGTATATATGTAGATATATATGTATGTATATATGTGTATATGTATAGATATGTATATATATATATATGTTTATGTGTGTGTGTATATATATATATATATATATATATATATATGACAACAACACTCATCACTCACAACAGTGACAAAACAATTACATTGACAATCAGGTTACGTTATTTTCAAAATGTTTCCTTTTCTTTTCATTGCTTCTTTAACACACTACTTCTCCGCTGCGAAGCGCGGGTATTTTGCTAGTTAGTGTATAAATGGATATAAATAATTGCATGTAAACGATTCACCAAAATCTGTTGTATGTAAATGATACTGTTTAAAACGTTATTGTTTTTTCATCAGAAAACCCGGTTTCCACGTCTACCTGTATTAGTTTAAATGGCACTTTTACCACTCGCAATAGGGGGGACGCGCTGACTTATCGTGTCGACTGGGAAACACAGTGAATGCGGTGTCTATCTATATATGTCTATGTTTTCCATAGCCTGCTACAGGAAGGTACTCTCTCGACCATTGGCTTTGGTTTTGCTCCTTGCTATTTTCGTTATACTGCGACAGTGGTTTCCTAAGCCTTTGTTATACTGAACTCCTTTCTCACCATTTTCCGTTCCTATCCTTACACCGCTGTATGCTACGGCGGGCTTCGGCTAGTTTCTAAATATTACGGGTCTCTGTGACCATTCTTGGTTTTTGACCATCGATGCACATGTTTCAAGTCTGTTAAGACAGTTTCTTGGGTTATATCCTAGAAAGACCTGATAATGATATCTGGATTTCTCAACTAAAAAGAGGGAGGTAGTGTTCATGATTTAGTTTTTTGACATGTATTTACTGTTTGTGCTACTTTTGCATTTCTTCCTGTTTGTCTGGACACCAGAATTATGTGGTGCTCTCTCATCTTCTGTAAGGTAATGAGGCCCACTGAAAGTTATGTGGTTACAGCATGTGACATTGTGACGTCAGTTTCACAATTGCCTCAGTGCCCTAGTTTTTAGGACTCCTTTTTTCTTAATAGAAGTTAATAGAAGCTAATAGGCACTTCCATGAATATTTTAATGTTAGACCCTTGTCTGCACTGTTTTTGACTTTGACTTGTTTTTGTGTTTTATAGGTATTTTCGTCTTCTCTCTGGTATTTTTATTTTACTTTTTTGACACTTTCTGACCACCTCTGTATCTCATCTACTTTGATTATCCCATCCCCTAGTCATTTACTTCCTTTCTTAGATCTGGAACGTTTGTGCCCCCTAGTGTTTTCCTAACAAGTGACAGGTTACCCATCTGGCAAAAATATGACAGTAACTTGGATTTGCCTGATCACTCTTTTTATATATAATAGGCTAATATTTGCAAGTTTCCAGTTGTAAAGAATTTGCCCAGTGCACATTTATTTTCTAAAAATACATATCATGGGTGTATATATTGTAATAAGACGAAAGAAACAGTGAGAAAGTTGGGGTATCCATAGACAAACCCCATATAATTGAAATAGCTCTGATCAAAAATAAAGCGTCAAAATACAAAAATAAATTCTTCTTAGAGCAGAGTCCTATTCAGACTGTCCAAAATGGTGGTTTTTCCAATCATATGGCTGCCGGACAGAAAAAGGTGGGTCCAGGTGGGCAGACACCAGAATTGACACCATTGGAAGAGATCTGTCAGTCTTCCAGTCTGCAAAAGGAGGAAAGAAGAAAATGTTATCACATAGCTCCACCCCCGGATTGGTGGGGAATTACCATCACCTGAGACCTTAAACTGTCTTCCATGGACACGTGTGACAATATGTACCCACTACATGACCCCATTTTATGTACCCAATACTAGATATAATAGCCAGTATGGACACTCCTATCAATATTAAACTACTTAGGAGTGGTGCTGAAGGAGATCAAAGAGACAACAAAGGCACCACTCAAAGTGGTCAACCAGTATTTATGAAATCCAGGAATAGGACTGCCACCCAGAGTGGATTTGGCCACACAGGTAAGACATTCCAGTATGGTACAGAAGCAGGGAATGGAAGGCCTCTGACAAAACTGAAGGGAACCAAAGGGGTTTGTTTATCTGAAATTATGGTATGGTCCAAAAACTTTCAGATTTAAGGTGGCTGTGAAAAAAGAACTCATGTCTTAGCTTAGATCAAAAATTATTTATATGTCATCAAAACTTCTAACCTCAAAATTATAAATGACAGATGTAATAAGAAATTTATAAGCATTAATCCGGTGTTCTGTTGTGTGCTGGCGCCCTGCCCAGGGTTTGTTCCTGCCTTGCACCCTGTGTTGGCTAGGATTGGCTCCAGCAGACCCCCGTGACCCTGTGTTAGGATATAGCAGGTTGGATAATGACTGACTGACTGACAAATTAGGTGTTGATGTAACAGCAAAATAAACGTCAATGTAACAGCAAAATATGTTGTACTACATAAGACATGAAATTTTATTCCACAGCTGCCCTAAATCTGAAATGTTTTGGATCATATGTTAGAAATGTCATTAGGTGACAGTTGGTTAAGACAGATTTAATTGTTGTCCGAATTAATTCCAGACATGCAATATTTTCTATCTTTCTCTTCCATGGACATATTTGAGGTATTTTTTTTAATCACTTGATAAGCGAGTACACTCATGATCAAATTAAATGCTCTAAAGTAAAATAAAAAAAAAAATAACACAAGATTTTGCCAAACTAAAATCCCGAAAGAGAAACATACATTAAAATTACTTGTTTCTGTTATTTTTTTAATAGTGAAACCCACCTTTAGTATGCAGTACAGTTCCTTATGAATCATTTCTCTCTTTTGTATCGTATACAAATTACTCTTGGTTTTTTATCCAGAGTCTGGGCTTGCGAGTGTCCTGGATAAAAACCAAGATCCAGGCCTTTAATAAACTCTTGGGCACAGCCATCAGCATTGTGTCTGTCTACGGAGAGAGTGTTGACCTTGTTGAGAGGTTTACTTACCTTGTCAGTGACATTCATGTCTCTGGTGACTCTTCCTATGAAATCAGTAGATGGATTGGGAGAGCATGGGGGGGTCATGAGGTTGCTGGAAAGGGGTGTGTGGCGCTCCCGATATCTATGCAAAAGGACAAAGGTCCAAGTCTTTAGAGTCCTGGTGCTTCCTGTCTTGCTATATGGTTGCGAGACATGGACACTATCCAGTGACCTGAGACGAAGATTGGACTCCTTTGGTACTGTGTCTCTCCTTGGGTACCGTTGGTTTGACTTTGTGTCGAATGAGCAGTTCCTCATGGAGTCCCAAATGAAGCACATTACCTGCATTGTGAGGGAGTGCAGCAACACACTGTACCAGTGCATGCTCCCTGACTTGACTTGACTTAATACAAATTGCATAATTATAATGATATTTCTTTCTAAAGTTACATCATTGCAGTATTATGTATTTTTAATTAGTGTCAGTTCATTTTCAGGTTTACAAAACATTTGACAGTGGTTCCTGTAACATAAGCGTACTGGTACTGCATACTAAAGGTGGATTTCCTATAACTTCAACGTGTGATAAAAATAATTTTTTTGTTATGATTACTATCAGTATTCGCAATATATAATTTTACAATAAATGTTAAAAAGCATTGTAATAACAGTATATTAATAAGAATTATGTGGGCCATTTCATAAATGTTGCACACATTGTTAAGCAATGTGAAGTGGGTAAGGCAATCCTAGTGCAAATTACATCACTTGTAGTTAAAGACTTCAGAAATCAAATCGCGTGTTACTTACATTATATAGTTATATTTTTCCTGTTTGAATAAAAATGTACAAAATGTTTGATATACAGTTTATCCCGGCCAAGACCCCCAAGCCGCCAGGTGGAGCCCTTCCTGCAACATGGAGATGCCCCGAATTTCAGCAGGGCATCATGGACATTGGAGTTTTAATGCACAGCCCTGCTGGATACCATGGGGGCTGCCAGGGGACTGCTACTTGCCCTACAGCCCGGAAGTACGTCTTAGTCACAGCAACAGAGGAAATGACGTACTTCCGGGATGAAGAAAAGGAGTTTTCACCTGACCTGGAAGTGTTAGGAATCACATGGACTGAGGAATCAGAAACACTTCCGGGTCAAAGACTATAAAAGACTGTGGGAGATCCCAGATGGGCGAGCTGAGTCGAGTGGCAGGGTGACAACGCGTCTGGGAGAGTGGAGGATTGATTATTGTTATTGTTTATGAATATAGTGGAGTGGAGGGTGCTTTGTGCACTGTATTGTCTAAATAAATTCATAACTGGTACTTTTATCTGGTGTCTGATCTGAGGGTTCAAGGGGATGACAGCGCCCCCTATCTGTCACAGTATATTGATGTACCTAATCCTAGAGGCCCGATTCTGTCTAGTTATGCCCCTGTGACAGATGTAAATCTGAAACATCCTTGTACTGTAGTTAAGGCCACACAGATGGTGAAGGGACCTTCTTTACCTAACAGAGGGTCCCAAGGCACCCAAAGGCCAAAATGAATAATGGGGAGTCTGCACAAAACAAAAACACTTACCCAACAGGGAGAATGTATCTAATAGGATAAGCCCATTGAGGTCATATGTCTATATGTCTCCACTTGCTCTGGCCGTGTCTATCTGAGACAAGCATAAGCAAGAAGAAGCCATTCAAAAAAATTTTGAAGCACCAGAAGGGGAGAGTGGGCACATCAGTGGAGACACTGTCGTTTACAACAACCCATTAAGACTGAGGAATTGAGATTGGAGGAACATTTGCCACGACCCCAGTAGGGAGAAAATTATCGGTAACATGTCTCACATGCTAATTATGTTACTTTTTCTTCCACCAGAGGTTGGGCATTATAGCTGGACAGCATACAACCTTCTCTGCAGTACTCTTACCCCCTTGTGGAGCAGAACACTGGCGCCTACAGAGCTCAGCTGATGGAAGGGCTATATAAGTGCCATGGAAGAAGGACCGACACCCTGGCTGGGATGGAGAATGATTTCTTGCCCAGACAGGAGGCCATAATGGACGGACTGAGAGGGCATTGGTACTGGATGCAGTTTGTTCTCCCACATGGCAGAAGGCAGTGTTCCTCATTTAGGACAACCACAAGGCATGCTGGGAATTGGAGTTCAGAAATGCAGCCCCCTCCTTGGGTGCCACCAGAGGGTGCTGTCAGGGGGGACTGTCCCATTTTCCACACAACCCATAAGTGCTTCAGATAACTTGTATGTGACATCAGAAGTAGTTCCTGGGTCTAATTCAAAAGAAACCTGCTGGCTCACCACGAGGAGTCAGGGTTGGGAGTAAGCAGGCGACAATCTGTATTCTGGTATTGATTTTTTATCTGGTGATTACTGGAAACATATTTTGACAAATAAATACCCTTTTGAACCATTTGAACCCGGCATTGTATTGGGTGATATTGTGTCTGAGGTTTGGGGCTCAGTGGCACTGCCTTGTGGTTACACCAATTAAATCAGATAGCAAGGCAGGCACCAAGTTTGGACTAGTCACCAGTAGTACTGAAATTCACCATAACATTTTTGCAGTGAATATACTGTGTTCACTGTTTACCTTGTACAATGAATATTTTCCTAGAAATTTGTGTGCATGGCTTAGATAAGCATTTTTTTCCAGTGCTCCATAATGTTCTGCAAGGTCAGTGTGACATTTTAGAGCTATAGCAGCCATATACAGCACTGTCATGCATGTGTACTATACGGTTGCTTTGCCCATGTCATTACCCGATTGGTACTTCAGTCAAATTTGCTTACTGCTTAAAAAAAAAATTACAGTATTTCCATTTGAGGGGTATGTTAGCTGAAGATAATGAGAATATTATAAGTACTGCCACTGGATACATAACACTGATCTCTGTGCATTTGCTCACTCACTTGCTGCCACACTGTGCTACATGGCTAATTTTGTAAGCCAGCCAGAGTGAGAGAGAGAGAGGTTAAGAGCACACACTGATACAGCGCATTGCCACACCCACCACACGACAAACCAACTCAAATAAGAAAAACAAGACCTAAAGCAGCCTCACTCTCTGTGTCAAAAATACAATATCCAGCAAAATAATAATAATAAGTAAAGATTTATAACTATTTATAAGGACTATATAGCTTCTCGACATAGAAAAAAATGTGAAGCATCTACACAGACAGAAAACAAAAAAGACATTCCAGTTGCACCCAGAGCTGAGACTTCAAACAATGGAATAAGGAAAAAGGGCGCCTAAAGACTTGAACTCTTATCAGCACAGTGACATACAGTATGTATTTCTTTAACTTATTGCTATTTTGTGGTAATTTGTTGTATTTTGTTTGTGGTTATTGTTCCATTTGTGGTTAGCACAACTGCCTCACAGCTCAGGACATATTTTTGGCCACAATAGTCAGTCCAACATAGTTGGCAGATGCTTCCCTAGCCCTCAGAGACACTTAAACGACCACTGCACCATTCCAGTCCAGTCAAAAACTAGTTCAGTTCCTCCTTCACCATTGGCATCCATGCATTTTGTTGAGTTAATGAAGCTCCCAAACCTTTTTGTAATTTTGATGAACTCAAGACAAAGCAAACTCTGCTGGATTCGCTAATCACCAGTCATCAGTCTACAGCTGTGCCCATATCCCCCCATTCACAAACTGCCAGTGTTTAACCACCAGTTAACCTTGCATGCATGCCTTTTGGGTCTGTACCACAGAAAGTGCAAATTCAATACAGGCAACAATCTAGCGTGGGAAGAAAACCTAGGACAGACATTTCATGAAGCAATTGCAAAAACAGTTTTTTCATCCTACTCCTACAAACATATGAACTTTATTGAAAAATCCAGACTTTTAAAACGAGCCCTTTGCGTTGTACGCTAAAAGAAATTGTTAGTCAGAAAGTGAAAGTTTTCTAACAGTTTCTACAGCACACCAAGAAGTGTGGCTTTACCCACTTAAAATAAATGTATGCTCCTTTTTTTCTTTTGTAAAGTATACAATGTTTACACGAATGGAGTCCTACATGAAAACATGAAATAAATAAATAAAAAAACTCGGGTAATTACTTAGTCAATCTCTGCTTTAAATTGCATCATTAAAATATTGTTTCTGAATAACCAAGCTACATCACATGTTTGCAGCCCTTCAAAATGCATTGAGGGCGTCAGCTTCTTGATCTCAATACACAAACGCGCCACGTGCTCTGCTGCAAACTATTATTCTGGTGACCCGTCAGGATTGTGCGGCTTGTGATTGGCTGAAAGCTAAGACGCCTCTTTTTTGTAGCAGCACGTGATTTACTAGCAGCGCTTTCGTGTTGTTGCATCAGCTCCCGGAGCAGGAAGAAGAAAATAATTCCTTCCGCCGGCAAACATCATTTCTAGAGCGTGTTAGCTGTGTGTCATTTTACTGAGGCACTTCAAGTAAAGTAAGTAAATTCTCGTCACAATGGAAGACGTTGCAGATGGTATTAAACAAATGAAAGTGGAAGCTGAGCACAAGGTAAATACTTTTTTTTATAAGAATTAACACGTGGCGTGTTCTGCGTGCGTTATTAATATATTAAAATATGGATACATTTACAACGTTATCCATCGTACGTGTTAGTTTAAATCGTACTATATTGCTAGTGAAGTGATCTGCAGGCAGTCAAATGGATGTTACATTGCTCATAAATGCTTTTGATGGTTCATTTTTACTGTATTGTATTTATTGAGTTGTTGATGCTATATGAGTTCTTAGATCGTATGCTTTTCTACAAGATGGGATGGTCGTATCTTAGAACTATAACTTCTATTCGTTTCTCCCCTTAACAGAGTAGGATGGTGTCTACTCATGATACATATACTTCTCCTAGTGTCTTTACAACGTCTTGTTTCATGTATTTTATACTCCTTAGTTTATCATTTGTATACTTTTTATGAATTGATTTCGATTTATAATACATCTTATTCGTCTTGTTTTGCATTTCGATATATTCAGTAAAGATTTACAGATCTTCTAAAGTCTATGTAATATATTTAACAGTGTTCACCATTCTACACTATATTAGATATGCCATTAAAGCTAAGATAAATAGTGAAACCATGCTAAAGTTTAACATCTGCAGTTCTTATTTCCTCGTCTAAAGTACTGTCTTTAAATTTAGCTTGAAATACTATCAAAAGCAGTATTAACTTGCAGGAGTTAGTCCCAGGTTCAATTACTAAGCTGAATACAGTGTGAATTCTGCCAGTTCTTTCATTTATACTGAGTGTCCTCTTCTTCTACTCTCGTTTTGGGTTGCCACTGCTGATCATCATATCTTCCTGTCCTCTGCATCTTGCTCTGTTACACCCATCACCTGCATGTCGCCACATCCATAAACCTTTGCTTAGGCCTTCCTTCCTCATTTCCTCTTGCCTGGCAGCTCTGTTCTTAGCATCCTTTTCTCAATTTACCCAGCATCTCTCTGAGGCTAAGGATTTGCACTGGTATCCTGAAGGTTGCCAGTTTGAATCCCTGTCACTGCCAAAAGAGATCCTACTCTAATGGGCCCTTGAGCAAAGCCCTTAACCTTCAATTGCTCCAGTGGCGCTGTAAAATGGCTGACCCTACGCTCTGACCCCAAGGGGAATGTGAAAACTAACAAATTCCTAATACAAGAAATTGTATAAGGCGAAATAAAGAACAAAAACAAAAACCAAAAAATCTCTCCTCTGCACATTCTCCCCTCTCTGACTTCATCTCCAAGCCGTCCCACATCAAAAGGACATGTTTGTTAAAGATGTTTGTTTCTCCAAATTGGTGTAGTATGATTTGAGTGTTGGTATGAATGTGAATGTGTCCATGATTGTCTTGCATCTAGGGCCTATATAGGAGTCCTAAATTGCAGAAGCATGTTAGAATATGGATGGATAAATGGATTAAAATGACTTCAGCGCTTTAGCAAATGTTACCCTATACGGTTGTATGTTATTGACACTGAGCTTTTATGGACTTGATCATAATTTTATCTAATGGCAGTACACATTTCAAACCTGGCTAAATAAATGTTTAGGATACCAGTAAGTAGATATGGTTTTAAATGTGGCACTAGATGTGTAATTTTTACTTTTGTAATTTTCTTATGTGAAATGATAGATTTTCAGATGCTTTTGGCATAGAGTAGTGGAGAAGTCATTGTTAAGTTTGACGGTTTGTCTCTAAAGTTGGGAACGCACTGATACAGAGCATTGCTGCACATGAATAACCACCTCAGGAAACTAAATTAGGAACCAACTGCATCCATGCATTGGGTGACACCTCGGCCCCACACGAGTTTGAATGGAATGGAATGGAACAGTGTGAGTGGGTTTTTTTTTACAGAGGCTGGAGTGCCAAACCTCAAGTTCTCCCTGCAAGTTGTAGGACCCGTAGCAGGGCAGTATTAAGGTTAACATCATAACCAGGATGGAGCAATTGCAGGTTAAGTGGAATCACTTTTGGCATTTACATTATTCGAAGTGACAGCCTTTCTGATTGCCAGTGGCAATTAAGTGCCACTATTGTCCAACAATACATGAGTGTGCTCATGTCCATGACTGGTTTCCTGTCCTTTTTTTTATGTTGACAATCCTTTCAATTCTGTGGGTTTGAATGGATAAAACTGATATTAATGTAGCTTGCACAAGTTCTTTATAGTGCTGCATTTTATTTAATGTTTTTGAATGCAGATAATCTAGTGTTTAGCTTTTGTTAAAATTTATGCATGCTTAACTTTGTTTTCTGATTTATATGTTTATGTCTGTTTAAAATGTAAATAAGGATTAAAGAAAAAAAAGGGACATTGACAGAAAATGTAAGCTGACAAGTCTACACCCATAAACACAATGGCACCGAAGCTATTTGGGCTTTGACTATCTCACCAGCCCAAGTAAGGAATGAGAGGAGTATGCTTTCAGCCAGAATTTTCAGTGAAGAGAAACTTTCTCAGAAGCCTTGAGGAACAACAGACTTGTTATTAATGTTTATGATCTTATGAATATTTATCCAGTGTAATGAGTCACAATCATCCAGCATGAAAATAATATATACAAATATATATATTATACAAATGCAATGTTTGTTCTTTGCCTGCCATATGCATTTTTTTTTTATTTAAAATTGAATTTTTATTGATATTTGCTCTTGCCATTGTTTTCTGCTACACTGTGTTGTTGTACCACATACAGTATGCGGAAAGTATTCAGACCCCCTTCAGTTTTTCACTCTTTGTTACATTGCAGCCATTTGCTAAAATCATTTAAATTAATTTTTTTCCTCATTAATTACACACAGCACCCCATATTGACAGACAAAAAATAATTTTTGAAATTGTTGCAGATTTGTTAAAAGAAAAACTGAAATATCACATGGTCCTACGTATTCAGACTCTTTGCTCAGTATTTAGTAGAAGCACCCTTTTGAGCTAATACAGCCATGAGTCTTCTTGGGGAAAGATGCAACAAGTTTTTCACACCTGGATTTGGGGATCCTCTGCTATTCCTCCTTGCAGATCCTCTCCAGTTCTGTCAGGTTGGATGGTAAACGTTGGTGGACAGCCATTTTTTTAGGTCTCTCCAGAGATGCTCAATTGGATTTAAGTCAGGGCTCTGTACTATATGTACTATGTACTGTACTATATTGTAGCTGCACGTTTGACTTTTCTACATAGTTAGAACTTTATTTGTCCCCAAGTAAAGCTCAATAAATAAATATATTGATAAATAAATATGTATACACAAACCAGAATGACTACAAAGGAAGAAAATTTTAAAACGAAAGAAAACTTATTACTTGGTAGTCACAGAGAGGCATTATGCAGTGTATTGTCATCTGGTACACTTCTTCTGAATGATTCATTCGCCGAAAGTACTCCATGTTCATAAAGGCACTCATTTTTGTCTTAATTCTCACCTTTGCTACGAACTCCAGGGGTCCTGAGTGCATGCCATAACTGAACCTGCCCTTTTAGTTTGTTGATTTAGTAAGCCTCTCTTGAAGTGATGTTACTGATCCAGCACACCACACCAGAGCATAGAAATTCATTCACACTGGCCATCACAGAGTTGTAGAAGATGTGAAGGATGTCACTACCCATGATAAAGGAATGCAGTCAGCTTAAAAAAAAAAAGCCAGCTCTGGTCTTTATATAGCTCCATTGTGTTACAAGACCAGTCTGACCTGTCATTGCTGTGAACCCCCATGTACTTGTAGGAGTGCCCCACCTCTGCAACCACTCCCTGAGTAGTAATTAAACATGGAGGCCCTTTGGTGTGGTGAAAGTCAATAATTAGTTCATTGGTTTTGCTGATGTCAAGTTGCAGACCTCATTCTGCACCAAGAAAATGAGTTCTTCCCGCGACTCCTGTATTCTGTCTCTCCACCCCCTTATCATTGTACCCCATATGTGCAGAATTAGCTGAGAGCTTTTGCAAGTTACATGACTTGGTGTTATATTTATAGTCTGAACTGTACGGAGTAAAGAAGAAATGTGACAGGACTGCTCAGTGTGGTGCTCCAGTGTAAAAGTTCTTGAGAATGACAACCTGCAGTCTGCCGGACAGATAGTATATTATCCAGGACACCCAAGCGTCATCCATCTTTATTTCTTTGAGCATAACCCTTAACAAGGATGACTTGATGGTATTAAAGGCACTGGGGAAATAAAAAAAAAAATACTCCTGACAGTGCTGTTACTTTTGTCCAGGTGAGAGTAAGCCTTGTAGAACAGATAAATAATTGCATCCTTCATTCTAATCCATGTCCAATAGCCAGACTGCAATGGGACCAGGTGGTCTACCTCAAGAGAACTCTTAGTGTCCAGGACCAGCCTGTCAAATGTCTTCATGATTTGAGATGCCAGTGCCACTAGCCTGTAGTCATTAAATGAAGAGGTGCCTGCCTTCTTTAGAACAGGAATAACACTGGATGTGTTCCACAGCAGCAGCATTTTCTGGAGGCCCAGGGAATCAACTGACTAGGTGACAGAGGACACCAAACATTTGGTCAGCATAGGCCTTAAGAACGTGAGGACTGACTCCATCTGGTCCTGTGTCTTTTTCTGTGTATAGTTTCCTTCGTTGTCTCCTCACTTAGTCTTCAGTTATGGACGGCAATTATTGATGGTCAGAAGTGGATTTTTCACTGGCCATTCCTGGTTTAGTTATAGAGGAGTTATTGAAGCAGTAGGGAGTGTTGGGAGTCAGGTCATTAGAAGAAGATTACCAGTAACACTATCAATAAATAATATTGAACTGTAAGACATAATGACAATACATTTTATGTATGTATATAGTGTCCTTGAGGTCAAGCTCTAGTGGTGAAACATGCTTGCTGTGGACTGCATCTTGTCTGTGCTCACAAACATTACCTGCACTTAGCTATTGCACAAGACCACTAATATAACACATAAGCATTGCCATTCTTTTTCATCTTCCCAGTGTTTAATCTTAAAGTCATATTCTTGCAGAAAATTCAACTACTTATCTATTTGCCCCTCTTGCTCACGGAAATTAAATAATTATGTCCATTAGATGTGGATTATGCACAAACTGAAAGAGGAACCATATAGGTGGTGAAAGAAGTGGTGGATGGTGTGCACTACTGCTAGAAGGACTTGTATGCACATTCAGTAGTTACTCTTTGCTAATATAGTACACAACTACCTGCCCATTCAGCTATTCTCTCTGTGGGGGAACATAGTCTTTAGTCCTGTACCATTTGCATCATCATCCATAATTAACACCTTTTTTGAATGGACATCTCTTTTTCAATGGTGAAGGTAGTGTTCAAGGCTGGCAAAGTTCCTGACAGATCAGTGATAAAATGAAGGCAAAACCCCAACAAATCAAGTTGGCCATTGAATGTTATTACTATGTTGCCAGTCTCTCATAACAGCCACTCTAGCAAGGTTTGTTGGTGACACCAGTTGGCCCATCCATATGCCCCCAAAATGCCAGTTCTCCACATAGTGGCTCACATTTTTGGAGTTAAGCTATTATAAGACCTGCTTGTCTTGTACACTCCAATACTCTGCGGAGGTTCCAGTGAGCTGCCTCTAAGCCAGAAGCATACACCACCAAATACGTCACATTCCCTCTAGTGACCAAAAATGGTGGTACTACATTAAACAGATGTCATGGGTTCAAACATACAATCTCCATGCCCAAATGAGTTTTGAGGCATGCCTGTTGAAAGAACTCTTAATTTCAAATTAAAGTTCCAGAGGTCTAAAACAGAGCCACCCAGAGAAACCATAGGTCTAAACCAGGGCCACTCAGAGATGCTCTCTGTGCATTGTCAATTCTGAGGAGAGGATACAGATCTTTCTGAGTTATGCTGTTCTGCTGATGTTAGGCTATGCAAAGCCCATAAGACCCATACTTCTTCACAGCGGGATCTTTACAAAGCACTGCTAGATTATTCAATGACTGCCGCAGAAAATCTAGGCCCAAGATGCAGTCATCAGTAATATCTACAAACGAGTACAGATACTGAGCTTTGCTATTGGTAATGCCAATAGTCAAAGTCTGTGGGCCATACATTGAAGTTTGCTAACTGGTGACAGTCCAGATGCTCTGCAGTTCACCAACCAGTGGACTGTTTAGCTTTCCTTCCTTGCTAAGACCTTCTGTTGAATTATTGAAGTAATATATCAATAACATAAAGGCCACTGTCCTGATGAAAACATCCCACTGTCCCACCTAACCTTCTCACGTATTTGTGCTGTGGCAGTGTTCTATTGTGGTGTCTTTCCCTGCTTTCTCTAATGTTTTCTATAAACATCTCTATTTTTTGGGGCTGGTTTTAAGCACACTGGGGAAAATGTCTGTTTTTCCCATGTCAGTAGCAAGCATTTTCTATCTGGGATGAGTCGTATTGGGGCAGACAAGAGGCATTGCAGTCATCCATCAGTCTTCAGATTTTGGCATGTTTGTGGTCTGACTGCCATGCTGAGCACCTCATGTGCATGTGAGGATTTAAAGCCACAGCCCCATGATCATTACTTGATGGCACCAAGATGGAGATGAATGTACCTTCAGAAAGACTTGAACAGCCAAATATTTTTGTACATGAACTTAGTGCAGAAGGTACGGTGCTTTGCGCTGCATTACCTCACAGGTCCCAAATTACCCCAGGGGCTTGCTGTGTACATCAGCTAAGTGGAGTTTGTGCTTTGTGGAATTTATCACCAAAACGTGTCTGCAGAGCTCCCACCAGGTTATGGAAAAGGTTATCCCTACTATATTCAGCATTGAGAACCTGCTTTGCCAGCCCTTGTAGTGCAACAATAAGAGAGCCCTGTTTCTCTTCTGCTGACCATTTATTCAAGTTCATATATACTGCAGACTGTTCCAGATAAGGCTCAAAAGCAAATCTTCCGTCCAAGGTATTTACATCCTTTCACTAGGTGACAGAGCCGCAGTCATATGTGCTGGCTGTGACTGTAGCGTCATGCATTTTTCTCCACCCTATCCAGTTTTTTCATTTTTGCAAGTGGCGGTACTTGTGATTGCTGCTGCTTTCCTCTTAACTCCACTGCAGCCTGTCCTAGAGCTTTGATGTCCTTATTCAGCCGCAAAAGTAGAACCTCCATTTTTTCCCCCCACTCGGCCAACTCCTGTGCTTTCTTTCTTTACCGAGTTGGATTTAGACCACGACTCCCTCCCATTGGCAGTATAACTGAAGAATGAGTTTAGAAACCCCAATCTGAAAATGGTAAGGCACCTAAAGGAGGTGTAAAAATTAAGCGATCCACTTGTTCCCTTCCACATTCTCTGTTTATAGAAAGAGCTGCAGCCTGCTTGTCTGCTATTATACTCCCCTTAATTGCTCCCTTTCTTTAATTTGATTGAACTTAAAGCTGAAATCCTGTCACTCTAGGTCATAATGTATCAAAGACACCTAATAAGGAAAAAAACATTACTCAGTCTAAATTCTGGCATGGCATGTTTACATTTTCAGTTAAGACAGTAATGTTAACTTCTTTTAGTTGTTCGTTTAGCAGTCAGAAGGTGGATGTTGTGCAGCCTGCTGCTTTTACTGTCACTTTTACGCAGATTTGTTGATTTGGGTGTTTTGAGTACTGAAATCTGCATCTCCTGCAGCTCTTCGTTATCAGCTCGCCTATTGTAGTTTTGATGGGGCGTGATGCATTGTTTAATTTGAATGAATATTTTGCAGTTCACGTCTTCACAAACATAGCTGGCAGTTCTTTCAACCCTGCATTGACTCCTACATGATCATCATAACTGTGAACAACAGAGAGCACACACTGCAACTGTTAACAATCTATCATTCACTTTTACCACTAGCTCATTGATTCCTTAGAATGCCAATGTATTATCTGATTTTTAGAATGATTTTTTTTTCTTGCAACAGGTTATGTTTATTTTTAACACATGAAATTTGCTGTCTGCACATGCAGCATGCATTTATGTGTCTAATAGGGAACTTTTTAGGAGACCTTTCGACACTTTATAGTAATCAGAAGCTTGGCCTCCGTTGGATCAGGTTAACAAAGGCACCTTTGCACTCCAGTTTAAAATCACCATCCCTTATTTAAATATGACTTGCACCACTTATAATTCTCTACCAGTTATACTTTACATATGCCACCATGTCTTAATGGTACTTTAATTCAAACATGCCTCAAATGCAAACAAAATTGTTACTGTTATGTCCTCTGTTTGGAAATTCTCTCTAGATAATAAAAGATGCAGACTGACTGGTCATAGAGTTAAACTACTGTCTTTTGATAACAAATGTCCCATATTTCAAAATCCTAGTTAAGCTAGATTTTATTTGAGTAGTCTAAAATTACAATTAGGTTTTTTTTTATTTCTGTGAGTTGAATATATATGCATCATTTACATTTTTCATATTCTTGAAAACTGCATAATTCAACTTAGTTGCAGGTGGCCAGAGGCCATCCTGGCACAAGTGCATTGCAGGGCCAACTCATACATGCTTTCACACTCAAATCAATTTAGATTCTACAGTTAATCTGTCATACATGTCTTTGGAGATTTAGAAGCAAAATCTGTGCAGACATAGAACATGCATACTCCACATGGATTGAAACTGGGTGTGAGATTTAAACCCAGGTGGATGGATCCATTCCGCTGTAGCACTAACCATTATGCTGTTACTGTTCTAAATGCAGTTCAGTGTAGTGTAGACTAAATGTTAATGACTTTTTTTTGTGTTGGTGCTTCAAAACATATTATTAAAAGAAACAGAAAAATCATAATTACAACTTAAATGCTTTAGTATTTATCTGAAAAAAGACAGTAAAATCTTTCTGTTGTTGAAAGTCTACAGTCATTGCTTTCTTTTTAATGGAAGCACATGTATCATTCACAATCAGCTTGTGCTGTTAATTAAATACTCCCTGTAGCTATCAGCTGTTAAAAGATAGTGGTAGTGTTTCCTTAACATTTTTTATAGACAGTGCATTTTGTTTTCTTGAAGACAAGCTAAAAAATGTTATCTTTGCATTATGCATATTTTTACTTTTTTTATTGTAAAAGAATGGATTTTGATATTATAGAGCAGTGTACAGGAAAGTATACAGTATGTGTCTTAGCTTTGAAGTCAGTTATCCAAAATTCCACCAGGTTTAAATGGTATTCAATTGACGTGTTCTTGGCTAAAAAATAACTGCTTCCTAAAAGAATTTTGACCTTTGACATATTTTGTTTACTACTACATGTTTTTCAGGGATGTAAAGAGGGGAAATGCACTGATGGTGGGAAGAAGAAAGGTAAACCAACCTCTGACCAGGATGGCCGTTCAGAGGTGAGAGTTGGTCTTTTTTTATAAACTTGTGTCTATCAAAATATACATTGTATAAGTACAGATGTTAGATGATTGAAGATTTTTATTATTACTACACAATTTTATTCAACTTGCCCTCTCTGTCTGGGTCAAAGTTTGTAATCAATTTTTTACCCACTTTTTTTACTGAACCAATTTCCTTTCAGTTTTTTGCATGCTTGTTGATCTCAAGTGACAATGCAATATTTTATCAGTTTGACCTAGGATTTGTATGTTCCTTGTACTTTTAACGGATACACATTTATATAGAGCTTTTAGTTTAGTTATGTTTGCCCTCTCTGTTTGTCAAAATTTGCAATTTTTTACCTTACTTTTACATCCCTTAAATGATTCTAAAAAATAACTCTTACAATTTAAAAATTTCTCCAATTGATTGATCAATTTTTATATGATGTGTCATTTTCTTTCCATAGTTAAGCTGGTAAGAAATTTCACTTTAACAAATGTATGCATTTTAATTGAATTAATTCATTCTTTTATTATTTATTTTATCTATTCTTATTTATTTTTAGTCACATGTGACCAAGTGTCAGTAGGGTTTTCCCTGTGAGCAAATATCATCTTTTTTTCATATTTCTTTAAACTAAGGACTCCTAAAATGTGCCAGCCATATTTGCTTCTTGATTTATACAGCTTATCTGTGACCTGCCGTCAGAAGTTTGATTGTAGATGCCCTGTTTAAGTGCATTAAAGGTGTATCAAAGGTGAATTTACATCTTTTTAAAATAGTCAAACATTTATTAAAATTAGTAAAAATACTTACATTGGGTGGCAAAACAGGCATAACTAAGACCTTTTGGAGTCACTGACTGTTGCAGAACAGTTGTGGTCATTTTTATGTATATATCAGGGGTGTTATTATTTACAAAATTCATGATTTAGTTTGATAAAGTACAGTGTTGTCACGATTTCAATACATTTTTGATATAGTAAAGCTGAGCTAACTTTCTAATTTGAAGATATGTGGTTTGTATTTTTTCACCATTCAAGTGGAACAAAATACAACTGTGTACGACATCTGCTGATTCACAGCAGCTCTGGCAAATGACTTGTTTCCTGGGCCACTAACAGCTCCCTAAACAACTCCTCAAACAGTTCAGACTTAACAGATTTCTTCTGTTGTGGTAATGATTCTAATGTCTCTGCTGTTAATGCCTCTGTTGAGGTGACAGGCCTTTTTCTTTGTTAGAACTCTGCGCAAATATAACTAATCAAAATATTAACATTATAAAATGTATATACCTATGAAATGCAATATTAAAAAAGATCAAGGTAAGTAATCATACTAACATTAAAATGATCATGTAATTGAAATATTAAATTGGTACAGTACCTCTTGTTCAGGTCAACATATTATTTTTCTGATACTTCTGAAACGCAAGGTGGTGCATAAAACATCCTATTTGTGACTCCAGAACAGAAATCACTATTGCATTCACAATATTTTTGCTATTGTCATTGTTCACAGAATAGTCACATTTCCTCTCTCTAGGTTCAGCGCAGTTACTGCCTTTTTTTATCTCTCTGGCCAAGTTTTCGCCAGCGTTACTCAACTGATTGTGTTGGAAGCATGTGTCTTTTCATTTTCTTTTCCCCTTTCTGCTGTAAGTTAGTCTTCTGGTATGATCAAGTAGTTGACCTGCAGTCTTAAACATCAAAAAGTATTGTTAGAGTAGAAGTGTGCGCTTTTGACAATTAATTTTCAAGTTCAGTTCAAGTTGAGCTTGTGCCCTTTCATACAATGCAGGGAACATCCCAGTCATTGTGGTTCAAGGACATATAATATGTTGTATAATCCTGCATTCGGCACTATCAAACAATGTCTTGTTTCTACCACTATAAGCATGTCAGCTGCTCCAGTGATTTCTTTATGACTGATTGAATCAGCCAGGAAAGTCTGCCAAAATACTGTAGTGAAACTTAGCTGTGTTGCTTCATGTTTTCTTCTGGTTCCACCAATTAACAGAGAAGGATGATTTCTATGTATTGTAATAAGAATGACCCAGAGACATTGGGAAGGTTTGGGGCAGCCACCCATATAATATTTCCCGGATGCAAAATTAATTAAAGAGATTGTACATGTTCACACAACTGAGTCCAAAACAGAACTGATCATTGTCTTAAGATGGCGGCATTTAAATGCTCGCAGAGGATGTGATGTCATCAGGGGCAGAACCGGAAGTGATTTCCCGAGAATGGTCTGCAAGGAATTGAGAGAGAGAATTGGTACCCTTCGCCACCCCCTGGTCCGGCATGGAATTACATTTATTCAGGCCCTTTAGTTGTCCCCTAAACACGTGTGTGTGTGACAGTATATTTAGTCAACATGTTTGTGATATTAACATAGGTGTATGTTACTGTTGTTTGACATATTTCTCACACTGTAACTTTACGTCCTGCCTGTTGATGGGCAGTACCACTTGGAACTTTAAAGGGAAGCTAAAGTGTTACCAAGTGCAGTGTTGTCTTCAGCGAAGTATGGTAGAAAGTCATATTTTTTTTCCTTGTGTATCTTTTTCTTTTGGGGAAAAGGACTGTGGGAGGTTTTTCAGTGGAAAGAGGGGCTGCCCACGCAATGGACGTGCTTGTTTAAATTTTTAGCACGCCTCACATAATTCAAGTAGCACTTATAATCACTTGTATTTTTTCTACTCTGTACAATATATTGTTTTATTCTCCTCAAATTTTTAAATGAGATCCTCTTATCAAACTAAACAGTAATAGCAATATTTTTAAACCCCTGCATGCATATATATCCGTTTGTCTTTACACATCATATTTCCTCATGAACAGCTTTGTACTTTGTGGCAAGAAGTAGCCAGTGAAGTAAAGGTAACAATTTGTATTAAAAGAATGTTCCACTTATTAAATGTACTATAGACAAGTTACTCATCTGAAGATTGTTTTGGTAATGTTTCTATTTATTTATTTTAGCTGAATCCTTGGCCCAAGTATATTGAAGACCGTTTAGCTCTGTACAACAAACTGAAAGAAGAGAATGATTTACTGCTTGCTGAAAAGTCTGCAAAAGAAAGTAAGCCTATCAAAGTCACTCTTCTAGATGGGAAGCAGATTGATGCAGAGTCTTGGAAAACAACACCTTACAAGATTGCTTGTGGTATTAGGTACAGTAGTGTTTCTTCTTTTAAATATTGTTTTATTAATTCGGAAATATTGTTTTAATATCTAGGAAATAGCGGGTTGGATAATGGATGGATGGATAAATCTAAAAACATGCAACTTAAAGACACAGCCCGAATCATCAGTGTGAAACTATAGACATCTTTTTAAATCGGAAAGTGACTGGACAACCTGGCTTTTTAAAATGGCATTCAAAATTCAGAAATAATAATCCAAGTTGATGCACCTGTACTTGTTAGTTTATTTTATAGGATTTGTATTGTTATAGTAGATCTTTTCCCTTAAGGTTTTACTTCTTGGTATGAACGTGGTCAACCGTATAATCAAGTACACATTTGTACAACACTCTAGGTGCGTGGGCCTTTTCAAAAAGGCAGCCCTAAAACATCACATGCCATTTTTTTTTTGTTCCAGCAAGCCCAAGAGTGCAGTAGGACTAGCTTTTTATTTTTAGATAGCTGTGGTGAACCTGCTGTGGGAAAGAAGTTAATGACATGCACTATGTATAAGGCAAAAATTATATTCTGTCACTTCTGTAGGTGCTGTTGGTTTAAATTAAAAAAAAAAAAAAAAAAAGTATGTTCTTTGGGCAAGATATTGTAATTGATTATAGTTCATTTTAGTAGTTGCAATAATTTTGAATGTTACATCTAATTTGTGATTATAACAATGAGTCAGGCCATTGACAAGCAGGCCAAACTCTATTGTGTTTAACAGATGAGTAAAACATTTGTCAAAAGTGTCAATTTTCACATCTATATGGATATTAATTCCCCAATATAGGTAAATCTGATTAAAGGGTGCCATACTCAGTCTGGAACAAGGTACAGTATATGGCCCTTGTGATTTGTACACTAGTTTTCAGTGTTTTTTTTTTTTTATAGTTTCACTGCAGTGAATTTTATGGTTACTGGTTATGATCCGATTTAAACATGTCCTGCTTTTTCTGTTTAATTTGTAGAGTTATTGTTTTTGTTTTATCTTAATGATTATGATTATTGTTTTATTTGACACATTAATGTTTCTTTCTTAATATAGCCAGGGCTTGGCTGACAACATAGTCATTTCTAAAGTAAACAATGAAGTCTGGGATCTAGATCGTCCACTTGAAGGTGATTGTAATTTGGAATTTCTCAAATTTGATGATGAGGAGGCCCAGGCTGTAAGTATTGGCTGGTTGCGACTTGCATTCATTTTCAGTTAACAGCACCTTTTATTAGTAGATTTGGAATCAAAGATCCTAATCTATTTATTTTTAATGTGTTGGAAAGTATCTTAATGTGTTTTAATGCAACCTGTTTTTGGTGATTTGCAGTTGTGTTGCAATTACTAATAACTTTAGATACTTAGTGCTCTAAGCAGTTCACTCTAAATGATAAACCTTTTTTCTCTTAAACTACTAAGAATGTGATTAACAGTTAATTAGCATGCATTGTATTTATTTAGCATTCTCAAATAATTTTAGGGAGCAGTGATAGCAGTAGCAATTGTTATATGTCTTGCAAATTACAAAAATGAACATAAATTATACATTATAGGTTTTACTTAAATATAACACTACAAAATCATTAGTTTTCTTTTACAGTTCTTTATCACAGACATGTTTATCCTTTCAGCATTAATGTGTGTTTTACTTACATTTCTGGATGTGGAAAACTTAAATATTTGGTAGTTAGTTGCCTCTGGTGTTAAGGTTTGGAATTACCAAGGACACCATGATAAAATAACATTAGAATAGACTGTGATGAAATAATTTACTGTTCTAATTGTTATACCAAATAAGAAAGGTAAATAACACTTTGTCCCTCAGCACACACGTGAAGTCCTACCCATAGCAGCTAAGCAAGCAAGTCATTTTAAAAAAAAAAAAAAAAAGAAATTGTGTAAGCAATTGAAATATTTTCTGATTCATACGTTGCCTTGGATAGTGATGTCTGAGAAACCTATTCTAATTATAACCAATGTTTAACAAGAGACATAAAAAGAATATTTCAGGGGTTTGAAGGTATATGAAAGACTAATCAGATGAAGGTAAATGTATATTGTTGGTAGGGAAAAACACTGAAACAGGTTTGGAATATGTGTCTCTTGATCAGCTTTTGCCCCACAATTTTATCCCTGACAATTTTTGATTTATTCAGAGCCATAGTCTTTGTTCAGTTGTTGCCTATATCAGTGATGAAAGACATGAATGCTTAATTCAGATTTAATTATTGAGCTTATGCTTTCAGGTTTTGCTGTCTGGTAAATCTTGACAGTAGTGTTAATTCTATAGTGATAATGCTGCAGTTTCAACTCGCCACCCTCTATTGTGTTTTATACAAAGATATTGCTGCGGTTCTCTTGCTTTCTGTTTGTTTTAAATGTGTAATTTTTTAAGGGACTGATGTACCTACATTTATGCTTTCTTAGGTGTACTGGCATTCAAGTGCCCATATAATGGGTGAAGCAATGGAAAGAATCTATGGAGGTTGTTTATGCTATGGTCCACCTATTGAGAATGGATTTTATTATGATATGTTCCTTGATAATGAGTATGTGCTTTATTTTGTTCTTCTTTTTACATCACATGAAGACTGCACAACAATCTACTGTACAATTGCTTTAAAATTAAAAAATGAAAAAATGTATTTAACATCTAACACTTTGTAAAATGGCATGCAAATGGTGGCTTTAAATTGGCCCAGTATGATTGTGTGCAGCTGTACAGTACATTGGATTAGCAAGCCATAAGGATGTAGTTCCTATTGTGTGCCCGATATTTTTTGATTAGGTCTTGCTTTACATTACTCATTAATGTGGAAAAATGGGTTCAGCAGATAAATAACAAAAGTAAAATTATCATTAAAAAGTTCAAATGTTATCTTTTGACATATTTTCTTAAAACATTCAAAAGTGATTTACTGCTTAAGTATGTATTTGTTCCTAAGCATTATGCAATCTAATGTGTTTATTAATATATTTCTGTAATTTAAGCATTAGAGTGAACTATAGCTCTTTTTTAATTGTGTAAAAGAAAAAAAAACCCTAAAAATATCAATAATTTCAATCAGAATTAAATAATAGAAAATGCTTTCTGAGAGTTTTTTAAATTTTTTTAATTTTTTAAATATGAGTTGAGAAATTACTTCTTTTGTTACCTATTTTGTTATATTCACTTCAAACACTAATCCTGAAATATTTTACAGCTGTGTGTCTAGTAATGATTTTCCTGCCATTGAAACACTCTGCAAAAAAATAATAAAAGAAAAACAATTATTTGAAAGACTTGAAATTAAGAAGGAAACTCTGCTTGAAATGTTTAAGGTGAGGTAAAACTATTTAATGATTTTGTGAATTTCTGTATATATTAAAGCACACATCTCAAAAGCATTTTTTTTTTAACATTTACAGTACAATGCATTTAAATGTCGAATTTTGAATGAAAAGGTCACCACCCCAACAACTACTGTGTACAGGTAAGATTTTTCTTTTCTTCATCCAGTGAAACGAATCATCCCCTTGAAACACAAGATAGTTTGAGTATTACAGCAAGTATGCTGCAATGTTGCTTTATACTAAAGATAAGTCTTAACCTTTCTAGTACATAGATGTCAGATTCAAGTCACATTTGCTGTCACTGTTGTGTTTGGATAAATTATTAACTCATTTATTAGGGCAAACAAAAGATGGTTTTAGTCACTCTGCATTCTGTACAGTACTTGAGTCATGGGAAAACAAGAATAAGAAGGATGGTAGAATCTTTCATACATAACTGGTGAAGTTAATGAATCCAGTTGATTAGTCGTAGTTTAATTAATTTTGCATTTAAAGTTTCCTGGTTTAGTTATCTGATGTTTAATATCATTTTTGTAGCCTTCCTATTTTCATCTTTTTCATAATCTCTTGGGTTTAGAGCTGGGGTAGGCAATATTGGTTCTGGAGGGCTGCAGTGGCTGCAAGTTTTTGTTCCAGTGCAGTTTCTGAAAGAGAAGTCAATTATTGTCAATGAAGCACTTATTGCTTAAGTAACATTTTTCTGCTTCATTTTAGTGGTCTCGCTTGTTATAGTTACCCACTCTTAATTGCTTATCTCAGTCTTAAACAGCTGTATTCAATGTGTTTAATGGCTTCTTATCTCTCTATTATAAAAACAAATCCTGGAAAGGAAAAACAGGGAGATGAAATGTGATCTTCTCGGAAGACACTTTAAAGACAAATAAGAGCACGGCCAGTAAAACACTCAGTCGTGTAAAGGCACGTAGCACACGCAGATCCTGTGCTCTTCACACATATAAAGCGTATAAGGACAATACGTTCTAGATAAAACGTCAACGACTAAGCAAAGAAGAAAGAGCAGCGCTGAGAAAAAAAGGCAGATAAGACATTCTGAAAGCAGTGAAATTCGAAAGGCTCAAACAAACGATGGCACAATACACATACAGAGAAAGGTAAAGAATATGAAAGCAGTAAAATTCGAAAGTATTGTAGCATCCCAGCCAGGTTGAAGCCTTTTTTGTTTTAAGTGACTGTTAGGTCCGATTGAAGGAGGGAGGAGTACAGCACAGAAGATTGATATCGGGGTGTTGATTGATGCGGTAAGTGGGGGAGGGGGCGAGACCCGGATGATGAGGGGTTGGAGAGGGTGCTAGAAAGTTGTGTTTGGGGTTACGAAGTAGGCGATTGTTTAAGTAAAACTTTTGTGACACTTTATTATGTCAGTCGCTAAAGTATCAAAAAAAAGATAGTAAAGGTCGCATTAGCGAAAACAAAAGGAAATTAATCATCAGGACCAGGTGTAATTGAAAAAAATAGCAGGACAAAGTGAAGTCAGAAATAAAAGGCAAAGAGCGGAAAACAAAGTCTTTTGGCCTTTGCATCATTCAATGCACAAAATGTAGATTTTAGATTTACACAATAATGGACCATACGCTATGAGAATCTGTGGTCCTGCAACAGTTAAAGCAACGACAAGATTAATTTAAAAAAAAACACAATTCGGTCAGGTGTATATTTATGATCATGGAGAAGCGATGCAAATTTTAACAGGCGACAAGAAAGGTAATGCATATATTCCACGAATAACATTGGACACCAAAGGAGATCTTGATATGCCATTCGTATTAGAATGTTTACAGTTTCCCATGAGAATAACTTTTGCTATGACAATTAACAAATCATAGGAACAAACATTAGAAAATGTCGGACTATTTATTAGAGAAACAGAAACAATATTCACTCACAGGCAGTTATACATTGTGTTGTCACAACGTGTCTCCAAAAACTGAGTCAAAATTCAATGCGATCTTGAAGAAAAGGTAATTCCAAATATTGTTTTTAATGAAGCTCTAAAGTAAAAGTGCAAATAATGAAATTGAAACAATTTCAATGAAAAAAAAAAGCTTTTAAAATTGTATATCCGATTAACCAAACACAGGGGTTGGCGAATGAAGCGAGCAGGGGGCAGAGCCCCCTAGTTAGCAATAAGATGCAAATGATAAAGCCAGTGGACCTCTGTCTAGCTTGTTTGCATTTACACATATGTGGATTCATCATGCACAATTTGATTTAATAAAACACTCAAGAGAAAAATGTGACAGACTGAAAATTATTCGTTTTAGGCTTCAAATCATTTGGATGATTTCCTTTGGAAAGGAGAAAAAACTACGCGATACAAACATTACATTTCAGATTAACAAGCCATAAAAGTAAAGATGGTCTGAGATTGGCAAGGATTGGTTTCTAAATAAACAATTGGGTTGGAACAAAAATCTGCAGTCACCGTGGCCTTCCAGGACTGATATTGCCTACCCCTGGCAGAGAAAGGAATAATTGAAATCTTTAACATTATGTACAGTTCTTATTTTATAAGTGGCTTGTGCCCTGCCATTATGATGGACAGATATGTGAATAAGAGTCAGATTTCTTAGTTTTCCTTTAACAACAGTATAGTTTCTTTGACAGTAATATGAATAATTGTTAACATTTGCAGTGTTGGACATTGCAGAAAAGTTCTGAGGTGTGGTTACCATAAGCTTTTTGCATAGTTATACATAATTTAATGAAATGCTCATTTTACTTTTGTTGCCCATTTATTTGCTGCCACCATATTTGCCTGGAAATTTTTTTTAAATGACATAAGGCCCTTTTTCATTGCACTTGTATGCTGTGGTAGTGATTCAAAGTAATCATTAAGAGCATTGGAGGCAGTGTTTAATGCATGACATAAACTGCCTTTGCCTTGCTTGCACAAGGAGTATGTTCAATGGGTGTGTTTCAAATTGAAGTTAAGTACTCCAATCCCGCCCTGCCCTGGAACTTTGTCCAAGATCTCTTCATGGTCCCACCCATGTTTGAGCACAGGGTTCCTCATCACTGCTTCCAGAACTGCAGGGGAGTGGATGGTTTCAGAACTTAGAGTGTAGTAAAAACTTGTATTATCCAATAGTATATATCCAGAAGCATGACTATTAATGCCAAATGGCATTGTGATATTTATATTGTATATACTTTATATATTTTTATCATTAAATGAACTTTTCAGTGAGGATGGATATTTTTCTGCACTACAGAGCCATGAGATCTATTTGTGAAAACTATTTTTCTGTAGGTTGGCTCCAGATGGCCAAGAATTTGTCAATGAGTCAATCTGGGACATGTGACTTAGAAAGATAGGTATTTATGCCTTTTTTGGCAGTTACCTGTACTTTTGTCTTTTTCTAACAGTCACAAATGACCAATTCAGCTGTGATTTGAATTCTCTTTTTAATTTTGCCTTTCTGATCAAGGTTGTTGTTTTAGGTTTATTTAAGCAACAATTTTTAAGCTTCTGGTTACATTGGACAACATTCTGATCACTAGGAAGAAATGTGTACACTTAAAATATCATTTTGCAGGTGTGGCCCATTAATTGATCTGTGCAGAGGGCCCCATGTGAGACATACTGGGAAAATAAAAGCAATGAAAATACATAAGGTGAGGCAAAACCAAGCTTTTAATTATATCCCAGTTCTGTCTAAATAGCATTTAACCTCCTTAGCGTTACATATTTTCTCAAAAAACACGTAAAAAGTGTTGCATTTTTTGGCTTGAAAAAGTATTTTTATTAAATCCCATCTTTCTACTGTAAAACGTGCCAAACACTAAAAGTACAAAGTCAGAAGCTTAGAAAGTATAGTAGTGATACAAATAATAATATGCAAGTGACGCAATTTCAGATTCACCAGAATCTCTTTCGATTTCACTGACCGTTTCAATCGCACTGCCTGAAGACAGATTCACCTTGATATCATTGCAAATAAGATGCTTTTCTTACGAGTAACACTTGGCACTAAAGCTGTTGGTACATTTAAAACCCGAGTGCCAAGTGACACTAAGATCTAACACTAAGGAGGTTAAAAAAACATAAATATGATGGTGGCTATTGTGAATGTTTGCTATAAGCAGGTTGAACTAATATATTTACCATATTATTACATGAAATATAAATTGCAGTTAGGGCAGTTAATAGTTTTTTGTTCATCATTGGAGCTATATTATTTTGCATAAGTACACCCCATGACAATAGGAATAGGTGATATAATTTGGGGGAGAAAAATGAATATTTGACTTTTAAATAACTGATTTAATGAATATTTAAAATATATTTCCATGTAGGAAAGTATCACCCCCTTTGTCAGAAACAACCCAAAGCCGGAATGACCTATAACTGTCTACCCGCCTTTACCATTGACTGAGAGAAAGTTTTTCCAATTCCTCCATCTAGAATTCTTTTAGTTGTATGATGATTTTTTTTTATTTTTTTATTTTTTTTTGCTGTATCTTGTATAGTAAATTTCAAATCCTCTGTAATCCTAATTGTAAGTATTTGAGGTAGTGATAAATGTAGGAGTGCACCTAGTTTTCTCATATGTGAAACATTAATATTTATATTTCATTTACGGTTACATTTATTTGCTTAGCAGATGCTTTTATCCAAAGCGACTTACAAAAGTGGTAAACAATCGAAAAAACATTAGGCTACGGCCTGTTTGTTCAGCAATTGTAATAGGACAGGAAACAAAATTTGATTGCTACAAGTGAAAAGATGTAATAACTCCGACATTTACAATCAATAAAGCAATTGCACTTAAATAGCCAAGACTATAAAGTATTGCAGTGCAGTGTTTTTTTATTATTATTCACAAAACAAATGGTTTTTCAGTTACTTCTTGAATACATTGAGGGAATCGGTAGTGCGGATCGAGGTGGCCAGCCCAACTAAACCACAAGCAAAATGAGTCTGGATTGAATTCAGTTTTGTGTTTTCCTGGTTATGAAGGTTGTAAATACTTAAACCAAAACTTTTTTTTTTATTTTTATTTTTGGCATTCTATGAATTTACCTTTTTAATTACACTGTAATATAGAGATGGCTTTCAAGATACTACAACACAAAAACACAGGTTTAATTTGAAATTGTGAAGATACGAAATAAGAAGTCAGTGTTAAGCAGTATGATTTTCTCTAAATCACAAAATTGTTTCTTACAAATGCTTTCCACAGGAAAGATTTAGGCTAATATTGTCAATAACGTTGTAAAGTTTACTCCCGAGTAGTTTCAAAGCAAAAATTTCATTTGAATTTTTGAGTTGGTTAAAAAAAATTTTAATCTTTTTTTATTACTGCAAATTAATTGTTTAATCTTGAATATGCATCTGAATGATCTTGTTCTACTTTATTAAATCACCATCTTTGTAACTTCTTTTTGTTGATTATTCACAATTTCTGCATTTCTCTTTTTGCTATACTTTGCTTGAATCCATACCCCATCTAACTGGTCATGAAATATTAAAATTAAAGAACTCTTCTACTTACTGGGAAGGAAAAGCTGACATGGAGACTCTTCAGAGAATTTATGGAATTTCCTTCCCAGATTCTAAAATGTTGAAGGAATGGGAGAAGCTCCAAGAGGAGGCAAAAAACAGAGACCACCGGAAACTGGGAAAAGTAGGTACAACATACAGATCTGTAAAAAGTGTGAATTATAATAATCGTATTAAAGGTGTTACACAATCTGTTTTTTGCTGATTTCTTCTTGGAATTAAAAATATGATATTCAAAGTCTTAAATTACAACTGCCTTGATTGTCAACAGCTTTTATTATTCTAGAAATGGAAAAAAAATAGGCAGTCGAGTTAAGCAGCCTTTACAATGTTAAGCTCTATGACTTGACTCTGTAGCCACTCTGGGCAAGAGCACACAACTTTGGGCGGTGAATTGTTTGTGAAGCTATACTAATCACAAAAGGTATACATAACTCAGTATTTATTTTAAGTCAGTTAGTTTAACTTAGACTAATGTCACCTCCAGAGGTGGGTGGTAACGACTTACATTTACTCTGTTACATTTACTTGAGTAACTTAACTTGAGTAGTTTTACTGCACCATACTTTTTACTTTTACTTGAGTACATTTGTAAAGAAGAAACACTACTGTTACTCCGCTGCATTGGGCAACACTCAACTCATTACTTTTTTCCATTTACACATTACAGTACACCATATTTTTCCCAGAGAGAAGTCGCCAGTGGATCTACTGCATGACTGTTTCACCAATCAGACGTAGCAACAATAATCACATGACTCCGTTTCACCAATCAGACGTAGCCATGCAGTCACATGACCACACACAAACTTCCTCTCTGCAGCCTGTGTGAGACTTTTTATTAATGCTGGGCTCCTGTTCACTGCTAAATGGTCACAGCTTCACTGCAAGAACCTTGAGAGCCAACTTCTGCTGAAGCTTAACCATCACTTCACTGAGTGAAGAACAAGCATGTTTTAACCAGACATGCACAGACAATCATGGTAAAGTGAGACTTTGTGTACACGCAAAAGCTGCCTTATTCTAATGTTATTTTCTATCAGCTGTGCTATTTGGAGGGCAAGTGTATGACAACGCCAGTCCCCTACAGACTCCCTCTTCCCACATAGTTATGACTGAGATGAGCTGACATATGAGGATAATTCACTGATGAGGCCAGAGGATGGTGGAAAAAGTGCTCAAGTGCTTTTATTAAAAACCATTCAAAACAAAAGTAAAATCAACAAAAATGTTAATGGTGTAGTGTTCTAAAAAACAGTACGTATATAAATCCATAAAAACATTGTTAAAAGTAAGGATAAATAATAAATCTGTTAAAATGCAGATCTCAGCCCACCTCTTTCTCATTCTCCTGGCTCACCCATTGCTTGCAGCCCTGAGGTCGGCTCTCCTCCCTTCTTCCTTTGCGCTCATGTTGTTGCACCTTGGAAGCCTAGGGAGGGCACCTGCCTTGCTCGCCACACTCCACCTGAATGTTCAGTGGGGCGAACTAGCCCTTAGAGCACCACAGCTAACGCTCTTTCATGAGGCCACAGCTAACGCTCTTTCATGGGACCACAGCTCGCACTGCTTCCTTCCTTCCTCCAGGTGGCCAGATCGTCATTCCCAAGCCTGCCATTCATGTCTCTTAACCTGTTTTCTTTTCCTTAATTCCTCCTCCTTTTTTTTTGTGCTGACCCCTATATATACACTCCCGTCTCCGTGTGCCTTAATTACAAGCCGCAGGAAGGCAATGAAGCAATTGAGAATGATCACACCCACACGTGCAGGTGCGACTCGCTCCAACTACCTCATTAACTCCCTGCAGTCATGCAGTCGCACTGGACGGATTTGAAACTGGCTTTTTTTAAAATTTTTTTTGGAAGCCACTGACCTGCTACACCACAGAGTGAATATGCAGAATTATACTGTCAGTATACAGTATATCTTGTCACTGTAAGTAGTTTGCACTGTTCAAACATACATGTTACCTACTGTAGGTATTGGCTTCAAAAGCTTTGTTGTGAAAAACTGAGATTTGGAACTTTGTTATTTGTGCATCTTTATTTTGTAAAGATGTTACTTATTTTTACTCTTTTTTTTTTTTTTATTATTTGGAAATAGCAGAATTTGCACATTATTTTATATTTTTGTCTGTCTTATTACAACATTTCTAAAAAAATAAATCATTTATTATGATCAAACAGTTACTTAGTACTTGAGTAGTCTTTTCACCAAATACCTTTTTACTCTTACTTGAGTAATTTTGTGGATGACTACTTGAGTAATATTATTTTGAAGTAATGCTACTCTTACTTGAGTACAATTTTTGGCTACTCTACCCACCTCTGGTCACCTCTTTTTTTCCCTTTTTTTTTTCCATTCTTTTCTTTACCCAAGTTGTGTGCTCGTGAAAACTTTAATATACTTTCATGATAGTGGATTGGTGTCGGTGTCTGTTCTGGCAGATAAATCTACATAAATAGTAGTCTAACAATAAAGCCTAGTTATTAATAACTAGACATTATTTCTTATCATGCGCGGCCGTGGCTAGGCCATTCACTGTGTGCCCAGCTTCCAGTGTGTGTGCGCGTCCACGGTGCCGTGCGCATGGGCGGGGTACGGCGCGCTGCACGACGTGGCCACGCATGCGCACTTCACCAGAAGACGCACACAGGGGCTTTATTAAAGAGGATTTGTGTGGGTTAACAGAGACACTAGGCACAATTATGTCACACACTAATTTATGTATGTGTACACCTATCACTTTCTAGCATTCAGTAAAACAAAATTTAAATGAAATATGGTAACAAAAAGCAATTTCTCAGCAATTACTAAAAATATACAGTATATGTATTTATATTAAAAATGATGCAGAGATGTTTCAGAACCTAAAACATCCTATCTTGATAGATGCTTTAGAATGAAACATGCAATTTGGGTTGGTGAAAATAGGAAATATTTATTTTACCTGCCCAAACTGTAAGTTAGATATTTTGCATTTGATTCCGACTCCTTCATATAGTTAAATCTACAAAAATGGTTTATTTTCTGTTTACATATTAAGAACATAGTAAGTTTTTTTTAAAAGTTCATGCACAGTATAAAAATAACTTTACACAAAAATTAGTGTGTGATAAACATGACTATCTACAGTAATTAGGATTAAATTTAGCAACATTCTTTTTATGTTAAATTTATCAAGATAAAGTGCAAAGGATGAAGAAACACTGTTCAATTTTCTTTGTAAATGCCTCTAAGCCTTTCCTTGAGCTTTCAATAATACATTCAGTACTCACATGCTGAATGTACTAGTTTACAGTTTCATGATCTATTCCTAAATTTTGATAACAATCTTGTCACATGTTTTTGGAGTACAGTTTGTCAACTTTAAGTTCAAAAAATTTTGTAGATGTAGTTATGGTGTAGTCTGATTGCTAGGCACTTTCTTAGAAATTTTTTATATATACTCATTTTTTGGTTTTTGGCCCAAGAAAATTTAGAGAAGCCAAAATTAAGTGTTTTTATTTGCCTCTTAAATTAGGAATTTTTGTCTTGTATGGTTTATGAACTGATTTGTTCTTGGTCTGGAACCCTTAGATAGATAGGTAGATAAAGTAAATCTATTTGTCCCAAAGGGGAAATTAGAACTGTAAGATGCACATACAGAACTGTGTTGCCAGGTCTGTTCCTAGGGTAGATTCTCTTGCTACTAAACAGCAAGGCCTGGGAGAGTTCATCCTGGAGTCGATGGGTGCTCTGATTAGCTCTTCATTTGGTGCTGTCCCTCAATCGCTAGTATGTGAAGCATTAGCAATTTTAAACATAAAATGTTAACATCACTACACACCCTCAGTGTAGTAAATTCTGTTATATTCTAGTTTGCTAGAATATCCTTGATACACTTCTACATTCAATTAACAATGTCCAAATGTCTGTCTTGTTCTATTTCTTCCAGTGGTGAGAGTTTTAGATTTAGTCTTGTCACATTACTTATCCAGCATTTTGTGATTTGTAAATATATCATCATAAATATGAACTCCCCATTAGCATGTTGTCTATTATGTGATTAATTTACTTGATTTTAATCCTGGGCCTTTTTTTTTTTTTTTTGGATGAACTTCTTGATCCTAGCTGTGGTTTCTAGCTTGTACGTATAAGTGTTTTTGCATTCTGTAATGCAAGTTACATCTTATTGAAAATGTACAAAAAAGTATAGCAAATATTTCACAGTAAATATTTTAATATCTTTACGTACAGTTAAGTGAAAGGGTATGTTTTTAATAATTAATACTTGCCTATTGTATAACTTTGTTGATTTATTTTCTTTCAGGAACAAGAACTATATTTCTTCCATGAGCTGAGCCCAGGAAGCTGCTTCTTTTTGCCAAAAGGAGCCTATATTTACAACACCTTAATTGAATTCATCAGAGTAGGTTAAATTTTACTTTTTTGTTGTTTATTGACTATGAAATACTGTGCATTAGTAGAGTTTTAGTGTTTTCACAGAAGACATTTTTTCCCTGCAGTAGTTATTTTGATTGTGAACATTGCAACTTTTATGATTTTTACATTAAACTTGAGGCAAGCAGCATAGTTACTTTTTTTCAGTTAGGTTGTGCATGTTATGTACGGTTAAGTTTTGTTTAGACACCGTTAGCAGCTCTTCCACCTATAGGTTGTATGTGTGTGTTTGTGTGTTTGTTGTGTGTGTGTGTGTGTGTGTGTGTGTGTGTGTGTGTGTGTGTGAGTGGTTGCTGCAGTGGACTAGTGTTCAGTCCAGGATTGTTTTTGAGGTTTTGCATTTAGTGCTCCTAGGATAGACTCCAGCTTAAAAGGATTCTTATGTGGGTTAAGTGGCTTTGAGAATATTATATTTTTGTTTTTCAGTAGTGTTCCCAACAGTTCCTATTATTAAAGTGTTTTCTAGTCTGAATGTATACTTTCTGTCAGTTAGTAAAAAATTTTTAGGTACTTAATATATATTGCAGAAGAGAAGTAATTTTGCCAAATGTTTCTACTTTTTCCTAGTTTTAAAAATCAAACTGAAGCATCACTATTCTATATGATATTGAGAAGCATGTCATTTTATTACAATCTAATTGTTCTGCAACCTCATTAAACTTGAATTTGCATTACTTAAAAGTATATTAAATAATTTATGAAAACCAGCAAATGTGAAGCAGTGTCTAGTATACTGTACAATATAAAACAGACAGAATTCCTCTGAAAGGCATATAGAACAATAGCCGAATAACTAGGGCCCAACCAATAATAAATATCTGGCTCGGGTATATATTGGCTGATATTTGGTTTCTGCCAGAGTATCCGTATCGACATAATCTCCTCCAATATTATAATGCAGAAACTCTTCACAGCAAAACACATTTTATTAAATTATTTTGCAAGTATTCGCATTCTTGGTTTTTAAATCATCTCCTCTTAACTGACAAGCACAATGACAATAATAAATTGACAGTAAGGGTAATTTTCACAGATGATGCCAAAAATCATTAGTTTGCTTATTTGTTGCCTTAAGTTCACAGGTTTCATGTTAAAATGTCATATTCCATGGTTTTCAACTTTTTCCAGTGTCTTCAGTCTGCCAAAATATGGCCACTGTACATTCTGTTCCAAGTGAGAAAGTGATAATTAAGATTGTAAATGTTTCAAAGGTCAGACTTTTATCCATTTAACAAAACCTTCCCAAGCTGCCTTGCTCACTGTGAATTTAGTAATTGTCAAACAAAAGGAGATTTTCTTCATATATATCAGACTGTATTTACATATGCTTACAAAACAGAGATGACCTGTTTTAGTATTCGTAATCCTTTTTGGTAATTGTTAGTTCTTGTTGATTTTTCACAAAAAAAATCTGTCTTTGCTTTGCTTTTATAGAGTGAATATAGGAAAAGAGGTTTTCAAGAAGTGGTGACCCCAAATGTGTATAATAGCAAATTATGGCAGACGTCTGGGCATTGGGAACATTACAGTGAAAATATGTTTTCTTTTGAAGTGGAAAAAGAAATTTTTGCTCTGAAGCCAATGAACTGCCCTGGCCACTGGTATGTTGTTTTATGGATGTTATTCTATAATAAGCATACTTTGGGGAGATGAAAACTAAAGAACCAGTTCAGGGTGTAAAGCATCCAAAAAATATTTTATATTCTGTATGGGGTTTTCTCAGTTTTAAAATGTGTATGCAACCAGGTCAAATTTGTGCCAAAGTTTCCCATTTGTTGCTTATCCCATGTCCATAGTGATAATTTATTTAGAGGTGGTTCAGCTCATTTATAATTTAAGTCACAAATTTTTAAAATGTGTGTAATATTTATTATGTTTTAATTAAATAAAATATAAGTATATGTTACTTCACTCAGTTTTCTTACATAGACAGATCTAAATTAATCAAATTCTTGGTATTTATTAACTTCAGGTTAAATATTTTGGTTATTTTGTTTTATTTTTCATTCAGTTTGATGTTTGACCATCGACCTCGTTCATGGAGAGAGCTCCCTTTGCGCATGGCAGACTTTGGGGTGCTTCACCGCAATGAGCTCTCGGGGGCTTTAACTGGACTTACCCGTGTCCGCCGCTTTCAGCAGGATGATGCACACATCTTTTGTGCTATGGATCAGGTATAGAAAGTAATAATTGGCTCTATTGAAAATTCATGTAGAATTAATCTTTGTAAATAGATTAGTTTAAAATCTAACCATTGAGTACAACATCATTTGTATCCCATTGAATACAACATCATTTGTATCTGCATATTCTGGTGGTCTGGAGTAGCATTGCTAACTGCTATGATAATTGGCTATACTTCCCGGGTGCAGCAGTGTGTTTTTTCCTCAATACAGCATTTAAGCCCCTGGGACACTTCACCTAAGAGAAATGTTCATCTCCAACACCAGACTTTCTTCTCATTTCCAAATAGTGCCCTTTGTAACTATGTCCACAAAGAAAAAAGTTTCTTGAAGAATGTGAGAGACAGATATCACCATGTAACACCAATGAATATTGGTTACTTAACATTGTGGTTATCTTTGGTGTACTAACATTTGTAATAAACATTACCACGTTTAAAATGTAATGTATAATGTTTAAATGGTTAACGTAACTGGATTAGAGTCCCATCTAGTGGTTGAAAACAGTAATTAAGTCTGTTTTATTTTATAAAGTTGTTTGTATAATGAAAATTCATTTGTTCATGATTTTTATTTTTTATACAAGATTGAAGATGAAATTAAGGGTTGCCTGGATTTTCTGCGCACTGTCTATGATATATTTGGTTTCTCTTTCAAACTTAACCTGTCTACTCGCCCTGAAAAATTCCTTGGTGATATAGAAGTATGGAACCAGGCTGAGAAGGTATGATTGCAAATATTTTCTAAAAAAATTGGAAACAAACATTTAAATACTATTATATGCTTTCAATGTTCAATTTGAAGAGCAAAAAATAATTGTCTGAGTACATTGTATAATGTCAAGTGTGAAGCTGTAGTTGCCAACTGATAGAGTAAGATGTCTTTGGTCAGGAGTGTGTAATAGTAAGTTTTGTTTATTGAAACAGAAAAATGTTTTTACATTGCTAGTACTATTTTTTCATATTAATATTGCCTTTATAGCAACTGGAGAACAGCTTGAATGAGTTTGGAGAAAAGTGGGTGCTTAACCCAGGAGATGGAGCATTTTATGGACCAAAGGTTAGCATCATGTTTTGTGGAGATAATTTTAATAGAAACATTTAGAAATGTATTTATTTAAGTTTGATAAGTTATTCGTTCTGGAATGGACTGTCATCCGTTCTCGGGTTGACCCCGGGTTGTACCTTTACCCTAGTGCTTCTAAGATTGGCTTATGTATTCGTTTCATTTTTCTTTTGGTTTATTAAAAGAAACAATAGTACAGAACCTATAATTTTATTTAAAAGGCAGCATTTAATGATACGTGCAAACAACAAACTTCTTGTAAATTTTGGCAGAATGCAATGAAAAATTTGTCGTGTTGGAATCATTCATATGAATAAAGTGCTTATTACCCTGTTAATGCACTGGAGTTTGGAGCAGAAAATGTGTGTTTATATTTTAATGAGTGTTAGCTCCTTGGTTATTTTGATTATTTGTGGAAATAAAACATCCTCCTTTGGTCTGTGTGAATATTGTCTGGGTATTCTGCTGTCCCCCAGCATCCTAAAGACATAAGAGTGGACTGGTTCCCTGTCTAAAGTTGGTTTCTACTTTCTGCCCAACGCTGCCAGGTTAGCCTTTCTTAGATTAAGCATGTTTGGAAATGTAGTAATATTTTCTGTTTGTAAATTGCCAAGTTTTGTATTTTAGAAATTAAGACATACCTTTTTGCACAGATTGATATTCAAATAAAGGATGCCATAGGAAGATACCACCAGTGTGCAACAATTCAGTTGGATTTCCAGCTTCCAATCAGATTTAATCTTGCCTATGTAAGGTAGGATTGTGCTTTTGAGAGCTTTTAACTGTTACAGTGGTGTGAAAAACTATTTGCCCCCTTCCTGATTTCTTATTCTTTTGCATGTTTGTCACACAAAATGTTTCTGATCATCAAACACATTTAACCATTAGTCAAATATAACACAAGTAAACACAAAATGCAGTTTTTAAATGATGGTTTTTATTATTTAGGGAGAACAAAAATCCAAACCTACATGGCCCTGTGTGAAAAAGTAATTGTCCCCTTGTTAAAAAATAACCTAACTGTGGTGTATCACACCTGAGTTCAATTTCCATAGCCACCCCCAGGCCTGATTACTGCCACACCTGTTTCAATCAAGAAATCACTTAAATAGGAGCTGCCTGACACAGAGAAGTAGACCAAAAGCACCTCAAAAGCTAGACATCATGCCAAGATCCAAAGAAATTCAGGAACAAATGAGAACAGAAGTAATTGAGATCTATCCGTCTGTTAAAGGTTATAAAGCCATTTCAAAAGCTTTGGGACTCCAGCGAACCACAGTGAGAGCCATTATCCACAAATGGCAAAAACATTGAACAGTGGTGAACCTTCCCAGGAGTGGCCGGCCGACCAAAATTACCCCAAGAGCACAGAGACGACTCATCCGAGAGGTCACAAAAGACCCCAGGACAACGTCTAAAGAACTGCAGGCCTCACTTGCCTCAATTAAGGTCAGTGTTCACGACTCCACCACAAGAAAGAGACTGGGCAAAAATGGCCTGCATGGCAGATTTCCAAGACGCAAACCACTGTTAAGTCTCAATTTTGCTAAGAAACATCTCAATGATTGCCAAGACTTTTGGGAAAATACCTTGTGGACTGATGAGACAAAAGTTGAACTTTTTGGAAGGCAAATGTCCCGTTACATCTGGCGTAAAAGGAACACAGCATTTCAGAAAAAGAACATCATACCAACAGTAAAATATGGTGGTGGTAGTGTGATGGTCTGGGGTTGTTTTGCTGCTTCAGGACCTGGAAGGCTTGCTGTGATAGATGGAACCATGAATTCTACTGTCTACCAAAAATCCTGAAGGAGAATGTCCGCCATCTGTTCGTCAACTCAAGCTGAAGCGATCTTGGGTGCTGCAACAGGACAATGACCCAAAACACACTAGCAAATCCACCTCTGAATGGCCGAAGAAAAACAAAATGAAGACTTTGGAGTGGCCTAGTCAAAGTCCTAACCTGAATCCAATTGAGATGCTATGGCATGACCTTAAAAAGGCGGTTCATGCTAGAAAACCCTCAAATAAAGCTGAATTACAACAATTCTGCAAAGATGAGTGGGCCAAAATTCCTCCAGAGCGCTGTAAAAGACTCTTTGCAAGTTATCGCAAACGCTTGATTGCAGTTATTGCTGCTAAGGCTGGCCCAACCAGTTATTAGGTTCAGGGGGCAATTACTTTTTCACACAGGGCCATGTGGGTTTGGATTTTTTTTTCTCCCTAAATAATACAAACCATCATTTTAAAAACTGCATTTTGTGTTTACTTGTGTTATATTTGACTAATGGTTAAATTATGGTTATGTTCCTGTTTCTTGGGGGTAGAGGCTGCATTGACAGGGATCTTCTGAGCTGCCTTCCTTTCCATTTTTCTTCAGTCCACCTTAGAATTTGCTCATATTCTTCCTGTGGTCATGGCTTAAGTAATAATAGCTTCTTGGAATATTAAGGGGCTCAGAGTAAATAAACATTTAAGTATTCTCAATTAAATGTGGCATAGGAGAACCCAGATTGTGTTTCTACAGAAATCCAGGTTATTGGCCAGATGTGTGGCCTTATACAATGGCTAATTCTAGAAAGCATGTAGTTGTTCTGATCCAGTGAAAACTGCACAGTGAAAACTGCAGTCCAAAATACTTGGCACCAACGTAGATGAAACCAGTAGATTATGTTAACACACTGACGGAATAAGATGGTGGATAATTGGCTCTCTGTAGTATTTATTTAACAATTAATCATCCAATCATCCTTTCCTTTATTCAAACCTAGCCAAATCTTAAAGTTAGAATACAATATTACTGTGATTTATTGATGCAAATGTCTTTATGGTACCAATGTTGGCTAAAATGGCTGCACCCCTTTTCCATATTTCCCTTGCTCTGCTCACTATGCACATTTGCCCCAGTTGGGTCATTTAAAGATCCTACATACATGTGGTTGGCTGCAAATGGTTCTACCCATTTGACTATAATAGTAACTCGGATCACGTGTGCAGGCAGAGAATTCACAAATTTGAGTAAGACGCATCTTTGGAATTTATTTAAATCCTCACATAAACCTGTTCTGATTTCTTACTGAATTTAATATGATTTCCTTGCTGAAAATAACGTGTGTGTGTAATTTAGGTCTACTTTTTGGTCTGTCAGTCTATAGTAGTTTATCTTCTACAGTATTCTCTCATTTTTACATTCCTTTCTACCTTGTGTTTTCCTCTTCCTCGACTCTGTTCTGTGGAGGCTATCCTCTTTGGGAACAATTGCTGCAAAATTAATCCTATCCTCTCAAGGGATTCTCTTTCTTTACTTTTTTAGAAATCTTTTCTTTACCCTAATGTCATTTGAACTGTCCTCGGTTCATCTGGCCCCAATATAGACGTGCGACAGGATGTGGTACAATGTGGACAGCATTGCATTTCTAATCTAGATTCCTAACTTACTACTCTTATTATACTATTTCTTTGCTCTGGGGCTTCATGTGTCTACCACACGTCTTTCTGTTTTGAATGAACACTAAGACTTTTGATCCAACAGGGGACCATCTTCTACTAGATAGTCTGAGTGAAATGGCACTGTTTTTTTTATATTTGTAATCGTTGATATATAGTAGTGTCTCCTCTCTTAAAATTCAATAAAAATGAATTTACCAAAAATGATTGTGTACATCTGCTTTTCTTGGAGTGGTAGGTAGCACTGCCAAAAATCACAACAAAATTTTCATTTTTACATTTTTTATTTGTATTGCTTTTGATGTTGATCAAGTCAATTTGCTTACTGATTTATTTTATTGCTTTTTTCCCATAAGCCCTGATGGAAATGACAAAACAAGACCCGTCATAATTCACCGTGCGATCCTTGGCTCTGTTGAGAGAATGATTGCCATTCTTACAGAAAATTATGGAGGCAAATGGTAAGAACAGTCATAAATAAAATATAAAGCTTTGAAAAAACTTGCATGTCTGTATGTACTATTCCCTCCACAATCATTGGCACTCCTGGTAAAGATTAGTAAATACAGTTATTTAAAAAAAAAAAAAAAGTTTACCTTTTGGTGAATTACTGTAATCTCAATTTAAAAAATGAGAGAAAACCAACCTTTAACTGAAGTAAATTTATTCTGAGAAGAAATAATTCCTCATCAACAAATAACTATTTTTTAGCAAAAACCACTTGGGCCACGGTTATTGGTACCCCTACATTTAACACTTTGTACAACGTACCTTTGCCAGTAAAACTGCATTGAGACTTCCAATGTATTTTCTCAGGTTGGAGAATATAGAGCAGTGAATCTGAGACCATTCCTTTTTAAAGAATCTCTCCAGATCATCCAGGGTCTGTGGTCCTTTCTTGTGCACTCTCCTTTTCAGCTCGCACCACAGATTTTCAGTGGGGTTCAGTTCTGGGGGCTGAATAGGCCATGGCAGAAGGTTGATTTTGTGTTCCTTTAATGATTTTTGTGTTAATTCGGACATGTTTTGGATCATTGTCCTCCTGCAAGATTCAACTTCAAACTGGTTTTAGTTACTTGACAGAGGCAGCCTGATTTAAATTTAAAATCTCCCAGTATTTCATGAAATTAATGATGCCATGTACCCTAACAAACATGCTACACAGTGGGGATCAGATTCTTTTATTGGTATAGTCATCCTTTTTATGCTAAACCAATCTTGAGTTTTTGTTGGCAAAAAACTCAATTTTCATTTTGTCTGACCATAGAACAGGTCTCCAATCAAAGTTTCAGTAACCTTACCTAAAGTCCAGTCACTGGCTTCTGTGGTCTTTTTTTTTTTTTTTCTTTTCTTACCTTACCTGACATGCCTTCCAAATTTGTTGCCATGGAGGTGGCATTTGATGATATTTTTGGACAGTTGGTGACCTTGAGATACTACTATATTTTATTTCTCCAACAGTTCTTTGGATTTTCTAACCTCTTTTATAATCATGAGAACTGCGTGTGGGGGCAGAATAAACTTGGGTTATTTTCCAGGCTTGTTGGTAACAGTTCTAGTTGATTTGAACTTTTTAATTATTGTTGTCTATAGATATGAGCCTTTTCTGGTGAGTAGTATTTTTATAGCCTTTCCCTGACTTTTGAAGGTCAACCTTTAACTTGTCTTTTCCCATTTTTATGAATGAATAAGACACTTTGGCCTTGCTTTTTATACCCAAAATTATGTATCACTGCTTGAAAGTTTCCACACACTCTGATTCATTTTTTAAACAACCCTATTTACTTGTCTTTGGGATAGGACTATATTTATGTATATTTATATATTGGTATTGGTATTGTTAATGATATGGGATAAATTTGAAATTATGCCTGTCATTCCACATGTAATGGTTCTTTGGAATTGGGGACCATTTACTTTTCAAACATCCCTCGTTCCTATTCAATCCACTTCTTGCAAACAGAAACCTTTTCAAAGATGTGCAGCATTGAATTTTTCAATATTATTTTCTAGGTCATTTTTATTCAAGTGTTTGTGTGTATATACTCCCAATTTCTGTCCATTTCTTGATAACTGATGCATTTAGCAGAAATAAAAAAGTGACGAAGAAGTAGTTCATGATATCTGAGACTAGATTAAAAGCTGTTTTGCTAAATGTAAATGATTGTCATGGAAGGACAACTTTGTTGTTTCAGAAGTAACAAATTTAAGTAATTCGAGTTGAGCAGCACTACAGACTGACACAAAGAATAGCTTAAAAATGACAGTATATCACGAAAACATAATTTTATTACTTTGTTTCAAAAGCATAGTACTAACTTTGTAAAGTTGTAAAGAAAATTTCCAGTAGTTTGTTAAAGAAGCACTTCCAGAAAGCTGTAGCGAAGAAGTTAACTTATAACCTTTATTTAAATGTTGCAAATGGCTTTAGAACAATCATATCTAGCTTGAACCTAAATGAATTTGTTTCAGATCTTATAGTATGAAGAATAGCATCAGAAGATGTTAGTGGTACCATGTTTGTTTGGTTTTTGTTTTTTGTTTTTTTTTTTTTTTATATAAGGCAAATGGTGTGGGTGGGAATTTTATGGTGTTTGTTTTTTAAGTTAATAGAAGAGTTCTATATCTGATCCTGTACCTGAAAAGAGGTTGGTATACCTGAATCAGGTTAATGGAAATAAGATATATAAAAATGTTAAATCTAGGACTTGCTTTTCCTTAGGCCCCTTTGGCTTTCACCACGTCAGGTGATGGTGATTCCTGTTGGTCCCACATGTGAAGAGTATGCACAAAAGGTACAGTACCTTTTAAATGCCTGCAAAGACAAGGTTCTGAAATGTATTTATTGTATTCCTTTGTTATTCTAGTCGCTTTTTGATATTTTTGTAAATTGTTTATCTAAATACAAGCTGCACAAAATAAACCAAACCATAAAATACACCAGTGTTTCTTATGCTCATCCACACTGTTTTTGCTAGCTCTGTCAAACAATAAGCCACTTCTTCAGAGGAAGACTGGTAAACTTACATAAAGAAATGCAATATTAAGAGTATTAAAAGTACCTATATTTTATTATAAAAGCACATCATATATATATTTTTTCAAAGCAAGATTGATTTAAATATACAAGGAAATAAATGTAATTTGGTAAAATGTATACATTTTTTTCTGTTACTTACCCCATATAGTTTGTAGTTTCCATCCATCATCCAACGTGCTACATCCTAACTACAGGGTCACGGGGGTCTGCTGGAGCATAGAAAACAGGAACAATAGTGTTACTTGAATTTTATGAACTACACATCAAGTCATCCAATCGTATGCTCCCTTCTTGTAAAATGTATATAGTTTTTGCAAATAAATTGTTAAATAAATAACTCCGGAAAATGAAAGTCCACAGACAGGAAGCTCATTCACATGGCATTAAGACAGGACTCTTGACCAATGAATGAAGGGTAGAGGCGAGTCTACAATTCAAAAGTGAGATCCTGTGTATAGGTGATTCCTGTTTGTGAACAACTTTCATTTTCTGAAGTTAATTTATTTAATATCTTAGCAAAAAATACATATTTTGCTCATTGTGAGCATATAAATGAGTAACTTGAATTATGCAACATGAGTAATGTGACATTTTTTTTTTTTTTTTTTCCTCCATGGATGTTTTTGTGTTGTCTGTTGTTGTGTATAATCTGTTCTGTCATGAATGTTATGACTGTTTCACATAAAAGCATGGTATTGCATTATTTTTTTCGATCATCACTACATACCATATAGGGGTAAATTTTATGGAAAAAAACATTTTTGGATAGAGTATTCCTTTAATGAATTCTAGAATGTAAAATTAAATCTTTTGACATTTTATTTAATTTTTTTCATTTGTTAAGAATGATGTTCTAAAGCAATTCCTCTAAACCAGTTTTACCAGCAGAAACTGGCAAAATAACAATTATCAATAACAGTTTAGAGGAATTTTCAAGGATTTTTGGATTCTATCAGTGTGGAGAATGAAGTCATATAACCTGTTGTTTATTACATTGGTTAACAATAAGTGTAAATGTTATATTCAAGTAAATGCAAAACATTAAGGAAAAACCACAATGAATGCATTTTATTATACATAAAAAAGCAAAAAGCTTAAGAGAGTATCATCTAATGTGTGATTTAAAACCATTTGATCTGGTTTTTGTTATTAGGTGCGTCAAGAATTCCATAGTGGTGGTCTTATGTGTGATGTTGATCTGGATCCTAGTAGCACTCTAAACAAGAAAATTCGAAATGCCCAGTTAGCACAATATAATTTCATTTTAGGTAAGCAAATATATTCTTTTCTACAAAGTATCAGTGTTTTTTTTTTTTTTTAATAAGCCAACTACCTTCAAAGAGTATTTCTTGTTCAGATGCACATGGCTATAGAATCTAAAGCACAGGTCTTTAATTTACAGTGCATATTATTTTTATAAGTAGCATTTTTTATAAACGCAGTTTTTATTGCTATGTAATATTAAGCAAATAACCACAAACATAACTGTATTTTCTGCTGTTTCAATTAGATCAAATTTTTAAATGGAACACTTATTGTGTAGTGTATGTTACAGTAATGCTCTTCAGTTAGGCAAAACAAGTGTGAATATCAGAATGAGTATTTTCTCTATTTCTTTTATAGTTATTTTAATAGCACTGTTGCAAAGCTTAACTCATTAACAGCTCAATCAATTCATTTTTTTTGGGTGGAATTTAACTTCATTTATCTTGGCAGTCTCCAAAGTAAATTCCGGAATACTTGATTGTGGTACTTAACTCACTTGCTTTTACATGTAAATTTAGTACTGGGTGAGTGGGAGTGTCCTTATAAGAGGAATGCACACCTATCTATGTTTAAAATTCTGCTATGAGGTATGTGTAGTCCCTTTAACTTGCTGTTTTCTCAATAAATTATAACATTTTATACACAAGCAAAATGTGTTGAACACACTATTCAGTTCGCCTGATAAAAGTTTCATCGTAATTAATCATGAAAAGGGGCATCTTCTGATATTTCAGATTATCTTTCTTAAAACCACATAACAGTGGAACCCCGGTTTATGAGTAACTTGGTTTACGAGTGTTTTGCAAGACGAGCAAAAATTTTTAATAAATTTTGACTCGATAAAGGAGCGATGTCTTGCAATACGAGTAGTATGTATACACTTTGTCTGCTGAGCGTCATGTGATCACAACTGAGCTGATGGTTCTTCTCTCTCTCTCTTTCTCTTTATCTCGCCCGCCCAGCGCGTCTCTCTCTCTCTCTCTCTGGCAATCGTCTCCTATTCTCCGTCTGAGTCTGTGTGCCTCACTCATATAGTCAACATCCTTACGAGCGTATACTGTTTACTACAGCATTGTGACTGTGTGTGTGTGCGCTGTGAAATGCGAGTCCCCATCTTGCTCCCCAAAACACGAAGCTGAGTCTCAGTACTTTAACACCAGCTTTATTCAGCTTGAAACAGCAACAGCGCTGTTATTTATTGTAGCGGGATCTTTATAATGTTCCTTGTATGACCCATTGACGACAGGCGCTTATAGCATGTCTGCGATCTTTTTGGATGCGCTTATACGGCGAACTGCTACAGCGCTAGGAGACTGCGATTGCTTTGGGACGCTCTTCCACGTGTCATCCCGTTGGGTGGAATCCCACATGTGTTTAGAAACTCACACCAGCCATGATTCTTTTTAAAGGTAAAGTGCAGGTTAATTTATATTATGTATTTTACTTTATATTTTGTATTAATCATTTTTATATGAATAGTTTTGGGTTGTGGAACGAATCATCTGAGTTTCCATTATTTCTTATGGGGAAATTCGCATTGATATACGAGTGCTTTGGATTGCGAGCACGTTTCCGGAAAGAATTATGCTCGCAAACTGAGGTTTCACTGTATTCCTCTTTTCATATGCACATGGACTAGAAAAAATGCATCTGCAGCAGCTGAGCAGTTTCCGCTGAGGTTTCATACTCCTCCACATTCTCTTTGATTTACATTAGTTTACAAATTTTAGATCAGCCTTCAAGTATTCCTGTCCACTACAGTTGGAGAATCGGTTCTAGTTTGTAGAGTTCCAGAGTCTTTAATATGCCAATGCCCAAGGTCATTGCTTGTTGTAACGTTATGACAACAGAATTAATTTTGATATAGAAATCTCTATAGCACCACTAACATTTGTGGTATGGTACCTCTTGAATTGTTGAAAGAATGCATTTCCTTATGCAGGTGACAATTAAATTACATGCACATTTCTACAGATGGAAAAGCAGAAATGTCACATACTACAATTCCTATTCCTATACAGTGCAGCTGGACAGTATTCACAGCGCATCACTTTTTCCACATTTTGTTATGTTACAGCCTTATTCCAAAATGGATTAAATTCATTTTTTTCCCTCAGAATTTTACACACAACACCCCATAATGACAACGTGAAAAAAGTTTACTTTAGGTTTTTGCAAATTTATTAAAAATAAAAAAAAAACCTGATATATCACATGTACATAAGTATTCACGGCCTACTTATTAATATTTGCAGCTGTTGTCTCATGAACATCAAGCTACATGGAGAAGGTCTTGAAGCCTTTACCTTTTACATGGTTGTCTATAAAGGTTTCTTTCTGATCTCCTTAGATGAGAATTTCCTTTCTCTGGTCCATGTTTAGTGTGGGACACATGATGATACTAAACAGCAGAGCAACTACTTTTCTCCATTTAAATAGGCTGAATGATTGATTGTGCAACTGGAGATATGCGATACTACTTAAAGAAAACAGTTAGTTTGAAAAATCTCTCTAATCCAGTTATTTATGATCTTTTCTAGGGGTACCAACGAATGCATTCAGGCCTTTTTAGAAAGATTGTAGATTAAGCAATACTTTGTGTCTTTTCACGCTTGCCTTGCTTTACTCAATTGATGTATCAGTGGAATGCAAATATGCATGCAGCAATGGCTTTTCATTTAATCACTTTTCAGGAGGCATGCAGCAATTTTTCAATGAGCTGTGAGGGTACCATCAAATTTGTCCACGTTTGCATATTAAATGGTATTTTTTAGTAACTTATTAAAGCAAATGGCTATTAAAAATAAGGATAACTTGTAGACAATTTGAAAATTACAGGAATTCAGAAAGGCAGTATTGGTGTACATATTTTTAATTTTTGCTTTTTAGGGTAATAGTCGTATCAGACTGCTGAGATGTTAGTTACATGTATTTAGCATTAATGTTCAAGGTGTAAATGTGTTTGTGGGGTAGGTATGTGTATATATAAATAACTGTCTTTTTTGCAGTGGTCGGTGAGAAAGAAAAGAGCAGTGATACTGTAAATGTACGTACAAGGGACAACAAAGTCCATGGTGAACGTTCAGTGAAGGAGTGCATAGAAAGGCTGAAGCAGCTAAAGACAACCCGTTGCAGAAATGCAGAAGAGGAGTTTTAAAAATACTACTGTATTTAGAGGTCAAAAGAATTTTTGTCCTTTTTTTTTTTTTAAATTTATTTGGTCTCCAAAGGTTTGTCATTACAAAAAGTGTCATACAATAATAATAATAATAATAAAAAAAAAATCATTATCAAATATATAATTTTCATGTGCTGCATTTTTTTCCTTCAATTTTTTGATGTTTTTCTTGATGTTACGTCATAGTTTACCATTTGGTGTATAATTATAAAATGTTCAAAACTCCTAATATAACAGTTTAAAAACCATGTAAAATTCTGTAATTTTCTATAAGAACAGGAGTTTATTTTAAGACTGCAAGACTGCATTTTTACTGCAAACAGTTTGTGTCAATCATGAGAGGTGATGGTATATAAATCTGTATAAAAAGTTTGCTTTATAAAAATACAACTTTTCCTTTGTTTAATGAAGTGTCAGTTTACTTGTGAAGGTTTTAAATTGAGCCAAGGGATTTAGTAATTAGTTGGGAAACTTGCAAAAAAAAATGCATCAGATTTCTTTACAACATATGAGCACTGAACATTTTTTTAATATTGGGGCATTTAATAAAACAAATAAAGTAAGCGAGACAAAATAATAACATATATGTTCTTCTCTAATTTATCTGCATATTTTGAATTTTACTTCCATTCTTTATATTGGTTATTTGATTTAATGGTTAGGACATCTAAAAAATTGTAACTTGTTTTATCCTCCAGGAATACATTTTCAGTGATTTTTGCATATCTGAATGTTTTTTTAGTTTCATGTTCAAAATATGTGCTCACTGTTTCTGAGGAAAAAAGTAAATTGTAAACATGTCACTGGTATTTTGCAATAAATTATCTGTCAGTCTTTACATTTGCTGTTTGAATTCCTAGGTTTCAATATACACTTTTGCACACTTTCACACTCGTTGATACATATTCAGTTTATCCTAATTGAGGTAAAAACCCACTGCATACACAGGGAATAGTCAGCAAATCTTACAAAGATAATTAATTTAAACTGCATCTCCTGGAGCTATGTGGCATCAGCACTAGCCACAATGCCAACCTTATTTATTCATATTAGGAAAAGTGTTGGCTTTTGGTTGCTACTTCATTTATACTGTTTGAAGGTTTTACCTTTAGATATACTAGTTTAGCCAGAGCAAAAAAGGAAACAAAATGTCTCTTTAATCAGTTTAATGTTGGTGACTTACATAAACTGCATCATATGTGAATCCATAAATATGGACAAATCCTTGACTAAGAAATGAGCATTAAAGACTTTTATAAACTAAATATGTAGACGTTTTCAGTTTTCCTCTGTAACTCCTTGGTTCTTACCTGCTGCATAAAACCTTCACTTTTCAGGGCACGGTCGTACCTGTATACACTATACTCTTTCTTGCACATCCCTCCAAGAGAGTGACGTGTCTTGTGTTAGTAGAACCAATGACACAAGTTCCACTTAGTCACTTTTGTTTAAAGTGTTCTCTTCATGAGAAACTTTCTTTAGGAGTTCATGTTTTGAATATTGCAGTCCCGTCCGTCAAAAGCACTTATACTATCTCTCTTTGTCTCTGACACTTCTCTTAATGACTTTTAATGAATTTAAATGCTGCATTTCTGAGTTGCGAAGCACCTTTAACAAAGGGTATTTACTGCCCACCCCATGCTACTTCGTCTCTCTCCCTCTGCTAGTTTATACATGTCCCTAGATCATAAGGCACCTTTTTTTGTTCTGCACCAATTTTGTTATATAGCATTCCTCAGTCTTGGTAACGATATGGTTTTGGAAGGGCAAATGTCTAGCTGCATATATCTTAATGTGAGGACTCCTTATGGACATCAGATGGTGATAAGTTCTGGAATCCTCTGCACACAGAAACAGTCAAATGGCTCCTTTAAATGTGTGGCTATTTGCTGGATTGCATTCAATATCAAAGCTTTCAGCTTTTAGTTAGAATCTAAAACTCTGCACAGACATGCTCTGCGTTAACATGGTCTCTGACCTTTTTAAAAAGGAAAAACAAAATATATCTGTGTATTCATTTTAACTTGCAAGAGATGCAGTATTTTAATGACAAAAATGTTCTTTTAATAAGAATCTTTTTTTACTGTAACATTATATATACAGTATGTTTTAATATAATTTGGTATATACTAGTATTTTGAAATAGGATTTAGTATAATGCAAATGTTTGTTTAATGATTTAAGCCATGATTGTCAATTACATTTAATGTATTTTCTTCTGCAATAATGCATTTTTTTAAAATATTTTAAGTAAAAACAGTAATGATAAATTACTGTAATAACTTTGTTCAAATTGGATGTAGTTAACCTCTGGAAATCCATTTTTTGAAAAATCACACTAATTCATAGTATATTTTTACTTTATCCTAGGGTAATAATAATAAAACAAATTTACTATGCCTAGGGCACAGTTGGGGACAAAATTGCCATGTTTAACAACAACACCATTTATTTGTATAGCACATTTTCATACAAAGAATGTAGGTTAAAGTGCTTTACAAACATGTCAAAGAAAAATTTAGAAGAAAAGAAAAAACAAGATAAGGTAAGAATAATTCGTAGAAGAGCATTGTCTTTGTATACAATATCATATTGTTAATCTGTAAAAATGAATCTGGTGATAAGGCCAGATGGCTCGGTGGACAGAGGGGAAAAAAAACTCAAAACTGGAGAGAAAAACAAAATCTGCAGGGGTTCCAAGGCCAAAAGATTACCTGTCGCCTACTGGGCATTCTACCTAACAAATGTGCTTAAGTCATTCCTCTTTGTTTCTAGTCTTCATGGACAGCTGGAGCACTTGCCTTAATTTCAACATCACAGATGGCTGCACAGTGGCTCAGTCAGATGGTGGTGGCAGCACATAGAAGAACAGGAGAGGAAAACGGAGAAAAGCAGAGATTAGTAAAGATTGCAAATCCCTGAAGTATTAATTCCTGTAATTATCTGCCCATATAGTCTCTTTTTAAAGTACAACTAACATGTAGCTATGAAAAAGCCAAATGGGGCTTTAGCATTTTTTTTAAGATGATGTTTCTGGGATACATTACATTATTGTTCTGAAAGGAATAAATATCTAATTAATGTTGCTGCTATCTGTGAGTAGGGAGCTGCGGACACAGTTTGGGAAAACCATCATTTTAGATTTATCATTGGAGCACATGGTACATGTTAACCTGTCATGGAAACCACCAGTTGTTGTTTGCAGTAGGCTTAAATAATTTCATGACAATAGGACATTTGTGTCCAGAGTGGTAAATTTTGAAAAATGCTTAATAGTGTTTTTCTTTTAGCATATTCAACAGGAACAGATGTCTATAAATTATGCCAGCATCACTGACATAACCATCAGACTGCTGCATGTTGTGAAGCACAAAGTGATCCACCCTCGAATTTTGCACAGCATAGCACATTTACAATAGCAACAGAAATATTTTAGAATTTTGTATAAAGGAGTCTGTAATCCAGTCAATAAACTTGGCTAACATCCCAATGTAAAAATGAGTATCACAATAAAAATAAAATAAAAAAACACAAAAGGCAATACATCTGTATAAGGCAGCTTTAGCCTAGAATAATGTCAAAGGTTGCTTTGGTATTTTGTTGGTTTTTTTTTTTTCCTTCTGAAAAGGACAGTGACACACAGAAAGACTACAGAGGGGTAACAGGTCTTGTCTGTGGATGGGAGGGATTATGCCCTGTTGAGTACGACAGAGCAAGAGTAAGGAAAGCCTGACTGACTCTGTTACTTTCTTTCTTGACAATGCACGCCACAGTGAATAGGAGAGAGTATCATTTTTTTTTTCCTGCATGTTTGCATTTTAACTTTAATTATATTAGTCAAGTAAATTGCAACTAGTAAATGAAACCAATTAAGAGAGTTTATAACATGAAAGTGTAATAGTGTTAAAGGGGAGAAAAATTCTTCAACTCTAAATTTATTTTTGTGGAAATAGTGTAATTTAGTATATAAAATTCCAGAGTGGTCTCCCCTAGACTTTCTTGTATACTCACATATGGGGATGGATATTTGAGGAGTAAACCACAAGACTGATTATAATTTTATATTATGTACATTAAAGAACCATCAACAATAAATCAAATTAATATAGTGAACAATTATTTTAAAAGTAAAATTGAATAAATTGGACTCTGCAGCTGCAGGAATAAAACAATTTGCCATGATAATCTTATTTTGGTGAACAATTCAGGTAAATTACCATTTTCATTTAGCAGAATAGGTTCAAAAGTTGCAAGAGACTTTTGTATTGTGTGTAATGTAATTTCATTTACGTAAAGCAAAATGTTCTCAAATATGCATGTATTACCATTTGAACGTCAAACAGAAAATTGCTATTATCTTGAAAAGTTGGCATTTTTCAGCAAAATGCAAAGAGACAAAAATTGCTTAGAATGTGGTTCTTTATCATAATATGATGTGAAATGATCAAATTTTTTGTATTTCTGGGGAAACATTTTAGGTAAAGTAGCATGCCCGGTTAGTGAAAATAGCTCAAAAGTTGGTAGAAATCTACGTTTTGTACCTAATACTTGTATACAAAATTTGGTTGATCCAAGTGAACGCGTACTCAAGTTATTGTGTTTACATACACACAGACATAATTCCAAAAATTGTATTTTCAGACTCTGGGAGGTCTAAAACATTGAGATTCATCAAATTATCGAAATCAAATTTTTGGAGGATTCCAATACTTTTCCTATACATCGTATACGAGAAAGTAAAAAAGAGCAGTGAAGCTGTGTCCTCTGCCTTGTGACTTAAACATGGTCAGGCCAACTTTAGAAGGCTTATTATTAATCTTTGAATGTTTTGTCTGACATGCTGAGAATATGAAAATATTGAGGTTTGCTATTAAACAGGGCCTGACATAATTAGAGATGTCAGGCATGCTATTTCTACTTATCTGTCTATTGCAACCCCCCCAGCATTTTGTCTCCCCAAGTGAGGCTAGACCACAATTCACGAAGTCCAGTTTCTCTTACATGTCAAGAGAAAGCATGACCAGAACAAAACAAGCTCCCCAGCAGTGGTACAGAAAAAGTTAAAATTGAAATATCTTATGATGGTACAGTCCAAACACAATAAACCTAGGATATGATCTTAAACATTACCAATACAATAAATTTAATGTAACCAATTACCAATACAATAAATACTATGTAAACATGATGTTAAACAGTTTCCATTGAAACTGAGATAACATATGATAGCACATTCCCGATACAATAAACCAAGGGGATGATGTTAAAAAAAACAGACACACACACACTGTAAATAACTAGTTACTTTGTGAATACCAAAATGTACCTATGTGCAATAGAACAGATTTCAACATAATAACTGAAGTTTAAAAACAAACAAAAAAAGTGGCCAAATAGGAAATAGAATATACAGTTGCGGCAATTGTCGCATTACAAATGAACCAACCAAGTTGCAAGGAGAATCTTCTTTGCCAGGACATGACTTATGATCAGGTTTGAAAAAGATATCGGGATTAGTCTTCTTGGCTCTTTTTCTACTTCATCTGGAGAGTTAAAAATGTAAAATTGACTTTCAAATAACTACTTTCAATTTGGCAGGAAACAAGAGGCTGTATCTGATTTCGGCTTTGTGTAAGCACTGTTTAATGCTGTAGAATGCCATGCATTTAGCAGCTGTTGAAGGGGAGAAATCTGGGAAAATATAAATGCGGTTATTTTTTAAATATAATCTCTTCTTTCAGCATGAGAAGTGACATCAAGTTTTCTTTAACCTGTTGTTTGTTGAAATACAATAAGGCTTCTCATTTCTGAGGCATTTGATCCACATATACAGTAAGTTGCTGAGTGCCCAGTTTGAAGACCTCTACAGTTATTTTAGAGAACAGTTCATCTATAAGTTTCACTGGGTTTGGACTTTCACCGTTTTCAGGTATACTTTCTCTTCTGATGTTGTTCCTTCTATATCTGTCTTCCAGCGCAGCCAGTTTATCACTAAGCTGTTTGCATTCTGATTTTGCAGCCTTTGCTTTTTTGTCAGCAGCGGATATCAATTGTTCAACTATTTGAGTACGAGTCATAAACTTATGCTTTACATCTTTAAGCTGAGCAGCAAGTACTCACATTTTACCATCTAACTTAGTCATATTTTCCTCTATTTGTTGATCAATTCTTTTTAGAATTTCCATAAAGGTTGTAGTAAATTTGTACTTAAACATTTCTCCAGGGGCCTCATGGATGATGCCATGCATAGAATTCACACTAAAACATGGCGTTAGGACAAAAGCGGAAATGTGCATACGCACACACACAAAAATCCAGATGCATAAATCTGTGCGTCCGCCAACTTCCATGTTCTTCTGCTCCATAAATCCCGGTCAGCGTGAAAAGTAACGCACATACATGCGCCTGCTGCCCCACCCAAACTCCTCCCAGAATTGCGCCTCTTTGAATATGCAGATCAATATAAATAGCCCATAAGCTCACTGTTCTGTGAATAGGCGATGGCAAAAGCACAGGGGAAAATAGAAGAATTTCAGCGAATACCAAGTGGAGGCAAGAAAAAACTTACTATTTGTTGGTTTAAGCAGTGGTATAAACAACAAAAGGAAGTTGATCGAGTGACATAGAGGGTCAGAGAAACTCAAAAGCTCAAGTTCACAAAATCGCACAGTGCCCAAAATAAAAAAGTTGTCAGATATCTAAGTCGCCGTGAAAAGGCGAGTCATAGCCTACTGTCTGAGTGTCATATGAAAGCTTATTAGGGTACAGAGAAAAGAAAAAAAATAGGGACACAGTGAGAAAAAAGGTTAAAATGTCAACTTTAATCTTGAAATTTCCACTTTAATCGTGTAGTTTATTTTGTCACTAAAGTAGAACACCATAAACTTCATCTTTAAATCGTTTTAATTTACCAGTTTCTCAAATCCCATCATAACTAAAGGAGCACATTAAATGCTTTGTTTTGTATGCGTTTTCTATGTGTGTGAAATCACTACGTGCTTCTTCAACGGGCTTTCTCTTCATCCGACTGGACGCAGAATCCATTACATCCATGATATTACAGCTCTCTAATAAATTAAAATACTGAGATGTATACTTGATTTCATTTTAATAATGATAAGAGTTAAAGCATGTTATTAAACATGGGAACACGGTGGCACAGTGATAGTGACGAGCTGGTGCCCTGTCCAGAAATTTTTCCTGCCTGCTGCAAGATGCTTGCTAGCACCGTGCACGACCTTCGATGAAAGAATTTATTGCAGCAGTACTGTCTCTTTCAAACATACTAACGTCCAATTCCTGTTCTTCCTTTTCTTTATCCAAGTAACCAATCGCCACACAATCAGTTGTGTAATAGATGTTAAGCCATCAGTAAACTTAGAATGCCGATTCTTCAAAACTTTTAAGGAATATTGAAATATCTTCGTAGTACATGTTTAATTATCCCATCCATCTGTCCTTCCAGTATCTCTTCAGCCCCAGCAAGAATACAGCACGAGGCAGGAACAATCCCTGAACTAGCTAGTGCTGCGCCACCATGTCCACACATGTTTAATTAATACTATAGATAATTTAAAAGATGTTAACATTTTATCTGTATAATGTAATAAACATATTTTACTGCATTTCATCCTACAAATGATATTGTCATCATATGTAAATACGCACTTTATAAAGTGGCTCAGGTTGTGCAATATTATAACTATCGCAATTTTACAAACAGTTCTACAAGGAGCACTTGATGGACTGATTGAGTGCGTTTATAGTTCTTGGGATGAAACTGTTTCTGAACCGCAAGGTCCATTTAGGAAAGGCTCTGAAGTGTTTGCCGTATGAGAGCAGTTCAATAGACAGCATGGCTAAGGCAGCGTGTGGTTGATGCTGTATACCGATAATTCTCTTTCAAATCAGCTGCTGTAGTGCTGTGATTCCACACTCAGATACAGTGATATAAATACTCTTGAGTTGTGCAGTGAGAGTAATATGGAAAAGGATGATCTACTGTGGGAACCCCTAACGGGAGCAGCTGAAAGAAGAAGAAGGTGCTGTGAGAGTAACAATGCTAAAGCAGCTATGGTATTTGGAATAGTTTGGCCATTCAGTGGACAATTATATTGTTACAGGTTAATTAGAATCAGATGCCTTAAACTAATAACAATATGCGGTTAATTTCAGCGTATTTATAAAGCTGCGTCAAGGATGTGCATATAAAAAAGAAAGGGAAACTACACAGGAACAAAAACACTGCTTTAACTCTGGGTGCCACCAGTTTGCAAAACCGAGCTGAGAACATGCATACGCCAGGGTTTAAGCTAGCATGAAAATGTGTGTGGCTTTACACCAAGTTTAGGTTTTATACATCGCAATTTGAGCGTGGAAACGGGCACAATTTTGTGCGTATGCACCGTTTATACATTATTATTATTACATCCTGAAGCTGTTTCTCATTTTTCTTGTTTTGGTCCTTTTATTTCTTTCCTTATATCCTTTTTTAAAATCACTCATTATATTATTTAGGTCATCCCCAAGTGCAGAAATCCTTACCTTTAGCTGGGACAGTTTGTTTCAGTTATCTTCGAGCTCTCAGTTGCGAGTACAGTTGGGGTTGATGCTGCTGATTCTCCTTGCCAACCTCTCTTGCAGAGCGTTCCTTCACCATCTGTTCCAGGTCAATCTCTGGCAGGCCATACTGTGAACTTCAGGTCGATTTAGACTTTGATGATACTTTAGATACCTTATGCCTTTCATTTTCTTTCTGAGCCCTTTGTTTGCTGCTCATGCTTATATATACTTGCATATAATGTAGTTAAGGCCACTCAGGTTGAGTAAATTCAGGATACCTCAGGATGATACTTAAAAAAAAGATAAACTAATACTCCTGCTAATGGAGCTCTGTCTAGACATCCATTTCTTACAACGAACGGGACAAAAGAAACCACCTAGTGACTGACTTCCATTCACAGCCTTGCATTATCATGCCATAAAACTGCCTCTGTTATGTTTCACAGATGATATGGTATTAATCGGACCATGAGCCATTTCTTCTCTTCTCCATATTCTTCTCTTTCCAACATTCTGGTAATATTGATTTTGGTTTCCTTTGTCCAAATAAAATTGTACCAGAACTGGAAAGGGTTTTAAAAAATCTAATCTGTCCTTCCAATGCTTGAGGTTTACCAGTGGTTTGCACCTTGTGGTAAACCCTCTGTCTTTACTTTCATGGAGTCTTCTCTTGATTGTGGACTTTGGAATTAATAGGTCTACATCCCAGAGTGTGTTGTTGGTTTGGCTGTTAGAACCTCATATTGAGAGTTCACAGCGACAGCTTCCAAATGTAAATCCCAATTCCAGACCTTTTACCTGCTTAATGAAATAATGACAAAACTGCTCCAAGCTGGCTATGAACAGGTTGTCAGTCAAATGTCCAAATACTTTTGAGCCCATGGAAATTGGGCAGCTATGCAGAAAAATTGCTGTCATTCCTAAACAGCTCATGCAATATTTCTGCTATATTTCTTTATATTTATATTATATTTATATTTCTTTTTCCGGTTTATTTGTGGTGGCGGCCTGCGCCACCACCACCTACTCAAACCATCATGATGCACCAACATTGATGGACTGAAAGCCAGAAGTCTATGTGACCATCATCATCAGGTCCTTCCATGAAAACCCTAAATACAAAGAGGACAGTTTGACTTATGTTAGGTAGATTGCCCAGAGGGGACTGGGAGGTCTCGTGGTCTGGAACCCCTACAGATTTTATTTTTTTTCTCCAGCTTTTGGAGTGTTTTTTTTTGTTTGTTTTTTCTGTCCACCCTGGCCATCGGACCTTACTTATTCTATGTTAATTAATGTTGACTTATGTTTATTTTTTATTGTGTCTTCTATTTTTCTATTCATTTTGTAAAGCACTTTGAGCTACATTTTTTTGTATGAATATGTGCTATATAAATAAATGTTGATTGATTGATTGATTGATTGCTAAACCCCTTAAATTAAAGCTTAAAGTCTATACTCCAATCACATAAGGATTGCTTTATTTCAAATCCATTGAGGTGGTGTACAGAGCACCGTCCAAATACTTATGGACCTGACTGCACTTCTCAGGCTTGTTATCTTGACTTTTGGATTTGAAGTCTTACTATAAAGCATAAAAGGATGAACTGCTTACACTTAAACTGGATAACGTAAGAGTCCTCTAAAACATTTTGAGTACATTACATGCTATAAATAAAATAGACAGTGTAAAAAGATTTATATCAATCTGATTTACTAATTAAATAACTAGTTTACGTCATATTATTGTAAATTTAATATTAGATCTTTAGGATTATAATTAAAAAGCCTTAAGACACATTCAATCTGCTGACTTATCCTCACAAATTGCTTTGTTTTTCCAAATCCTCTCTGCGTCTTGTTTTATGAGGTTTATTTTAGCGACATTTCTAGCAATAAAACTAATTGGAAGAGATCCTAATTCATGTCAGTAAAGGTTTAATAGTTTTGCCTGCTGGCACTTCTTTTAAGGATTTCTTTTTTTTTTTTTTGGCATACTTTTCTTATTATGTCACTCAAACAAAGCACAACTGGCCTGAGCACCACTTACTCATATATTAACATGCGTGAAATTTTTTAATTCATTTGTGGCATAATTTGTATAGATAGGAATTTGTAGTTTGCAGTGATCAGTGATGAGGTGAAAAGTGGAACAACTACAGTGACAGCATATTCCACATCCTTTAAGTAATTATAATAATAGTCATTATCATCATCATCATCATCCATCTATTTTATGAACCAACAAAATTCAGGATTCTATGCTGGCATCTACGTCCATAAGGAAGGGACTAACATGGTATGTCTTGGGATGTGAGAGAAAATGTTACATTTAAATACACAATAGGAGGTCTGAAACTTGAAAGTAACACTCATGAGAAGAATCACAGTGGGCTCCTCACCATCAACATCCAGACTGTTTACAGCAGCAGTTAAGAAGGTTAATAAGATGTTGGCTTATATATCACCATGAGTGCAGTACAAGTCAAGGAAGGTTATGATTAAGTTATATAATGTGCTAGTGAGGTCTCACCTGGAATACTGTGTACAGTTTTGATCTCCATATTACAAAAAAGACATAGCAGCACTTGAGAAAGTCCAGAAGAGAACAGCAGGGCAAATTCTGGGACTGAGAGGTATGAACAATAGGGAGAAATTGATGGATTTGAAACTTTTCAATTTAAAAATGTGGAGATTAAGAGGTGACAAAATTGAATAGGTTAAAATTATGAAAGAAATTAGTACAGTGGATGCCAGCTGTTACTTTAAAACAAGTTTGCAAACAAGAACACAGGCACACGGTTGATAACTTGTTAAAGCAGAGTTCTCAAAAATGTTAGGTTTTTCTTCACATGAAAAACCATAGACACATAGAAAACATTAATAAGTAGTGTGGTGGAAAGCAGGACTTTAGTGACCATTAAATCTTTGTACATAAGATGGTACAAAACCTTGTGTCTTTAATAGACCAAATAAATATAGGGAGGAAGAACAAAAAGTACAAATAAACAAAGGGAAAACAACAATCTTCTCCCAAGACTAAGTAATCAGAAGTTGATCCTGTGTCTCTATTTTGGAGAGACTAATCCACATACCCACCATAGTATTACAGCAAAGCATTCCATTTCTTACTTTTTATCTCTCTTCTTCAGATTAGTTAAGTTAAGCCTCATTCTCGTCCCAGTTATGTCCTCAGATTTCCCCTAGCTATGAAGTGGTTTTAACCCTATGCCAGGGTCACTTCCATGGTTTGGAGTCATCCATACATTTTCTCCAATGGCACCAAGCTAGAACTCCCAGTAGCAGCTCCAGGTTCCTGAATCCTTGAACCTTTAGTTGTATTTAAAGGATGGCTTCTCCAAAGTAAGTTCCCTTACTACCTAAACTTTTCCATGATCACATATCTTCTCTTCTGGAATTTCCTTCCTGGACTCATTGTTCCCGTCCAGAAGAAGGTCTAGTAGCTCCAACAACTACTGTACCAGGACATCTGCCCCCTTCTGTCAAATGGGAAAATTACATGTTTCCTTGCCATCCTACTTCTCTCACTCTTTGTCTCATTCTGAGGTCTTGCTTTCTGCTGTCTGTGGCTCCTATGACTCCACATAGTGTCACCTCTATGACCTGTTCTGCTGCCCCCATGGATCTCTCTCTCAACTTAAGGGACTCTCTTGCTTTTCTGAGCACCTCCTAATATGTACAAAACACTCTATAACATAGCCACTGAAGTATTACCACATATGAAGTAGCCATGATATTCCAAATAAAACAGGTTTAAGCTGTTTATTGCCATACAGTATGTCAATAGTACAGGTCCTGCCACAGCGGATTTCCTTCTCAAAGGCACTCTGTCCTACAGACACTATATAGAGACAAGAGTAAGCTCTCCGAATGAGGAGTTTCCCCATCAATATTTTGGACAGGGCTTTAAATTGAGCCAGGAGCAGACCTGTTAACAGAGTCTAAGAGGAATCCCAGTAATGAATGTCGCATTTCACTGGTCCCCCCTTTTCATTCTAACACTGTATCTCTCAAAGTTTCCTCTGGTAAATTCAGTAGTAAACAATAAGCAATATGGTAATCTAAAAATGTCATTTACTGTACTTCTTGTGGGAAGTGTTTTTGTGAAACAGGGAGATGGCTAGCAGATTATTTCGGGAACTTGTTCATGCCAGTAAAATCAAAGACCTTCCAAAGCCTATTGTAGAACACTACACATCCCTTGATCATAGACACTCTGATCTTTCTGGGGTTTTTTTTGAGTTTCAAAGGCACTTTTCGAAGAAAAGTAGAAGAAGCAAAGCTAATCCTCAGTCTGGGTTCACATACTGTATTTGCCCAGGGTTTTATCACGGACTAGCATTTTAATCTGTTCCTTCATTTTTTCTAATGACAGCTTTTTGCACCTTCTCCCACCTTTCACTCCTTTCCTCTTCCTTTGCTCCCGCCTTCCTGTCCTTTAAATGTTACCTGTTCTGTCACACCTTTATAAGGCCTTACAGCTTAAAGTCTGTATCTCTTACCTCCTTACTTTTTAGTATGGAAATGAACTGTAGCTTTTATATTTTTTAAAAAATGAAATATACGCAATTTTTAGTGCCATACACAGTAGTGTATTCATAAAGTGGACAAGTCAAATCGCACAAGTGAAAATAAGTAAGCAAATATTGTAAATCTGACAATAACAGTGAAATCAAATGGGAAGAATGTATTGACTAAGTAGTACTAAAGCATACATTGCAAAAATACGTACTGTGGGCTATGACTTTGCACAGGCACTTACTTGTTCAGAGAAAAATGAGCATACAAATATGAGTCAGTCGTACGATAGTCCAGGCGTGGTCAGACGTCGGAGAGCTAGTCAGTCTGCCATTCATGCTTGTTGTAGGGAGGGCGTGTTGTTGAATGTGGTGCCGAGTGTCCTGATGCTCTTGTACTTCCTAGGGGTGTAAAGCGCCCATGAGAGCATTGGTAAGTGTCCTCAGTAATAGCCAGAATCCGTTCCTGCGCAAAATCAAATACATGTAAAATAAATATATTACTTGTAAATATATTACTGTTTATTGATGTACAGTATTTTAAAATAGGTTTCAAAATACCTTTACAATAAATATTTTACATTATCTCACAGTATACAGAAATTATAAAATATGTAAACAATTGCCCTTATTGTGTATTGCAATATATTTTACAAAACATAAAATATATTTTTAATACTAGGAATAATGTATGAATAATAAGATACCTTCTGGTTATCCTTGGTCCAAAAATCAGCAAAACAATATTTCAGAAAACAATGGATAGATGGACTAACTGCTATAAATCTAAAATTTCACCAGTGCCATTCACATTTAGGTGTTGAGTCTGGATTCTTTGTGCTGATATGACAGACATCTGTAATGTTAAAAAGTAGAGTGAAAATTTTGATTAATGCAGGGATATTTGCAAAGTCATGAAATATAAGCCAATTTTAAAGTAATGCAACAATCACACTTTAAAAGTGGATCAATAAAATATGAGATGTCAATGCTGTTATTTAAATTTGACATGTCCCTTAATTAAAAAACATATTTTACAGTAACTGAATGCAGGAAATATGCCAGGCTAATGCAAATGGATTAAACAAGAGGCAGAAGCTCAGCACAAATGTACCTAGAAAAATCCTAATGAGCCAATTAAAATTTTAATAAATAAAGATACATGTAAATAAGTGTTAAAACGTTATTGGCTGATCTTGGAAGTATTGCTGAGCTAAATAATTATTTACATTAGTGGCTATCAGGCTTTATAATCAGTTGGATCACATACAGTAAATTGCTGGCATCAGGTTATATTCTGATGTTGATGACAAGCCATTTGAAATCCCTGCTAAGTGGTATTCCTGATTAAGCACTCGACCCCCAGGTCACGAAGAGTCTACTGCCTACTTTAAAATCTGTTGCTTTAAAATGTTTTCTTGGTACTTGCTAGAATAGCTTGATAATGGAAAAGGAAAATTCATCCTGAAAAAATAAGTGTTTTGGTTGTATGATAAACCCGATGAAGGCTATTCACCAGAAGCATTTTGTCTGTAAGCTTCTTTTCTATTGTTTTCTTCAGCATGAAATAATCTTTACCTGTTATTGCTGATCACAAACGCATTGTAAGAGCCATTTTCCTAGTTCTATAAGATTCATGATTATTTTACTAGATGACAATGCATAATCTAAGGGAGATTCCTATAACCCCTATAAGTAGAATTGTATTGGTGTATTCTTGCCATTTCTAACAGCTTTGAGTAAACATTATTCTTCAGTTAGTGACAGCCTTGCAATGTATAAGGCATAGAAGGCATATGGTTTTAAACCGTGCTCGTGCCTGCGCAAGTGCATATGTGCCAATGGGCCTTTTGAGTGTGTGAAGTAACTCGTAAAACAGCACTTATTTAAGTGTTCAACCATACACATAAAGTATATAGAAGAAGAAGCTAAGAATCTTTAAATTTATAAGAAGTTAAGAACCTTTAAGTAAAGAAGAAGATGTAAAGAATTTTTAAGTTAAAAATTAAGTTAAAAGTTTAAAAAATTAAAGTTTCTCAAGAAAAGCTAAGTTTATAGAAGACTAGCAAAATACCCGCGCTTCGCAGCGGAGAAGTAGTGTGTTAAAGAAGTAATGAAAAAGAAAAGGAACCATTTTGAAAATAACGTAACATGATTATCATTGTAATTGTTTTGTCACTGTTGTGAGTGATGAGTGTTGCTGTCATATATATATATACACACACACACACATATATACATACTTATGTATATATACTGTCAGGGATGCCATGGGCAACGACCCGGCCGGGACGCCGTGAGGGACCAGAATAGGGTCAAAGCCCACCCTGGATCATGTGGGGGTCGCCTTCCTGGTTGCTCTGGGGGCCATGGGTACAGGGCATGGAAGCTCCACCCTGTAGGGGCCCCAATGCCTTGGGGACCTGTTACCCGAGCACTTCCGCCACACCAGGAAGTGCTGGGGGGAAGATTTAGGATGGCACCCGGAGAGCTGCCGGGAGGACAGCCGGCACTGCTGGCACTTGGAGGAATGCCGGGAACACCTGGGGCTCATCCGGGGACTGCATAAAAGGGGCCGTCTCCATTCATTCAGCGCTAGAGTCGGGTGCAAGGAGGACGAGGCAAGAGAGGAGAGTTGAGGCGGCCCGAAGAAAGGCATTTGAGTGGCCAGGACTGTGCACTTGTGGACAGTGGGTCTGAGTGACCATTACTTGTAAATATTATTGTACATAATAAACGTGTGGTGGTGAGTAACAACATGTCCGCCTGTCTGTGTCCGAGTCGGCTCCACAATATATATACTTATATACACATACATCCACATATATATACATATATACATATACATATCTACATATACACACATACATATACATACACATACACACATGTATATACACACAAATACATATATATATATATATATATATATACATACACACACATATATAAACATATATATATACATATACACACACACACTCTTTGGGGTGCGAGAAACTGTTGCTGGGGGTGCCAGAATCCATCAAGGAAGAAAAATGAAAAACATTACTTGTACAAACTCGAAATTTATTTATCCATTCCTAAACAATTAAATGGGCAGGCTATTTCGTATCAGTGCAATACGCTGCTTGTTAAAACGGATGACTCCCGCTCTTACGTGCAAGTCTGCGTGGATATTATGAACTATCGTATCTGTTCAAGTTTTATTTAAATTTTAAATAGAAGGAATTTTTATTTAGTCGACAGAAATATCTTTGTTAGGAATGTAAGTTAAATATAGGCATCATTGCATAAATTTTTCTTCACCATAGAAATATAAAGAGTAAATTCGCCTTACATTTCAGCCAAAGATATTTGTGTCGACTAAATAGAACTTGAAAAGATATATTTTTTCGAATGTGATCGCCCAATTTAGATCGAGTTGACACGCACTACATCAAGCCCGCGTGCTATTGTGCTTTCGCCTGCGTGCCTCAATAAGTCACCCTCCCCTCGCTGTTACTTTTTTACTGTTCATCTAATGATTACACTGAGTATGGCTTTACCAAAACAATCATTGATGGCGAATAAAGTATCTATTATTCATAAAGCTTCAATTGGTCTTTCTGCGTTAAACGCATATTTTTTCATACGTCACAAACCAAGGAGAGTAAAATGAATCAGGAAGCGCTTATATATTTGTAGGTGTGTGTGTATATATACTGTATATACATGTATGTATATATATATAGAAATAGTTTTACTGTGAAATAATGCAAAGAGTACGCAACACGTGTTTCGCACTAATTTTGGGGTCATTAGGTGTACATACTCAGTGCACCCCCTCTCGGGAATCGAACCTCGGACGTCGGCGCTAGAGGCGAAGCCTCTTCCATTGCGCCACCGCATGTGGTTTGTCTGTTTGAGAGTATGTAGATTGGGTATACCCGCGCTTCGCAGCGGAGAAGTAGTGTGTTAAAGAAGTTATGAAAAAGAAAAGGGAACATTTTAAAAATAACGTAACATGAGTGTCAATATACAGTAATTGTTTTGTGAGTGTTAGGAGTGTTGCTGTCATCGAGGATTTGATTATCATTATTTCTTTCAATCAGGTTTGTATTTGTAGGACGTGTTGTGTTCAAGTTACATTCCGTGTTTGTCAATCGTTGTAAAGATGACAGGTTTCATTCATCGATTCGTTTCTTACTGCATCAATTAACAGCTCGTCTTCTTCTTTATCTGAGACGTGACACACTGCATGCACGGGTTTTTTTTACGCTGTCTTCCTTTAGCGGGACATTGACTTTTTCCACCGTGTGCTTTGTTTCCGCAGTAGCTGCAGTTATGAATATGCTTGTATGTGTCACACGCTTCATATTTTTTTGCTGCCTTCTCAATTGTGTAATTCGGTTTTTGTTCAGCACTCTTTGGAACTGTTGTTTTTTGCCTGTGTACTGCGTCAGTTCACGTGAGCCGCTCAGTGTACATGCATTGAAGGTTCCCAGCTCTGCTTGTGCCATCTCGTGCGATGTCCATGGTTTTATTTAATGTTAGCTAAGACCCGGCACTTAAAAGTTTCTCTCGCAGTTTCGCTGAGTTTTTGACAAACACCATCCTGACCATCTCATCTTTGTCTGCATAAGCACAGTCCTTCACCCGTGAATATTTAGCGGCAGTGTTTCTATTGGATTTCCGCTGACGGACGGCCTTATATTGGCAGGCACTAAATTACGTGGGAGGCGTAACTCCGCCTCCCACGGCCATCGAACAGAAGTCTATTATACTGTAGTATATGGACGAAAAAATAGGTTCCAGTTATGACCATTACGCTAGAATTTCGAAATGAAACCTGCCCAACTTTTGTAAGTAAGCTGTAAGGAATGAGCCTGCCAAATTTCAGCCTTCTACCTACACGGGAAGTTGGAGAATTAGTGATGAGTCAGTCAGTCAGTCAGTCAGTCAGTCAGTGAGGGCTTTATCTTTTATTAGTATAGATATAATTTTCCTTTTTTTTTTGCCTTTTATTTTGCGTGTAACTACTTTTTGCTTTTATTCTTTTGTGGATTATTTGCTTTTAACTTTCATTAAATATTTTTAAAACAAACTTTTGGACTGAGAGACTTCTTTCGACAGTATGTTTTACCCGTGCTTGACTTCGCCTTACACTTCGGCGGCTACACGTAGGCTGATTTATAGAGGAGATTTCACACAAATGTTAAGTACTAACTACTCGTTCCAACCTGGGTACCATCAAGATTCTAATCAAGACTATTAGGGAAAATTTTGATGGAAGGGACCTGACTTTGACAAACTGGAGTATAGAATTCTAGGGGCGTCTAACAATTTATGTGCATGAAACTGTAAGTGGGTTATTTTTTAAAAACTTGGAACTCCAATCCATTTTTGTGCCAACACTCTTTCTACAGGGTTGTGTGTTTTAATGCATTCTTTTTAGTCATAAGGCTGGAGAAGTGGTGACATGCTGCATGCTGCTTGGACATTAATGCAAGAATTTCACTGCGCTCTGTACATATACTACAACTATTTATATTTCCATTGCTATGAGAAAAGAAAAGTAGGTAATCTTGCGATGGTCCTAATCTTCTTATCCCAGCTCAGGGTCGTGGGGATCTGGGGGCTTTTCCAACAGGCCAGACAGGATCTATTACTTAAAAGGTGCCAGCCAATTGCAGGGCCTGATAACTGAAAGACACAGAGAAACCTAAGTAAGTGTCACCAGCCTGCTAAATGTGTATCACATGACTAAACAGGAATATCTGAAAAAAATATAGTGTGAGGAGAACATTCAAATTCCACACAGAATGCAACTGGATAAGGATTTGAAACCAGTCTTTTAGTTGTGTGTTTTTGTTAAATAAGGTGAGACTCATAGTCCTAGTCAGTGCTGACTACTCATGGGAGTAGAGGGAGGACTTGGATAAACAAATGGTTTTTCCATTAGAAATCACTCAAACATCATTAAGACCAGAAGCTGTAATGTGGTCTACAGCTGCCAGGAAGGTCCTCATCGCTAAATTTACCATCCCCTCGGAGGTGTTGAGACCCAGTAGCACATGAGTACAACCGCCTCAAGTTCTCCGAGTTGGCAGAAGAGTGCAAAGGGGCAGGCTGGGTGACTTCCATCTACCCAGCAAAGGTTGTATGCTGGGGCTTTGTTGGAAAATCAGTAATGTGGCTCCTGTGGGATGCGGGTATGACTGGTACCAATTTACAGAAGGCCATTAAAGAGCTGGCAGAGGAGGCGGAGAAGGCTAGCTACTGGTTGTGGCTGCAGAGGAGAGATAATTTTTAGGGCTTAAACCCACAGCAAGGCCAGCTGTAGTGGCGGAGAGAGACGTCAACCATTTTGGCCACTGACCCCCACTAAGAAATGTACTGGGTAATGGGCAAAACATCAGTGAATGGTGGCACCAGCTGACGACCCTGCAGCTAACCTAATTTACACTAGTGGAGGTGCATCAGGCAGGAATAATGCCATCTGTACAACAAATTCTGATGCCTTAACATCAAAGCTTGTTGCTACCATGCAGCCTTCCTGTCCTAGACTGCTGTATTAACAATTAAAAATACATAAATCAAACCTATTTAGAAAATAAAATCCATATAAGAGTATTAATTATGTGGCACTTTTATAGAAGTGTCTTTAATTCAGAATTAGAAAGAGAAAGACAGAGGGTTGAATAGTATGCCTTTTGCTGAAATGTAAAGCTTTTTTCTTATATTTTGCATGAAATGTTGTTTCATTAAACCTGTAATAAAATATATGTGTAGTAAATTGTCTTAATTAAAATTCAAACAACATGCTTTTGAAAGCAGTTGATATCTTTTTGTGGACTTATTAGGCTGATAGTACATTTTATGGCCAAGAGGGGGCAGCAACAGTCTACTAAAAACCTTTCTTTCTTTCTTTCTTTCTTTCTCATATGATACAAGACTTGCAGAATAACATAAAGTGTAGAAGTTGCTAGAGCACAATAGCACATAAATATTTTTTTAATTTACAGAACTTTAAACAAACTATATGTATAAGTGAATTGTGGTTGTGGGATTAACAGTTTAACTTGTTATCTCCATACGTTTTGATAAATGAGAAAGCAGGTCTTCTGATTGAGCAAATGCTCATGGAAATATAATAAAGCACAGAGAACACTGAACTCTCTATAGACTTTAAAGTGAATCTTTTCAGTAACAGAGATAAAACACTAAATTCAGAGGGAAGGTGAAAATATACAATTAACAGAAAAAAGAATGCTGCTTTTGTGTGTCATCTGTTTAAAAATGTATATTGTTTTATAATAAAGCTCCCCTGTTAGCCTTTAACAGAATATGTCCATCCATTGTCAAACCCACTTAATCTAATCCAAATCGTCATGGGTGGGGTTGAATTGAATTTAGTTTTGTTACGTTTGACTTGATTGCATGGAACATTAATTGCTTTTAATAAATTAAATTTAAAAAATTGTATGGGAATATCTGAGTTTGAAAAATGACCAGCAATGATGTATGGAGCTGAGACATGGCCAGTAAAGGGAATGCAGGAGTTGTGACAGAAATGAAAATGTTGAGATGGCTGCGTGGAGTTACAAAAAAGGACCGAATAAGAAATGAGACCATTGGAGGTACAACAAAAGTGGGAGAGATATCTGAGAGAATGCAGGAAAGTAAATTGAAGTGGTATGGACATGGAGGAGGAGAGACAATGAATATGAGGGCATATGTGGTCAGTGAGGGAGGCCAAAGTGTAGGTGGATGGATGAAGTAAAAGAAGAGCTGAAGGGAAAGGGCTTGACCAGCAAGGAGGTGCAGGACTGAACTGTTTGGAGCAGGTTAATCAGGCACATTGACCTCACTAATAAGTAGGAAAAGATGAAGAAGAAGAAGACATGTTTTGAAAAATTAATGATGTTTGAATTCAGATTTGTCAGATTGGTTTGTCAGATAAAGTTTAGCTGAACACAGAGGTATAGCTCAGAAACAGTCCCAGAATTTCAAATAACGCTGTAAGTTGGAAATTATTGTGCAGTGGATGGCTGGGATGGATTGGCGTCCTGCCTGGGATGAAGCCTCTTCCCTTGTCTGGTCAGGAGGCCAGCATAATGGGTAATCAGAGGCAGAATATGCCTTGTCCCGGGTATTGCATAAAAGGAGCCACCTCACCTTTGGAGTCGGGAGGTAGGGGACAATGCGTGTAGAGGAGATTAATAAATTCATGGATTGAAAAAATCTGTGTTTATGAAGAAAAACCTGAAAAAAATATAACTGTAATAAAATAAACATTATTTGAATCCTTGTCTGTGTTTGTGCACTTGTGTCTGGATCCGGGGGTCTGGGTGCCCCCAGCTGGTCACAAATGATCTAATGAAAACAGTTTTTAATAGGCTGGGGGAATTTATCAAATCCTCAACCTGAGGAAGTACAATGGAGGTTTTAATTACAAATATAAAGTAGGGTATGTATGACAACACAGTTTGTCTTTGAATTAATCCAAAATACCCTCTTAAATTTCTACTAGAAATCTGGAGTTGTTTATTTACAGCTTCATGTCACCAATTTGCACACACATGCTGCTGGGATAAACATGAGATGTCCCTGCAATAATTATTACTGAACACAAGCAGGCTCAAACCTAAAATGCTTTGGTCAAACCACACTGAAAAATAAATATTTGTTATAACAAAGCAGCTTACATTACAAAAGAATATATGATCAGTGACACCCCACCACCACCACCACCACCACCACCACCCTGTTATGTCACATTGGGCCATTGAGGTAATGGCAGTTTTCCTCATATACTAAAGGCCTTAGCTACTTCCTGCAGTGACACACAAAAGCCCAGCAGAGCGGGTCTTAGCTGGTGAGACATAACACAAGAAAATGAGACGGCTTACAGTCGGCCGATCTTACAATCAGTTGAGCCGCATGAGTTTACACCTTCCCTTGGTTTTTCCTTTACTTTCATCTGCACACAGCTCACACCATCTGTCTGCCTTTCTCACTTTCTGCTGAACGTAACTCAAAACTCCAAGTGCAATTAACAAGTACGGCAGGAGCAGTGCTGTGTTGTGACTCCAGCAGTGCAGGGCTGAGCAGAGGAGGCGGAGGCCGGGCTACAGGAGAAAACAGGGACACCATTGTAGCAGACTGACCCCAATCTCTGTGTTTCATCTCCAGTGTTACGAATTTCAGGAAAAAGAAAACATCACATTTAACACTAGACCTTTGTTAGAAGTCGCACTGTATCTTTGAAACATGTTGAATTGTCAGAAGCTTCACAACTGTATTATATTATTTGGAAAACATGATTGGAAGAATGTGCATACACAAATTCTAATTTAGTTCTGTTATCACAACTTTATATTTCACAAAGAATGAAACTGGTTTCTCAGGTAGTCAATACATATCAATAAAATCACTAGTATGAAACACTATAGAATTGTTTTTCCTTTTTATACATTCTTTCTCTCCCATTCTTCCCATATAATAATGTGTGTATACATTATATAAATAAATACAAATTTAAATAGATACAAATAAACAATATAAATAGATACAAATTTACATATACTATATACCAAATTTCCCCCTGGGGACAAGTAGAGTTTTATCTATCTATCTATCTATCTATCTATCTATCTATCTATCTATTTGTACATATACATAAATGTTGGAAGGCAGATACCAACTCCAGACAGGACCAGTTAATTTACTATACATATATATTGCAATTGGGAGAAAATCCACAGAGATATAAAGAGAAATCCACAATGGCAGTAGCCCGGAAGAGGTTTTTAAATCTTACATACTGAATTAGTGTTGCAACAGCACTAAATCACTGCACCACCATATTTGTACATAGAAGCAAATATTTAAATTAAATAAAATAAGGCCCAAACTAAAATCCATTTTTGTGGAGGTTAAAATAGCCAAGTAGGTCTGCTACAGTGTATCTTGTAAAAGAGCTGGACAGATCATTGAATAAAATTAAAATTTTCCTGTTTTAGATAATGAAACTTTTCTTTAAGCCATTGTGAAGGGGAGAGTGGATTTCTTTCATTTAAGTAGATTTTTCTGGTGAGCAAGCAAACATACAAAAGCTGGTATTTTAGAGTATGTTTCAAGGATGTGTGTTCCATCTGAAGAATTCCAAAAATTGCAATTAGTGGATGAGGATCTATTAAAACTCAATGGGTCATAAACAGATGTCCAGTAAGTATTAGCTTAGTACAAAACCAAAACATATGCGTAAAGTTGGCTGGAATTATTGTGGGTAGACTTTGTAAAGCCTGAGTATAGTGTGCCATTTCAGATTTCAGTAATTAATTCAGTAAGTAATTTTAAATGAATTTTAAATGAATGTATTCTTCAAAGAGTGACTAACCATTTATCGATCTTGATTATGAATTTAAAATATCCTTCCCAATGTTGTTTAGGGCTGTGCAGTTTTGCAGTCACTCCTTTGCCTATAGGGTTTATTACAACAGTCACCCTATAGTAGTTCAGGTTGGGGGGTAGTTTATAAAAACAAGGTACATGGACTGCCAATACTGATGCTCTATGTAAGAAAGGTCAGAGCAGACTATACATAAGATGCTGCAGATGTTCTACCAGACGGTTGTGGCGAGTGCCCTCTTCTACGCGGTGGTGTGCTGGGGTGGCAGCATAAAGATGAAAGACGCCTCACGCCTGGACAAACTTGTTAAGAAGGCAGGCTGTATTGTAGGAGTAAAGTTGGACAGTTTAACATCTGTGGCAGAGTGACGGGCATTAAGCAAACTCCTGTCAATCATTAAGAATCCACTGCATCCACTTAACAGTGTCATTTCCAGGCAGAGGAGTAGCTTCAGTGACAGACTTTTGTCACTGTCCTGCTCCACTGACAGACTGAGGAGATCGTTCCTCCCCCACACTATGCGACTCTTCAATTCCACCCGGGGGAGTAAATGCTAACATTAATTTTATTTTAATTCTTTTCATTTTTATTACTATTTAATTTAATATTGTTTCTTTGTATCAGTATACTGCTGCTGGATTATGTGAATTTCCCCTTGGGATTAATAAAGTATCTATCTATCTATCTATCTATCTATCTATCTATCTATCTATCTATCTATCTATCTATCTATCTATCTATCTATCTATCTATCTATCTATCTATCTATCTATTAGAATGAACAGAATCTCTAATTTGCAGGCAATGAAAGAGATGTTTCCTTGGTAAGCTGCATTTGTAGCAATATTGTTCAAATAATGGAAAGTGTCTTCTGTTAATAGATATCTAATTGCCCAATGCCTCACTAGTACTGCACAATAAACATTTGGTGTTTCCAAGAGATTGGGAACAATGTAATTTGGAGGTTGCAGTTAATAGTAATGGTAAAGATTTAAAATGATATCTCTGTTGTAGGATTCTGAGAATTACTGCAACTGTTTATACGTTATGCCATGCTACTAGTATAAGCATAAGAGAGCTCATAAATTGGGAGAACAGATGCAGGTTTAGCATGTAAGGTAATGACACCTTGCAGCTGATGATGGCCATTATTTCTTTTCTTCATACACTGTCATTCTTGAATCCTCTGTAGACTACTCGATATAACTTCTATGGGGAGAAAATGTTTAATTGAGACAGACAGCTAATAACAAAATATTTAAAAATAACGACATTTTAAAAAAAACATTTACAAAATGCATAACAAAAGTTTTATAATGCTTAAATGTTCATGTTTTAAACTAAACTAGGATCTTGTTTAACACAAAGAAATTGGAGGCCATAAATCCATGACCCACTATTACCACTGCACATAATATTTACAATATACGGTATATGTTTTTAATAAAATAATATGACAAAAAATGAAATCAAAGTATTTTTCAAACAGGTATCAGTAAAATGTAATAGTCATTAGCTTTGTTGCAGTATAGAACAGCAAAGATCGAGGGTTTAATAAATCACAAAAAGACGACAGTAAAACAGTCAGAGCAGTGTTCTAATGTTGGTGTATTCTGAAATGATTTATGTAACCTTTCGCACGTTAAAGATATTCAGTGTGACCTTAGCTATCCAGAGCACTCAATTATGAAAACAATCTAAAGAAAAATGTGTCGCCAGAGGAATTTGGATAATTGCATGTCGTCTATTCAAGCTTCGCTCCCAATTAGTGATGGCACTCTTAGATGCTGTGGTAATCAGAGAAGGGTTTTGCATATGAAGGTTTGTATAACAAAGTATTTAAAGATGGAGCACATTCTTTCAGACAAGACTGCTTTACAGGGATTATAACAGATCATGTGGCATAGACATTGCATAAAACACGAAGGCCGTAATGAAAAGCTGTGTTTCACAGCTGCTCATAGCTTCCATTTTTGCAACCAGATATGTAGGATTAGGCCTCTTGAGTGGCCTGGGCAACAAGACAGAAAAAATTTACATTTAAAGACCCAACACTTAATTTGAGGGCCATGACAAAACTGTTTTTGAACTGTCAAAGTTATGTAATGTTTATTTTTGTTTTTTTGTTTTCTTTTAGAAAAATGCACATAAAATTAAACATAATACAAATGTAGTACATCTTGCTTCTTGGGCAAGATACAGAGTCAATATAGACCAGAAAAGCTAAACAAATGAGACAATGAGCTGGCAATGAGATTGTTGTTTCTTCAATCACCAGTGACTAAATTGACTGGATTTTATACCTACAAGGTTATCAATTGAGACCTCGCCTGTGACTCATTAACTTTGAGCAAGACAATTAGCTTACCTGAACGCTTAACAGTAAACTATTAAATCAGTGTATGTCTTGATCTTGTGTATTCTCTTCGTCACTGAGTCCACTATATGTAGATTAATAATCTCAATCCACTCACCTAAATGGCTTCAATACATTTTCCTTACAGGTGATTAGAATTGTTTTGAAGTGATGCACCACTATTCTTCAATAGACCATTCTAATACTGTATATACTTTTCTGGTGTTAGTGGTGAAACATGTTGTCCCAATTACTGCTTCCAGAATCTTAAGAACATAGGAAAAACTTTCACGAGAACAGACCATTCAGCCAACTATCACTCATCAGTCCCTATTCGCTTAACTTTTTCAAAATATCATGAAGTTAAGATTTGATAGTCTACATGGCACTCCCCTAGTTCATCAGTGGTTTTGATGTTATGGTACAGCTAGTTTTTGAGCACAAGCTCCAAGTGTATTTTTTGGTGTTCTTTAAATATTATTTTGTAAATAGTATGTTGGATTATTTTTTGTCAACTTTTTCACTTAATATTTCTTTATGATTCCTATTAAAAGTATTATTTTTTGTTAATATTTATTCTTTTTGTTATGTGCCTTACAAACTTAAAACAGATTCTGAAGGGTGCAGCTGAAGGACCATTTCTTTATATTGGCAAAGTGGGATGAGTTTGTCACAGGGACTTATATCTTTGTTCATTTGTAGTGATGAGAAAGTCCAGCTGAATTCGCTTCTCCTCGAGTTTGGTGAAATCATGGAAATGTTTGTGAACTTTGCCAAACTCAGTGAAATGCATTGAATCAATGCAGAAGGAGAAACTAAACTAGTTTTGTGTGGATCATAATGGTGCAATGGTCTTTCGAGTGTACCTAATAGCTAGTGTCTAATAATTGTGGCCAAAAAAGTGACCTGAACAAGCAGGCAAACAGGAAGCTTGATTTCGCTAAGACTTCCCCCTTCAGATCCGACAGCAGATATTCACTTCTCTTACACTGAAAAGTATAGTTTCTGGTTTTTCCCTCATTTCCGTCATTTTTCTCATTTATTGCCGCTGTTACTAAATGCACAAAATATCACCTGCAAAGGTCATGTAAAAAGACAGTTTCCCCTCAGGGATTAAGACACTGTACCAAATACACTAAATTAGGCACAATTACTCCGACACATTTCCAGTCTCCCTTCCACTAATTTTTAGCTTACTGCTAGGATCAGTGTTATATACTCAGAAGACTGTGCCATCCATCATTGGCTGCTACTGCTCTGTGACGTCACACTGGCCTCGTAAAGCATCATGGGTCATCCGAAAAAAAAGTCTGTGTAAGCCATCCGCTCAGTGGGTTTCCAGGAAATTATTTGGCAAACAAGGACACCGCCAAATGTTGCAAATTCCCCAAAAATGCTTTAGTGAATTTCTTACACTATTCATCACCTTCCTTTATGGAATTATGGATTTTGGATATTGGTCTTGTTTGAAAATTGTATTCTTTAAATTTTCAAAAAACACTGTTTTAATGTTATGGGCCAGGGGTTTTTCAGTTCCTGTCTTTCTTTCTGAACTTTGTGAATATGTTGGGGAAGTTTCTTTTAAATATTGGTCCATACGGACATCCTATATTCAACATATCTGAGGGAGCATAGACATATTAATGGCTTTGGGTCACTTTGGCAAATGTTAACAAGGTGCATGGGTTGATAAAGAAGGAGTTAATTTGCATAGCACAGTTTTACTACCAAAATAAAGAAGAGAGTAGTTGGAAACCTATGCTGATTATAGCACATTGCCACACCCACATCACAACAAACCACCTGGATTGGAACCCAAGTGCAGCAGGTGACACCTAGGCACCACAGTGGAACAGTGTGAGTTTTTTTATGGTAGCTGGAGTGCCAACCCTGCCTACATTCCCCAAGATTTTCCTGCAAGTTGGAGGACCTGCTTCCAGGGCTGGATGCAGACTAACATCATACCCAGGACAAACCATTTACAGGTTAAGGGCCTGACAGAGTAGAATCACTTCTAGCATTTACAGGATTCGAATTGGCAACCTTTTAATTGCCAGCACAGATCTGTAGCCTCATAGCCATCACTCTGCCCTAATCAAAATAAAGGGAATAGTAAAATCCATCACACTCCCTATACCTTGTATGAATAGGAAGGTACAGATAAGAATGTATGGATAATACCATTAATGTAAAAGCTGATCATATGATACCATTGTCTTCGCCTTAGATATGGCAAGGAATTCTCAGTTACATAGAAACATATGTATAAAAAATCATGCATAAAGATGAAACAGAAAATTTCCGTTACAAATATTAAAGCCTCTTCCCCCTGTATGTTGGATTTACACTGCAGTTAGGCATCATAAGAACACTGAGACCTACTTCTGGAGGCAACGCCTTGTTCTAAGCTTAGAGAGCCAGACAGATCATAACTCTTGAGAGCTATTTATAAATAAGACCATGACAAAAATATATTGTTTTCACAATCCTAGAATTTCATTATAGGAAGATCAGAAACACTCAGAATAGCTTTGGTCTTTAACAGCTGAGGTATCTCCCGCTGCACTCGGGTACCAATCCAACTGATTCATCATATGGTAGGTGCAGCAATGCACCATCAGCGAATGCTTCCAACCTTTAACAACATTTGCTTTGCCATCTAAGAGAACTGGTTGGTTAATTCCTTTGCTGCACTCGCATCACCCAACTGAGTGTTGCAAGGAGGAGGAGCAAATCCAAGAAGTTAGCGAAGAAGCCAAACCTTTCCAAGGAAAATGGGAAGAAAGCCTGTGCCCCTACAACAAAAACTCTCACAGACCCATACACAGGGTGAAAGTACAAACTCCTAATAGGCAGTTAATATTCCCCAGATAATAAGAGAGTCTGCAGAATCCTTTATGGTTTAAAACAAGCACTGGGGCCTTTAGAATTTTGTTGTTGTGAGCCTCACATGTACTTTCCTACTTTTTCAAAAAATGTAAAGAACTTTTCTGGCTATAAGGTTTTTATGCAACAAATAGCTGACCTTTACTTTTATCCACACAAATTTTCCCACAAGAGCATATTTTTTATTTAGAATAACTTATTTATGCACCACTGGATGGAATAGACTATATGATCCAAAGTTAAAATCTGGATATTTGTAGCTATCTGCTTGGATGATCTGCATATTTTCTGCTAGGGTCACAAGAAAATACTGATTCCCTGAGGGTTAGAACTGGTTATGAGCTCCTTTACAAGGGCCAGGGACTCTGAAAGGTTATGTTTTGGTTGGCCTCATTCCAAAGAAAAAAATGGGATGTCAGTATAAGGCTTGTAAATCCAGAACTCAGCTATGGATGTCCGCCAGCAGCAAAAGGCACAGCCACAGATGAGGGGGACCCCAACAAAATATTGCAGTGTTGCAGCTACACAACACTAATCAAATATATTCCATTTGTGCATTTGATTGACTCGTGTATATTAGTATATCTTATTAATGAAGACTTGCAAGAAAAGTATATTCCTCTCCCTAAGAGTAGTCCTTTTTACGAGAATGTGGAGCCTACAGGTAACACTCTCTAAGACAGACTTCAGATGTTTTGAAGTGTACACAAAACAATCACTGCCTCATAACAAGACAGATAGTTAAAAAAACTGGGCAAACCCTCAGATAAGTCTTTCTCTGATAAGGTCATCTATTAATTATGAAAACACAAAGTTCAAAAAGGTAAATTAATTTGTTTATGGTTTTCTGTTCTGTAAACTTGACTGTGTCTGTGTATGTGCAAAGATGTCAAGCACCATAGTTCACAAACATTCACCTTAAACAGACAAATGATTGCCATCTTGTTTTGTTAGGCAGAAATAGATATGCCAGTAGTGAATCCTTAAAAGTAAATTACGGTTCTTTTCTCAAAAATATATCTACCTTTACAATATAATGTATTAATGCAGATTGCTGTGCAGTATATATTACACTGCTTCAGACTCATCTGAGGGTATTCAGACTTCACAAAATTAAACATATCTATGAGAGAGCAGTGTTTAAGTTGGAATCTAACTGGAAATGAGGTGTATCCAGTTATACTTGGTGAAAAGTCAAATTCAATACCTTGGTATTTACTCCCACAAAATGGTGGAGGTTAAAGATGCTGTCAGTAGAATTTCATCCTGCTTAGTATTCAAAATTATTACTTTTCATAGTTAACTATATTATTGCAGTGAGCTTAGGGTTCAACTGTAGACCTCTCGCTTTGTGGGTGGTGACAGGCTATCTGAGGGGGAATGCCTGGAGAAGCCAGCTATAAAACAGCTCATTAGCAGCAGGTAAAGGGGCACGAGCACAGCACTTCCAAGAGCACTTCAATCGTATGCGTCTCCTGGTTGCTGAAGCCCATTGGCTAGTAGGTATCTCCAGCAGTGAGCCTTGGATTGGACACTGGACTAGGATTGGCTTATAGAGAGCTTGGGGGATAGTATGACATATGGGTTGCCATTGATCCCAGAAAAGGAGGAGCTGGGCTTTGTGTATGAAGGGACAAAGTGACAAGCATCTTTATTAGAAATAAGATGCAAATAAAGAAGGAACCAGCAGTTACCCTTTAAACTTGTCTCTGTTTATACCTGCATGTATTCATTCTGCACTATCTTGTTTAATAAAATATCTGGAAGAAAACTGAAGAGAAGAAAGTGAAGAACTGAGAATTTCTAACCATTTGGATGACATCCAAAACTCTTTGTTCCCTTTGTATGTCTTATAGCCAACACTAGAATTACAAGTTATTCTAAATCACACACAGGGAATATACATGGGGGAGTGAGACCACTGGGAAACACACAGAGGGAAAGGCACGGTCATAGGATACACCAACACAGTAGCCATTCTGCAACAAACAAACATGCCGAGCTATATTACAAATCTTGGACAGAGGAACACTGTCCCTCTCTTATAATGTGATTAGTTCATATTTATGTTTACCATTTCTATTTTATGCCTTTCATTAGAGTTAAATGATTTAGAATTTATAAAGTCCTTGCACGGGCAAATGACACTCACCATGCAGCTATGACTGACACTAGAGATTGCTCTAGTATGCACAATTACTTGCAAGCGTGCCCTATAATTAGCTAACAGTACATCCACAACAGAATTGTTTATGTCACAGGGTGCTACAGCAAGATTTCCAGATTAATTATATAATGTTTTATTGTTTTAAACACAGTTTTATTGACGTTTGAAGTGTAACACCCCAACAAGATTCAGTACAGAGACTTCAGAGGCTTGCTGAAGCACATCTGTTTGTCAACTAGTGCCATGACATAAATTAGTCGTTTGGTAAGGTATTGTTACATTGCTGTAACTTGGTAATACAATACCTATGGGTGAGTTCTATGCTGTTGTGTTGTCATTTGTAATTTATATTGATATAAAAGTATTTGTTAAGGTCTTGAAACGCAGTAGAAACTGAATAATAAACACATATAAGATGTTCAACCATCCATTTTCACAGAGAAATTGAAGCCTATCCCAGCAAGTATAGTACTATTTTAAAATCATCTTTAGACAATGGAATGAACAACATAAGGCATACTGCAGAAACAGATGTGTCACTTTCTGTCATGGTATTATGTTTGCAGCTTTAAATCATTGCAAAAGTTTTGTTCCAAATAGTTGTCAAATATGCAATGCAATGCCTATAAAAATTATTCACATATTACTGTTATCCACCCATCCATTGTCTAACCCGCTGAATCTGAACACAGGGTCACGGGGGTCTGCTGAAGCCAATCCCAGCCAACACAGGGCACAAGGCAGGAACCAATCCTGGGCAGGGTGCCAACCCACCGCAGGATATTACTGTTATACAACATTGAATTAGAGTTGTTTTTTTTTTTGCCATTAATCGATAGTAAAAGACTTCATTTCCAAGTAAAAATGATCTCCGCAATGTGGTCAATATTAACTACAAATAAAAAATCTCAAAATAATAGATTGCATAAGTCTCGCCCCCTTCAAGTCAGTATTCAGTAACTGCACCTTTGGCCTTGAGTCTGTGTGCACAGGTCTCTAAAAGCTTTGCACATTAGAACACTGCAGTTTTCCCCATTCTCTACAAAACCACTCAAGCAATGTCAGGTGGCATGGGGATCGTGGGTGACTACATTTTTCATGTCCAACCACAAATTCTCAATTGAATTAAGACATGGACTCTGACTTGGCCATTCCTGGACGTTAACATTGTTGTGTATCTTTGGATTTATAGTTGGGGTTGTTTTCTTGCTGAAAAAAAACCTCCAAAAGCACAAGGTTGTTGCAGACTGCATCAGATTTTCCACCAGGATTTTGCTGCATTCATTTTACCCTTCATCCTCACAAGCCTTACAGTGACTGCTGCAGAGAAGCATTTCCCTCAGCATGATGGTGCCACCACCATGCTTCATGGTGGGAATGGTCTGTTTTTGATAATGTGTAGTACTGAAACATGATATTTAGTTTGAAAAGCTCAAAAATGAATTTTGGTCAGACCATGGAAAATTCTTCCAGCTGAATTCAGAATCTCCCACATGCCTTTTGGGCAAATTGCAGCTGAAATGTCATGTGGATTTTTTAACACTCTCTACTAAAGCTGCAACTGGTGAAGCACTAGATCAAGAGTTATTGTAAGCAGTCTCTCCAATCTCATCCTTTGGTGCTTGTAACTCCTTTAGCTTTCGCATAGGGCTCTTGATGGCCTCCCGCACTAGTTTTCTTCTTGAATGATCAATCAGTTTTTGTGGATAGACTGCTCTAAGTAGATTTACAACTGTGATCTACTCTATGTATTTCTTTCTGACTGATTTTACTTTCCTCCATAAGATATTCAGTGGCTTGGATATTTTCTTCTAAGTCAGCTTTTCACAGAGTTTCTTGGACTGTCGTGCCATGTTTTGTTTTGTTGTTGTTGTTGTTGTATGTGTGTTGTCATCATTGTGTAGATTAGGGTATCATGCTGACCTACCAGATAAAAAGCATTTATAATGCAGTCAGTTGAAACCCTTTGATTACCGACAGGTGCTCTCCATTAACTAATTTAGTTACTTCTAAAGCCAATTGGCTGCACCCGAGATGATTTAGGAGTGTCAGATTCATTATGTGATCAGTTATTTGTGTTTGTATTTGTAATTAATTTTGACGACTTTGCAATAATCTGTTTTCATTTTGACATTTGAGTGTTTTTCTAAAATATTTGATGATCAATGTCAAATAGGACAACTTAAATCCATTGTGATTCAATGTTGAACAAAAATAAAATGTAAAAACTTCAGTCCGTCATTTCCTAACCTGTTTAGTCCTGAATAGAGTCATGGAGAGATGCTGGAGTCTATCCCAGGTAGCATGGAGCACAAGGCAGGAAAAACCCCAGACAGGGCGCCAGTTCATCACAGGCCAAACACAAACCCTCTCTCTCACACACACACACGCAAACACACACATTTCAACCACACACTAGAGCCAATTTTGTATCGCCAGTCCAACTAATATGCATGTCTTTGAAATGTGGGAGGAAACTGAAGAACCCGGAGGTAACCCACACAGACATGAAGAGTACATGCAAACTCCACTCAGGGAGGACCCGGGACTTCCAAGGGGGTGAATACATTTTATAATCAATGTAAGTCAAATACTGCCTTACAAAGCAATATTAAGTGAGATAGTATTCAGATAGACCCTTCTGCAGCTGTGTAGTATGCTTATTAAAAAGTAACCAACCTCTCCCTAAAGCAAGAACATAAAATTATTGTCCACAAGAACATAAAAGGGCACTGGTTATTTAATATTAAAAGATATTTTCTTTTCCATTGATACTTTGTGGCAGTTTATACATTTTGAAATAACCACCATCATTGACACTATTAATTTGTTGGCAATTAAAGCTTTTTATAAACAGTCTTCATATTCATAGGGATATCACATTTATGGTCTCAAACTTTCTCTTTTTTGCTCTCATTCAAGCACGTAGTTAGGTCCATAAGTACAGTATTTGGAATTGATATCATTTTCATAGTTTTTACTATGTGTGCAACACCACAATGAATCTGAATTGAAGCAATCAAGATGTGATTGAAATGTACTAACAGTTTTAATTTAAGGTGTTAAACAAAAACATTATATGAGCCATTTAGAAAAGACAGCCATTTTTATACATAGTCCCCCATTATTCAGGGGCTCAAAAGTATTTGTACAAACTAGGCTAAGCATGAATATAATGATCATTTTTAATACTTGGTTGAAAATCCTCTGCAGCCAATGATTGCCTGAGATCTGGAGGACTTGGCCATCTCCAAGTGCTGGGCTTCCATTCTAATGTTGCTTTGCCAGAGCCTTTACTGCAGCTATCTTCCAATGTTGCTTGCTCATTGAACTTTCTACCAACAGTTTTGACTTCAGCAAGTGAAATGCATGTCCAGTTTGGTTGAGGTCAGTTGAATGAATTGGTCATTGAAGAATATTCCACTTCTTTGCATTAAAAAGCACTTGGTTTGCTGTCACAGTATGTTTTGGCTCATTGTCCATCTTTACTATGAAGTGTTGTCCTATCCGTTTTGCAGCACTTGTCTAAATCTGAGCAGACAGAATAGCCCTGTACACTTCAGAAATCATTCTGCTGCTTTTGTCAACAGTCATATCATCAATAAACACCAATGACCCACTTCCATTGGCAGTCACTCATGCTCATTATTCTCATACAGATTGATCTTAATTTCATTTGTCCAAAGAAAATCTGTTCCAGAACTGGATAGTTTTTTTTTCTGGCAAAGTCTAATCTGTCCTTCATGTGCTTGAAGATTGCCAGTGGTTTGCACATTTTGATAAACTCAAATTATTTACTTTTCTGAGGTCTTCTCTTGATTGTAGACTTTGCCAATAATAGGCATACTTCCCAGAGATTGTACTTGGTTTGGCAAAATGTTGTGAATTGTTTTTTCTTCACCAAGAAAAGAATTCTGCAATCATCCACCACAGCTGTCTTCCATGGTTGTCCAGGCCTTCTGGTGCTATGTAGCTCACCAGGGTGTTCCTTCTCTTTAAAAATGTACCAGGTGGTTAATTTGACCACTCCTGATGTTTCAGTTGTCTCTCAGATGGGTTTGTTTTGCTTTCTCAGCCTAATGATGGCCTGTTTTTACTTGCATGGACAACTCTTTGGATCTCAGATTGAGAGTTCAGAGTGACCGCTTCCAAATGCAAATTCCACACTTAAAATCAATTCCAGACCTTTTTCCTGATCAAAATTCAATGAAATAATTACGGATCTGCTCACACCTGGCTATGGAACAGCTTGTCAGTCAATTGTCCTAATAATTTTGAGGCCCTGAAAATGGGGGGACCATGTATAAAAATGGCTGTCATTTCTAAATGGCTCATATGATATTTCTGTTAAACCCTTTGAATTAACGCTGAAAACCTACACTTCAGTCATGTAATTATTTCTTCATTTCAAATTCATTGTGGTGGTGTATAGAGACAAAATTATGAAAATTGTGTCAATGTCCAAATACTTAAGGATGTAACTGCAGATGCGATCTAATAGACCTACGTTAGGGAATTCCTCAATTGCATGGCCCCTAATAATAATCACATATAATGGTAATGATTACGTGAGCTAGTAAGCTGCATCTAATGAATGTTAATTTACACAACACTGCCAGTAATGCATATTAAATGTGATCATTCACCCTCACCCCCCAGCTCCTAAGTTAGTAATGAATACAACATCTTATGAACAAACTTTCCAATGTGTTTCCTTTACTCTTTCACAGATGCAGTAATACTTTAAATTATGGTCAGCCACTCATGAAGTTAGTTTTGCTAGTGAAACCAAGCTGCCATCTTTAATATCATAATGCTTCAAAATTGTATGGTTCTAATTATGAACTGTTTGATCGTGTGCTTTTACATCTGGCACTTAGCACACAACCACAAGGAAGCTTTTTCAGAGCTAAAATGTATGACCTTTGTATTTGACCCAGCATAAATTAGACAAACCACATTTACATCCGAAAACAGATTCCACACCCCAAAACAATATCTGATTTTGGCAAAAGTCTGAAACAACTATTTCACTATTCCATTTGAGATTGTTTTAGAATTTAAAAAATTAAATAAATAAATAACATTTTCAAATTATTTGTACTCTTTCCTTTATTTTGAGTTAGCATTTTCAGGACATATTCAGGTCAACTCAGATTAAGTGACATGACTGGGAAAAAAAGTGTGTACAAAACACACTGCGTGCATTTATGTGCTTTACAAATATAACATACATAAGGTGATCCCCAGCTGTTCACTAATTGCTCCCAGTTTTCGAAATAAGGTCATAATGAGGATCTGAAAGCCAATTATTTTAACCCCTGGGCAAAACACTTTCTTCTAATGAGTAGTTACTGGTGTCTCATATTTTCCAAGGAGTGCACCTTTTAGCATACTGCATAGATTTGCACTAATAGCCACAATGACACAGATAAGGTTCTTTCGAAGCTGGAGGCTGGGCCACATTCTTGCTATCTTACTGCCTGTTAATGGGTTCCAGGCTTCTTCTCAAAGAAAACACCCAAATGGATTCAATTTAGTTCAAAATAAGTAGGTAAAGCTGTCTTAAACAACTTTTCTGAATAGTATTCCAACATTCTATAAGGTGAATGACTCTACTTGATTATTAAGTACACTGGAAATCTTACAGAATTCAAGTTCAAGGCCAGTGATTACATTTGATTACTCTATAAGGTCAGAAATAGTTTCTTATTTCTTAGTGGAAGTGTAGTATTTTTTAGATTACCATTTTTATAGTCCATTACTTTGAAATTAGGAAGTATACATTAAATAGCTTGTGTTCATTTTGAAAGGGTCCAGGGGAACATTTAGTATATATAATGGACTGATATCTAAAAGTTTCCACTGAAAACAAAGAAATAACATGTACTCCATGTTTATGGAAAGATACTGCACATGCTACAATAGTTACTGTAATATTTTTATCTTTCTCATGATAACTTCAGACAGCCTTCAACATTTATATACATCTTAGTTTATGCTTAGAGTGGTTAGTGCAAAAATGTTGGCATTTGCCCATATGACTCATATCATATGATACAGTATAATGGTGACAGTATTACTGTGAGTCACTGCTAAACATCTGTTTAACTGAGCTCTTAAATATCAATACATCTGGCATAAAATAAAAACAAAAGACAATAAAATCAATCAAAGACATTGTAGTCCATATCTGAGAATTATATCCAAAAGCTGAAGTGATCCAACATTTGGTAGTTTTTATCACTTCAGAATTATTATAATATTTCTCAAATTTGGCTTTCCAGCTCAAGCCATAAATGCAACATACATTCTTGTAAAATACACATTGAGTTTATTATCCATCCATCTATCCATCCACCCATTTTCCAAGCCTTTTTATCCAGAGCAGTGTTGAATGGTTGCTTATTATTATATACATTTTTCCATGCCTACTTCTATTTTCTGAGCCCAAGTATTCCAGTTCAGGATCACAAGCCTATTGCTTGTCCTTAACAACCCCTGGCGCCTTGCACCTTTGCTGACACAGCCATGTTCACTTGATTTAGAGTCACCAGTCAAAACTAACTGTACACTTGTAGGATGAAGGAGGAAACTGGGGTACTCTGAGGTGACCCACATGGAGAGAATGTGTAAACGAATGATCGTGGAATTGTGAGGAAAGCCATGACACCCTATATACCCAATATACAATACATGATTTACTTTCATTGAAGTATACCTTGTGGAGCCGACCCGGACAAAGACAGGTGGACATGTTGTTCATCAAACCACCACATGTTTTATTTACAAACTATTTACAAATATGGTCACTCAGACCCAGTCAATTGTGCACAAAACACCCCAAACACAGTCTTGGCCACAAATGCCTTCTCTTGGGGCCGCCTCCACACTCTCCTCGTGCCTCGTCCTACTTCCACTCGACTCTAGCCTCGAATGAAGGGAGACGGCCCCTTTTATACATGACCCGGATGAGCTCCGGGTGCTTCCGACACTCCCCCGTTGGCCACGCCCCAGCGTGGCGGAAGTGCCGGCTGTTATCCTGGCAGCTCTCCGGGTATTGTCCTTATTCTTCCCCCCAGCACTTCCTGGTGTGGCGGAAGTGCTGAGGTAACAGGTCCCCAAGGCATTGGGCACCTCCTGGCAGTGACCACGAGCCCCTACAGGGTGGAGCTTCCATGCCCTCAACCCGTGGCCCCCAGAGCAACCAGGAAGGCAGCCCCCACGTGATCCAGGGTGGGCCTTGACCCTCTTCCGGTCCCTCACGGCGTCCCGGCCGAGTCGTTGCCCCTGGCATCCCTGACAACCTATAATTGTTCATTTTTGTTATGATAAAATAAAGTGTTATCAATATATATTGTATACTTGGTTACTTCACCTTGATCTCTTGTGTGGTGTGTGTGTGTTAATTTACCAGGTGACTCTTATTTTTTCCCTTCTATATCGTGTTTCTGTTTAAATATTCATCTCAGGAGGGATGGGATGGGCGCCGATTTTTGGGGGGTGGGGGTGGTGTTTTGTTTTTGTCCTTATACAGTATAGCCTAAAAATCAGTTATTATTGTTGGTTTTCTTTTACTGTATTCCTTTTTTTATTTTGTCTATACAAATTTGATAGAAAAAAATAAAATAGTATACCTGTGGTTTACCACTTCTCCAAATTTAGTTTGCTAAGCAAAGTGAATGGATGACATGTTACCTTTTCTAATATGTTATAGCATTTATGGTGCATTGTGTTACAAACACCTTTTTACAGAGAGGGAGCACTGGCAGGTTAATAGGTTTGTGAACGGTCATACAGTCAGCTGGTTATCCATATTAGGCTCTAAAGTTGTTCGTTTAACTGAAAAAATCTCACATACTGCTTAATGCAGCAAAAGTATTTTAGATTTTCTTTTACTATTGAAAACATTCTTGTTTGCTGTTTGTTGTAATTAGAAGCTGCCACAAAACGTAAAATAAACATGCCATTACTGATGTCAGGAAATGAGTGAATGGGTAGGGGAGAGGAATTCTTATTTTTTCATGCCAAGAGCAGTTTACTTAATCCACCATGTAGGAGGCAAACACCTTGTCCAGTGTGCCCACAACTTACTTGCACTGATGGAACTGATGAAGGCAAACTGACAGCTTCATAAATCACTGGCTGTTGTTAATAGGTAGTGGTATAAAAATCCAACACAGGACCACCCAGGCAGCAGGCAGCAGTAAGCCGGACAGCCGTATCTTATGTGCAGTATGATATAGTAATGTGAGGCATTTAGCCCCCTGCTTCTCTTATTTTTGCAAATTAAGTCATTGTAGCAACCTCTAAGCAACACAGGAAAGGTCTGTCTGGCATTTTGACTACAGCAATTCATATTTGGCAGTTTAAAGGGATTACAGCTCCCAGAGTTCAATTTCACAGTCAGTTCATTTGTTTAGCTTTTAGGAAAAAGAAAATGTTTCAGAAAGAAACTCAAGTGGTACTTTTCACGCTCTCTCTTATAAACAAAATAAAGCAAGTTAGCTGCATTAATACATGTTACAGGGCTGATTAGTTAGGAGAATGGAAACTTAGTGAAAAGAATCAAGTACCTTAATGGGCGATATTTGAGCATAAAATCTTACAGATGTAAACTCCTCTACCTTGGGCACTATGTAGTTTATTAAATTAGCATGTTTCCTGAAAAACACATTTAGGTTATTGCACTTTCTATCTTTATTTCTATCTACATGTCTAAATATCAAATATCTTTGGAATATATTAACATATTTTAAGGATTTTTGTCATAGATAGAAAAATGGATACAGTTATGTGAGTTAGTATTTTATTTTAAACACATTTATTTGGAAAGATTTCAGGAGATCTATTTCTTTAACTACTTTGCTATTTCTTATGCACAGACGATTCAATGATGTTCCACCCAATGTCGGTTACTGCTGGTCAACTCTAGGACTAGCGTGTTTGCAGCTGGCAGAAATCTGGCATGCATTTTTTTTTAATATGGTCTGCACACTCTTTTCTGATTTTCAGCTATAAAATATATTTGTAACACCTGGCCTTACTTCTTGTCATTGCCTTACACTCCACCAGTCTCAAGGGTGCAGCTCTCGGCAATAAAGGAAATAGCCTTTGGCACTTTTTCAACTGTAATTTGTGTATACTACTTATTTACATTTGGCAGTTCCTCCAGTTTTTGAACATATGCTTAAATCAACATTTTCCCCACTAAAATGTTTGGAAACAAGCAAATTATTTGCATGATTTACAATCAAGATGCACTGTCATAAATAATTACTCCAAGACACTGTTTTGGAAAACATCAACAAATCGGAAACCTTAATAGTAACATATACAATTTTTAACTGTTCTGGTAAATAGTGAATCTGGCAAGCGACAATGGCAAAGCTGAGGTTTTATATCAAACAGGAAGAGAGAGTTTTTTCAAAAGAGTTAATGATGAATAGAGTTGAGTACCAGGCATAAGGTCTAACACCAGAAAATCAGTGAGAGTAACAAGTGTCTAAGTTCAAAATGAGGAATCAGAAATTGAAGCGAGATTAACAATACAAAGTATTGAGCTATTATTTGTTTCCTAATTACAAGGTCTTTAGTGATTTTTCAAAATAATCCAAAGATTTAAACACATCTCGGTACACACAGCCAACTCAACTACCTACAGGATAGCAATGTGATGTTCCACACAAATATGACATCACACAGCATGTCTGATACGTATCGTTCTAGAGCTCACACAAAACACTAAGCCTCATAATAACTCTGATGAGGTCTAAAAAGCACAAAGCAAGCCTAGCCTCCAAACTAAAAGTTTATATTTCTTAAAAAGGGGAGAGGAAAACTGTAGAAAACCCCTGGCTCCAAAATAGGAAAACAATGACTCTTAATAAGTAGGCAGCATATCAATACATAATGTAAAAAAAAAAAAAAAAGGGCAAAAAGAGAAGCAAATGTAACCTAAAGAGGCAACCAAAATAGATCAATGACAAGTCAGCAATCCAAGAAATAAATGTTAAGCTGAGAACAGACAGTTCAGATACCAGAAAAAAAAAAACAAACCACTAATTAAAGTCAGCCAAACAACACAAAGTTAACTAATGTCCCAGCAAATTCCTGAGGTCTCTTAAACTTTTATAAAGCCACTTAGATGCAGCATCAGGTTCAACATATGGTTCACAACACAAATAAATACTAACAAAACACTAATAAATATGCAATTAACACAAGACAATAATAAAAAAAGAATTAGTGATAAAGACAATGCTCACTAAGAAATAATAAAATACAACCAGAAAGAAAATAAAATTGTATTCAATGACATCAATTGTAAAAGAATGCTCAACACACAACAACATAAAGGAAGAAAAAGAAAAGAAGCTAGAACCATTGATGAAACCTTGACTGAGACATAACACCCATGTGACTGGCAATAGGCCGAGTGGCTGTCATGCTCATGACAAAACAGAAGAAAAATACTTCAGCTACAGGAAACAAAATAGTTTCAGGACAATATTATAAATACATAGCAGTCATAATTTATTAGTTATTCTTGGTAAATGTGCATAAAGTAAATGAATAACAAACACCATTGCAGTCCTGAATCATTGCTCGGGTTCTGCACATCCTGTAAATCTAAAGCATACACTGTCCCCTTCAATTTTTCAGCACATGCTAAGGAAAACAAAGCAAAGAATAATTGCTTGACTACAGTATGCTCTATTGTTCTCTTGATTCTTTGGCTTCTTCTCTCTTTAGATATCCTCAGCAGAGCCATCTCACAAGACAAAGTTTGCTGTCACTCTCTCACAATTACATTCAATTTTTGTGAATTGGCAACAAATAACGATGAGCAAAACCGTCAAAATTAAGTTGAAATATATTACAGCTAAATTTCATTTTACAACACATAAAGCTAAAATTCATATATCAATATGTCACCCTTGGTTCTTTTGTGCTGGTCTTTTATCAACTTTTCACAGATTTATTTCTCATTACATATTTTTTGGATCATTTAAATAACTCCCCAAGGTAGGTTTTGAATTTGTAGTTGGTTTAAAGTATTTATTTAGTTATTTACATTCTCCCATGACACTATTTTTTAATAGCTATTTTGTATAGTTTTGTTTATTGGTTGCTGTTTGAAAGTTTGTGAATTTCACAAAGAAAAATAACAAAGTTTGTTCATGTGATTTAAGTTTCAAAGACTATTTTCTCTTCTGAATTCTTGACCCTAATTTCAGGATATGGTTTGGGTTTTGACACTTTCTGTTTGGTTTTGACTAGCCCTTTTCATCTTCCCATCCTTCTTTTTTGCCATTGCGGTATGACACAGTACTTTTTGGAGTTTTTGAGTTTTTCTCTTGCATATTATAAATTAAAAGTTTTGGGCTGGGAAAGTTTTTTGATGGTTTTGGCCATCCCCTTTTAGAAAAATCATAACAGCAAACAAATTAATCCTACTGAGTCATTTTCTTGTCCAGCAAACTTTTCTTTATTTATACCGCCCTGCTAAGCAGTCAGTTACATATTCAAAGTCTAAGCAACAAAACCGTGAAAAAGTAACCCCTTACCTAGGAATGATTTGTTCACTAAATCTATTCCTTTTCCTACCCATTTATGATTTCTCCAAGGCTAAAATTCACAAGCTTGGTCCTGGAGGGCTGCAGTAGCTGTTGCTCCAACCGAAATAGAAGCCAATCCTTGTTGATAACACAACTTATTGAATTATATGGCTTGTTAGTATTTTCATTCTTTCATGTCAGGTCTTTCTTATACTGCAGATTTCCCCTTCCCAAAGATTATCTCATAAATGATTAATGTCTCAGAGCAGATTACCAGTTATCAGTCCTTCATGTTTTTATGCTTATTTGCCTATAATAGACAAAAAACTTCTTGCAAAAGCCCATGTCTGTCTGTCCATATGTCAGTCCACATACAACAACTCGGCTGTGGACCAATTTTACTGAGTTGTGGCACACTTAACGTTTAAAAGAAATTTGTCAAAACAGTGCAATTTTTGTTCAGTTATCTTGAACAATCCGTACTGTACAATGTTTTAAAATTAAAAATTTCCCATTGAAAGGCATTGGTGAGTTTGCAACTCATCCATCTTATAACGTTCTATGTGTTCAATATTCACTTGGATGCCTAGTGCAAGTTAGTCAAATGCTGGGCACACACAGCAGCGCCCTTTTATGTTGCTTTAGGTAAGTTAACTAATAGAGTACAAAAAAAGTCACATTTCTGGAAATAAATGGAAGAGGAAAGCAGTTATGTAAGCATATACAAGAGTGAATTGATTCAACAATATTATCTTCAGATTGTTATGGCAAAGAACCAATGTTATCAACCTGCAGCTAAATGGTGTTTGAACTAATTAATAACACAGGAAAGGAACTGCTGCCCTAATTGATATCAACAGAGCACAGGTTCAGAAATGGACAGTTGCATCGGGAGCTGGGAGTCTTCAGTGGCAGAAGCCTCGGATCGTTGTGTACCATTTGTATTCATCTTTTACAATAAATCAAGTTCTTATTTATTTATATAATTTTTAGGAATTGCTGTGTTTTAAATAACCATAACACAACCAGTCATTTTATTCTACTGCTAATCGGCGGCCCTTGTATATGCCACTCATACCTTTAAATGAATATGCTGTGGAGGAAAGGAGATGATATAAATATTTCCACCAAATCTTGAACTCAGATACATATTTAATATATAGTTTCAAAAGATAGATAGATAGATAGATAGATAGATAGATAGATAGATAGATAGATAGATAGATAGATAAAACTTCTGGCTTGGCTAATGATAAGAGAGAAGTCAAAATGAGGCATCATGCAGGCGGATTGCCGTAGGTATGAAGGAGCCCCAGTAGTGTTACTCAACACATTTCTGCTAAATAATTCACTGGCTGAATGCTCTCAAAGATAATCCGTCATTGAGTGAACGCGCAGCATTGTTCATAATGGCACTGTTTTGTTTTAATTCTCTCCTTCACTACCACCTTTAAAAAGGTTGAAAGGGTGTTCCATAATTGAATCTTCTTTCCTAATTAGCTTGTTGGTTCAGTGTGAATCTCTTTATGTGAAGTTATCAGCTCTTCACACCTCAGCATAGAGCATCTCAATGGCCATCGTGGAGTTACAGAATATGGATAGACAGTCACTACCCACATTAAAGGAATGCAGTGTTCTAAGAAAAAGAGTATGCTCTGTTTATGTTTTTTCTACTACTAGACTAGTTCTGCTTATCATTAATAAAGACCCCCCAAGTACTTATAGCAGTGCACCACCTCCACATCAACTCTCTGAATAGTGACCAAGTGTAGAGGCTCTTTATTGTGGTAATAACCAGTTCCTTGTTTTTGCTGATGTTAAAATACAAATAATTCTCTTTCCACCAAGAAACAGAGTTCTCCATCTGACTCCTATACTATAATCTAATTCCCTTGTCAATACACCCCTTTAGTGCAGAATCATGAGAGAATTTCTGCAGGTGACATGCCCTGGTGTTATATTTATAGTAAGGTGTGTAGGGTGAACAGAACTGGTGACAGGACTGTTTCTTGTGGTTCTTCTGGTCTGGTTGCTTACATTCATGACATGTCCTTCAGCCTCAAAAAACTACAGTCTGCTGGACAGACAGTCTATTTTCCAGGACAACACAGGCTCATCCACCTGCATATTCCTGAGATTCTCCCTTCACAGAGATGGCTGGATGATACTGACGGTGTAGACCAATCAAGCCCAAGTATACAAAGGAAACGTACCTTTTTCATAAGGCAGCCTAATTAATTCAAACAGGACCTCACCTGAGACACAAGCAATCAAACAAATAACATTATAACATTTCTGTTTTAATAGACAATATTAAAAATTCAGCCTTCTAAAAAGAAAGTGTTTCCAAACTGAGTAGTTGTATTTTTTGCAGTAGATAGTTTATGGAGTTGTCATGTTCAGTCATTTACTCATCTAAAATAGATTCAAGTGTGCTTTACTGGGCAACAGGTTTTACAATTCCAGCTGCTGTCTCTGTGTTTCCACAGTTTGTTTTCAGGTATTTTTCAAATTCTACATTGTGCCTGTCAATACTGAATTATTGCAGTTTTAGGTTAAATTATCCTGTTATGTTAATGCAGAACATGTTTGCTATTTTTATGCACCTTGCTGTAAATAGCACTTTATAAAAGAGAGACTGAATGGTGCCAACATTTGTCACTCCTTATTTAAAAAGCAATCCAATGCTCTTGACCAACAAATCTTTATAAATGGTGTCCTCTGACACTGATTGTAGGTTTTCTACAGTATACCGAAACAACACAGCAGCTTCATTAAGACCAACTTGAACATTTATGTTGAGCAGTGGAACTTAAGCCAATGATAATGATTGGTTTACATTAACTGTTAAATGTTTTTGGCAATAATACTGGTGATAAAATTTTAAAATGAAGGAATTAAACCATTAACATTTCATTGATAATGTACTAACATACAACCCCAAACCATAAAAATTGCCGTAAGTAAACTTAAATTTACTTTAATTTTTATTTCATTACAGACAGCACTAACCCAAGATATTTCATGTTTTGTCTGGTCAACTTCATTTCATTTGTTAATATACATCCATTCCTGCATTTCAGGCTTGCAACACATTCCAAAAAAAGTTGGGACAGTAAATGATTTATCACTTTGTAATTTCACTATTCCTTCTCACAACATTTAAAAGACATTACGGCACTGAGGGTACCAAGCGATGAAGCATTTCAGGTGTTATTTTGTTCCATTCTTCCTGCAAACACCTCTTAAAGTACGGGGTTGTCACTTTTGCATTTCTCATTTCAAAATTCTCCATCCATTCTCTAAGGACAGCTCAGGACTGAAGGCAGGTTTTCCCAGTACCCGTCCCCTCTTCTTCTGCTGCTATGACTTTGTAATGTGTGCAGAATGTGTTTTTGCATTGCCTTAAAAAATGCATGGACATCCCTGGAAAAGATGTCATCTTCGCCAAGGGCACTGACACACTCCCATACCATGAAAAACCCTGTCTTTTGGGCGTGTTGCTGATAACAGTCTGGATGGTCCTTTCCATCTTTGGTCGGGAGCACACAACGTCCATTTCTTCCAAAAAAGATCTGGAGTACTGATTCATCTAACTACAATGCACATTTCCACTGTGTAATGGTCCATCCTAGATGCCACCAAGCCCACAGAAGCTTTACCAAAGTAATTCTTTGCTCATGTGGTTTTATCAGCTATTCATGAGTAACGATTCTTGATGCAGTGCCGTTTGCAGGATCGTAGATCAAAGGTGTTCAGGTTATGTTTGCACCCTTGCTCTTTACGCACTGAAATTCCTCCAGATTCCTTGAATTTTTTAATGATCTTATGCGCTGTAGAGGGAGAAATATCCAAATATCTCCCAGTTTTTCTTTGAGAAACGTTGTTTTAAAACATTTCAATAACTTTCTCGTGCATTTATAGACAAATTTCAATCTTCTGTCCATCTTTGCTCCTGAAAGACTCAGCCTTTCGTGGATACTGCTCTTGTACCAAACCAGGATTACAATCACCTGTTGACATTACCTATTTGAAATCACATTATTATTTTTTTTTTTACCTCATTACTGACCCTAATTTTCCCACTATGCAACTTTTTTTGTAGGCCTGAAATGCAGGAATGGATGTATATTAACAAATTAAATAAAGTTGACCAGACAAAACATGAAATATCTTCGGTTCATGCTGTCTGTAATGAAATAAATGTAAAGTAAATTTAAGAATCACTTCATTTGTTTTTTTTTTTACTTGCATCGTCCATGCTGTCCCAACTTTTTCTGATTTGGGGTTGTATATTACAATACTATTTTTTGATGGCATGCATTGTGAATAGTGGAATATAAATGAAATATTGATTGAGTGAATAAATCATTAAGGTATAAATTTAGGCAAACATGTAGCTTTTCAAATGTATTTACAAGAAATGGTGCACAACTGTTTCTATGCCTACTGTAGGACTATCAGTGTATTAAATCTGTTTAGTCTGTCAGTCTAGTTTTGACAGCTATTTCCTCACACATACTGTATTCAATTCCTTCAGGAACCTCTGCAGGGCACTGTTTCCTGGTGGCTTCATTGCTTTAGTGCGCTGCTTTTGACTCTGGAAGTGAACCCTGGTGATGTTTAAAACATGGCCCCCTATTAAAGCCTGGAGAATGAGAATGAGAATGACAGCTTTCTGACACTGAGAAAGGAGGCCAGGAACTTCAGGTGTGAGAAAAGATCAGAGAAAGAATAGATTACCTGGGAGATAAGAGGAAATAAGGGATGAGGGAAAAGAAAGCTACAGTATCTGTCTGCCAGAAAGGGCACTTAGCAAGTATTATTTTGGCCTGGACAGGACTTGAAGGTGTTTGTTTATTTTATTACTGTGTGTTTGCGTGGATTATGTGCTTTTATTTCTCTTCTTAATCTCCTGTATTTTGATATTTAAAGAATAAATACATTTATTCAGCAGTAACTAGTACCTCTGTCTTTGTCTCTGTTTGGTTTAAGGAGAAGGGCTGTGCAATCCCTCTTGATAATACATCAGTGCTGCACATATGGGTGCTTGTTACATGAAAAATGACTAACTCTTCTGCAAATACAACCTCCTGAATGTCTCTGGGTATGGATTATAGGGGAATAGCAAGCTTGTAATTTTATACAGACTGGATAGTGGCTGGTCATTTCATGAAAATAGCTTGTTCCAACTCATCTTTCATTTGTTTCAGGATCTGGTGACTGAGACAGACTCTGTAATAAAGCTGCATGTTCTGAGAACCTTTCCCAGACAACCCTTGCTTTGTGACGTGGCACCTTATCCTTCTGGGAGTAACAACTATACAATGAGTATGCCGATACCTTTAAGGTATTGTGACATTTAATCTGCAGACCGACAATTTTTTTTAAAACATACACAAAAAAAGAATACCTGAAAGTATCTAATGCCTAAAACAAGAATAAGCCTAAACTTATAACAAAGAATGTCCATACTAATTCATTCCTTACTTTGAAAATATAGTTCAGATGAGATTTTAAAGGTCTCTGAGGTACTGATTTAAAGTATACATCTAGCATTTTCTGTGTGGAGTAATACTTCAGGCAGAGGAGTTTAGCAATGGTTTAAGAACAGGACACCATTCAGAAAAACTCAAGGTCACATCCATTTTAAGAGGCTTGTATTTGTTTTTAAATCCTTTAATGGTTGTGCTCCATTTTATTTGTCGGAGCTGCTGCACCCTTATGTACCATCTTACTCTCTCAGGTCAGCAGACCAAATGCTTTTACGTGTTTCTAAAACACGATGCAAACTCTGAGGTGATCGGGCTTTTTCAGTTGCAGCTCCAAAACTCTGGAACGATTTGCCGTTGCACTTTAGACAGGCTCCTTCACTTGCTGTCTTTAAATCTTATTTAAAAACACACTTTAATCCAGTATGATATGTTGACTATCTGTGTACTTTTTATTATGAACCCCTTTAGCTCTTATGTGTTTCTGTTTCTTTTACCCTTTGGTTATTGTTTGTCTGATATGTTGGGTTTTTATTGTACAGCACTTTGGTCAGCCTTGATGTTGTTTTTAAAGTGCTTTATAAATAAATAAATAGACAAATAGCCCCGTGAATAGTGACAGACAGTTGTTGAAAGTAGTCTGTAAATGGTGATGAGACTTGTACTGAATAGCAGATAGGCCACAATTCAGTGCAAAATCAGTATTTCAGAGTACATAAATCATTAACAGAAAATATAAGCATTTTAGCATGAGTAATGCATAGTACTATATCCATCCATCCATTATCATGGGGGACTGCTGGAGCCAATCCCAGCCCACTGCAGGGTACGTACACACACACACACACACACACACACACACACACCCACACACCAAGCACACATTAGGGACAATTTAGGATCGTCAAAGCACCTAACCTGCATGTCTTTGGACTGTGGGAGGAAACCGGAGTACCCGGAGGAAACCCACGCAGACATGAGGAAAACATGCAAACTCCACGCAGGGAGGACCTAGGAAGCAAACCCCTAACTGCGAAGCAGCAGCGCTACCCACTGCACCACTGTGTCACCGCATAGTACTATATCATGAACAATAATAATTTTTTTTTTACTTTTTTATCTAGGTGGTACCAACTAGTCTAAACCTGTTTGTAGGGGTTTTTTGATGCATAAGGCAGGTAAGCAAAAAGATTTTGTCTCCTTGGTCAAGCACCAAATATGGCAACTTTTGAATTTCTGGGATTTAAGGGCATGGAACATAATAATACACATGTTAAAACTGAGGCTCTCAGTCCTTTGGACACTGGCGTGCATGCAAGTAAGTTAATTGTTGACTGATTGGATACCTTTGTGCATGCACATTGTGTGAACGTGTACTGATATGATCTGCCAAAATGACACTGAATAGAGAGTAAGGCCAGGGATGTTAACCTTGCGTCACAACATACTTTAAAAAGTTAGCATCTTCAAGCAGAGGGTATGAAGAAGACCAGAAGACACAGGCCATGAGCCACATGCAGCAGATAAGCAAGAACTAAAAGCCACCTGAACATCGACACACATTGGGTGCATCAGCTGGACCATCCAGATTGTATGGTGTGTGATTGTCAGAATTATTTGATTTGCTTCTACCTGAGGCATATTTAAGAATGTTAATTCTATAATGAGTGAATAAAAAGTTTAAGCCTGCTCCTCTGTTTGCCTTGTTGCTCTGTCTTTCTACCAGAGGCCTAAAAGCTAATGGGAGCACATCCAACTTTGGGAAGCAGAGTCACAGCTTGGGTGAAGTCAAGCCTGGGTGATGCTGCACCATAGTCATTGATGCAAGTGCATTACAGCTATGGGCTGTGTCTCCTTCTCAAAGAGGTGAGTGCAAGGATGAGGACAAGAGTCAAGAGTCATGGAGGACTTGTTTGTGGTCTACATAGTAAAGAGTCTGAGCATTGGAATATACAAATCTACTGCATGTTTCAGGATCTGGTCACTTTAAAAACTTTCCATATTCAAATATTCATTAATTCTTACTTTGGATCCTTGGGAAAAGAAGCAAATGAGGATACAGTGGGTGAAAAAATACAAACACTGGACACCTCAACTGGTCTGAGGAACACCACATTCTGTATATTCTTATTTAGTCACACTAATGTAATAAGGATTTGATGTAAACCCCATAAATTCATGGAGCTAATCTGGCATTCATCAACAATGACAGTTTGTGGAGCTGGTTTAATGGCTTGAGATGTCTCATTGTGACATACATTGATTTTCTGATATCAGCACAGCAGCTTTCGAATGTTGTGGCATATCTGAATATCATTTTTAAATCTGGTGCTTCCTTTCATGGTAGTAGTGTTCCTATCTGTGGATGGGTTTCCTTAGTGAGATAGTGCTGTATGCCACAAGCCTAAGGCATTCATGTAAGGTTTATAGGAACATAGCATTAATTTACCTCTTAATGCACATAACGTTCAGTGAGCAATTTGAAGTTGAGAATCACCATCTGCTAATTTGAAGCAAGTGTCATACACATTAGGGTCAGCATGAGCCTATTCTCTCAAGAATGTCCTGAGAACAAATCAGGGACCAACTGATGTTTTGTTAAGTGTACTTAATAAAGTTGCTACTCACTGGTCATACTATTAGTAAGTGTAACACACAAACAATGATTCTCTTGAATAGAACTCAGATGGGTTGGTTGCTAGGATTGTAAAATATGACAATGCAGGTTTATGTCAGTATTCTTAATAAGTCATTAAATGTGCCGTTGCTCTATCTATAGAAATATAGCTAGAATATTTTGGAACAGTTTGGGTGGTATTACTTGAAAATATGTTATTATATTGCAAAGAAAATGAGTTTAGTATGTTGCCTGTCTTTCATAGGGAACAATTTCAGATTGTTAGCATAAAGATTGCAATACTATAATTCAAAATGAATTAAGCACTTTATTTACATTAGAGGATCAATGGAGCTATGCCAATCCAGAACAACATATATGTCAGAAGGAAACATAATCTATGAGTGAAAATATCTATTTATGTGTCTTTAAAATAAATATCAGTGTTAAAAAAAACAAAGAGTCACACATTATGCCATCATTTCTTCCTAGATTAGTACGGTGGACACATTCCTACCAGCTAAACAGAGGTTTTTGTCCAGAAACTCTGGCTTTCCTTCAGCATCCAAAAGGTGGACATGTTATAATAATTGGCAACTGAAGCTTGATCTTGACTAGGTGACTGAGTTTACATGTGAATGAATGTGCCTTATAATTTGTGTGGCTGTTCTCCTGGGATTGGCTCCAACTTTGTACCTAATGCTATCAGGGCAGGCTCCAGTTTCCTGCCTCCTTGAATTGAACTGCACACATTAGCAAATGGGATGGTGGAATTGAATCTTGAACTATCATAAAGTGAAACCAGCTGAGGTGATTCTGGACCTGTGGTGGACAGTCCTGGTCTTAGAGGACCTCAGTTGTTGTAAGTGTTTGATCCACCTAAATTATTAAGTAAAAATGAATTCTTTTGGTTAATTATATATTCTCAGTGCTGGTCCTCGTGGTCTTGGGGCCCTAAGCAAAATTCTGTTTGAGTCCCCAATGTCACAACCCCCAAGATGTCTTTCCTGCATCCCTTCCTTACTTATATCTGCTGTTCTTTGTAGCTGCTTGACTGTAAAACAACACAAAGGTTGGGTTTAATGAATAATTTTCTTTCTTTCTTTCTTTCAGTGTCATATAAATGTTACTTTCATTTATACAAAATGGAGGATGGTTTACAGAAAAGAGGAACAATGTGCTCCCCATTAGCATTTTTTATTTTATTAGATATTTTATTGGACTTTGTTACATAAATATGAGTTACTGCTGAATGCCCCTCAGTTGGTACACTACGCTTTCACCAGCAATTCAGGTGTCGGTCTGTCAAACCTTTGCTCAGTCATCTGTCTGTTCTATGTCATTAGACATCTAGCATATAGTATTTTTTCTCTTTTTTATGCTCAGTTTTAAGATTTTCAGCATTGTAAACAGCCGCAAATTGCAGGTTTTTGTCTCAGGCTGTAAAAACGTAATCACTCTTGCTTGGGGGAAAACTTTGGGACAGCTAAAATAGAACTGGTTTCCTTAAATCATGCCTATTATTAGCACTTCAAGCCTTTAATGCTTGTTAAATGTGACATTTACTAGATGTCCACACACTGCATAAAATTCAGACTGCAGAAATGGAAAGCTCTTCTCCACTCCATGCTGCCACTGAGGTGGCCGTAACTCCGGAGCATTTCAAACTGCCAAAAAAGATCACAGGGCAAAATATTATTTTAAACAGACTAGCTTAACCTCCTGTAACAATATGGTACAGACTGTGACATTAAGGAATGAACTGGTTTTTTTTCATCATTTATACTCTAGTGATTTCATTATTGTAGTCATAGTTTACTACAACTTTTATTGACACACTTACAATTGATGAAAATAAGCTAAAATAATATATGGACAGCTTAACACTGATAATGACTTTAAAAGCTTTTAATTTTGAATAAAAGAGTTTGTCATAAGTGCTTTTTAAAAAGACAAATGGTTTGGAATACATTCTAGGGACAAGATATAAAAAGATTTGTCTTCTGAAGCAATAAAATAGGCTGTTATCAAAAGAACGTAAATGCATTTTTAGTTTTATTAGAATCACATGTTTAAATAGCTCATGAGAAAACAGATAAGCCTTACTGGAAATAAAGAGCCTCATTTATTATCTACATGGGGTAATGGTTTTTACTTTGATTATGCAGCAGCTTTCTAAAATAATTATTACTTCAGTCCAAGGACGTGAAAGTTCCACTAGGAACCTGCTGAAATAAAGATGGCTGAAGTTTGCCTGTTGTGGGTGACTTTTAGAAGTGCACTGTTAAATGTTTAAGAACACAAAAAAACTTTGGACGAGAGAGAGAGAATGGGATATGAGACACATGAGCAGTAGAAAAACTGTGAAGAACTGCACCACTGAACTGTATTCTAAGCACCACTGGTTTATATTATTAAAGAAAGAAATTGAAGTTTACTAAAACATTAACACAATTGCAAGTAGAAACAGAGCAGTTTTAAAGGCAACTAAATGTATTACAGAAACTGTTGTTTCAAAAATAATCAAATGTGAAAAAAGAAAGAAAGAAAGAAAGAAAGAAAGAAAGAAAGAAAAAGAAAGAAATGTATGAAATAAAGTCTAAAAAATGAAAAATGCTAATGGAGAGCAAAGTGTTTCCCTTTTCTGTAAAGCAGCCTTCATTTTGTATAATTAAAATGAATATTTTGTGACAAAGAAAGAAAAAGAAAGAAAGAAAGAAAGTCTAATAAAATGAAAAATGCTAATGGAGAGCAAAGTGTTTCTCTTTCCTGTAAAAACATCCTTCACTTTGTATAATTAAAATGAATATGTTGTGACAAAGAAAGAAAGAAAGAATATGGTATTTAAGCAAACTCAAAACTGGATTAAAAGGGTTCAGTAATGGATAAATGAATCCATTTTCCTGCACTATACAGTATACTGATACCTCAAGAATCTAAATGTTTTATTAAATGTCATACAGTTGCCTTTTACTTTAAGGAGGAAATCTGTTTGCAGTAATGTGCAGATTTTTCTCCTACACCCCTTTTATCTGTCGTGTTCTTCATGAACTAATTTATCTAAGAGAAGATGGCGCATGATCATTAATCAAACACATTTTGTATTTATAAAAGTAATCGCCAAGAAGGCTTCTCTGCTTCAGCATGCTTTCTGTATTAAAATAGTTCTCTAAGAGCAACAGCCACGCAAGAGAACAAAGGAATCACAACAGAAAAGAAAACATATCAACACTTAAAGGATGTTGGAAGTGCTTGTGGCAGATGTGTTTCATAAGGGTATGGAAACATAAGCACTGGCTTAATTCAAAAACATGTTTTTTTTCTTTTCTTTAAGCATCTATGATGCAGCTGTGTTGTGAGAAAATGAAAATTAACATATGTCTGTGGCATAACTGTACACACTTTTGCAGTTTTACACTTCTTATTTTGTACTGACAGTGTACAACAAAACTTTAGAATTGCTTTCACTTTTACTTCCACAAGGTGTCACTGTGTATTTTGGAGAGACAGAGTGCATAACATATCTGCTTAAATGCAACATTATTCACTTTCAGTTTTGTAAAATAATTATTAATGTAATTATTAACTATAAAATTATGAATATAAATGTGACTTGGAGTTTTGGAGAATTTATCTCATGCAATTGACCCAATTACCAATTTATCTTATTCTTTTATAAATGGACATTTTCTTCAGATTTAAGAAATATATTTTGAAAGGTTTTTTTCTTCTTGTAAACATTTTAAGAGGACAAGACCTGAAAATCCTTTTCTAAGGACCTTTGAAGGCTTGATAATATTTCACAAAAAAATCCAACCTGTAAATAAGAATGTACGTTTTATATACAGTATACATTACCATGACATTTTGTTTTGAATAATGATCTTCTCGGAAGGGTTTCTGCTCTTCGGGCATTTCTTCTCAGTTCTATTAAGCCTGAAGCATCGATTTTTTTTCCACTAGTTCTTCTTGGCCTTCAACATACGGTTTGCAAAGTGTGAGTTCTGCTGTGGGGCAGCACTGCCTTATATTTCCTTTGACAAACATTTGGATACACCATATCTGTACAATTTGTGTATTTGTGATTTCTTTCTTGGTTATGTGGTATAATTAGGTTGATTTTTAATTACAAGCTGATCCGCTGTGAATTAGCATGTGTGCTTGTTTTTTTTTTTTTTTGCCATGTACTCAATACTATATATCTATGAAGGTTGAGTTTTTTCAAACCTAATTTTGCAAAACTTGACTTGCTTATATGGAATATTATTTGATTTTAAGAAATTCAATAAAATTAAAAACACTATCTATCTATCTATCTATCTATCTATCTATCTATCTATCTATCTATCTATCTATCTATCTATCTGTTATATAGTGCCCTTCATCTATCTATCTATCTATCTATCTATCTATCTATCTATCTATCTATCTATCTATCTATCTATCTATCCACAGAATACAATACAAATATAGTGGTATATTCTATTCACTTTGTTGTTTTAAGTAATTAAGGTTAATCTCCTTTGCCTTGCTAATCTTGCAAAGCTTTTAGTGTCTTTTAAATAAGGTTTGAATATAAGTATAGTTCTACTATATCAGCATTACTGTATACATTAACATATGCACCAAATGTATAAATAATTAAGTTATTCGCATAAGGCTACATTTCTTCAAACTGAAATAAAATCACATAAATCAGCAGTAATTAGACTCCACCAATTTTACTAGCTTTTTAACAGTCCTAATTACAAAGTATACTATTTGCTGTTAACATTTTACACAATTCTTTTAACTGTCAGTGTTCAGGTGTTTATGTAACTCAAATAGATTTTCCGGTTATAATCAATTACATTAATTGGTTTATGGATGGAAATTCATATATTCATATTATGTTTGGTAAAATTAAAAAAAAAACAACTTGTTATTTATAAAAACATTGTGTCCTGTTTGCCACAGTTAAAAGGTTTTACAAAACTTTGCACTTGCCATTACTAGTACAAGATTACAAATAAAATGATAAACCAGCATTGCTTGCACTTTGTTTCAATCATCATTCTTCCATCATCATAACCCGTATAATTCAATTCAGGGCTGTAATAAAGCTAAGATGGGGTGCAAATCCATCACAGAGCAAACATACGCTTGCACCCTCATTTGCTAATGCAAGTCTAAATAAAAACTAGCCTTACAGAAAATATTTTTGGGATTTGAAGAAAAGATGGAGTAGCTGGGATTGTTTCACAGTCCACACAACCAGTAACTGGGTATTAAATAACTATATGGTCTCAAATAATGTACTTAATGATTGAACTCATCATGTTTTTGCACTCATATTAATAATAATCTGAAATGTATTTCATTTACTGACAAATAAAAAGCATTCCAAAAGAATTAATTAAATATTAATCTTAACTCCCCAACTGAGGTAAAGATATTTTAGATACTCTGTCATGAAATTGCTTAATTATCATTTATATTTTATCAATGACCACCTCTAAGATTAAACTTGGTACGTCATTTAGAATCTCCTTAATAAAAATAATAAAACACACTATTTCACAGTTCAAAATGTCTCATTTGGACTGGCTTTATTACATTAGTATCGTATTATGGAGTTATTCAGTACATGACCTTTAAAGTACAAACATAACAACAATTAGAATTATTTAACTTGATTAGAGTGATGAATGGGTTTATAAGAATATTTCATGGGAATTGATTTAATTCAGTTTTCTTAAAGGTACTGTACATTCTCTGTATGGCAACTGGTTATTTCACAAGGATATATTGATTAACAAAAACATAGCATTTTAAAATATAAGTAAGGGAAGCTTAATATGTAATGCAGATGTTCCTTAACAATCTGCTGATACTGTTCAACTGTCCAAGTGCTTTAAAAATGTATCCTGCTACCTCTGACCTGAGGTGTTGCTCTGTTCAGAATGAGTCATTTATCATATGTTCATACTTCCATGACACATTACGATGGCATCCAGTCCTTCTAAAATGACTGATGGGGTCAATCACACTGCAATCCTTGATTCAAGATTCATAACTGCTTATTGTTACTATTAAGTTTTAATATTAGTAAATTCAGTATTTGGAATTTTTTACTCACAATCCTCTCTGTCAACTACATACAGTATATCATACTATGTACTGCTACAGCATTCTTTAGAATTAAAACTACTGGATGTTTTGCAGTAAGTGAACTTTTAAACCAGGATTGTGAAACTGTTTTATTCAGCCATCTCAGAGCTTCTTCTAATATCCTTCAGCCAGATTGAGTTTAATGTGTACAGTTCAATTTTAATCTTAAACTCAATTATGTATTTAGTTTATTTAACATTATTTTACATTTAAACAGCCTCAACACAAAGTATAAAATTAATTCCATCTGCAATAAAAAAAACAGCAGGGTATAATGGTTTTTGTTCCAACATTAACATTATGTTGTTAACCCCAAGCCAAATTACTTCAGAAAAGAAAAATTGAAAAGTCATTCTGTAAACAAAGGATACCACAGATATCTGCTAACTCATTCCTGTTACAATATTTAACAAAAAGGGCTTTGCTTTCTTTAGCAGCTCATAAACATATTGCACTATGTTCTGTAATTATACCTTACAAACTTTTTAGGTTCATTCACATTTTTGGAGGCCAAATAGAAAGGAATTAGCCTGTGGTAACTGAACAAAGTATTGAATTCATATTGATGCTAAGAAACTAAGTCGAGTATGATTATTCTGAACACTCTTTTTGTTTTGTATACTTAGTCAAACCATGTGCAAAAGCAATTTAAAGTTATCATTAGCAGACATCATTTCAGTTTACATTATCAAATTAAATTGGAAGAATCCGGTGGAGTTAGATTACTGCCAAAAGTTTATGTCCGAGTACCACACATTTTGTAAGTGCAAGTTACATTTTGAGCGCATTTTGTAAGCGTGAGTTGCATTTTGAGTGTGAGTGATGCATTTGGCAAGGGCTTTGCAGCGTACTTATGTGACATCACTGCCAAAATTATTTGAGAGCAAAAGTAGCAAGGCAAGGACGAGACTTTGTTCTTCTAGCCATTGGGAGTAGTCAAAGCTAACCACTCAATCATGAGGCACACCTCCTTTCCCACCTCCAAATGAGAATGCGCATACTTTACTCCATGTATGAGTATTTTCACCGGCTTGCCGCGGGTGTTTGCTCAAAATGTAACTTACACTTACGAAATGCATGGTAGTCGGACACAGAATTTTGACAGTAATTTAACTCCATAGAAACCTAACCTCCCTTGCAGAACTCAGCTACCATAAAATGTCTTATTTTACCTAACATTCGAAAATAAATCAAACTTTCTTTATAAGAAACTGTCCAAATCTTTTTCAGAATGTATTGATTTTATTGATACTGTTTTAAAATAAGTGGATCCTGTGTTAACCTCACAAATGTTTTAATACCTGTAAGGGACTACATCACATTGGGTCCACTGATCACATAGCTTTCTAAACTGGGTAGAGACAAGGGGCCTCATGTATAATGCCTTGTGTAGAATTCATACTAAAACATGGTATACAGACAGAACTAGAAATGTGTGTACGTACAAAAAAATTCAAAGCAAAGTTCTACACACTTTCACTTTATAAATCCCAATTCATTTTAACTTACATGCACGCACCTACTGCCCCACCCTGGCTTCTCCTGTAATTATGCTTATTTGAATGTGCAAATCAATATAAATAGCCCTTTTCATTTTAATGCAAAATGGAGCTCCTGCTCAGTGAAGTGAAGGCAAGGAAAAACAAACTATTTGGTGGCTTAAGCAGTGGTATAAGCAACAAAAGGAAATTGAAGGAGTGGTTCAGTGTGGCGGAGGCACTCAAAAGTTCAAGTTCAGAAAGCTGCACAATGCCCAAAATAAAAAACAAGTGGTCAAATATCAAACTCGACATTTAAAGGAAAGTCACAGCCCACCATCTGAAAAAAGGTGTATGTTGGGATTAAAGTCGAAATTTCCACTTTAATCGTGTAGTTTATTTTGTCATTAAAATCTAATGTATAACTATCTTAAAATCGATGTTTAATTTGTTAGAGTTTCCCAAGCCCCATTTTAACTAAAGTAGCACATTAAATGCTTCATTAATTGCTATGTGCTTCTTTCTCTTACACCGACAGGAGTATGCAGGCAGTGATTGCCACACAGAATACATTCCATTCATGATATTACAAGCTCTCTGAACATTTTAGAATGCTAAAATGTATATTTGATATAATTTTCATGATAAAATGCATTAAAACATATATTAAGACATGCGGGCATGGTGGCTCGATGATAGCCCGTCCAGGGATTGTTCCTGCCTCGTGCACAATGCATGCTGAGATGGGCGTCACCCTGGATGGAATAATTTATTGCAGCAGCACTGTCTCTGTCAAACGTACTAACCCCCAATTCCTGTCCTTCCATTTTCTTTCTCCACGTAACCAATTGCCACACAATAAGGTTCTGTAATAAATGTAAAACCAGCTGTAAGCTTAGAATGCCAATTCTCCATAACTTTTAGGGTATATTGAAAAAGCTTCATTATACATCTTTAATTATTCAATCCATCTATCCATTCAGAGTTGTGCCAGTCCCAGCAAATATCAAGCATGAGGTAGGAACAATCCCTGGATGGGGTGGCAGCTCATGGCAGGGTGAATATGAGCACACACATACACTAGTAGCATAATTTAGCATCACCAAATCCACTAACCAGCATTCTTTTGGAAAGAAACTGATGCATGCAGAGGAAACCCACCAGGAAAACATACAAACTCCAGGCAGGGTACACCCAGGACATGACCACCTTACTGTGAGGCAGCAGAGCTCCCACCATGCCCACATGTTTAATTATTAACAGTATACATTATTTAAATTAACTTAACAATTTATCTGTAAAATGTAATATACATACTTTAATGAATTCATCATAAAAATGACATCAACTATACATCCTGGTATTCTAACAGCACACAGCTCTAAGAGGATAGCTCTTGGAAGTCTAAATCGACTTATAAAGGAGAGAAGTTTCTCTGCATTGTAGGCATGTGTTGTTCATCAAGGATAAGAAATATATAAGTATAAAACTACACAGTATAAATATGTGTTTATAGGGTCATTATTGTCATGTGTACTGAGTACGGATATACAGTATATTGTCAGACATGTAAGCACAGGAGTGTCTCAAGGGTCTGTGTCAAGGGAAACAAACAGGGAAGATAATTAAGGTGACACCAGCACTGACTTCTATTTCGTTTTATATCTTAGAATGGAGGAAGACCCACAGAAAGAGCTTTGACATCAATTTCAAGAAGTCAAATATGGCCCCACTCCTGTGCCTGTATCACTGTTTAAAGAACTGGTGACTGGAAATCAGCATTCGTTTTGGGACCAGCTACGAACAAGGTCAGACCTCTCTACATGGCAGCTAACAGTGTGGCTAAAAAGCTGTTTCCAGCAGCTATGCTGACTTTTTATTCAAACTGGACATTAAATGGGACATAACTTGGGACACCCCCACCTTTAATGATTTGTTGTTGTGTTCATTTTTATAATATACTAGCAAAATACCCGCACTTTGCAGCGGAGAAGTAGTATGTTAAAGAAGTAATGAAAAAGAAAAGGACACATTTTAATAATAATGTAACATGATTGACGATGTAATTGTTTTGTCATTGTCATGAGTGTTGCTGGCATATATATATATATATACACATACACACACACACACACACACACGCGCATATAAACATATATATACATATACACACATATATACAGGGTGGGCCATTTATATGGATACACCTTAATAAAATGGGAATGGTTGGTAATATTAACTTCCTGTTTGTGGCACATTAGTATATGTGAGTTTGAAAACGTTTCAAGATGGGTGGTGACCATGGTGGCCATTTGGAAGTCGGCCATTTTGGATCCAACTTTTGTTTTTTCAATAGGAAGAGTATCATGTGACACATCAAACTTATTGGGAATTTCACAAGAAAAACAATGGTGTGCTTGATTTTAACGTAACTTTATTCTTTCATGAGTTATTTATAAGTTTCTCTTTGTTTACAGCCATTGACATATCGCAGAGGTTAACACGTGAGGAGCGGATAGAAATTGTGTTGATGTCTGGTGAACGCAGTAACCGGGTCATTGCAGCTGATTTCAATGCAAGACACTCTACGAGACCACCCATCTCCCATGCTACAGTTAGCAAACTGCTTGCTAAGTTTCGTGAAACTGGTTCAGTGTTGGATTTGCCAAAATGTGGACGCATGAAAACTGTCACTAATGAAGAAACATCAGTGGCTGTCCTAGCTTCATTCAGCAAGAGCCCACAGCGTAGCACTCGCCGCATGTCACTGGAGAGTGGCATTAGTCGAACATCCCTTCGGCGGATATTAGCTACTCACAAATGGCACCCTTACAAACTCCAGCTACTGCAGCATCTGCGCACTGAATTTGCAGAATGGGCAAAACAAAAATTGGAACAGGACCCTCAATTTATGCAGAAGATTTTGTTCAGTGATGAGGCAAACTTTTATTTGAATGGTGAAGTTAACAAACAAAACCACCGCTATTGGTCTGACACTAACCCACATTGGATAGATCCCTCCAAGACTGTTGGAACAAAAAATTTATGGTATGGTGTGGTATATGGGGTACAAAGATAGTGGGGCCATTCTTCATCAATGGAAACCTCAAGGCCACTGGATATGCGTTTCCCTCTTTATGCACCGAAGCTGAGAGTTCCCTGAGTTTTTCCAGCAAGATGGTGCACCACCATATTATGGGTGTCAGGTCCGAGCATTCCTAGATGAACAGTTTCCTGGAAAGTGGATTGGTCATCGTGGGCCAGTTGAATGGCCCCCAAGGTCTCCCGATCTGACCCCCTTAGACTTTTATCTTTGGGGTCATCTGAAGGCAATTGTCTATGCTGTGAAGATACGAGATGTGCAGCACCTGAAACTACGGATACTGGAAGCCTGTGCTAGCATTTCTCCTGCGGTGTTGCTATCAGTGTGTGAAGAGTGGGAGAAGAGGGTTGCATTGACAATGCAACACAATGGGCAGCACATTGAACACAACCAAGTACACCATTGTTTTTCTTGTGAAATTCCCAATAAGTTTGATGTGTCACATGACCCTCTTCCTATTGAAAAAACAAAAGTTGGATCCAAAATGGCCGACTTCCAAATGGCCACCATGGTCACCACCCATCGTGAAAAGTTTTCCCCCTCACATATACTAATGTGCCACAAACAGGTAGTTAATATCACCAACCATTCCCATTTTATTAAGGTGTATCCATATAAATGGCCCACCCTTGTGTATATATATATATATATATACATATACATATATATATATATACATATACATATACATATACATATATATATATATATATATATATATATATATACACATATACACATATACATTGTGGACCCGGCCCGGACACAGTCAGGCGGACATGTTATTAATCACCACCACACGTTTATTATATACAATATTTACAATGTTTTAAGTGCCACACAAACCCCAATACAGTCCTCGCCACACAATGCCTTCTATTCGGGCCGCCTCCACACTCCCTGCTCCTGCTTCGTCCTGCTTCCACCCGACTCCAGCCTTGAATGAGACTTTTATATGATCCCGGCTGAGCTCCAGGTGGTTACTGGCATTCCACCCTGGACACGCCCCAGTGTGGCAGAAATGCTGGCTGTTCTCCCGGAAGCTCTCTGGGTGTCCCTCTTCTTCTTCCCCCCAGCACTTCCTGGTGTGGCAGAAGTGCTGAGGTCCAGGGTCCCCAAAGCATTGGGGCGCCCCCTGGCGGTGACCACAGGTCCCTACAGGGTTGGGCTTCCAAGCCCTCTACCCGTGGCCCCAAAAGCAAACAGGATGGCGGCCCCCACATGATCCCAGATGGGCGCACGCCCACTTCCGGTCCCTGAAGGCGTCCCGGCCGGGTCATCGCCCCTGGCATCCTTGACAACATATATAGCAAAATACCCACGCTTTGCAGCGGAGAAGTAGTGTGTTAAAGAAGTAATGAAAAAGAAAAGGAAACATTTTGAAAATAACATAACATGATTGCCAATGTAATCAATGTAATTGTTTTGTCACTGTTATGAGTGTTGCTGTCATATATGTATATATACTGTATATATATATATATACACATCTCTCTATAAATATATATATATATATACACATCTCTCTATATATATATATATACAGTATACACATATATATACATGCATATCTATATATATATATATATATATATATATACATATATATATATATATATATACACTGCTCACAAAAATTAAAGGAACACTTTAAAGAATCACATTAGATACATCAGATCTCAATATGAAGTTGGATATCTATACAAATAACGACAGGGCAATGTCTTAGGAACAAAAGGATGCCAAGTCTTTTAATGGAAATAAAACTTTTCTGCCTACAGAGGGCTCAATTGTGTAGACACCCTAAAATCAGAGTGAAATGAAGATGTGGCAGGCTAGTCCATTTTTCAAAAACTTAATTTCTGCTACTCAAAATGCTTTTCAGTATCTTGTGTGGCCCCACGAGCTTGTATGCATGCTTGACAACGTCGGGGCATGCTCCTAATGAGACGACGGATGGTGTCTTGTGGCATTTCCTCCCAGATCTGTATGAGGGCATCCCTGAGCTGTTGTACAGTCTGAGGAGCAACCTGGCAGCGCCTAATGGACCGAAACATAATGTCCCACAGATGTTCTATTGGGTTTAAGTCAGCGGATCGTGAAGGCCATTTAATTGTTTCAATTCCTTCATCCTCCAGGTACTGCCTGCATACTCTTGCCACATGAGGCCGGGCATTGTCGTGCATTAGGAGGAAACCAGGACCTACTGCACCAGCGTAGGGTCTGACAATGGGTCCAAGGATTTCATCCTGATACCTAATGGCAGTCAAGATGCCGTTGTCTAGCCTGAAGAGGTCTGTGAGTCGCTCCATGGATATGCCTCCAAGATCATCACTGACCCACCACCAAACCAGTCATGCTAAAAGATGTTACAGGCAGCATAATATTCTCCACGGCTTCTCCTGACCCTTTCACGTCTTTCACATATACTCAGGGTGAACCTGCTCTCATCTGTGAAAAGCACAGGACGCCAGTGGTGGACCTGCCAATTCTGGTATTCTATGGCAAATGCCAATTGAGCTCCCCGGTGCTGTGCAGTGAGCACAGGGTGCAGTAGACATTTGGGCCCTCAGGCAACCCTCATGAAATCTGTTTCTGATTGTTTGGTCAGAGACATTCACACCAGTGGCCTGCTGGAGGTCATTTTGTAGGGCTCTGGCAGTGCTCATCCTGTTCCTCCTTGCCCAAAGAAGCAGATACTGGTCCTGCTAATGGGTTATGGACCTTCTATGGCCCTCTCCAGCTCTCCTAGAGTAACTGCTTGTCTCCTAGAATCTCCTCCATGCCCTTGAGACTGTGTAGGGAGACACAGCAAACCTTCTGGCAATGACACGTATTGATGTGCCATCCTGGAGAAGTTGGACTACCTGTGCAACCTCTGTAGGGTCCAGGTATGACCTCGTGCTACCAGTAGTGACACTGACTGTAGCCAAATGCAAAACTAGTGAAGAAACAGTCAGAAAAGATGAGGAGGGAAAAATGTCAGTGGCCTCCACCTGTTAAACCATTCCTGTTTTGGGGGTCATCTCATTGTTGCCCCTCTAGTGCATCTGTTGTTAATTTCATTAACACCACAGCAGCTGAAACTGATATACTGTATATAGCAAAATACCCGCGCTTCGCAACGGAGAAGTAGTGTGTTAAAGAAGTAATGAAAAAGAAAAGGAAACATTTTGAAAATAACATAACATGATTGTCAATGTAATTGTTTTGTCACTGTTATGAGTGTTTCTGTGATAATATATATATATATATATATATATATATATATATATATATATATATATATATATACTGTATACACACACACATATAAAAATATATATATACATATAAACATATACACATATATATACACACACACATATATACATACATATATATATATATACATACATAAATATACATACAGTGGTGTGAAAAACTATTTGCCCCCTTCCAGATTTCTTATTCTTTTGCATGTTTGTCACACAAAATGTTTCTGATCATCAAACACATTTAACCATTAGTCAAATATAACACAAGTAAACACAAAATGCAGTTTTTAAATGATGGTTTTTATTATTTAGGGAGAAAAAATCCAAACCTACATGGCCCTGTGTGAAAAAGTAATTGCCCCCTTGTTAAAAAATAATCTAACTGTGGTGTATCACACCTGAGTTCAATTTCCGTAGCCACCCCAGGCCTGATTACTGCCACACCTGTTTCAATCAAGAAATCACTTAAATAGGAGCTGCCTGACACAGAGAAGTAGACCAAAAGCACCTCAAAAGCTAGATATCATGCCAAGATCCAAAGAAATTCAGGAACAAATGTGAACAAAAGTAATTGAGATCTATCAGTCTGGTAAAGGTTATAAAGCCATTTCTAAAGCTTTGGGACTCCAGCGAACCACAGTGAGAGCCATTATCCACAAATGGCAAAAACATGGAACAGTGGTGAACCTTCCCAGGAGTGGCCGGCCGACCAAAATTACCCCAAGAGCGCAGAGACGACTCATCCGAGAGGTCACAAAAGACCCCAGGACAACATCTAAAGAACTGCAGGCCTCACTTGCCTCAATTAAGGTCAGTGTTCACGACTCCACCATAAGAAAGAGACTGGGCAAAAACGGCCTGCATGGCAGATTTCCAAGACGCAATCCACTGTTAAGCAAAAAGAACATTAGGGCTCGTCTCAATTTTGCTAAGAAACATCTTAATGATTGCCAAGACTTTTGGGAAAATACCTTGTGGACTGATGAGACAAAAGCATTTCTGCGGGAATGGAGTGAATAAACTGTGTGGGCCGTGAAGTATCGTACTTTGCCTTCAGTGTGCTATTACACTTCAGCTCAGTGACCTCCATCTGAATCTGCACAGGTGCACATCGACGACAAATGGGTTGCGAAACAAATCAAAATTCTTTTTTTGTTCTTCAAAGTCACCAAAGCGCCGTGCGAAATCAGTGCGCAGTGCGCTCAGTTTATCAGCAAAGTGCGTATTTGAGAACACCGTTGTGCCGACTTCGTTCAACATTACTTGGCAACAGGGAAAGTGGGGCAAGTTGCACTGGTGCATTTGTGTCTCCCATAAAAGCAGCTTCACTTGAAATCACTTTGTGATTTTGCACGGGTAAAAACGTCTGCTGGATTTAGGGTTGCCACCCGTCCTTTAAAATACGGAATCGTCCCGTATTTCAGAATGAAATTACGCGTCCCGTTTTGAATCAATACGGGACGGGTTTTGTTCCATATTTTTTTTATCATTTTTTTTAAAGCAGCGTCTCATGCAAATCATCCCACACGCATTTTATGACGATGCCTCCTTTCCTACCTTTGATTGGGTAATACTTGATGTCATCGTTAGTTTGATTGGTCTTTTTAACTGTCCAGTGAGGAGGGCGGGTCTTTTAAGTAGAGTCTGCAAAGTGTGCACCCCTTATTTTTTTGTATTAAAAGTGGTAACCCTAGCTGGATTCTTCTTTAACTCTTCTGCTTTCTATATCTTCTGCATTGCATTCATGTCTTCGTTATCGTGATGTTTTGTCTCATAGTGCCGTCTTAGATTAAATTCTGTAATTACAGCCACATTAGCTCCACAAATGAGACACACGTGTTTACCGGCAATGTCAGTAAACATATACTCAGCCTCCCATCGGTTTTTAAGGGCTCTATTTTCAGAATCAACTTTTCTTTTCGGCATCGTGTGAGCTAGCTTCGCAATAACTTGCAGCATCATAAGCTAGACTTGATTAACGCGGTTAGAGTTCGGCAAGGCAGCTGAAGCGCTGCATTATGGGATCTGTAGTTTATTGTGTTACCAGCGCTTCATATCCCCGGGCCATTAATAACAATAATATACAACTCTCGTTTATATCCTGCGTCCTCTCCTTAAACTTGTATCCCGCATTACCCGTGGGCATGCACGCCAGCGGCAGCCTGTCTATGAACTTAATTTAAATTTTATGTTTACACCATGCTTTATTTCCGAAGTAGCAGCACTCATGAATATGGTTGTATATATGTCATTCGCTCGCTTCCTATTGTTTCGCTGCCTTCTCAATTATATAATGCATGTTTTCTTCAGTGCGTTTTGGAGCTATTCCTGGTTTTCTACGTACTGCGTTAAAAGTCAGTTCACGTGATTACGTGGGAGGCGTGATGATGTCACACGAAACTCCGCCCCCACCGCTTTCGCGCTCAACTCCATTACAGTAAATGGAGAAAAATCGCGTAGAATTTCGAAATGAAACCTGCCCAACTTTTGTAAGGAAGCTGTAAGGAATGAGCCTGCCAAATTTCAGCCTTCTACCTACACGGGAAGTTGGAGAATTAGTGATGAGTCAGTGAGTGAGTGAGTGAGTCAGTGAGTGAGTCAGTCAGTCAGTGAGGGCTTTGCCTTTTATTAGTATATATATATATATATATATATATAGATATAGATATGAGAACAACACTCATATCAATGACAAAACAATTACATTAACAATCATGTTAAGTTATTTTTAAAATTTTTCCTTTTCTTTTCATACCTTCTTTAACACACTACTTCTCTGCGGCTGACGACGGGTATTCTGCTAGTATATATATACCTGTATATATATATATATATATATATATATATATATATATATATATATATATATATATATATATATAAATATATATACATAAATATATATATAAAAAATAACTCCTGTAGCCACAATAAATGCCTTTATTGAATAGACAAACCGGGGTGAACAAGAGAAAGCTGCATGCATGAAATTTTTCTTGTATTCCCGAAACTTCTGGGGCTCGAGGAGCGTGACAAACATCAGGTTTTCGTGGTCTTGAAATCTGGTCTGTGTCTGGCAAATAATATTGTCCAGAATCATGCCATGGAGTTGGCCGTAGTGCACGCGACGATCTTTCGCTCGGAGCATTTGCGGTGTTTTCAGTGGCCTCGGAGAGTTCCTCATATCAGCTTCTATCCAATCAATGGGTCTGAATACGGTGACGTTGCCATACGCCTGCTAGAGGGCCCTACTGAAACCAACTCAAAATCTGATTGGTTGAAGCAACATGTTAATCGACATTTATTCTGTGTTAGAGTGCCTCCACAACAGATTGTGAAAGCCTCTCTGCCTGGCAAACAAATGATGGCTGAAATGTGATTGGTTAAATGCTTTAATACGAAACTTTGTCCATTCCATGCACTATTATATTGTTACAGAATGATTATAATTGAGTGAAATACATTTTTAAATAATATGAAATTAATTTTGGTGTATTTGATAAAGTACACGTCATGGATGTGAATCTAAAAAAGAAAGAAAGAGCACACAGAAACTGTAGCACTGCTTTAAAGCTGGGTGCCACTTGTTTGCAAAACTGAGCAGAAATATGCATGGTCTGAGGGTACTGGGAAATGTGATTGGCTTTACACCCACTTTAATTTTTATACATCTGGATGTGAGTGTGGAAAGGGGTGTGCGTATATAACATTTATGTGTGTATGCACCATTTATACATGAGACCCCAGGTGTTGAGATTGAGATAAAAAATAATTCCATGGGATGTAGTTCTGATTGTATCCTTCATTAATTTATATCATAATAAATACAATGCAATTCACAAATTTAAAATAAAAACAAAAATGTAAGTTAAGTTAAAATTACAGCAAGCTACCATTAAGAAATGTATTAATATGGATGCAAAAATTTGTAGATTGACTTGATTAACTCCACTAGCATCATTTTTTAAAATTTCCTGTAATACAAAACAGGGGAAATCTTTCAATATATTCAAACATCTGTTGCGACTAGAGGAGGAGTTTAGACATTATTACCAGGGCAAACCATTTTTCTGTCTAAGGCTTGAACATAAAGTTATATGTCAGTTATTTCAAGATACTCATTCTCTAAACACCATACATATACCCATTCTTAACCTTCTATTACATACTTTATAAACACAGCCTTATGAGACAACACCAAGTGCTACTCCCTCTCAGATCCAGTGTTCTAAAATCTAAATATCATCCTGGCCCTCTCTGTGTGGAGTTTGCATATTCTAACTTGATTCCAGCAACAGTTTTCAGGATTTTCTGAAAGTGCATTTTAGTCTGATTTATTACCGCAAATTTACATAGCATTACAAGCAACTATAAAACTGATGGCTTCATTGAAATATAAGTTACTGTGACATTATAATTACTGAATCATGAATTAAAAACATAGCGGATATGGCCACATTGTCCATAAAGTTCATTTGGTTAGCTAATGGATAAGTTGATCCAGTATCTCAGTCAGATTTATTTGAAAATTTGTCAGGGATTCAAGTTCAACTTCATGACTATGTTTTGTTCCACATTTTGCATTAAAAAGTGCTTCATTAAACTCAAGAACTGTAAGTGCATGTTAACTACCCAGTAAGTGAATACCAGTCCTGTGAATGTACTTATTAGAATACAGTATTTTAAAATGAATTTGCTAACATCTACAATGGCCTGGTGTCCTGTCCTTGCACCCTATGCTAGCTGGGATAGGCTCCAGAAGACCCCCAATGAAAATGACTGACTGACTGATTTGCTAACATTTTATTTTCACTAAGAGAAATAACTAAAATTATAAGTTTAGAAATATGAAAAAATAAAAATGGTAAAGTTGTCTAATATTTATTTGATGCACTTTAAAATACCGAGATGGAAAAGAAAAACAAATAAAACTCATGAGTGGTTAATCAGGTAATGAAACATTATTATTGTTATTATTATTATTGTTGTTATTATTCTTAAAAGTCTTAGTCTGAACCCTTGATGAGCATAATGCATTTTAAAATATTTAAGACTGCAGGTGGCACTGCAGTCAGCATTTTTGGACAATTGATAAAGTAACAACAATTTCATTCCTTTTCTCTTCTATATCAATTACATCCTTCTTGTGTTGCATTTTCCCTCAAACCATAGAATCAGCTTCAGCAATATTGATCCAAGTAAACTGAAAAAATAAACCACCTGACAATGTAAGGTTTAATTTTTTCTCTAAAATTGACATGTAAAAAAAATTAACCTTTTGGGTTCATTAGATAAAACGGTTAATAAGGGCTCATGTTCATTTGTAGTTTGTTAAAGCTAATAAGTCTATTTCTGTTTTCTTCAAATTCCACTATAGCATAGTAAAGGACCAAACAAGGGCAGTTTTGTCACATATTTATAAAAATCATTTTTTGCATGCAGGCTTCAGTACTGCTGCCTCCTTGTCCAAGACCAGCACCATTACTATGTGGTGTAAAAGCCAGAGAGATGGACTCTAAATGTTTGCCAGTTTGGTTTTAAACTCTAACTCTCCAAGTATCCCTTAGCAAGTCACATAATGTTCCTGTGTTCCAATATCTTTAACATTTTATCATGGGTCATGTTTAAAATCATCTTGGGTAACAAAGTGTGCCAAAAGACAGCAATGCCAATAAATAGTAAGTAGAATGTCAATACCACAGAACAACTAAAGATGCTACTCAACAATCACTATAACACTAGTGTTAGTTGCATGAAGGGTGAATAAAACCTTTGAGAGTTTTTACATATTCTAGTAGAACAATTATTGTTGCATGAGATAAGTTTAGTAATATTTAAATCCCCGAAATCTTGGCCATCTAAACCCATATGACAGTCTTATTAAAATCCCATCTGCTGCTTCCTCTACTCAACACATCACCACAATTCAACAGTCATTCTGAGTGGTACATTAAAAACATACAAGTGTGTGTCTCCAATAAAACCCAGATTATTTGTTTTGGTAATAATCACAGTAAATCTGGTAGTTGTCAATTAGTACTTTGAAAAATTCTGACATTTTTAGTGAAAAAGCTTGTGTAGTCATTTTGATGCCCTGTCATTATGTTAGATATTCAATCATTTCTGCAAATAACATTTTTAATTGTTCAGAAACAAAAGTGCTGCCCCATAATAAAAATCATTCATGATGTATGATTTGACAAAAGTAATTATTTTCAAACAGATTCATTAAAATATATATTTATTATTATAATTTCAAATTATGCAATGGAGAGTCAAAGAACAGGCAGTGAATTACCTTCATTATACTTTTAAAGTGTCATATTAGAATTATTCTTCACTTTAAGCAGTGGTCAAGATGATGACTATGTCCTGCTGTTGATTTTAAAGCCTAAATGGACATGAGCTTTTGTTTACTAGTGCTTTGTAATGCAAGCCTTCTTAATCCCCCTCCTTTCTGGAGCCACATTGTCTTGATGGCCGGCACACCAGCAGGCTGTTTTTGTTCCCCTGTTACAGCGTGTCCTGCCAGAGGGCACTCAGATCTTTCAACACAATCTGTTATCACACAGCAGGTAAGGTCCTTTGCCTTATCACAATAGATTAGAAAAATAGCAAACTTGATGGAGCAACAATTACTTTGACTTAAGGCTCCTTTATATCCATGATACAAAAGACTCCCTTCAAATCATATAAAGTGACTTATGCATGCCAAGGGGAAGTTATAGTTACATGTTGACAAAGTAAGAAACAAAGCTTTAACGTTGTGCATCTTTTGTGCTTTATCAGGGAAGTTAATCAATGAATACATCTTTTCCTCATGTTATACATATAAAGTTTATCAACACTAGCAGAACTCTGCGTAAAGAGAATTATCATCATTCTACTAATAAACCTGTGTTTTACAATTACATTACTGACTCAATCACTATTTGATTTCTTTACAATCTGGAGGCCTCTTATACTCACTGTTGAATATGCCACTGGACGGGGTTGTCCTGTGGTCACTTCTTTATTCAATCTGGCTTGAATTGCTTTACTTTTGTCCCTTCTGGAGCATATTACTTGTGATGCACATCTTGTGTCTCCATGAAAGGATAGAAATTTATCTGCATTGTAGGCATGTGTTGTTCATCAAGGATAAGAAATATATAACTATAAAACTACACAGTATAAATATGTGTTTATAGGGTCGTTATTGTCATGTGTACTGAGTACGAATATACAGTATATTGTCAGACACGTAAGCACAGGAGTGTCTCAAGGGTCTTTGTCAAGGGAAACAATTAATTAAGGTGACACCAGCACTACCTTCTATTTCGTTTTATATCTTAGAATGAAGGAAGACGCACAGAAAGAGCTCTGACATCAATTCCAGGAAGTCAAATATGGCCCCACTCCTGTGCCTGCATCACTGTTTAAAGAACTGGTGAGTGGAAATCAGCATTCGTTTTGGGACCAGCTACAAACAAGGTCAGACCTCTACATGGCAGCTAACAGTGCGGCTGAAAAGCTGTTTCCAGCAGCTATGCTGAATTTTTATTCAAACTGGACTTTAAATGGGACATACCTTGGGACCCCCCACCTTTAATGATTTGTTGTTGTGTTTATTTTTATAATATACTAGCCATCCCCCGCGGCTCCACTCACGTAGTAGTGAAACAGGAAAGTGAGGAGGGCCCCGCCCAGCTCCCAACTCCTGATGTCACACTTCCTCCTCCCCTCTAGGCTTGCAGCCTCTGTCTCGGATTAGTGTGAATAAATCACTTGTGCAAGCGAACTATGATTCTTGGCACGATAAGAGAAGTCGCAAAATCAACCAGAATCTTCAAGCAAATAATAGAAAAAAAACCCGATCTAAATCGATAGTTCTCTCGTTCGCTATCTAAGCAGACGTAAGGTGTGATTCAACGCTGGTGTGTGAGTGAGAAGGGCTCCACCCCCCCTCATCTCTCTCAGATTCACGCAAATAAATCGGTACCGCAAACAAACTATGATATTGAAGTTGCAATATCAACCAGAATGGTCAAGCAAATTATAGAAAAAAACCCGATCTAAATCCATAAGTAGGTCTCTCATGAAAAGCGGACAGACAGACAGACTTTGGATTTTATATATGTAGAGATATTCACAAGATCAGTACAGTCAATATATACTGGGCTATGTTATATGGAAAATGCAAAAACTGTGCATGACTGTAGAAGTATAATATGGCACCAGTTAATCTCAAGGTATACCTACACATAAAAATACATTGGCACTCACTCATGCTGAGGCCAACATAGAATTTCCAATTCACTTCACCTCCACATTTTTGTGATTTTTGTAGAACTAGACCACCCAAGGAAAAACCCATATAGACACATAGGGAACATGTAAACTACCCACAGATAGCATTTGGAACAAGACATGTGTAGGTGCAATGTAGGTGTGCATATCATTAGGAGCACCTGCACACCTGCTTATCCATGCTGTTACCTAATCAGCCAATCATGTGGCAGCAGGCAAATCTGAATATTTTTGTAACTGCTGATCTCCTGGGATTTTCACACACAACCACCTCTAAGGTTTACTTAGAATATTGGAAAAAAAAAAAATTGTGAGTTTCAGTTCTGTGGATGGAAACACCTAGTTGATGGGAGGGTTCAGAGGAGAATGACCAGGGTGGATTGAGCTGACATAAAGGCTACGGTAACTCTGATAACCACTCTGCAACTGTGGTAAGCAGAAAAGCACCTCTGAATGCACAACTCAATGAAACCTGAGGCGGATGGGGTACAAGAGCATAAGACCTAATCAGGTTCTACTCTTGTCAGCCAAGAACAGAAATTTGAGGCTGAAATGTGTAAAAGACTCACCAAAACTTAACACATGAAGACTGGAAAAATATAACCTGGTCTGATGGATCCTGCTTTCTGCTGAGGTACATACATTGTAGAGTCAGTATTTTGTGCTGACAGCATGAATCCATGCACCCAACCATGTCACGGCCTGTTTGAGTATTGTTGCTGACCATTTGCATCACTTCACTGTCACAATTTACCCATCTTTGAATGGCTACTTCCAGCATGATAATGCATCCTGTCACAAAGCAAAAGTCATCGCAGACTGGTTTCATGAACATGGCAATAAGTTCAGTGCTCTTCAGTGGCCTTTCAACTCACCAGATCTAAACACCTTTGAGAGTTGCCGCTGACAAATCTGCAGAAATTGCCTATTGCTATCATGTCAACATGGACCAGAATCTGAAAGGAATGTTTCCAACATCTTGTGGAATCTATTCCATAAAGAACTGATTCTGTTTTAAGAGCTTTAACAGCTTCTAATAATTTACTTAATGAGTATACAGTATATATAGATTTATCAGTATAATATACTGAATACTGTATATAGCTTATGTGTATTGAAATATAAATTATCTGCTGTATGCATTTAGAACAGATCTAGGCTGGGGAAACTTAAAGAGCTTCACTCCTCAATGCCTTACTCTCTATTTATCTATTCTTCTGAGTGCCTTTACTGCCTTACGTCATTAAACTCCCTGCAGATAAAGGCTTTAAAAGCCTCCCTACATCCATTCACCTGTTTTCTTCTTGCAATCTGATTCTCTGAAGTCATTACACTCCAGTTTCTTAAAGCAGTTATTGAGATTCTACGTTTCAATAACGTTATTCAAAGCAGCAGAAGATGTATTTATATTTCCCTGCAACTCAAGAAGGCCACTTTTGTATGGTGCCATCCACTTCTAAAAAGTGGTCTTACGGTATCCTAGTAACTGCCAGCTTCTCATTCTAACTATTGTCTTAAGTCAAGACCCTGCTGTTAACTGAACTTGCGGCTTACTAATATCCAGCTGACTTGTTTTTGTTTTCCCTCAATAGAGTCAGAAGTACCTTGTGTGTGTTATAAATGTCTACAAAATTCAGAATGATAACAACTGTTGTCCTTGCCTTTTCCAAACAGCCGCTTTATTTTCCCAATTCGTTTTGCTTTCCCATTTTAATTCACTCACTTGTTAGATTTTCCTTTTGCTCCCTTTACCAAATAAACCCTCGTGTGCTTGTTGAAGGTTGCTGTTTGTGAGGTATGAATTTTTATTCTTTTGTAAATTTAGCACAGCAAAGACCTCCCAGATTTCTACCAGGAGACATCCTTGCTGAGTAGGGAGTGGAGCTCCATCTTGAACTGTCTCACTCAGTGGAACAGAAGTGCTCATTTATGTCGAACTTAATCATTTATTTCAAGTTTGTCTGCTTCTTGATGTTTGTCCAAAGTGTCTCCTATTAGTCAAAGAGCCTTCTTTTACCATATGAGGAAGGGATCCAATTTAGCCCATCATAGCTTGTAAAAATCTTTGCCTCCATATACTATTGTTACTGGCACTAATAAGACTGTTATTATTGATTTTTAGGGATAGACTGAAAAGATGTGATAGGCTTTTGGTAAGTCTTTCACGTTGTCTTTTTTAGAATCCTATTATCCAACTGCTATTTTCAACAAGTTATCTTAAGAGTAGATGGATGGCATCAGCATTACCTCTGGAACACGCATTTTATAAATTCTACTGTTAAAAATGGACTAGTGCCTTGTGCTGTTATACAAATTTAGTTTGCCCAAGACATGGCTATGAGGCCAGTTGGCTTAGGTCAGATGCAGTGGGTCTTGACTTTTGCTAGTGACCATTGATTCCAGATGAATCTCTGCAGAGTGCAGTATTGCCATCCTCTCCATCATTGTCAGCTAGCCTTAGCCCAATACAGTATCTATGAATCCGTTATCAAACCCAATGAATACTTTTAATTTTCCTAAGGGGCCAAAGCTTAACCCAATGAGCTACTGGCACAGGGTAAAAACCAGCCCATCACAGTTTGCACGGGTATACACACACCCATATGGAGCCAATTTAGCACGTCTTTGTGATGCTGTAGAACAATTAGGTGCCTGGAGAAAAATTCAAACAGACATCGGGCTTAGCTTAAACTACTAATACGTTACTAGTTATAGAGCAACAGGAAGGCACAAAATTCTAAGCACAGCTCCTGAAAATTTTGTGCAGTTCTCAACCTGGTGGTATTTATAAATTCTTCATGAGTTCTTCTGTGATTTCTCTTCTACTTTGCTATCCTAAGATGTGTGTTTTGGATAAATTGGCCAGTCTAAATTGGCCCAAAGTGAACAAACATTCAAAAGTGTTCATGCTGTAAAATGACATGCAGTCCATTACTGGTCCCTGCCTTACTTCTGATGCTAGTTAAGTCTGGCTTGCTGTAATGGAAAAGGCAGGTATATCAACAAATGGATGAGTTATCATTTACTTTCATTATTAATGTTAGGTACTATCGGATACAAATGTCACTAGCCCTATGTGAATACGTTTTTGTAACTTCAATTAAACATTTTGGGAACACTGTAAATGTTACTGTTACTCATTAGGTAACCGCCTTTTAACAGTGTGCCTAGGCATTTATACTGTGTGCCTACTGTTTAAGACTAACAACATAGTTAAGTATGAGCAAAACAATTTGTGCAAAATTAAATTCACAGAAACACTCATTGTTTTGTTTTGTTAAAAAAAATCATGAAACAAATTACATTTTGCTTCTAGTGATATTTGTGTCACTGCATCAAGAAAATATTGGTTTAGTTAATGTTTGAATGCATTTGCATGAATTAAATCTGCCTGTCATTTAGTATTAAATAAAGATCTCTAGTGGACAACTTTGCTAACTATGATGGCAATCAAGGCAGATGCAAACTTAAAAATGGAGTAGAGAAAAGAACTGGATCAATTGTTCAAGTAGATCCAAATAAAACGCATCACCTTGATCCTTTATACAGTACTGGATAACAAGAGGCGGAATTACTGTATGTGCGAATGCTGTTTATAAACTATAGTTCTGCATTTAACAGAATAATTCCCTCTAAACTCATCAAACCTCTTCAGGGACATGAGTCTGAACACTTCATTGTGTAACTGGATTTTTAACTTCCTGACAGGCAGATGCCAGATGGTTTGAGTGGGTGACCACACTACATCATCCCTCATTCTCAACACAGGATCTTCACAGGGCTGTGTTCTGAGCTCTCTGCTATACTTCCTCTACACATATGACTGAATGACTGCTAATGACTCTAACATCATTGTCAAGTTTGTTGATTTGCTGTTTTTGCCTGATCTCTAACAATGAGCAGACTTAGCTGGATGAAGTGCAGAGTTTGTTACACTGGTGTTAGGACAATAGACTACTCCTGAATGTTAGCAAGACAAAGGAGCTGATTATGGACTTTAGGAGAAAATAGCAGAAGCCCTACCACCCCCTTAGTATTAGCAGCACCCAAGTAAAGAGGGTGGAGGGTTTCAGATATCTTGGTGTCCACTTCATACAGGACGTAACCTTTTCCAAACACACGATGCCTTGGTAAAAAAAAAGGCACAACATCTTTACTACCTCAGATGTTTCTGGGCAGAGACACAGCGACAGGACAGGCAGGGCAGGTAATTGCCTGGGTCCCTGAACCTGGAGGAGCCCCCCTGAGGACATTTGTTTACATAGGTACTCATTGCAATGAATAATCTGCAGGAACCCCCCTTGAAGCATAGCACTGACATGCAATAACAACTGCCAGAAACCCTGCTATGGTTTTTGAAATAATTAAAATTAATGATTTGTGTTAATTAAGTTATCCATGTTGATCTTATTAATTTAGACATTTTACTAAAATAATATTAATAAATTTTACCACATCAGGTCTGGGGGGAGGGTAATTTAGAGGGCTCATTGGAGTTATTTACCGGGGGCGCCCGGAGTCCCTAGAATCTTCTTTGCCTGAGGGATTTCAAGCTGCCCATCCAAATTACTAAAAAACGTCTATAAATCTACATTGAAATAACCTGGACAGGAACTGTTACTGCCTGGTTTGGGAACTTAATGCATGCAGCTTTTTCCTATAGTTCATCTGCATCTTGAAAAAAAGAAAGTATGTAGAAATATGTGATGCTCTCTTACATTAAGTTACTAAGTTATTTATTTATTTACCAGTAACGGTACACTGCACGGAATACACTTGACTTGAACATTCATAGTTTTCATATTCTTTCTCTGTACGTTTAGCATTCATTTGATCAGAGATTGATGCGCTTGCTGCTTCCTGAGCAGCCCTTCTTTTTTCCACCATAGCAGCCCGCTTCTTCTCTTCTTTCGTCAGCATCTTTTCACGTTAAAACTGATTAAGTCAGTGTTTGTTTTGCAATTACTTAGCACGTTTCCCTTAATTTTTCACTTAAGCTGGCACTTAAGTCTTCAATCTGCCTCAAGAATGATTTAAGATTTGAAGAGGTAGGGGAAGTGATGCCAAAAGTGGTAGGGAATGAGAACGTCACCCGTACGCATGCACCGCACAGCCGCACTGCTGGCTGCTGCTGAGAGTTGATTCTACAATATGATAAAATAAAAATAAAAAGAGGAATAACCTTGGAGGTCACTCATCATTCCAAAAGCAGATAGTAAATGTCACATAGTATATGTGTATCAAATTTCAGGTGAATAGGTCAAATGGTTTGCGAGTTACAGGTGGTTTAAAATTATGAACAGACAAATGGACAGCCACGGTAGCGCATTATATAAGAAGATTATTTATTATTAATCACATATTTATAATTCTATTAAAGATTTTTGATAATTATAAAATGTTTTATTGTTATTGTCCTGTTCCTATTGCCAAAGTCATTAGAAGTGTATGACAGATTGTATGTATTTGCAGAAACAACAGAGGTAAACATGAAAGTGGAATGAGGCTTTAGGGAGTAATATTCCTTGCTTCTACCGCTAGAAACCTTTAAACGTGAAGTTAATGTTGTGTAAATGTGAAATTAATTTTAGTGTCAGTTTTGCACTGCATGCAAATTGAGACTGGCCTGTTTTGCTTATTACTATATGTGACCTGATTCTGTGCCTACCTGCACTATTTCTCTTGCTACATATTAAGTGCACAGTAACAATTCCCAGTTAAATTACATCAGGCTGGTAGGCAGTGTGGTGCAGTGGCAAAGGTTGCAAGTTCATTCCCCACGTGTGATTCCATGTATGACCCTGATGTCATTGAAGTCATCTATGCTCCAATTACAATCAATTAAGCTTTGTCCTTATGTGAGTAAAGATGTCAGCCAATTATTTAATCATAGTTAGATATGTAATTATAGTGAAGTCAAACTTTAATAATAGGGTATTATTTCATAGTACTAGCAAATTGTTTGTAGGCTATTCTCCTCACTTGACAATCCAGCAGATCTAAACCATTAAAACAAATCAATCCAAATGTACCAGTTATCAAGGAATGTGATCAGTGGAATATTGTAACCCAATATTCTACAGATGCATACAATATATTGATAATAGGATACCATCTGCCCCAGGATTGTATTCTTAAAATAAAAAATAAAGCCTTGGTTTCTTTAGTTGAATCCACATTTAATGTATAAAATTACCAGAAATGCTTCTGTGGCTAAATTGAAATAAGTGAAAAACACATAAACATGTTTCAGTGTAGAGTTTTCAAATCTCCCATGGAGCAATCACAGCTTGGGGAACTTATTAATGACGTCATTGCTGTTTGTCTCTTTCCTGAACTCTGTCTGATCTGCTTCTCGTCATGTTAATAATGATGAATGGTACACATTTCCATCAGCCGTACTGCTTTGCATTACAGAGAGTGAACACTCTTGGCTCCAGAATGCTCTATAAATCCCTAGAGTAAATTCACTGAAGGGGAGTGAAGGTAACAGATTTAGGCAACGGATTTTTGTGCTATGGTGGTGCAGTGGTAGCAGCTGCTGTCTCTCAGCTCCAAAGTCCGGGTTCATATTCTTGCCCAGTCTTTTTGGAGTTCATACATTGTCACTGTATTCATGCAGGTTTTCTCCGGGTACACCATTTTTTGCCGTATATTTGCCAGTTCTTTTGACTGAAAATGTTTAACTTAATTTAATGAGTGTTGATATTTACCATTCAGGGCTATTGTTAGGCTTGTATCCAATACTGTCAGAATAGCCTCCAGCTTCTCACAGCCGATCCTGGGAAAAAGGGGACTGTGGAAACATAACTAGATAGATAGAATATTACACATTTTAAATAAATACATTCAATTAATTAAATAATAACAAAACATAAAAGGTACAAATAATTATGTGTACATTAAATCACTTATCATGTCAGAAGCATTGAAAACCAGAGAAGTCCTTCTAAGTTGTTATCAGCTTTCACAATTACACTGTGGTATCACAGAATTTCAATAGGAAGGGCACATTTGGGTTGTTTCTGTTGTCGAGTTCTTTCTGGCAGTTGTTATGTGCAATAAACAAGTACAAAAAAAGGTTTGACAAGAATACATGGTTTGACAAGTATATGTATATGAAGCCATAACAGAATGAATTATTAAACACGTTGAAAAGGATTGAGTGTAACTCAAGGATTAACTAAGTACAACTTAAAGCTGAAAAGGCAAGAGGTCTCTGCCTTATCTTTGAGAAACAACCAATGTAATTTTCCAAGATTAGTATGAGGTAAATGAGTAGAAACAACCTAAGAACAACCTAAGAGCAATAGAACGATCCACAAAACACCCTTCTTAAAGAAGTGGTAGTCAGAATAATGGGAAAATCGACAAGAGTCAGAAATTACTGGTGACATTAGTTGATTTGAGGAGGTAATAAAGTTCCACATATTAAGAATCAGGTGACATGATGAGGTAATGGTAATTATAAAAAGTATAAAAGGAGATGAATTGTTGAATTGATTGCTCATTCCATGGACTGAGACGTGTGCATAACGGTGCAAATAAAGAAATGTTCTGTATTTTCATCGGGGCTCCGTTACTGCCTTGTTTGCCTTGTTCCCTTTATTTGGAAATTCTTTGTGCTCTTCTTGAGTTTGCATAGCTTCAGAAAAAAATTCTTACCACACTTCAGCTATGAAGGTAAAGCACATTTTATTCAGAATAAAATACCAATAGATATGTTAACAATCAAAAATGAATACAAGAAGCACAGTGAATTAAATGGACAACACAGGACATGCTTAGGTGATGATGGTTTTGGCCAACTTTTGCCCCTTCTCTGATCTAAACCCTAAGACAACATGTCCCCTAATCCTTTCATATGATGTGCATGGTTTTGCTTTAGGATTCCCTGGTTCTAGCACAGTCTTAAAAGATTGACTTCCGGGTTGTTTGGCTAGATTGGTATGACTTCATCTTGCACCTGCTGATGATGGGCTCTCAGCTACACCTGGGGAATGCAAAATGGTCAATTAACCGAACAGCACACCATTGTATTGTGGTAAAGAAAGTTCACCTGAGGCAAATTCCACACAGAATCATAACCCTGAATACAGCTTTTTCATCTCATTGGCAGAAATGCTAAATACCATACTGCCATGCCAAATACAAAAGGTGAAAGTCTCCAAAAATGCTTATATTTGAAGAAAATTCAGAATTGAAGAGTCATATGACTTTACAAGGAAAAGTAACCCATGAAAATTTCATTCTTAATGAGCTTCCCTTCTTTTTTAAAAAAATAATTTAACAGCTTATGCATTTATCTCCCCTTGGTTCTGTAGAATGGCCGGCAGATGATTATGCTGGGTACGGGAATGTAATTACACAGTTAGAATAGGTCTAAGATACTGTTTCAGCATGAAAACAGCTGCCGTTATTTCACTGAGTAATAATCCAGATTCAGGATTTCTTCCTTTCATCCAGCATACTTAAAGTGTTATTTCATTTCTCTTGGAAAAAAATGCAGTGAGCTATCAGGCTGCAGTTAAATGGAAAGGCATATTTTGAGCTGGAAAAACTAAAGCAATGTTTTACTTTTCTATTTCAATTATAAACAGCACATTTTTGAGAGTGGCACAGTGGTAGCACTGCTGCCTATGAATAAGGGGATAATGATCCTCCCTTTGTAGAGTTTGCATGTTGTCCTCTGGAAGCTCCAGTTTCCTCCCACTGTCCTAAGACATGCAGGTTAGGTGAATTGGTGATGCTAAATTGGCCTTGGTGTGTGTATGTGCATGTATTTGACCGTCAATGGACTGGTGCCCTGTCTAGGGTCTGTTCCTGCCTTGTTGCCAATTCTAGCTGGGATACACCTCAATGCCGAGCCCATGGTCTGGATTAAGGAGCTTAGAAAATGATATGACAGTACATTTTTGAGTATTTTTAATGAAATTCAGAATTAGCAAATTTGTAAGTGCTCTGAAGGCTTATTTGTTTACGGTTCAAGTCTAAATCTAGCACTTAAGCTATAGGCAAGCAGTGTGACCTACAGAATAAAGCACATAACCATTCAACCACAGCATTTGTAACCCTGACCAAGTCACTTTACCCAACTGCACACAAAAAATTGGTTTGTGCAATTGTGGGAAGTAGTTAGGACTTCTCCCTCACAGTTTCATATAAATTAGTTCAAATCTTACATCCATGTGAATTGTCCTTGTATACTTTCATTCCCCCCCCATCAAAAGATGAATGGGCCAGGTTGAGTTGTAACTCTAAATTGCCTCAATGTGAGATATGAAAGTATGTCTGAGTGAGTGTATCCGGTGAGTAGTTGGCACCCACTCCAAAACTGGTTCTTACCTTACTGCCAATGTTGAGACTCTCTGATGTAGGAGGAGAATGGGCATCAAGTCCGGATTGGTGGATAGTTCGTTACCTGGTGTGACAGATGGGGAGCGCTATCGCTACCTTGAACCCTCAGACTTGACTCCAGACACCAGGTAAAAGTCCAAATACATGACTTGTTATTATTAAACAGTGCACAAAGCACCCTCCTCTCCACAATACTCATAAATAAACAATACAATTCTCAATAATCAATTCCTCCACTCTCCCAGAAGCATTTCCACCCTTCCACCCAGCTCAGCTCGTCGTCTGGGGATTTCCCACAATCCTTTATAGTCCCTGACCCGGAAGTGTTCCCCATCCTTCAGTCCATGTGCCCTCCTATCAGATAAAAAGTCCTTTTCTTCATCCCAGAAGCACGTCATTCCTCTTGTCCATGTGACTTGGACATACTTCCAGGGTGCAGGGCAAATAAGCACTGTTCCTCCCTGCGGCGCCTTCTAGCGGCCCCCGTGGTAATTAGCAGGGCTGTAGAGGAAAACTCCAATGTCCATAATTCCTTGCTGGCATCCGGGGCACCTCCATGCTGCAGGGAGGGCTTCACCTGGCGTCGTGGGGGTATTGGCTGGGATGAACGGCCGGCCATATATCACACTGGATAGGAGGCCAGCACGATGACGCAAGCAGAATGGCCAGCGGGGCAAGGAAATAAATTTACACCCATATTCTAATGGACAGACTGAGAATAGCTGAGGATTGGGATTGGTTCCATTCCCCATACATACACTAGGTGGCAGTGGACCTTGTATGTTGACCCGATTGGGACACCGACAGGGGTGTTTGGGACTTGGAGTTGGGGGCCCTGGGAATCAATAGAGAGCGCTGTTGGGGGAGGAATTACCTACTTTTTCCATGACCCAGAAGTGCTTCTCCGAGGACACAACATGACACTGTAAACATTCCATTGTCCATCTTAAAAGGAGTCTGCTGCCTCTCTTCATCTGAATCAGAGTTGGGAGGCAGCATGCGACACTCAGCGGAGGTAGAAAGGAGGAAGAATTTGTATTATCATTTAATTTGTCTTGCTATTGTGGTTGATTGCTGGAAAGATTGTGAAGAGGTGCTAGGAAGAATAAAAATCCTTAATTTCATTTGAAAAAGATGTGGTATATTGCTGTGTCTTGGGTTTAGGGCTCAGTGGCACCCCCTTGTGGTTACACTGTATTATATCCATCCATTTATTATCTGTCTTGTTTAACATTATATTATATTATATTATATTATATTATATTATATTATATTATATTATATAGGCAGCACGGTGGCTCAGTAGGTAGTGCTGCTGCCTCGCAGTTAGGAGACACGGGTTCACTTCCCGGGTCCTCCCTGCAAGAAGTTTGCATATTCTCCCTGTGTCTGTGTTCAAAGACATGCAGGTTAGGTGCATTGGCGATCCTAAATTGTCCCTAGTGTGTGTCTGTGTGCGCACCCTGCGGTGGGCTGGTGCCCTGCCCAGGGTTTGTTTCCTGCCTTGCACCCTGTGTTAGCTGGGATTGGCTACAGCAGACTCCCGTGACCCTGTAGTTAGGATATAGCAGGTTGGATAATGGCTGGATATTATATTATATACATTAATTTGTTCTGCACTAAATACAATTCTGGGTCATAAGAAAAAATAAAATAATATCATGGTTAATTCAGCAGTCTTATGTCCAGCTGTTGCCTCTGTGAATTTTATAAGTTCTAACTGTGTTCATGGTGGTTGTAAGTTCTCCCTGTGTTCATAGCGGTTTTAATTTGGGCACTCTGGTTTTCCACCTACATCTCAAAGATAGTGTCAGTGATTTTGGTTGAACCTATTGCATGTTCTGCAATGAACTAGTGTCCTTTCCAAGGTGTTTTGCTACTTTTCATGCAGTGCTACTGTGATTGGCTATTGTCTCTTGTAACCCAGAACTGAATTAAGTGGGTTTGAGACAATAGAATAGAATAGATTAGACTAGAACTACAAAAGGAAGGTGACAAAATGGATAAGAACTTTTTTGTACACTTATATGCTTCTATGTATACATATAAATTGTGTACTTAAATGCTTATTACAGTATATATACACTGCTTACTTAACTCCTTATTGAATTAATTGAAATAAATAACATTATTTAAGCAGAAAATACTTCCTTATACACAATATTTTGAGTGAACACTGTCCTAATTTGGAATTAGTTTTCCTCGATTATCTGTATCAAGAACTTTAACTTTTGCTTTCAAGGTTGATATAAGACCAAGTAACATATACTCGGCCTTGTGTAAAAACTGGAGACAATGAATAAATACCAACAATATCTAAAGTTTGTGGAGTAAAGGAGATGGAGGAAATGTAACATGTGCATACACGCCAAAATGTAGTCTGAAAATGAATGCAGTATTAAGGTTATAAACACACACATCTATGTCAGTCTTAATATCTGCATTCTGTGCACAGGTTGTTGAAATAGGACTTTCTGGTGGGTGCTTATTACTATATACATATTCACTGCATAGAGGTTCCACATGTTGCATATTTTATCTATACTTTGCTTGGGAATATGTGCGTGAGATTCAAAGTTGTCAAATCTAAAGTGTCATCTTTGAGCTGTACATAGAAAAGAGGATATTGTCCAGCATGGTGACACAAAGCCATCTTATAAATCTGAATTAATTCAAAGTCAGTTCACTTTGCTTTAATCCTGAGATTTACGCATCCTCCATGTGGCATTCCTTTTTGGGTTTTTGCATAAAAAATTAATTGCTGACTCTAGATTGGCCCTGTAATAATGAGAGAGAGAGTGTGTGTGTGTATGCCCTGTGAGACATGAGCTGTGATCCTCCATGACCCTTTACTGGATACAGTTAGAAAAAGGATCGATGAACAAATAATATACTCTTAGCAGTGTAGTTAAAATTCAGTCAGTAAAAAGTTAAAGGAATATTTACTGAATGGCACATTTGGTTTTACAGTGAGACAAATTCGAAAATATTTCTGATTAATGTGTGTACAGTAAATTCCTAAAGTGAATTATCCAATCATGAGCTGAAACCCTGACAAGGTCTAGTGATAATTAACCATAGGCCCTCTCGGATTTCAGATTACTGTTTATATTGTTTAACCCAGAACAAATTCTCATGTATTACACCTGATCTAATGTTAATGGTGCATATGCTGAATGACTTCAGAAATTTCCTTTTCTTTTCAGGTTTTTTCTTAATCCTTTGTTTGTATAACTCTCTGTACTGTCAGTTCAGTTTATTTAGCCTTTAGAAAATTTTAACTGTGTGCCTACCCTCATGTTTGCTTATTACTTCTAAGATCTCTGTAATGAGAGATGTACACCTTGAACATTTTCCCACAATGTATTTTATACAGTTTAAGGATTGACTAGCATTTCACAAACTATAACAAAATAAACAATTAAGATAAACCGATAATCTTCCTGTGTCCTGCAGCTTCAGCGCTCAGCTCAAGTCCTCTTGACGGCCTGACGAATGATTGCTACAAAGGAGGGGCTGTGCGTTCAAGTAGAGCCAAGAATTGGGCTCTGTGGCAGTAAAGTGTCATTATAATATTAGCCTGATTCTTTTCTGTTTTTTAAACAGCACCCGTTTTAAATAAAAATCAAATCAAGACCCACATTACAGAATGCCTATAACTTTATTTTTATATTAATACTTTTTACCAACAAACCTTATTCTTCATTTGCAGATTTAGTGCTGTTACAACTAAAAGTTCTTGGTTTTTGAATTTGGACTTTTCAAAGATTTAGAAGAGTTCCAACAACTTGAATATTTCAACACAAGAATATTTATTATACCAATTTTGAGAAAAAAAAAATACCCTCTTCCGTTTATAGAGTAGTGCTTCGACAGATGTAAAAAGCATATAAAAGAGGCCTATTGTTCACTGTGCTATTTTTAATCGTCTTACCTTGGCCACAAATGTAATTTTCAAGTATGTCATATAATAACTGGTAATAAATTTTACAAGGCCTGTTTTCCTTACTTCACTTTTCCATTTCACTTCTTAAAGTAATGTTTTAATCAGAAGCTGATTTCCAGGGCAGCTCTCCAAATGTTGCCTTACTCTTTCGCAGATGCTGAGCGTTTGAATTGCCTGTTAAGGCCACTCTGTTAGGTACCTCTACTCAGTGGCATTTTTGGAATGAAAGAGAGCGATATTCTGGCAGAAGCCATGCAGAGGGTGAGGGTGTGGATGTGTGTGTGTGTGTTGTGTGAGTAAGTATATGAGTGAATGATTGAGACAGAGAGAGACAGAGACATGGAAAAAGATGATTGAGCACTTAAGGAACAGAGTGTACAAGATCTGCTTAAATCTTTTGGCCTTGATATGAGGCTGCTGGAAACCTTGGGAAGAATCCTGGATTGGTTCAGATCATGGTTAACAACCATAGGGTCTTTTGCGACGGGCTCTTTTCAGCATCATCCGGCTGAAATCTCAGTCATCCCTGAGTCATGTCAGGTTATCTGTATGGATTGGTATAATTTTCCTAATGTAATTCGTGCAATTGACTACACATGTGTTGTGCTAAAGGCACCATCACAGAATGGATTGCTTTTGTAGACAGAATGTTCTTTAATTCAGTTAACAAACAACTAACATGTGATGCTCAAATGTATCTGGCTAGCATTGTTGCGCAGCTGACCCATGATTCCTTTATTTTATCAAATAGTAGTGTAGGAAGCAGACTTCAGGGTTATGCAGAGTGTGATGGTTGTCTTCTTGGTAAGTAAGCCTAATCAGTAGGATTGCAACTCAGTTTAGTACATTACAGACAACTTGTATAATATTTCTTTAAGGTGATAGTGAACACACCACAAGGTAGAAGATATAATGAAAGGCTCTCCTGCACGTGATCAGTGATAGAACGGACCACTGGCTCATTAAAAACTAGATGGCAGTGTCTGGGCTCATCGGGCAGTGTGCTGCTGTACAGCCCTACAAAGGGCTGTCGTATTTTGATGGCTTGTGCAGTACTGTATAGCACAGAAACATGAACGACCTTAGTACATCAACACAATGGCAATTTAAAGACATTTGAAGGTTGCACGTTTAATGTAAATATATTAGTATTGCAACATTGACATTTACTTGGCAAAAATGATTTTATTGGTTTATAAGTTATAAGAATGTATATGAATATAAGAATGTTCTTGATATCTTGCATTATTGCACATGCAGCCGGCATTAATTCACATGAAAGTCCAGCACTGTAAGATGGCACATTGCTATTGCTTTCCTCACTTAGTTGCTCCCAATCTTATTATTTTTTTTTTTGTATTATTTGTAATTTCTGATGAGAGACCAGAACAAAGAATGTTTTTTGTAGTTCTCCACATATTCATATTCCCTTAAGTTGGTTGAAGTTAAATGGTTTGTAGTAAAGAAGTCATTCAAGAACGTGGGCAAATTTATATGGTGACTAGCAGACCACGTCTGCAGTCGCTGTAGCTGGAATAATTATGTATCTACATACGACTTATAGAGCTTCTTTATATACAACATTTTTGGTAGTAAAAGTCTAATAAACACTAAAGTACAAAAACGAAGTAGAAAGTAACAGTAAACTGCAACACCACCGGGAACACCGGCACACCGCGTCTACTAAACACTTAGAAACACTAAGTAGAAACACTAAAGGAAAAAATACTATTCAGTAAGTACTGCGTCTAGTAAACAGTAAATCAGTAAAGGAGAGAGGACTAAACACTAAGGAAAAAGAACGGCAAGACCGCGTCAGCTGCGGAGCTCAGCTCGGAGCGAAATGAAGTGAATGAAATGAGGTGAATGGGAGGGGAGATGATCACGTGACTCCCCCACCCGCCTTAACTCTCCATCCCTCCACAAACACACAAACACAGTCTCCCGGATCCCAACTCTTCTTTATATGTATAGATTAGATTATGAATATTCAAAAAAGGCCTTTTTACCTCATACTGTATGTGGTTACTGACAGCCGTTGATGGGGAGCAGCTAGAAGTGCACGCCCAAGCACATAGTTGTAAGCTGATTTGAGATTTATTAAAAAACTTTGCACATAGTGCACATATGGTTATATAAATTTGATTTTTTTTTTGTGCATATGGCTTTTTTGCTTTTCGAACATAAGCAATATTTTAGTGTGGAATTTAAGCAAGGTTTTATACATGAGACCCCAGGACTTTTGTATCAGTCTGAGAAGAAGTATTGTGGACATGTGGGCAGCATCATCTCCAGGGTTGCAATGTCTTTTGTGATTGGGCAAAAATAATCTTCCTATTTTTTCCATTCTTCTGTGCAAAAATAGTTTACAGTATGTAACATACTTTTTATTAGCTCTGAAATTTAAAACGAAGTTTTCCTTTAAGTAAGCTCATTCAATAATCAGAATATCCCCAAATAACAATTTTCATAACATAACACAACCTATATTATACATGACATTCTCAAACCTGCTTAATCCAATTTGGGATTCAGAGACTATTCTGGCAGCTCTGGCACAAGGCAGGAATCAGCAAGATGCATAACATTCTCAAACCTGCTTATTGTTATTCAAGATCACAGTTGGTTGGAAGATATCCTGGTGGTGTTGGATACATAGCAGGAACGATATCTGGACAAAGATCCAATTCACTATAGGGCCCTTGTCTACACAAATACATACTCACAAAAGGCAATTTTAGAATTAACAGTAAATGTAACATGTATATCTTTGCAGTATGGGAGGAAAAATAGAATAACAGTAGAAACCTCCACACAAAAAAAAAACAGGATGGATACTAAGGATTGGAGAAGCTGCATATTCTAACATTGCAAAACCACGATGCTGCAATGTACCCTTTTTTGTCTTAGAAATATACAATTTCAATTTATGTTAATTTGATTAAAACGATATGCTTATAAGAAGGAAGCAGTATGTTTTTTGATTGTATTTCATGCTTAAAAAGCAAAGCACAGCAATACTATATAACACTTGATTCATCTTTATTTGAAACCTTTCCAAGACCAATGAAGGCAAATTAGGTATGCTACAAAAATCTGTTTAAAGTTTAAAAGCAATTTAAAGTAATTAACATCAAAACTATCATTTACAATTATAGTCATATCCACAAATCATTATCTGTTTCTTTTTTTCTCAACTGTTAAAATTTGTCAGTAAATTCCACTCTTTCTAGTCAACTACCTGGTATTGTATACTGCCAGACAGACTAGGACTGGAAAACTGAGGGACAAAGTGGTTTTTCCCTTTCTGCAGACTTAACATGCTGCAGGACTGTAACACAGGGTGTAAACACAAGCATGATGCCAGCTGGTTGTCAATTCCCAGGCAGACACGCCCTCCAGTCCCAACCCTCGGAAATTACTAGGTGCTACATGTGCATCTCCTTGGCCTGGTCCACCCGTTCGGGTCCTCAACAGTGAGGATCCTGTGATCTGGGTCACCCTCAGAGAATCACGTAACATGGCCGTAGTGCCATAACTGACTCTCTCTCACAATGCAATTAATATGCCTCATATTACCGCTCGTTCAAAACAAAGTCAAACCAGTGGTACCCAAAGATTCTCTAAAAAGAAACAGTACTGAAGGTGTCCAGTCTTCGTCTCAGGTCACTGGAGAGCGTCCATGTCTCGCAACCATGTAGCAAAACTGGAAACATCAGGATTCTAAAAACTTGAACCTTTGTCCTTTTACAAAAATATTGGGATTGCCATACACCCCTTTCCAGAGACCTCATGACCTCCCATACTCTCCCAATTAATCTGCTGACTTCATAGGAAGAGATATCAGACACATAAATAGCACTTCCGAGGTAAGTAAACCTCTCGACAAGGCTGACACTCTCTCTGCAGACAGACACACTGCTGATGGCACTGAAGACCTGGATCTTGGTTTTTATCCAGGACACTTGCAAGCTCAGAGATTCAGACTCCTCACTCTGCAAAAGTCACAGCATTGTGGGCAAAGTCAAGATCATTGAATCTTTCGTCACCAACAGGTGTTCCACAGCAGCTGGACCCCATGACCCTCTAGCTGATGATAGACTCTTTATGTGTAACATCAGACTGCTCTGGTCACTGGTAGGTGAACAAGTGATCATGGCTCCTATTGAAGATGACCCTAGCAAGGACCTTACCCAGCACCGATAGCAGTATTACCTCCCTGTAGTTGTCACAATCCAAGGTAATCACCCTTCCCTTTCCAGATAAGAATGACAAGTTCTGTTCTCTGGTCAGTTGGGATAGAAGCAAATAGAAGCAAAGATTGCTTGCAATACCTTATCACCAGCCTGAAGAAGTTCACCCCGGATACCACAGATCCCTGCAGCCTTCCCTACCCTCAGCTGGTTCACAACCTGTGCAAACTCAGTGAGACTGGGTGGTTCACAGATAATTGGAGGATCAGCCACAAGAACCATGGACCCAGAGATGTCCATCGTCCCACCTGGAGGATCAGCTTTAAACAGCTGCTCAAAGTAGCCAGCCCAGTGGGTTACAATTGCAATGTCATCCGTAAGAACCATTTCATCACCTGCCTTGACTGCAGTTCTCTGAGGAACAGATTCAGATGTGCATGCTTTGATTTCTCTGTAAGCAGGATGTGGGTCACTGGAGCATACTGTATGTGGTGTGTCACCTACTCACAGATTCCTCTAACAAACGCCTCCTTATATGCCCTAAGAGCCCTCGTAGCCATTCTTCTCTGTTCCCAGTACAGACCAAGTTGCCATCAAGCTGTGAGCTGCAACTCACCTGTATGATGTCCAGAGTGCACTGCAAGATAAAACACCTCCTTCTAGGCACACTGGTAACACCAACACAAATCTCAGCAACCTTTCAGGGTCTTGTCATTTAAGGTCTCCCACATTCTTTTATTAGGTGGTAGCCTACTAGACCTAAGCTGGATCTTCAGAGTAGCAGCAACAAGTCTGTGATCAGAATTCATAACGTGGGCACTTCTGTAGACCCTGCCATTTAGTAAGAGCCTCCAGCGTCTATCTACAAGGATGTGATCGATGACCTTTACCGGACCACCAGTATTGTAATACCATGTACAACAATGCGGCCCTTTGCAAAGTCAAGGAACATGGAGCCACTTTCACCAAAGTCACCAGACTCATGGTGACCAACAAAATCCTCATAGCCAGCCCTGTCAGTGTCACATTGAAATCATCCATATAAACCAGAGGAGTGTCACATCGTGGGCACCAATCAACCAACGAACAAAGCTACGAATAAAATGTCTCCATCACCATGGCATCACTCATGACAGTCGGAGCATACACTGAGACAACAGACAAGGTTCCCTGTGATTTCTTTAAGCTGAGTCTCATAACATGCCTATTGAAAGGAATGACATCGGACACCATTGGAAGGAGCTGATCTGCCACAGCAACAGCTATTCCCTGAGTGTGACAGTCATCACAGCGACCAGACCAATAAAAGGTGTACCCACTTACAGAGATCTGGCCATTCCCAGGTCAGCCACCTCAGATAGTGCCGCCACTGAAATGCAGAGTTTACGAAGCAGAGGAAGATGATCATCATGCCAGAGAGAAAAGCGCCTACCCGGATGGGCCACCTCAAATTGAGACCAGAGTGCTGCAGTGTAGTGGGCAACACCTCAGCACCACACCAGTTCTGATCCCAAATAGGCCTGACCCTATTGGCTTTCCAGGGATGAGACTACCGAGGGCTTTCCCCAATCCCCTTCATAATGTGAGCAGCCTTCCTATGGGCGGCAAAAGCAGAACTACTCCTGCAGAAAGCAGAAATGAGTCCTGTCTGTTGTTTTGAAGCTATGTGAAATTTTATACAGTTCCTGGAGTGCCAATCCAAGTCATACCCCCAAGTCATACCCAGGACAAGGTGATGTTTAAATAATGAAATAATTAAATTGCCTGCCAGCCTTGGACAGGTACCCTATCTCACAATTACCCTGAATTCACCTTCTCATTGCTCCTCTTATTCTTTTTTTCTCCTCCCTCCTACATTCAATATCTGGCTGCGTGAGAAAGCTGTTGTCCGCATCCTCCTAACTTCTTTAGCTCTGCAGAAGGTATTTACTTCAACTCTCTCATGGAGGTTTACTTCTTGTCTTTTTTCCCACAGAATCAGAGTGTTTAGAGTGACCCTTCAAAATATTGTAGACATCAAGTCACAGTCCCCTGCCGTTCATGTCCTTCTGCAACCAAACTAAAATTGGCTTTGGGCTTCCTATACTGTACTTGCCGACTGACAGCTTGACAATTCTACTGAAAGTCACTTAATAGCTAAGGTGTCGTAGGTTGGTCTAGGCCTTCAGTTAACTTCACCAACAGAATGCACCACAAGAGAATCTCATCTGTCTGATGTCTCATTTTTTACATACCACAACAGAATGGAAAAAAGAAAATGGACCAAAAGAGCACTGGCTCTGTCAGGCAGGGCACTATTGGCTGTCAGTTAGAGGGTGAGCACAATTGTGCTAGAAAGTCATTACGTAGTCACTAAATCTGACATGCCTAGCAAATTACTATATTGTAAACTGACATGGTTCAATGACCACATCAGCAACTGCAATGAGCAAATTTTACATACTCCATGATTAAAAGTCACATAATTTAACATTGGCTTTACATTACCATTATGATACTTTAACTGAAAACTCTTTTCTGAAGACATGTATAGTATTTTAATATGTAATTTTCAGAATGTCATTAAGTGGTGACCCAATGCTGAGCCTCCAGAGACTTTTCTTGTCCACATTCTGACACCTCTTTTAGATAGATAGATAGATAGATAGATAGATAGATAGATACTTTATTAATCCCAAGGGGAAATTCACATAATCCAGCAGCAGTATACTGATACAAAGAAACAATATTAAATTAAATAGTAATAAAAATGAAAAAAATTAAAATAAAATTAATGTTAGTATTTACTCCCCCGGGTGGAATTGAAGAGTCACATAGTGTGGGGGAGGAACGATCTCCTCAGTCTGTCAGTGGAGCAGGACAGTGACAAAAGTCTGTCACTGAAGCTACTCCTCTGCCTGGAGATGACACTGTTCAGTGGATGCAGTGGATTATTTATGATTGACAGGAATTTTAGGTGCCCTGGACAAAAAATCTTTCACCCCAAACTTATTTAATATTGACTGACCATCTTAACCTTCAATACCAATGATCCTAATGTTGAGAACAAATTACATTTGGGAGGTTTTTTGGATTGTGAACAAAAAAAGCACATTAAATGCAATTGAGTATCTGCTAAATTCAATAATGGGTTAAAATTGACCTGAAGACACCTGCCAGTGTTCAAAATGTGCAGCAGCTGTGCAATAATATGACATTTGGGAAATGTTTTGCTTTTTGTAAAATGAGTTCACTTTACTAAAAGCTTTTACATTTCTGAGCTGTTAACATGACTTTTAGGACTTGTTTCATGTATAGTGAACAGACAAACTACCTTAAATGCAGCAGAAAATCAATCAATGGTGGGTCAAAAATGACCTGAAGGACATGGCAAGGTAAAAAAAAAACATTTTTATATAAAATTATGGTATGTTTACTTTTTTACTTTTCATTCATTTGGGGGACTATAGGATAAGTCTTCACAAAGAATAGATTATATTTAGGGTGCTGTTTTGAATTCAATTACAAATTTGACAAAAAGACATTGTGAGGGTTAAGTCAAGTTTACAATGGCATTTAACATTAGCAATTTGCATGAATTGATGTGAATCAGAAGCTTTATAATAAAGAAACATAACTGTTCATTTACTTTCTTACTCGGTTATTGGTGGCAGAATATCCAGGTAGCACTAAGTAAAAGTATGATACTACTGTGAATAGTGTGCCAGTCCATCATGGCCTACTTACACAGTCACAAATATACACACACTTTCTCAAACAACTAACCTTCAAAGCTGTGCAAACTTCACAACAACAATAGAAGGGCTGCAGTTTAAATTTAGGATCATGAGAAAGGCTGTGGCAAACATAACTTAAAAAATGTTAATAGTATGACACTGCAAAAATAACAAATAATTTTACAAATATGCAATACATCTGCAGAGGTACAGTAAAGGCAAAAAAAAAACAATTTTACAGAGAAGAGATGGGTAATCTGTCTGCATTTGAATTGTTTCCAGTTTCAGTTGTATTTTTTTTTTGTATAGAACTCTTCACTGAATGGAGGCTTAGAGTACTGTAACAAGTTTAAAGGAAAATGCAGTTCAAATATTAACTATATAATGAATACACAAAAAGAGACAGATTTGTTTAAACACCCTTGAAGAAAAAACAATTCCAAAGAAAAATGGAACAAATGGAAGGTTAGTGTTAAATGCAAAGTTCATGAATACAAAATATTCAAGAGTTTTTGAACAGAAAGAATGCCAATTACAAAAAGAAATATTGTCTTGTAGCTATTAGTAGACAAAAACAATTATCACGTTATTGTTTTTAAGACCAAAATAATAGGGCAGCAGTCTTGAAAAGGAGTGGGGCAGTAAATTTTATCGTATATGTGGGCATGGCATTTAGCAAGTGGCATGACTTCCTCACAACCTTTCATCTTTGTAGGAAGATCAATGAAAAGAGAATTGCAGTAATCCAGTTGGTTAAGAGGCAATGCATGCATGGCAAAGTAGTTCTTTGTCCAGGTCTGAGAATTAAAGCTGGATGACAGAAAGAATTTTTAACAGCAGTTGGTCTTGTGCCATTTGATCCAAGTGCCAAGCTGGTCACAATGCCTTGTTGAAGCTTATTGTGAGCTTAATGTCAAAGTGATTGCTTGTGAACTCCTGGCAAAGTTCTGTCTTGCGTACTGATATCCAGCAAAATCTCAGAAAATTTGCATAGGTTTAATAAACATTTTGAATTTGAAGCATTGTACAACAGAAAGAGCCAGACAAATATAAAACCAAATTAGACCTGTAGAGGACTAGATTGGAATTGGTACTAAATCATTATTACCCTAACAAACCAACAGAGTATATCCTTTAAGAACAAAATGTACATAGTGATTTATACATTTATTTAGGGACTATTGGATCCTGTCTTAACCCTTCTTCCCTATTGAAGGTAACCAAAATACTATAAAATGCATTTAATTTACTTCACAGCCCCATTGTAGTTGGTGTTATTGCCTCTTAACTCCAGAATCCTGGGTATGAATTGTGTCCCACTGACTATTTGGAGTTTACACATTCTTCCCAGTATGTGTTTCCTTCTAGCGTCTGAAAACATGCAGATTTAGGTGGTTTGACGAGCCTAACTGAGTGAGTCTCAATTTGCCATTGCCTCCCATTCAGTTGTACACTCACATGTTGTATGGAATACGTTGTGGCTCACAGAATTGAGAGAAACCCAGTGCATGAATGTTATCATGCTTTAGAGTTGAATTCTGCACAATGTGCATCTTGAAGAAATCTGAATACCAATGCACTTTTTAGTTTAAGCAACTTTTATACCTGTACTTCTAAATAGGGTGTAACTGACACTGTTTTACTTGCTCTTTACACAATTTTTCCACTGGTCTTTCTATTAAAATGTATAATAAAGAGTGGCATAAAAAAGCAGAAGAGCACTAATTATGGTACATACCATTTGGTGTTGATTATTGTGAAGCCATCTACTTCCATTATCCCCTAAACATGTGCACCACATATTGCTAAAATGTATTTTAAAACTTTATTTAAGGAACATTTTCAACCTTATTTTAGAGATGGTAATCATTTGATGTGAGCTCGCTTCAACTTATTTTTAGCAATACAGACTTTTCTGATGTGGGGCCTTCACTTTCATTAGCACAAGCGGAGTTCTAAGTAAGTATAAGCTGATTGTCTTGCTCCTGTTGATACTAATGCCCTCTGATTGATTTGGCCTTAAAGCCCTCTCAGCATTAAAGTCAAAGAGCGGCTTTCTTAATTTGGTAGATTGGGCTGCTCTGTATTCATTTGACGACACTTGAAATTACTTGTCTTGATTGCTGATGTACAGTTCTGCTTAAGGTGGCACCACTGTCACGTATTTTCATTTAAACTATGTTCAATAACTGCTCACTGACCCCCATTTACTTTAGCATGGAGATAAATCAGTGAAATAAACAAAACCACATAGAAATTTAAGTCTGTTTTATTAACCAAATGTTCAGTATTGAATTTGATTGTACACCTGGACATGGAGCAATAAATCTCGCAAATCACAGACAACATACGCCTGCACATATTTGTGGAATTAACATAAAACCATGCCCAGCAGGCAATATATGAGGCAATAACTTGCTTTCAAAGCAGCCCTCCGTTCAAATAGTTCACCACAAAAACAATGAGGTTTAAAGAGAATAAAGTAAAAAATACAGTATATATAAATAAACAAATTTCATCAAATCCAAGACCAAAATCCTCATTGGCAAGATGGAGGCTAGAAAACAAGTTTTATTGGGCAACATAATGGAGAAGCTTGTAAACAAGTATGAGTGGCTTTTATTTGTATGCTTTTTAGTACGTTTTTAATTAAGTCTCATCTAAGCACATTTGAGTAAAATTGTTTATGTGAGCTATTTAAAAGCTGCGTATTGTTTTGTTGACCAGACTTGCTTACAAATAACAAACCTTCTGTGTAACAACTTGATCTTAGACAGACTTCAGACTATCCCCAAAATGATAAATACGGTATAAAACCAAAATGAACAGCTAACAATTTGAAAACTCTATCACTAAAAAATCCGTTTTTAACCTCTCAATTAGGTAGCATTGAACTTATTCAAAGATGCACTAAGAAAGGTCATAAAGCTACCCCAATTTAGTGACGAAACCCAAACTGCTGCCACCCATTAATTGTGCTGTTCTCTTTACAATTTAACTTTCTCTCGCTAGCACAATCAGTGTCAAATTCTGTCATTAGTTCCTTCTTCTCACTATCCTTAAAAATCTGCTTTATTCTGATCTTGGGCAAAACATATATCATTGATATTTTTACCACGTTGATGGCTCTTACTAACAATCTACCAAAACTGTACTTGGTATTTGGTGGTTATGTTCTCATAAACCTAGGTTAGCTCTGGATATTAACAAACTAAACACATTTCCTTAATGTTCATACCAATATCATACAGTGCAGTAACCAGCTTTGCATAGAGGATGGAACAAGACAAAACAAAGCAAGCTTGGGAAAGAAGGGTTGAATGGAACAGACATATCTTCAGGACTGACCTCAAACTGTGCACATTATGTCTTCAAGATACCTCTGTGCATATTGAGTCATGAATCACCTTTAGAGCCTTTGTTCTTAACCTCAGAACCAGAAAATTAAAACAACTTATTGACTCCTTGGGTTAGTTTTGCTGGAGGGAAGTAATGCAAAGATGGAAAGATCCTTCCGTGAGCAAGAGCATCTCCAGGTTTGTACAAAGGCTAAAGTTGTGTGTATTGCAAAACGGGAAGAAAATCATTAGCCATGGGGACTGCTTCAGGAGAAAGTGAGTTTTGGGATGTGGAAAGATGTGTTGTGTTTGCTAAGGAAGACAAAACAGAGGTGATCCAGCAGGTGCTACAACTATCTACCGTCTGCACATTCAGTGACTTGGATATTTCCATGTATCCATCCCATGTCTTGAGCTTTTAAATCATATTTTCACGGAATTGCCTGTGTTATTCTTTTGTCTTCATTGTGTTGGTTAGATCATGATGTGGACTTCCCACAAGTTGGACGTTCCAGATCAGGTGCATTTAGACTACAAGCTACTTGACTATACCTGTAAACAGGTGATCTTCACTAAACTAATTCTGTGACTTCTAAAAACAATTACCTATGCCATTGATGATATAGGTGGGCCACACTGAATACTTATATGATCAATTACTTTGTGTTTTATATTTGTAATTAAATAACATTAAAGTGTCTTTTTGTGTTTTTGTTGATCAGTATTAAAAAGCCAGATTACATCCACTGTGATTCAATTTTGTATAATAATGTGAAAACTTCCAAACCTGTGAGTACTTTTTATAGGCAAAAAGAACACACCTGTTTTGCACCTACTGCTGCCTGGGACCGGGTTAAGTGGGTTCAGAAAATAAATTGATGAATGGAGATATACTGTATATACAGCATATGTGCAAGGCAAACACCGTACATTGAAAACACATTTATAATATGAAGAAAGAGAACTAATTACATTTCAATTTTGGCATATAATCAGTGTTTAATTTATATGATGCATCATCTTGAAAGCATTCATAAAATATGTAATGGAAAAAATCAGTAAATACAAAATTGGATTCAATAAATCAATGACAACCATTAACAATATAAAAAACACATTCCTCTATTATTATCCTACATATAGTAAATAATCAGAGTTAACCACAGTGAAATTTTAATCTGAGAAAACATAGATAGGCTTCTTAATAATCTACATTACATTTCTGAACTAAACATTGCAAGTGTGAAAACACAAATGTTAGCATCTGTGAACATTGAGAATTCCACAACACACTTTTTCTAATCCTTTACAGAGGAGGTGTTGCCCAAGTATAAACGAAATCTAACTGCTGTAAAACAGCGCACTGTTCCTTGCAATTTTTTCTGTGCTGTATTTACACCACACTTTGCAGACAAGCCATTACATTACCACAAAGTATTTAGCAGCTGCAACAAGGAACCCAAATAAGACGCTACAAGAGCACTGAGTGACATTTTATTTCTTTAAGAATGTTTAGCAGCAGAGTGTTTGCAGACTGGTATGTAAATGTTGTTTTTTGAATCCTGAGAGGAAGCTGTGTATTTGACGTGTGAATTTCTGAAAGCTGATGCCGTCTCCAGCTGTGTTCAGCAAGACTTCTCGTCATTTGACAGAATCGTCTAATGTTTTAATTTCCATATACGTTGCCAGATTAGAGTGCAAACATTTCTTGAATCAAATTTGTCTCAGGACACGTTGGCAACAAGCTCAATGAACTGTTAATCAAGATTTCTTTTTGTCAGTTTCATTTTTCTTATGCAGTGAATATTAAAATTCTAATCTTCTGAATAATTTTTAATGAATCAGTCTACATATCATAATTCATTGAACATAATTATCTACAGTAGCCTTACATCAAGAAATCAGCATATTAGATTTTGAAAAGGATTCAGCTATTACACCCATAGGTCTATTAATGCTTTATATCATCAATAGACTTGAAAAATCATTAATGCAATGCAACTTTGTGCTTATAACAAGATGTATACAGGTTTAAAGAAACTTGTAATAATATTATGCATTAATCAATAATCTATTACTACCACATTACTTGCATTTTAAAATATAACAAAGCATTCTGAAACCTGCTTAATCCAATTCTGGTTTACAAGGGCTTAATAACGTAATATTAGCTAAATCAAGAGAATTACAACAACGTCCAGCATCCTACATGGACTGCCAATCCATTTCAGGGCCTTCTCATTCCCACTCCTACAGAACTAATTTGCAATCGCCAGTTATGTAACTTAATGCACATGGAACAAAAGCACTGGTAAGCATTACTATACGTAATTCAGAGAAACTTTCTTCCAGCTTTAGATGTGTACTAATTTATATCAATTACACAATTAATTCAAGAGTGTTTCCTTGATTCATTTGGGCTCTAATTTCAGCTCTGCATCAAAGTGTCTTCTGTGCAAAGTCTACATAATCTTTAAACATTTATAGTATTCTGGATTTGCCCAGGCACATTGACCACCTCCTCTTCCTCCCACTGAATATATGATCAACACAACTGGCAGCACTGCTGCTCTGGTATAAGGTGATATGTAGACTGAGGCAGGTGCCCATTTTGTTCCAAGCTCCTGATGGGTTATAGAATGTTCCAGAACAGGGATTGCCATCATTTTCATTCTCACCCTTTTCTTAATGATTTTGCTGCTAATTAACTTCTTTTAATTTCATTTTAGTTGACCTTCTCTTGAAGACTCAGACCCCTAAATTGTTTCCTTTTCCTTAATTAGCAGCCAAACAATAATGAGATACAAAATGAGCCAAAACAACTGGTGTCCATCATACAGTATCTGAAAAGAAAAAAGAAATAATGAATAAAAGAATAAAGAAAGATGAAGGTCTGAGGAATGCTGATCTGCTCAGGTCCCCAAAACATTTTACCAGTGCTCTTTGAAAGAGAAAATCAACAATTTCAGAAATGTCTGCTAGTACACAATGAGAGCAGCAACAGGCCATGGAATTAAAGAACAGGTTTAATTAATGATAGGAATTGACACCTCATTAAGCAACTAGTTAGAGTGAAATTGGTTGGAGTTTGAGGCCCTGACTTAGTTGGTCTTCTGTTGGCTCCCTCACTTCTCATTTCTTTTCTGTTCGGGTGCCATTTAACGAAAGAAATGAAGCAATTCAGAGGAACAAATCTTAAAAAAAACCAAAACAAGCCAATTTAAATTACAGTAATTCAAAAGAAATTATTAGCAGCAAAAACTGTGCATTAAATTAAGAAAAGGGTTAGAATGAAAATCTGCAGCCACGGTGGTCCTCCAGGACTGGAGTTGGCAACCCATGTTCCAGAAGACTCGGACTGCATTTCAGAAAATGATCAGATGTTTGTTTGCCTTGACACAGCTTTAAAATAAAGTCCAATATATAAATAAGGAATATCTTTTGCATTTTTCCATCAGGACTCTTAAATGAATTAAACTTTTTTAAGTCTCTTTTTCTTTAAAATTGTCGAGGAAAGCAAAATACACATATATTTTATTTTTTTAGGTACATTCGCATATAATCTGAAAAGCACTTATTGTGAGAGCCATGTCTGTTTGTCCACGTGAAACAATTTAGCTCCCAGTGGATCAATTTTGTTGACATTTGTTTTTCAAGTTAATTTATTATAACAGTTTGATTGTTGTTTGGATACCTTGAATACAGTATGCGGTACACATTTTCAAAATTTCAAATTCTTTCATTGAAAAGCATTGTGAATTTTGTAAACCCATCAATCATATAACAGAGAGCAATTCTGTGTAATTTCAACTACATCTTGCATTAATGTTTCAGTTTTTGCCTTGAAAGCAGTTTTTTTCTTTTTTTTCTTTTACTGATGCAACAGCTGCTTCTCATGCCAAAACAGTGAAACACCTGCAGTCATGTACACTGAAGCAAGTACAATCGTGCATTTCACGGGATGCAGTGGGGTTGGATGACTGAGCGTAAGAAAGGTACGACAATAGATACTATATGTATTTCAACTAACTAATAATGATATTCCTTATTTATTCATTCTAGTAGCATTGATATTATTTATTTATTTATGATTATATACGTTATTAACCCCAAGTGGAAATTGTTTGAGCCATTGTACAGCATCACTGGAGCTATTTATTTATCTTTGTACAAGGTGAGCACTTTCTCTTAACTAAAATGCTGTAGTAAGTCTCGTAATATGCTAACAAGCAAGCAACTTATATAGCAATTTGCGACAGATGGATTGGTGACACTTGATTTTATAGACACTAAAAATATATTCAGGATTTCCATTACACTAAAAACTATTTTTATGGTTGCATGATCTAAAGATTACTCAATATTTCTTTGATACTTTATCAGCAAAACATCACAATGATCCACTATGTATCACATTCAAATTTTAGTGTAAGAGCTCATCACAGATTTTACATTTGTATTCACTACTTCTTTGAAAAATGTTACCTTTAAGAAGTTAGAAGTATGTTAGCCACAGACCTTTCACATCCAACAATTAAGCACAGCACATGTTTTCATCACTTGAGTTGGACTCTTCTGTCTATGAAAGCAATTTCAGACTCATAATTTTGTAAAATGGTATTAAAAAGCATTTTATACACACTATTAATGAATGTAACTACACTGTATTATCATTCTGCCCAGGGTTTGTTTCCTGCCTTGCGCCCTGTGTTGGCTGGGATTGGCACCAGCAGACCTCCGTAACCCTGTAGTTAGGATATAGTGGGTTGGATGATGGATGGATGGATGTATTATCATTGTTACACTGTTATTTTGAGTATGACTCACTGTTACAAGAGTTAATAATAAACAAAATTCTGCTTAATTGTGCTAACAAACTCTTTGATCAAGTGCCTAGAAAAGTTAAAATCTCTGAAACCAGCTAACTAAGTCTCTGACCACATCTGAATGTTATCCCATGTGCATATTTCCTTACTTGTTATAAATGCTTGATATCTCTATTGCTAAAAGTATTTGAGGGACTGTGAACGTTGTCGTGTCATGCATGTTAATTGGCTTTTAGTAATGTCTCAGTGTACATACAGTATATGGGTGTAGAACTGCATGATAAGATTTGATGTTTGTATATTTCTGGTAAAAGAATCAGTATCAACACAGGACAAAAAGGTTTGGGGCAGCGACCCATATATTCTCCTTGGCTGCAACTGGGTATTTAAACTCAGCAATGTTGCTTCATTGAGTTCCCATATTGAACTGACTGAATAGTGAAATGATGGCAGCTTTAAAGGCCAAAACCGGAAGAGAGGTCATCTGTGGCCAGAGCCCGAAGTGATGTCGTTCATGGCACCAGAACCGGAGGTGACGTAGTTTGTGGCGCTGGAGCTGGAAGTGACATTGTTGATGGTATGTCGGGTAGGTTTTCCTGTATCTGGCCTGCAGAGATAACTGAAGTAGGATTAGTGTACCCTGCCACCCCCTGGCCTGGCGGGTAATTACCTCCCTTTGGTCCACTCAGCTTCCTCCTAATCGCACATGTGTGACAATGTTCAGAAAATAGCTGGCTATGTCTCTGTTTCTATTTATTCCACATTGTCATCATCCTTCAAAAAGTCTAGTAATCAATAAATTATTAAAATTCAACCAAACCTAAAAAGTAATACAAGCAACATAAAGCACTGAAAGTAAAACAAAATGTATTATTTTAGTGTTGCAACATTTTGAATCAGTTATAGTTGTTTTACAAATTGTATCTGTGGCATACAGATCACATTTTAGAGGATTCATTCTTATTACTTCATAATTTAAAAGATCTTCTTATTGCTATAAACCAGGTCTACTGAAGATATGATCTGGGCTGCCGTGCGTAGCTGTGTTCATTTAGGAAAACTTTACCAGGATGAATTACAACCTTTAAATTGCTGTAATCACTGAGAAGAAACTAAATATATGCATACTGTACTTGTTTTCTTTTATTGTATATTATAAAGAAAAGGGCTAGGAACTTGTTTTTCCCATTTTTATGGTTGCCTTCCATGACATAATTCCTGAAGTAATACAGATTATTACAGAACACTCACACTTAATTGAACACACAGCTGCTCTGGCAGTGATTTCAACAGCTTAATTACATAAGTTGTAGGAGTTGTTCCACGACTGCAAGGCATTCCTCACCTTTATTCAAAAGAGACGGGAAGAGAAACTATAATTAATGGGGGGAAGGCAACAGGGATTAGAGTAATAGTAAAAAATATCAAATTCATTTAAAGAATGTTTGGTACCTCCTTACCATAGAACATGGAGAATGAATTGCATATACGAGGGACGTTCAAAAAGTTTCCACACTTTCTTTTAACTCTGGTTATTAAGAATTGCGAAAAAAAAATTACATCACTTTTCTACATAGTCACCTTCACTTGCCATGCAATTTTCCCAGCGTTGTACCAACTAATTAATGCCCAATTACTACTCCTCCCGCCTTCACCATTTCCAACGAAAATATAAAAGTGTGGAAACTTTTTGAACGTCCCTCGTATTACTGAGCAAAATTTTATCATAATAAAAATTTTCTTTCTTTTTTATTTCTGTCATTCTTTACAGAATGGATACTACTGGGGCAGACTTGTATTGAAAAGGTTTGTATATTTTGACTTCAGGTACTGCTGGATTTTTCCATTATGTTTGAGTTTACAGATGTTTTTCAGTGAAAGTAAGCAAATACGCATAATAATCTTCACTTATGTGATTAATATTTCCATGAAGACAAAAAGAGGACTCGTTCACACAGAGTTAATAAACTGAGTAATTTACTGTACAGGGCACTTGAAATACTCAAGGTTGATGTGCTAGAGATGAGACCTCTGGGATGCTAACTTTACAGTTTTCAGAGACAAGACTCCAAACAGAGAGTAGATCAGAGAATACAGCACCAACATGTGCACTGCTTATTTAGTAAGCGAGTAGACTACAATTGTAGCATGTCCAGCGGCACAGTATTTTGGTAAATTCTCATAATATTTGTCTGTTTAGTGTATAGTTTGTTCCCTATACATTCACAATAGGGAATCATTTCTAGAAACAAATTAGCATAATATATGAGTAGAACAGAATAGCTGCATTACATCAAATGATAGGTTAATAGAGTATAGCCGTCATGCTTACTTGATACGGATTAAATGGTGTGGTGACTCAAACTCTCCTCTTTACAGCACATTACTCTGTTCTACTTAATTCAACTTTTGAAGAATTAACATCCAGTTGTTTTAAAAACAAACACAAAACAACCAGTTGTTATCTGAATTTCTAATAAAATAATTTGCATTGCTCTCTAATGGTACATGATGCTCATGACACATAATAAAAAAGCCATTTTGCAGAAGATAGCACTTGTTAAAGCTGTAAATTGATATTCTTTCATAGTTGCAGGATAGGGTAACATACACCAGCGCTCAGACATTCAACTAATTCAGAATGACCAACTGGCCTAATGTGCCTGTTTATGGGATATGTGAAAAAAATGACATGGAGTGAATGTATAAACTTCACACAGATTCTGACTGGGCTGGGATTTAATCATATTAGAGTTGTGAGGCAGCAGTTTTCCACTATGCCACCTCTGTACTATACAATTAAATTAATGAACCAGTAAAATTATCATAAATTGTGATGTCATAGTGGCTCTGTGGTTGGCCATACTGTTTCATGAGGGCTAAGAACATGGATTTGACTCTTGGTTCTCAGTTACTGTCTCAAGGGAACAGGTATTGAACAGACAATGTTGGGATTTGAGCTCTAAGTTCTAGTCAGTACACGACACTGTGATGCCTTTTTTTGCCCTGTGACGAACTGGCACCCCTGCTACGTTAATTGTTCTGTCTTCCACTTAGCTTTGAAAAGGTGATTATAGTGCATGAATGGATCAATAGACATTAATAAAAAAATAAGGTACAGTGTGTGCGCTATGTATGTTACACATACACTGACCTCAAGTTAAATGTCTCAAATCTTTATGCAGAGATATATCTGCAGCAAGTCAAGTTAATTTAGTGTGTTCTGCAGGCAGTGCACATTCAACACACCAGGCACATTTTTACGAACAAAGAGACACACAGTGCTGCTGGATTTTTTAAAATGCTTGATGCTGTGAAAATTCTGTTCTTCATGCCCTATAGCAAATTTACATTCCCCAGAACAGACTACTTGTCTCACTTGTTAAATCATGTCATGGCATTTGCATTCTTGTTTTTGAGTGTTACAAATTAATGAACTTCAGTAAATACAGCAAAAATCTCAAGCTGTCTGTTGTTATTATCGCAGTGCCACAGTCCTAATGAATTTGTTTTTTCAATTTGCTTGTGAGACACTGACTCTGTTGAATGGGTTTAAGAGAGAATAACTGACTTTGACCATCAGTAATCAACATAAATCCAAAATGCAACACACTTATGAGTATAAATGTTTTTCGAGTGAATAATTTACCTAACACATTAACTAACTAATCACTATATGTTTCATTCCAACGTCAGAAATATACTGGACCTTTAGTGTTTTAGTTTTCCTTCATATGACCCATATCATTCCTCATGTTATTTTTATAGAAAATATGTACTACAATGTTTAGATGGAAATAGAAACTTTAGCTAAAAATACCTGTCTATCAATCCTTTTTCCCAACATTGCAGCAGTTTAAAAAAAATTAACTAAAAAGCATAGAAACTTCCAGAATTGGATTCTGCCTTGAACTCAGTTTGGTGACATGTAAGCCTGTGATGGAACAAGCATGAATAAATGGATGGAAGATTTAAAAAGAAACAAAAGTTAAAATCCAAAAGAAATGTAATATCAACAACTTTCTCTCGATGTGTATACATTTCATTTGAGGAGGAGCAGCACTTTCATATGCATCACCATCGGCAGAAGAGGAAGCAGGTCTTATGGAGAGGTTGCCCGTTGCAAAAGATATTTTAAAACAAGAACCTGGGAGTAATAAATGAAAAATAAAATGAAACTTTCATAACAAGAAGTGGACAACATGTCACATTAACTCAAAGAAATGTGGCAGTCAGTGAGAAAGAGCATACCTTTTTGATGTTTTTGAGTTTGAATATTCAATGCCAAGAATACAACAGCACTGGAGATTTTCAAAGCAAACTGAAAAATTAAACGAATGTGAAAATCCAGAGAATGAATCCAACCAGTTTTATTTATTTATTTAAACACTTTTCTGCAGAAACATATATAGAGTTCTATCTATCTATCTATCTATCTATCTATCTATCTATCTATCTATCTATCTATCTATCTATCTATCTATCTATCTATCTATCTATCTATCTATCTATCGAGCAATAGAGAGAGATGACCTGCAATGAATAACCTGAAAAGAGATGAGAGTTAATCCATGCTAAAAACTATAAAGTGGGTGTAGTGTTGTGTCTGTTCAATCTTTAACAGGTGGGATTAATTTTTTAACTATTTTTTTGCAGAATTATATGAAAATAACACGTCTTAAAAGTACAAACCAGTTAACAGCATTATATTAATCTAAATTTGATTTGCTCATAAAAAATTAAATGACCATACTGTTGTTTATTGAGATTAGCCCATGTAGCAAAATGATCCTCAGTCACCTTCCCCTTTTACGTCTCTTTAATGTCTTTTGAATGCCAAGAAGATACCCATGAAGAAAAATATAGCAGATATTAATGAATATTCAAATATATCCATTTGAAGTTCCATTTTCAGTAAGAGAATCTTGTTGCCTATTGACTGTAGCCAAATCAAAAAATGTATGTTCATGAAGAAGATGTTCATGCAGCTCTAAGGCTAAGAGACCAGTCAAATTCTGAGCACTACCCAAAATGAAAAAAATGCATGTTATCTGAACAAAATTAGAGGGAACCTGGATAAAAGAGGAGTATGCATTTTCTAGTGCTGTAACGTTGTGCTTTTTAGTTTTTACTTATATTTATTATGATTTTTAACATTTTGCAGGTATTTTACTCTTTTTGTGACTTTATGCTTTGCTTATTGTTTTTGATTTGTCCTCTTGTCTCTCCTTGACTTTGATTTGGTTTATAAATTGTAAATTCTTTTGTCCTTGCATTAAATCATTCATTTTATGAACCTGTTGACACCACTACAGGTATTATTCTGTATTACACTATAGCTGCTGTTTCTGTTTTCCCAAAGATCACTTTTTCAAATCCACCCATTACATGTGTGCAGAAAACATGTTGACAGGTCCTTCATCCACAAAACAGATTTCTGCTTAGCTGAAGTAGCTCTGGATTGTCAAAACTGGTGGTTGCCACATTTGATACTTTTTTAGTTCTCTTTTATACTGTGCCTGATTTGTAGTGCTTGTCCATTTATCAGTTTTCTGAGTCTACCGCTTGGTAGAGTACACACCTGAAGGTCAAGCCACCAAAATAAATTAACTTAATAATTTGTGGAGGGCTTTCCCAATATATAAGGGGTTACTAAAAATTATGCTGGTAATGGGACTTTCCATTATACTGTAATTACTTAACACAGGCCCCCCAAATAGTATTTATCAGGAAACAGGAAACTAGATTGCTGGCAGAAGATGGCAGGTTCTGAACATGTAGCAGGTGTCCTCAAATCTATTTAGGAGCTGATGGTGTTAGAGAGCAAAACATGGTCTAAATTCAGGATATTTAGTTGAGGTCAAGGAAGAAGGCCAGTCATTACCCTCCAGCACATTAGGTGGCAGTACACAATTCAAGCTAGAAGAATGAATACCATATTTTTCCTTAAGGAGGACAGGCAACAGATGAGCTGCAGTTCAAGCATGGTGTTTTTTATAATTGTTCAAGACTAATAGGTACAACAAAGCCTAAGATACAAGATTGATGCTCCTGTAGCTAAAGCAAGCAACCCTGACTCCAGAAATGATCCTGGGACTTGACTTGAAGTGATTTTTGAAAGGGGGTTTAAAGCTGCTTCATTTAGAAGAGCAAACTGAGTCTGGAGTGGGGAGGAGGAGTGTTTGAAAGGGATCACTGGTAAGTATAAGAACGGCCAGAGCGCTAAGTAGAAAGAAAGAGAACAACAGAAATACAGAGTGAGAAAGGAAAGTTGTTTGTGTAGTACTTGGGATTTAGGCAAGCAGGTAAGACACCCTACATGTTAATTAGCAATGAAATCTGTGCATAAAGACCCAGAGTGTCAGTGGATTTTTTTTTTCTTTTTTCTTATTCCTGTTTTTCTTTTTATTCCTCTACTAATTTATTTATCCCTCCATTTTGTGCCAAGCCCACTTCGTTTTGACCAAGACTTACTAGCCACCTGCCTCTCCATGGACTTTCTACAATGATTTATGGTGCAGGTTATTGTCCATGATTGAGGTGGAGCCCCACGGAGATCTAATGCTGTGACCTGTCACTTATCTCTGATCAATTTACAGATAATGAAGTTTTTCACAGGAATATTTGAAAAACTTCATACAGGTAGTGATAAGTCTGAGAATTAAAAAGTGATCCTAGAAACTGCGTGGAGGTAACACTAGCCACTGCACTACTATATTGGCCTTTATGGACTATTAAACTAATGATTAATCTAAGTGCAGATGTAAGCCTTTTCTTTCAATGGCTTCTTGAAAATACATTTCATTTTATACTTGATTATAGTACCAGGGTGTTGTACTGTGTTAGCCATTATGAATGTAGTGAGAAGTTAAGCAAAATGACACCTTTTATTGGCTATTTAGAAAGATTACAATATGCAAGCTTTTAAGGAAACTCAGGCCCATTCTTCAGGCAAGATGTAAGGGAGGCCTGAGTTACCTTGAAAGCTTGCATATTTTATTATGAAATATTAATGCTGCAATACATTACATACAGGCAATTCTGATAATAGTGAGCAGAAAAAAAGTATTTAGATAAACTAATCAATTTGATTTATTCCTTTATAGTGAAGCACTGAGTTCTGCATATTGTAGATTCAAAATGAAGTATAGTTAAACTAAAACAAAGCAGGGCACAGCAATCAGAACTGCTGCCTCAAGGCTCCAATATAATAAATATAAATCTGATATCTGGTCATGTACTGTTTGGGGCCTGTGTACTCTCTAGTTATGCTAGACTTCCTCCTGCACCCCAAAAAGGTATGAATTAATTAAGTTAATTTCCAGTTCTAAAATGTCCCCCTGTGTATAAGGGGGCCACCTAGTGCTTTATCTAGAGTTAATTCCTATCTTGCACCCAATGCTGCTGAATTGCATTAACTGGGATTGAGGATGTATGCCATTTATAATACAACAAAAAAGACAGCCGACATAGAGCTCAAGCAAAAAACAATTTTAAGACTTTGTATTACTCGGGTAAGCATTCAGGAGTTCTGTCCTTCAGTAGTGTCAGTTCGGTGTCTGAATGTCTGGAAATGAGACAGCTTTCTAGGCTGAGACTGAAGGGGCAGAGTTTTCTCTTCAGTTGTCCTTCTTGAGCATTTTTTCTTGACTATGGAAGAGGAAGAAGAAGATAATGTTAGGATCCGCATTCCCCTTTATCTTGGGGTGGAAGTATTTACTACACCAGAGCCAGGAAGGTGGTCCCCAGACACGCATGTATATAGTTTCTTCACATGTTCCTAAAAACGAGTAATTAAATGGAAATGTATACATATATGAAACTAAAGCCACCAAGCAAGATAGACAAGAAAAACAAAATTGCAATCTACACAGAATTGATCTTTCCTGGCTTTCTGTTCATCCCACTTCTTTCAGGGAATTGCACATTGCACCATTATTGACTATGAATTTTGATATCTAGAAAATTTCAATAAAGTTCTGACATTGTTTTCAGAAAACCTAAAATGATTCAAATTTACTGTGCTTCCTTACTGAAGTTTTAACATTTTCCTCATAATTTGCTCCAGGTTCATTCTACATGCCAAGCATGCATTGTAAATTTACCTGTTAGAAATGTGAAATGTTAGAGTTGGTGTGTAAGCGTGTGCCATGCTGCCAGGATAGGCTCCAGCCCACCATCAAGTTGCATTAGAATAAGTGGGTAATGGAAGTGAATTATGAATGGAATCACTGATAGAGTTTCATTGTTAAAGCACTATATCCTAATCAAGTATAATATGTAATATAATAAACTATACTAGAAGTAGATACTTAGATGGAAACTTAGATGCAGAGCTAACCCATTGAGAACAGTGTGAATGGAAAAACTGGAAGAAGGTATCAGGAGTACCGTGGGATTGAAGAATTAAGGCAAAGAATATAATTAAGGTTTTTAAGACAGGGTTAAGTCCAGCAATGATGTATGGAGCTGAGGCATGGGCAGTAAAGGGAGTACAAAAGAAGAAGATGTGGCAGAAATAAGAATGTTGTGGTGGATGTGTGGAGTTATAAAAAGGGGCAGAGAAAGAAATGAGACACTCAGTTAACAAAGTGGGAGAGATATCTAAGAATTTAAAGGGAAGTAGGTTGAAGTGGTGTGGGCATACAGTATGATGAGGGGATACAATGAAGATGTGGGTAACAGAATAATGGGAATGGAAGTACATGGGAAGAGAAAGCAAGGGACACCAAAGTGGAGGAGAATCAATAAAGTAAAAGAAGATCTAAAGGACAAAGGTGGTGCAGGATCGAGTTGTATAAAGAAGGTTGATCAAGCACATCAACCCCACACAGAAGGAAAAGATGAAGAGGAAGATGAAAAAATAATATATAACTAGCTACACTTACCTGTAATAGACAGATAATTGAATACGTTTTAAAACAGTGTTCCTACTGCACCTCTCCTTGATGTCTTCACATGCCTCAATCCCTCTTGTCATATGGGTACCATCAACATTCTTTCTGTGCCTTTTCTTGGGCTTCCTCTGTTTCTCAATCTTTCTTGCTCTACATGTACTCTCACCATTCCTCCTATGCCTTTCCTTGGTAATATCACATTTCCATAAGGCTTACTTCTCAGACCTGATCATTTCAAGATACCTCGCTTGCCTCCTGCCTACTTTTTGACCACCACAATTGGTAGATGGGCCCCCATTACCCATTGTAAAAACATTATTTGTATTCTCGTGAATACTTCCTGTCTTGGAAGATGACTCGGGTTGTGCTTAGTTAGTATTTAGCGACTTGACATCACTTGGTAACTTATTCAATTTGTTGTCATTGAAATGTTCCATTTTGAATCTCTTTTGTGAAAATAATAAAAAAAAGAAATGTCACAATCACAAACTGAACTTCAAATCCTTAAAGTATTGTGTCATCATTCTTACTACTGAACAATCACTGCCAAACTGACCAATCAGACGAAAGCCAAACTGACCAATCAGATTGCTCAGAGGTACTGGACACGCACAAACACACACACAGACAGTAGTGTTTTATTATATAGTATACATATAATATCTGGAAGCAAATCTGGAAAAAAATATAAAATGAATGATGTAATTTTTCCTTTGGCTTAAGTAAAATTCTTACTTGAGAGAGCTACAACTTTCTTGACTAATCTTTTTTTTTGGATGGCCATTTTAAATTTAAGATTATAACTCATCTCAGAAGTGTAAATTATATGCGGGGTGCTTGGCTGATGTTGTGGGGTTCAGCCAAAAGGTAAGTTCATGAATTGTATGTAACCCACTATTTCTGCTGCAATTTTTCTAAGAGTATGAAAAAGCGACTTTTACTCTGGGTTCCTAGGAAGAGACCCCTTGAATTGCTCTGCTGAGCAGCTATTATTAGTACCCTTTCTGGAAGCCAGGGCTCCAGTTTATTTCAAAGCATCTTTCTTCCACTGACCCGAGGGTGTGCATTTCAAAGGTTCAGTCACAGGCTTAGGCATGCTACTGAGGCAGAATCTTTAAAAAAAAAAAAAACAATCACTGACCTAAGAGGGAGTCAGCATTCCAGAGATTAGAGTCACAGGGAGTTTGCTTCACAGGTTCACTTCTCATAATTTAGCATGGTCCAGGCATCATTAATCTCTCTTGACTGAGTTGGCAATAAGATATGTCCATAGGCTGAAGATGTTATTAACAAGGATAGGAGCAAAATGACTAATTGGAAACAGCAACATTTGAATTAACAGCGCTTAACAAGAAAACAGAAGTGCTGTGTTTGACTTATAAGGGGTAATGGCAGCTGCAAATGAGAACAATGAGGACTTCAGTTTGTTCTATGTTGAATTTTTCAATCTGAGAGACTAATAATCACTCTCCTCTCTGGGGCAATCCTGATTCTTATCCCTATTTAGCACATGAAGAATGGATGTCTTTTATAAAGTGTAATTTACCCCATTCAGTACACTGCTACCATTCTGAAGTATTAATACAATCCATTTTTATTTTATACTTCAGAATAATTACAAGGCATTTTATTAATAATCAATAATTTGAAAAATTATCAGTTGATATTTTAAAATCCCAGTTTGGATGTTATTTACAATTCTAACAGAAGGTGAACATTTCCTAATTTAATATTCTAATCATCAGAAGTAAATAATTTGAAATAAATGATATATTAATATGAGATCACAGGTAGCTAAACATTTTGTCTTGTGTATTCTTTTTTATTCTTCCAAAAATGTTCTGTATTATGCATTTCAAAAGCTTTTTCAAAACGTACTACTTCTATTCTAACTGGAGTCACAGATAAGGCATTAGCAGAACCCAAAGTATGCAGATCCACTGCTACTACTATTTGTCAGTTGGAAAGAACAAGTTGAAATTTAGTAACACTTTAGCTCATGTACTCTAAACATGCACCTGCTATTCATATGGTTATGTAACAAGACCTTAACAAAGCCTTCTTCTGGTCCTAATAACATTTACAAAGCATCACTAAAGTGGTTAATCATTTCTGCAATGTGATCAGAGGTAGCTTAAGTGAGAAATATTTCTCTTAATATTGCATACTTCAGTATAAGACCAGTGAATAATTTCATATATTCATAAGTTCTTTTACCAGTATATTGGATGCTCTTAATATGCCACACTGTACAGAAATCAATAACCACTTTTCTGATGCTTTGTAAGTATATGAGTAATATTTGCATTTTGCTGTACCTAAACATGAATTGGTGTATTGTCCTCTTTTAATGACATTTAACAATTAAGAAATGAATTATAATGGTTATATTTTTTCAAGTAATTACTAATATAAGTTGAAAAGAGCCCCATTTCAACTCTAATCCAGTGCCCGGAGCCTCTGGTACTACTAATGGGGAGGTATTAGCTGTTGAGATGGCGGGATTCTATGATGAGATCACCTTGTTGCTAAGGCTTTTTCTGGGTGTAGCTGCTGCTATAGGGGGCCAGAGTTTCAATGGAGGGAACTTAATCAAACACAGTAGGGTGTCATCCTCTTCTTCAGTCTGTCTATTCCTTTTCTTCGTTGCTGTCTGCAGCTGACACTTCCCACCAGTGCTATCATTGCAAAACAGAAAAACATTCCACATTTGATTCATTTTTATTCAGCCAACTCTTCTAAAGTAAGAAAAACTTAAATAAAGATCCACTCTTTCTTTTTCTTGTTCTTCCTTCACCTAAGCCACATCACAGTTTATGTGTCTTTCCTTTCAGGTCTTTTCAGGACATTTGCGCAACAAACCATGAGGGAGCATACTCCTCACCATTAGCAGATGCAATGTGATCAAATATGTTTGCCCATCTTGCCCACTCCTGCAAGACACACCACTTTAGTACAACTCTTAATATTTATTTTAACAACTGGAGCACAGGCAGTTTAATTGACTTGCTTAAGGTCACACAGTGAGTCAGAGGGGAGTATAAAGTTTGAAATGAGTGCACAAACCAAAAAATTTAACAGTCGTGATCTTTTTGCAGGTGTGCTTGCAAATAAAATTGCAACATGATTCATTAGGGTGGGAACAAGTATAAATGCCAAGGTTTAACAATTTAATCATGAATATGTTTGTGCCAACTAGTTAAAAACAATTTTTTAAATTATTCACTCTTATTATATTGCTTTAGAACATATTGCATTTTAAATGTTACATTTTCAATTGAATACAGTTCATTTCATAAAAAACATTGCAAGTCTAACTATAATTAGAATGACAGGTGGCAATGCAAGAATCAGTTAGGGAAGCTTATTTTAATTTTACAAATTTGAATTATATTAACTAAGTGATTGTCTGTGCTTTGGAGTGTCCTGGATAAAAACCAAGATCCAGGCTCTTTAATGACCTCTTAGGCACAGCCATCAGCAGCGTCTGTCTGTGTGAGTGTCAACCTTGTCGAGAGGTTTACTTACATCAGCAGTGACATTCATGTCAATGGTGACTCTTCCTATGAAGTCAGTAGACGGACTGGAAGAGCATGGAGAGTCATGAGGTTGCTGGAAAGGGGTATGTGGCTTTCCCGATATCTATGCAAAAGGTTGAAGATCCAAGTCTTTAGAGTCCTGGTGCTTTCTGTCTTGTGTGGTCCCCGGCCTCCTCCAGACCGTGAGGGGGCGTCCGTCCTGGTTATGTTGGGGGCCTCGGGTAAAGGGCTTGGAAGCCCAGCCCTGTAGGGACCCGTGGCCACCGCCAGGCGGCGCCCCGATTCCGGTATATCCCGTGTGGTCCCCGGCAGGGGCTGGAGCCCGGCCAGGATGCCAGGGAGGACCAGAGGAGGGCTTGTGCCTCCTCCAGAACGAGAGGGGGGCGTCCGTCCTGGTTATGCTGGAGGCCTCAGGTAGAGGGCTTGGAAGCCCAGCCCTGTAGGGACCCGTAGCCACCGCCAGGCGGCGCCCCAGTGCCTGATTATCCCGGAAGTCCGGCACTTCCGCCACACCAGGAAGTGCCGGGGGGAAGACGACAAGGGACATCCGGATGGCTTTTCGGGTGCGCAGCCGGCACTTCCGCCCCACGGGGGTGTGTCCGCGGGAGAAGGCCGGGAAGCAGCTGGAGCCCATCCGGGTTCCTATAAAAAGGCCGCCTCCCTCCAGTCAGGAGCGGAAGTCGGGAGGAAGAGGACAGAGCTGGAGTGAGGACTGGAGGCGGCCAGGAGAAAGAGAGGCACAGGACTGTGTGGCCTGGACATTGGGGGAATCGGTGCTGGAGGCACTGGGGTTTGTGAGTGCACTAATTGTAAATATTGTGGAAATAAACGTGTGTTGGGTGGAACTATGTTGTCCATCTGTGTGTGTCCGGGCCAGCGTTAACACTTGCTATTTGGTGTGAGACATGGATGGTATTCAGTGACCTGAGATGAAGACTGGACACCTTTGGTTCTGTATCTCTTCAGAGAATCCTTAGGTACCTCTGGTTTGACAATGTGTCGAATGAGCGGTTGCTCATGGAGTTGCTAATGAGGCACATTACCTGAATTGTAAGGGAGCGTCAGTTACTGCACTATGGCCATGTGGCACGATTCCCTGAGGGGGATCTGGTTAGCAGGATACTCAATGTTGAGGACCCAAGTGACTGGACCAGGCCAAGGGGACCACATGTAACACCTGGCTGCAGCAGATAGAGGGTCATTTCTGGAGGGTGTGACTGTTTTGTCATGTGGTGGGTGCGGCAACACACTGTACCAGTGCATGCTCACTGACTCTACCTGACCTGCTGTATCAGACTCTTTTATACATATTGTATATACTGTACATACAGTATATTCAACATCTCTCTGTTATATAAAAAAATTCAGGGACAAGACAAGACTTTTTAGCCTTGGAAGAGATGTGACTTTTTCAGAGAAATAATTTCAAGTCCCACGAGATGAGACTCTGTGCCAAAAGATTTAACCACACCCGGGGCCAGAAATAAAAGACAAAGAGTAGATGACATAAAATGGTTCAAAAACACTGGCACAATACACATGCAGAGCAGGTTAGAGATAATGAAAGTACTAAAATTCAACAGTCTCCAAAAAATGATAGTAAAGATCATCCATCTATCCATTATCCAACCCGCTATATCCTAACTACAGGGTCACGGGGATCTGCTGGAGCCAATCCCAGCCAAAACACGGCGCAATGCAGGAAACAAACCCTGGGCAGGACGCCAGCCCACCACAGATAGTAAAGATCACATTAGCGCAAACAAACGGAAATTATTATTCGGTGAAATAATGGAACAGCGAAAAGAGATTGTACATTTTGTTCAGATTTAAACTTTAACTTGGATAATTGTACAGTAGATCGTTTAATTCATGTTGCCATCGGGGATAAGTAGTGTTTCTTCCCAATGAAGAGGCCTATCTGCGAGAATTAAAAGATTTGTTGTGTGGTGAAAGTGAAATCCACATACGTGGGCGGCAGAGATGCAAAATGGCTGGTGTGTAGCGCAGGCTGGGGGTTGGCGAGCAAAGCGAACAGGGGGCAAAGGCCCCTAGTATTTAAATTAGGTTGAGCTGATAAACTATACAACATGCTACAGTCCAATAAGCTGTTCTGCTGTTTCATGACAGTCAAGGGCACGCAAATGATATAAAGTCAAAATAAATACATACTTTACATAAAAAGAAGCCAAGGCATCAACAGCCTGCTGCTCACACACTATACTCTAGCAGTTGTTAATGACCCCCATATTTTTTCCTGCAAGTGGGAGAATTTGCAGGAAAGTCTACAAGTGCCACTCCTCATAAAGCTACAAATAGGTGCTCACAGGAAGACCGATTAAATGGTGAGGTCTTCTGCATATATTGTTAAAAGGGAACTGAGTTTTACTCTGTAATTAAAGATAGATAGATAGATAGATAGATAGATAGATAGATAGATAGATAGATAGATAGATAGATAGATAGATAGATAGATAGATAGATAGATAATTACAAATACATGCAGATGTATTAGGGCAGCAAAGTGGTGAATTGGATAGCACTGCTGCTTCACTTCTACAGAGTCATAAGGTTGAATCATTGTCTGAATGGTGCCTCAATGGAGTTTCTTGCTCTCCTGTATTGGAATGCTTGTTTCTCTATATACGTTAGATTTCCCACTAACATCCAGAATATGAGAATGATAAATTGGATGAACAGGAATTAATACAGCTGTGTGATTTTGCACATGCCATGTAGTGGACTGGTACCCCAATCTGTAGTTAGTTTTGCCTTTGTGCCTAGTGCTGCCAGCGCATACACTGGCCATTGTAACTCTTAACAGGTTTTAATGGTTCAGTAATGGATAGATAGATATCCAAATAAGGAACATAGAAGGTAACAAATGTAACAAACTCAGTGTACATTCTGACAGCACACCAAGCTAAGTGGTACTGTATAAAAATATTAGGCTGCTCTTGTTTTCTGATAATTATAGCATACATGGTTAGAAAATAAAATCTCCATGAGATTAAAATAGGTGTGACTGTTGGGATATAACTGAAACGTAAGTACATAAGAATTTTGACAAAAGAGAGGAGAGTATTCATTAATCAAACTTTGTGATAGCCATTTGCTTAGTTGTCCCAATTATGTCATCCAATATTGTTAGGGTTTCCACATCAACTAATGACACAGCAGCTTGCCCACGATTCCCCAGTCTTAAATAAGTTCTTCCTGGATTTAGACTTTGCACTTCCCCTTTCCATTGATGTCCTCAAATAAGCATTTTGCTATCTAAGAATTCTGATGGATCAGCTTTATCAATGCTTTAGAGAATACTGTAGATCAGGTACCACATAGACTGCCTTGTTCTTGATAAGGAGGTTTATTTCATCTGCCTGTTAGAGTAGCCCTTGAGTACAGTTGGCTGGTGATGAGAAAAGACATAACTTTATTAGAAGCTTTTCTAAGAAGATCAATCTGCAGACATTTCAGTGATACAGACAGCATCATTTGCTGACTATGGTGATGCCGGCATGCTGCTTTCAGCATATTGTAAAAGCATATTCCTCAGTTGTGACATTCTAAAATGAGTTTTATTTGTATGAATAAACATGAAGGTAGCTCCAGATCAGATAAATGCTAATGAATGTCAGTAGAGTGAGCTTATAGCTCAGTCATGATCACTCAAGTACTATGTGATATGAATACATATTTGAAGACTGGAGCTCAGAGTGGTTTTAAACAGTAAACGGTAACTAGAAGATGAATTGTACTAACAGGGGATAGGCAGAGTTGTTGTCAAGAGTCCCAACAAGAGTCAGAGAACCCAAAAGAAGCTGTCAAAACTAGTTATGAAAAGCAAAACACTAAAACAAAATTGTCAAAATAAACAGTTCTTAATCTAACTTACACTTAATTGCCCCTAACTAACTCTCAGGAAATATTTGTTCTAAAATTAAATCTGAATACATGAATTAAAGTGTAGCCAGCTACCATAATAAGCAATGGGTGTGGGATAACATCATAGGTCATGCCATCAACAGATTCCATGACTAACAGCGGATATCATTGTCAGCAACATAAGCCATAAAAATCAAGTCACAAAATGGCAATTCCCACAAGAACTCCATAAACAAAAGAAATGTGCTGAATGGTGAGTGGCCATCATCATAGGAATGGTGAAATATATCAGCAATTATAAAAATAAGTGCAGATCCTCCAAAAATAAAATGAGCTGAATGCCAAGATGACAATACTGTACTCAGATTTATTACACAATGCAGAGAAATATACTGATTGATAATTAGATACAGAGATAGCCAATAGAGTGTAGAATAGATGGAACAATTGGAAGAAGGTATTAGGATTATTGTGTGACTGAAGAATTAAGGTGAAGGTTAAAGGAAAGGTTTTTAAGACTGTGGTAAGACCAGCAATGATGTATGAAGCTGAGACATGAGTAGTAATGGGAGCACAGATAGAAGATGTGTCAGAAATAAGAATGTTGAGATGAATGTGTGGAGTTATAAAAAAGAACAGAGTAAGAAATGAGAGATCTAAGAAAATACAGGAAAGTATGTTGAAGTAGCATAGATGTGTGATGAGGACAGACAATGAATATGTGGATAAAATAGTGATGGGAATGGAAATACAGGGGAAGAGAAAGTGATTGAATCCAAAGCAGAAGTGGATGGATAAAGTAAAAGAAGATCTGAAGGAAAAGCATCTGACTGGGGAGGAGGGTTGATCAAGTACATCAATCGCATGCAGACGTGGGAAAAGATGAAGAGGAAGAAGAAGAAGAAAAAGAAGAGAAGTTTACCTTAGACCTGACTGATTTCACAATCTCCTAATTACACCAAGGAATTGCTGAGAGGCTAAATGTGTACATAATTCATACTGTGGACATTAAAGAGAGTAGGAAAGTATCTTATGGTCTGACAGTTCATCCTGTTCTCTACAAATAGATGACAGCATGCATGGTTGACACCTGAGTGCTTGATTCCAACAATGCAAACTGTGAAGTTATATGATGGTGCAGTGTGGGAGCATTTAATTCTAGCATGTTGTGGCAACTTTAAGGACAGTCATTGTTTAATTACCTTGTGGAAAATAATTGTAAGTGTGTCGTGCAAGCATTTTAGTGATAAGGACAATGTACCTCTGTAGCATGGTTCACTGACATAAGCGCAATACACATATGAACACCAACAAAACCGCGACAGACAAACTCGCGCCGACAAACTCGCTAACTGGTTTTCGACAAAATCGCCACGACAGTCACGAGAGAGGCCAAGAGAGTGGGACGCGTACGTGCGCATTATGTACACATTATGTGCTAGGTTATAACTGTAATAACTGCTGAAGGCATGCCGCGAACAAATAACTCAGTCGAGGGTTGGCATAACGCGTCGTATGCAAAGCTGAATTACCAGCAGTCAGGCAGCCAGCAAGTCTAAATACGCTCAACTATCAAGACGTCTTGCTGCAATTCTTCCTACATATGCAGAGCGTGATCTTAAGGACTATCTGCATTCCGTGTCTCATAATATTGACTTCTAAAATAAACATTATTATATATGCTTTAAACTAGTAATTCATATTTAATGAAACTTTCGTGATTTTGTCAGCGCGATTTTGTCGCCGCGATTTTGACGCCGCGTTTTAATGGGCGCTATTTTGTCGGTACTCATATGTCTATCGTGCAAATGTCGGGTCACTCTGTAGCATTAAGGGCTAAGGTATTAAACTATTGAATTAGGATTTAAAGTAAGCATAAGCTTTCTGCAAAATAAGGAACATAGCTGAAAGCTGAAGCCTGCAGTTGCTGAGGGAGGAGAGATACAGCACATACCACATGATGAACCACCTCAGGATCCCAATTGGGACCAGAGTACACCCGTGCATCAGGTTACACCTCAGCACCACACTAGTTTGAATGGAATGGAAGAGTGTGAGTTTTTTTCACAGTGGATGGAGTGCCAATCCTGCCACCACTCCCAAATTTTCCCATACAAGTTGGAGGACCTGCTTGCAGGGCTGGATGCAAATTAAAGCCATACGCAGGACAGAGCAATTGCTGTTTAAGGTCCTTGCTCAGGGGCACAACGGAGTGGAATCACTTATGGCATTTATGGGATTCAAGCCAGCAACCTTCCGATTGTCATTGCAGATCCCTAGCCTCAGAGCCACCACTACACCCAGTTGATGAGTATAGGAAAAAGTTACTGAAGTAGGTTTATGGAATGTGGGTGCTCTATCTTTCTCATAGAAGATGTAGCACCTATAACACTGAACTGAATAGCAATAAAGGAAAAGTAACTTGGAATTGAGTTGCAAAAGTGTTTTTTGTTGTATTTTGCGCATTTTCTTTGCTCTCAACACATACAACATCTAATGGCTGTTATATAGTCTAATTCTGCTTGGGTGTGGCTCACATTCTTCCCATATTTGTATGTTTCACTCTTTCATCCCAATATATGCTGACATTCAAATGAATTGGTTGTTCTAAATTGCTTTAGTATCATTAGGTGAGCCATGCAATAGATATACATCCTGTGTAGTGCTAATTCCAGGCTTGTGCCAATTACTATTGGAAAGGCTCTATCACTAATTTGAATGAAGATACGTAAAAGTAATAAATTACAGAAAGCTGAATAGCTCTTTTCACTCCATTGTTGTGTGTTTTTTACAAAATAAGAATAGCTTAAGTTAGAATTCGATTTCTTTTTCTTTCTGCAAGTTATCAGTCTGATTTTATATTAATGGTTATCTTAATTTGTCAAGTTACCAAATGGTACAGGCAGGGAGTGCCTGGCAACATAAGCAGTCCGAAAAGCTTACAATATTAGCTTAAAATGAGAAGTAGTTGTTTGCTTTGCTAGAGGCCATTCTGATAAGAATTAGTGAGGGTGTGAACCTATTTGGGGATGAATACTGAAGACAAGATGACATAAACGACATCTCAGAAAGGAATGTGTAATCTTTAGGCCAAAAGGGTCTAATTAGAAGAGGCAGGGAGGTGCCACAAGCAGGCCAGCTGTGTGTGTTTCTTCTATATGTAAATGATAAGCTTCATTTCACCACAGCCTTGACCTGTATAGAGCGGGTGCCCTAAGCTGATGGTTGTAAAGGCCTATGGCTTAATATAATCATAAAATAGTTTAACTCATCATTTCACTCTGTCCTTATGTTGTGGCAGGAAACAGATTCTATTTTACCACTACTATCCCAAAACAAGGGTCATTTTACCAATGATTCCATATAACCCCAGGATATAAACTGTGCACTATTTAATCTGGAAAGGTTTGTTTTCTAATTTTTAAAACTTGTCAAGATTGTCAGCATTTTCACCCAAATACACTCATTCATTTCAATAGCACTGAATGAATGAAACCATCAGTATACAGTATGTCAGTGTACAATCATCTTTAGTTTTATATAGTGTGGCTGTAACCAAGTTTACATCATGTATAATTTGGGACTATCTGAATGGCTTTGTGATAAAATGACCAAAGCATCTTCAGAAGAAATTATAGAAGTGCCCTTCCGGCCAACCCTAAACAAATGCTTAATTCTTCAGTTAAAAGTTTCCCAGGCAGGTCATATTCAATGAATTGGAATAAGCTGTTTCAGCATGCCTCAATTGCACTAATTTCCGTGCCCTATAATTAGCAAGGTTATGGCTTTTCTTCTCTCATCCATCATAAAGTATAAGACAACCCTCCTCCCCCACCCTAAAAATACTTTCTGTTATATGAAATTAATTTTTCCTTCCCAATTTGACCATCTAAAATTAATTGGAAGACCTTTGGAATGCATTATTCAACTAACATGACATCAATAATTTATTATAAGGAGTGCAGACAGGGATGGCGTATTTTAAATGCATGAAAAGCAATCGGACAAGGGCATTCTGAACAATCACCTCTTTGTATTAAACTTATACAGCTTCCCTCAGTAAGACCATTTTTGCATAAACACCAATCATGTCTACATTTTTAATATTGAATGCACAAATCTCACTGAAGAAGATATCTTCTTAAAGCATAATACTTCAAGCATAATGCAAGAAAATGGCATTTTTAAGTATTCTTTTCAAAGGCACATTATTTTAAAAGTTGTCAAAATGGATCTGGTAGGTTTTCACTAGCATGATAATTCAAGTCTGTTCATGACATTTGGTCCCAACGCATTCATCTCTGTGATGCAATAAAAAGTTTGTGAAATTATAAGTCTGATTCATTTGTCCCTCCCAACTAAATTATAAACTCTCCTTCTGTTTCTGGGTATTAATAAGACACATCTACAGATGTGAGACACAACTCTCCATTTTTGTTAGTGCACAGATGATTTAATCTAACTATTAAGCCATTTCACAGCTTTTATTTTAACACTGGTAGAATTTTAATTTGTGTGTATGATTAAAAAAATCACATTTTAAATTAGCTTTAGGGCTCGTTTATACTTTACGCTCAGAATGCATACGCACCCACACCATGGCTGCCATGCGTTCACAGCGTTCATTTGATGTGTCCTATGAGCAAGTCCTCAGAAATTAACACGACACGTGCGTGAGTTGCAGTACCAACAAAAAATCGGGGGGCACAGTGTGCTAAATGTGACATCAGAGTCTCTGGTTACTATCTACATGTGATAGAAAGCAGCTTTACGGATCCTACAAGATCGATGTGCTCACTTCAATGTTTGATGAATGGTTCGATGTGGTAAAGCAAAATGCCAACATACAAATGCATTCGTGGTGCTTTAATATTCAAGCATCGCATATTCCCGATCGTAATGGCATGATACATTTTAAAAGTCTCACATACCGTCTTCTGTGCCATCTTTTTTTTCTAGGGCTTCCTCCGGACCTGATGGCATGGCAAAAAGCAATAGATCACCACACAGAACACATTAAATGTATGATATTCCAATTTAGAATCCTAAGATTTATACTTGATATCACTTTAATGATGAAATGCATTAAAGTATCTATGTTACATTTTACAGATAAATCATTAATTTCATTTAAATAATGAATACTGTTAATAATTACACACATAGGGGTGACACAGTGGCAGAGCGGTAGCATTGCTGTCTTGCAGGGAGTCACGTTGCTGGTATTCCCTGCCTGGAGTTTGCATGTTTTCCTATTGGGTTTCCTCAGTGTGCTCCAGTTTCCTTCCAAAGATATGCAGATTCGGTGACACTAAAATGACGCTAGTGTATGTGAGTGCTTGTATTAACCTTGTGATGAGCTGATGCCCATCCAGGGATTGTTTCTGCCTTCTGCCCAATGCTTACTGAAATGGACAAATCTCTGGATTGATTTAATTATTAAACATCCTTTTCAGACATATTGCGGTAAGGTGTCATCGGAATTTAATGGGTGTTCCAGGCAATTCACAGCACAGCGAAGCCAAACCTGTTCTCACCGTGATGATATCTCGCACTGCCACCTGGTGGATTCTTCCAGATTTCCATAAAGTAAGCGCGCAAGTATAAACAGTAAAACGCTCGCCTAGCAGGAGCGTCCTCTGGACATGCTTATCCATTTCAGGGTTATAGGAAGTGGATGGCTATCTTGGTGCAGAAGGCAGTGGGGCCTGATATTTTCTGACACATTATATCTTTACTAGTTAATTATCATCTTATTATTTCAGATATTTATGTTGATTGCTAGAGACTACACAGCTTCAACAGAAAATAGCATGGACTCTAAATTAGGTCATATATGAAATCCCACAAAGAAATAGGTTAGTCCTCTTCATTATTAAAAGTCTACATTCAGGAAATAATCTAATGACTCCACAACAAAAAAGGGAGCCAGCACAATAATTTAAAAACATATTCAAAGTTTAATAACACTTAGAAATTACTGCGGTAGGCTGGCGCCCTGTCCGGGGTTTGTTCCTGCCTTGCGCCGTGTGTTAGCTGTGATTGGCTCCAGCAAATTCCCGTGACCCTGTGTTAGGATATAGTGGGTTGGATAATGACAGACTGACTGACTTAGAAATTACAAAGAACCACTGACTGCCCCAATGGAATTGTTTATCATAAATGTTACATGAACATGAAATAAAAGTATACGATCTGAAACACTGAGCAACAAAAAAGCAAAATCTGACAAGAATGTAGGTGTTTATAATAACATGATGTTCTCAGCCACTAGCCAACATGTGTAAAGCCGAAAATATATTACGAAAAAGTGGGCAAATGTTAAATCAACTTTGAAAAATCAAACCAGAGATAAAACAATTCAGGTCAAGTATGACTAGATGTTTTAAAAGATCCTACTATTTAACATGGAATAATTTTTGCACATGTCTACCAATGATACCTTTTTATAGCTACTATATAAAAGTATTTAAAACTATTCTACAATATATATCTCTGCAGTGTTGTTGGGTGCAAAAGGAGAAATTTAGAGTGCCAACTGTGTTGTCCCATTTAATATTTAACAGAAACAAAAGGTACGCTCTTTGGAATATTTGCCCTTGGGATTTCAGGCTACAAAAGGCCAAAAAAAGAGGTATTCAGTTTCTAGCTGCAAGGTAGGGTCAGCCTGCTTGAGATCTCTGTCTGGTTGTTCGCTCTTGCTCGAGATTTTATGGATGGTGGACCAGAAGGGGCAGAGTCAGTTACCCTCACTGGGCAGATTTCTCAGCACTGTGGAGAAAGAAATCCTGGCAGGTAATTACAAACCTCGACAGAGCCCGTAAAAATCCTCTGATAGCAGATTACATGCAAACATTACAATGCCTTAGTGGAAACATTTAGAGCTTTTTATGATCATCAAGAAAGTAAAGAAAGACAGTTTTTAAATTCAGGACTCAGGGGAACCAAAGCCTGGAGATACTGCCTATTTGAAATTAAAACTTCTACTCCAAACTGGAAAAAGTTGTAAATGTAAAAAAAGGTAGATGCCCTGCTTGATTAGATTGAAGCTTTAATGGCTAGACTTCAATAAGATCTAATGTTCTTTCGATTAACAGATGGCCAAATCAAGGTAGGTGAACCCAACAAGAAATAGGATTTGAGTAGAAATATCTATCCATGATCAAATTTATATAAGGCCATATGGGATGCCTATTTCAGAACAACTGGGTATAAAGTAGGGACCAACTCTGGTGCCACTGCATGGCATGTCCACACGTACGCAGAGCTGACCAGGTTACCAGTTAACATAACCTGCACATCTTTTACTTGAGTGTAAATTTTGAGTACCCAGCTAAAAATGCATGCAGACAACAGGAAATGAGCAGACTCAACACAAACTCGTAAATTTGCAGTCCTGCCAAGCTGCTTTTGTCCTAAAATATGAAAGAAATTAATAAAATGTAATCGTAATTGATACTTTAAAATAAGCTGTTCCAAAAGGAATAAACTTTATAGAAATGTTACAGACCTGTTTTGTGATGCAACTACAGTGGTGTGAAAAACTATTTGCCCCCTTCCTGATTTCTTATTCTTTTGCATGTTTGTCACACAAAATGTTTCTGATCATCAAACACATTTAACCATTAGTCAAATATAACACAAGTAAACACAAAATGCAGTTTTTAAATGATGGTTTTTATTATTTAGGGAGAAAAAAAATCCAAACCTACAATGCCCTGTGTCAAAAAGTAATTGCCCCCTGAACCTAATAACTGGTTGGGCCACCCTTAGCAGCAATAACTGCAATCAAGCGTTTGCGATAACTTGCAATGAGTCTTTTACAGCGCTCTGGAGGAGTTTTGGCCCACTCATCCTTGCAGAATTGTTGTAATTCAGCTTTATTTGAGGGTTTTGTAGCATGAACCACCTTTTTAAGGTCATGCCATAGCATCTCAATTGGATTCAGGTCAGGACTTTGACTAGGCCACTCCAAAGTCTTCATTTTGTTTTTCTTCAGCCATTCAGAGGTGGATTTGCTGGTGTGTTTTGGGTCATTGTCCTGTTGCAGCACCCAAGATCGCTTCAGCTTGAGTTGACGAACAGATGGCCGGACATTCTCCTTCAGGATTTTTGGTAGACAGTAGAATTCATGGTTCCATCTATCACAGCAAGCCTTCCAGGTCCTGAAGCAGCAAAACAACCCCAGACCATCACACTACCACCACCATATTTTACTGTTGGTATGATGTTCTTTTTCTGAAATGCTGTGTTCCTTTTACGCCAGATGTAACGGGACATTTGCCTTCAAAAGTTCAACTTTTGTCTCATCAGTCTACAAGGTATTTTCCCAAAAGTCTTGGCAATCATTGAGATGTTTCTTAGCAAAATTGAGACGAGCCCTAATGTTCTTTTGCTTAACAGTGGTTTGCGTCTTGGAAATCTGCCATGCAGGCCGTTTTGCCCAGTCTCTTTCTTATGGTGGAGTCGTGAACACTGACCTTAATTGAGGCAAGTGAGGCCTGCAGTTCTTTAGACGTTGTCCTGGGGTCTTTTGTGGCCTCTCGGATGAGTCGTCTCTGCGCTCTTGGGGTAATTTTGGTCAGCCAGCCACTCCTGGGAAGGTTCACCACTGTTCCATGTTTTTGCCATTTGTGGATAATGGCTCTCACTGTGGTTCGCTGGAGTCCCAAAGCTTTAGAAATGGCTTTATAACCTTTACCAGACTGATAGATCTCAATTACTTCTGTTCTCATTTGTTCCTGAATTTCTTTGGATCTTGGCATGATGTCTAGCTTTTGAGGTGCTTTTGGTCTACTTCTCTGTGTCAGGCAGCTCCTATTTAAGTGATTTCTTGATTGAAACAGGTGTGGCAGTAATCAGGCGTGGGGGTGGCTACGGAAATTGAACTCAGGTGTGATACACCACAGTTAGGTTATTTTTTAACAAGGGGGCAATTACTTTTTCACACAGGGCCATGTAGGTTTGGATTTTTTTTCTCCCTAAATAATAAAAACCATAATTTAAAAACTGCATTTTGTGTTTACTTGTGTTATATTTAACTAATGGTTAAATGTGTTTGATGATCAGAAACATTTTGTATGACAAACATGCAAAAGAATAAGAAATCAGGAAGGGGGCAAATAGTTTTTCACACCACTGTATAACATTCAAAGTCCAAAGGTAAGGGGGAGTTCAAACTGATAACATAAAATATTTTTCAATATAATCTGTTGTCACAAGAATGAGACATAAACAGATAAATGTTTGGGGCAGCCACCCGTATAATATGGTATCCTGGCTGCAAAGTCGTTTTTATCAAATACACAGCACTAATGTGCATCCAACTGAGTCCAGAACCAGACTGAGGGAAAAGGGCAGGCTTTTAAAGGGGAAGACAGGAAGTGAGGTCATAAGGATCAGGCACATGTTCTTCATTCATTGGATCGAGCCCGGACGTGACATCAGAGGGGCCGGAGCTGGTAAGGTCTCCTTCCATTGGCTCGGTCCTGGAAGTGATGTCAAGAGAGCCAGGTGGAATCTCCTGGGAATAGTCTACAGGAAAGGGAGAAAAAGAGTCAGTGCACTCTGCCACATCCAGGCATGCCTCAGAACTGCCTTCACTCAAGCCCTTTAGCTGCCTCCCATGTGCACGTTTGTGACACTGTTTAATCCGTAACACATAGGTTGTAGCATTTCACTTGATTTTTAATATTTATAGGTTTCTTTGTTAACATTCTCTATAACTAATCATGACAATAACTATGATATCCTTTTCCTGAGATTCATTATGCAAAATATATGACTAGTTACATTTTTTCTGAAAGGATCAATGGAAGGTAAAGTGACCTGCTCACTCAGGCCATACAGTGAGGCAGAGGCAGGGAGTCATCATTCCATTAAGAACTTGCACAGTTCTGACACTTTCCTCAACACAGTAAAGTCTTTTCACTTCTTCTTCAAAGAAAACAGCCATAGTGCTTTCATTCTAAATGTCTAACAAAATTACAATATCTTGTTAATACCACACTTTAGTAAATGGGTAATATAATTATAAGCAGTGTTAATATTAAAAGAAACACCTAAAAGAAGAATAATTTATTTTTTAAACACTGAAACTGCTATTATTTTTTAAGCTTTTTATGAATTTAGTCGGACAGGGTGGCCCAGTGGCCAGTGCTGCTGTATCACAGTTAAGAGTATTCTGGGTTTGAACCCTGCACTGAGTAATTATACAACAGTTGCAAGTTCTTCTCACATGTGTGTGGGCTATTCTTATGGGTGCTCTGCTTTTTCTCCCTCATCCCAAGGATGCTGTAAGTTAAGTGGTGATTTTAAACTGGATCTGTGTAAGTGTGGGTGAGCTTGAATGGGCTCTGTGCCAGACTGGTGCTCTGTACAGGTTTTGCCAGGGTAAGCTCTGCCAAAAAAAAAACCTGAAATAGATTTAGTGGGAATAATTAATTATCTATCCATTTCCTCTCAGGAATAATAAAGTATATCAAATAAAAAAAAAGAAATTTTAAAAATTTGCTTCTTGGACCCAGTCATTCAAAAAAGGCTATACAAGCAGTTATTAGATGTTTTTGGCTAAAAAAAGTTCTTGAAAATAACAAAGTAATGGTGTGTGGAGTGAGGTTTGCTCCTTATTGTTGTCATCATAAATCTAGGTTGGATTTGTATGTTTTACATTAGAAGGAAGTGTACTTTAATATTTGGAAAATGTGAGAAAGTTTACAAAGATGATTTGGGAGCAAGTAACACTGTATTCTTAGAAAACAATGGCTCATAGCATATTTAAAGACTTAATAGATGCTTAGGCATGTTTTTAATTTTTTCCAGTGCTTGTTTATTTTATGTTCAAGTATATTTTTAGAGCTTAATAATAAAGCCAGACAATTCAATTTCAGCATGTGGAGATACTGTCCAACCTTGGAACAATGAGCTATATGAGGGATGCATTTGCTGTTGTTCTGAAAATATATTGTTGCCAGCATTTTTGTATTTTTATAACCTGAGCATGTAGTAACCACACAGACACACACACACACACGCACACACACACACACATGCGCACACACACGCATATCTTTCTCTCTATCTCCCCTTTCTATGTAGATACTTAACAGGTTATGTTGCACAGATGGACTGTACTATAAAACCTGGTTAGTGATAAACTCCATGCATCCCAAACTGTCATTAATAAAACAATCAGATACGAGGACAAGAGCAACATCAGAGTTAAGATGTTGGCTGATAAAAGCAAAAAGGTGAGAAACTGACACTTAAGACTGAAACATTTGGGAATGTCTGCCCAGGACATTTGAAACACACAATGAGTTTAATCTGATTAGAAGTTATAACAGATCGTGGCCGCAGATAGCCGAGAATCCCCTGTGGTGACATTTCATCCATCAATGAAAAAACAGAGGATTTTATAGTGCTACATTAGAGTAAAACATCTGCAGAAGCTGGAAAGGAAGTTGTTCAGTTGTGTAATTAATGTTTTTTATAAGCAGACATATTAATGTAAATCCTTATTATAACATCCCATATAGTTTGTTTTAAAAGACACATTTTGTGTGTTGTGCCATTGTTGTGTATTTCAGTATATTGTGGATCCTCCAGAAAAAGATTTCCAAAAAAAAGCAAAAGAAAAGAAACAATCAAAGTATTCACCCACAAAATAAATTTCATGGCACAAAAAGACAATACATCCACCTATCCCCATGATTGGAAAAACATCTTTGATAAAGCATGAAGTGTCTGTGTTGGAATGTCATATCATAATGACATAACAACACTAAATAATACAATATTTATGACTACTAGTAAAACCGAAATTTCTTCCTAGCTGGATGTATCACATGTTTAGCTGAATAAGTTTATTAAAATGTATTATAAAAAGAAATAGAGACAAATGTTATAGAAACTGTATTGCTTCAAAGATTTCCCAAACATGAGTATGGCAAGCTTTACATGTTACTTCAAAAAGATGTCAAGACGAGTAACACATTTTTGTTAGTGTTAAAAGATTCTTTTTAAATCTTTATTGTTCATCTCCATTTTCTCCTGTCACCATATGGTGATAATACAGATCAGGTATATTAACAAAGCATGTCACATTATTTAGTCAACTGACGATAAATTCCAACTCAATACAGTATATTATCTCTCCTTCCAATTTCTAATTACACTTTTTTAAAGTGAGATCATGGGATGTTGGATACTCTATGTCTTACCAAGGTGAGCTTATCAATTTGTGATTAATTATTATTTTCTTACTATTTCACATTTATTTGGTTGTTATGCCAACTGCCTAAAATGATCAGGGTATGGGAGGCATTAATGAAGTACTGATTATTAGATTTTTAACTCATTTTTGAACAAAAAACTGTGGATAATAAGCCCTCCTTATTGAAACTTTTAAGACAGATATTTTAACTTCATTCAGCTGTTTTGAGCACACCGCACTATTGAACTGCTTTTTTCAACCAGCACAAGGAACAAGAAAGCATGGCGAGCGTGGATATCTCTAAGCAATAACTCTAAGGATGGCATTACTTGTTCAGTGATTACATCAAACCTAAGAGGTGGATATCTGTCTGCTTACCTCTGTGGTTGAAAGGAAGACAATTAAGGTGCCAGTTGTTTATGTAGATTATTTAATTTTTGTTTTTAATTTTTTTATTTCTTTATCTTGACACTGTGCAGGGTGCCCATTTCTAGCATCTTCCTTGATATTTGTATATTTGCAGCTTAGCCTAGATCAGGTCATTCCTTATGCTAGTGGAAAAATGGCATAATAGTATGAATCGTCTATATTACCAAGAGATGGCTGGATTATTAAAAAAAGAGTGGTACCTCCATGCACTTTTAAAAACAATGGTTCCAAAAGGGCGCTTTATCACTTTGTATGATTCCTTGTAGATCCGTTGCTTGACAAAGAACCATTTCATTCTGGGAAGGGTTCTTTGCAAATGAATTTGGTTCTTTGTGCTTTAAAAAGGTTTCTAGTATGTGGACAAAACAAAACACTTAACATCTAGTATGCTACAGGCTACTAACAGATCAAAACCTGAACTTAGCCTGAGTCATTTTAACATCAAGAGCCCAACTGGTATTTCACAAATCTGTTATCATCTATTCTTGGCTCTTTGTGGGACCCAAAATAAATGAAGGTTGCTTCTGGAGCCTTCACATGGGTGGTTCTTCTGTGAATCAAAAATGACTGACTCCCTTATGGCATCACTATGAAGAATCACATTACAACATTTATTTTTAAGATTGTGGAAGGTAGTAGTCTTGATCTCATTGCCTTTTCCTATGGTGTGGATATTTTTTGAGTTGTTGTGTTGCTGGTTTTTCAAAGAGCAAAAGCGGTAAATGCATGGCACAGGAAAGCGTTGATCCCTGATATGAGCTGGAGAAAAAGAGGGAAACCTATAGTGAGCACTTTAACATTCTTTTGGAAAATGAAGGAACTTCCAAGGGAGGTGGCATATTGAATATTACCACCGTGAATGATAGGTAGACTTACGTAAATACAACAAGAGTACTAAAGTATGAGAGAAATAAGTGAAGATTAAAACGACTGGTGAGTTTCCATTAGATCAGGATACAACATAGAAAAAAGTCCATGTGTTGGTTGGTGTATGGTGTTGGCAGAGGCAGACTAAAAAGTTTCAGAAGTGGGTAGGTGTTTGGCCATTCATGTGAGAGCACTACATTTCAGCAGTATGATTAACAAAAGAAGTATACAATGGATATATAAGCACAAAAGACCACAAAATCCCCTCAGCTGTTATGAGAGGCCTAAGAGAGAATCAGGTTAGTCATCAGGCAACCTATGCATGGATCTCTCCGGCTTCCCTATCTCAAAATACTGACAATACAAAAAGAAAAAAGCACTACCAGTAATCTCCTTTCCACTCAATCTTAAAATTTGCATGCATTACTTTCCTGACAACAAATGTAATTGAACATACTAACCAAACGAAGTCTGAAAACTTACAGGGAATTATGTCTGGAAATTATGAGAATGTATTGTGAAAGGGGTGGCACGGTGGTGTAGTGGTAGTGCTGCTGCCTCGCAGTAAGGAGATCTGGGTTTGCTTCCCAGGTCCTCCCTCCCTGCGTGGAGTTTGCATGTTCTCCCCGTGTCTGTGTGGGTTTCCTCCAAGTGCTCTGGTTTTCTCCCACAGTCAAAAGACATGCAGGTTAGGTGCATCCTAAATTGCCCCTAGTGTGTGCTTGGTGTGTATGTGTGTGTACCCTGCAGTGGGTTGGCGCCCAGCCCGGGGTTTGTTCCTGCCTTGCTGGCTGGGATTGGCTCCAGCAGACCCCCGTGACCCTGTGTTCAGATATAGTGGGTTGGAAGATGACTGACTGACTGTATTGTGAAAGTAATGGCTAGTACTTGTGATTTCACCAAAAACTTGAGTCCTCAATTGCATTAAAAGTGCTGTTCATGCAAAACCACCCAGTATGTCATACGATGGAATATCATCTTTGAATGTTTATAAGTCAATATAGATAGAATATATAGTACTTATTTCATACATATACACATATATCTAAATCATATTATGTGATATCATCTACTGTTAAATTCTGCTCTGTACTTGTAATATTTTTATTTTACTATTATACTGTATTGAGGATTACTTGTGTTATGTTCTGTGTATTGTATTGTATTGAGCCCCTTCTTTTTGACACCCACTGCACACCCAATCTACCTGGAAAGGGGTCTCTCTTTGAACTGCCTTTCCCAAAGTTTCTTCCATTTTTTCCCTACAAGGGTTTTCTGGGAGTTGTTCCTTGTCTTCTTAGAGAGTCAAGGCTGGGGGCTGTCAAGAGGCAGTTCCTGTTAAAGCCCATTGCGGCACTTCTTGTGTGATTTTGGGCTATACGAAAATAAATTGTATTGTGTATTGTATTGTATTTTGGGCTATCCAAAAATAAAATTGTATTGTATTATATTATATTGTATTGTATTGTATATATGATTCCATTTTAAAGTTGGCCATAGTTGGAAGAAATCTGTGGCCTTAAAAGTATAGAGTGCAATTCAAAGAATTTCAAATTTTCTGCCTCAGTAGTTACAAACACTAGTTTATGACTTATTTTCAGTTCTTGATATTCTTTTGTCTTATCTGGAAGTTCTGCCTCAGTTCATATTTAACCCTAAAATAATAAGCATCTAAAATTCTTCTATAGTACAAAGCATGATAAGACTTGTGATGAAACAGGAGAGTAAAAAATGCCAGCCCCAGCAGATTTGTGTTATAGGGGCAGGTAATAACTTTAACACATGACATCTTGCCACTTTCCATTACAAAGAGAACTTCAAAGCAAATCTGGTATTTATTGATAGGCCCATAACTCACAACCTTAAAAAAATAGTTGGGTTTCATTAGACAAAGCAGGGAAAATGTAAAACAGATGACGAGCTGCCACAGCTCTCTATGAAGCATATCTTCTGGGGAAAGGTAACAGCAGCTCCCAGCACTGTACCCCTTTTAATGCAATTTATGTGGCTCATTTTGTGTTTGTTTTCTAAAACAAAGCGATGCTGCTATGATACAAAAACATTCACTTAGTCACTTTTTCTACTCTGTGTAACCCATTGGAGAAGCACTTATCAAGCCTGAAGTTAACAACTTACCACAAAGTGAATATAACACCTCATTTAAGAATAAAAAACAACTCACAAATTGATCTAAAAAAGTAAAGCACAAGAAAAAAATACATATATTTTGTCAAATATATTAAATGAAGTTAACTTAATTTATATTTTTTGAGTCAATATGCTTCAGTGAGTTGAAAACAGATTTTTTTATAGTGCTTTAGTCATTCCTTTTAAATAAATTATAGGACAAATGTTTGATTTGTCGTGAGTTGTTTTGATTGTACATGCTATGCTTGATTTAATTTGACCATTGTGGAGTAACCAAGTAGAAGCCTCTTCAAGGCTACATGTCAATTTTGATTCAAGTACAGTGCTGTTGTCCAAGTCTAAAACATTTCCAATCCTTTCCAATCTGACCCCAAAAATCAACACTATAATCAGCAGCAGATGTACCCCAAGTATGCTTTCTTTACTTAATTAAAATGATATATATTTTCACAGATTGACAGTAAAGCATTGGGAATGATCCAAATAAGCTTAAGACTATTATTCTTAATGTATGTTACTTAGTTTTCTTAGTTTGTTTGTGCTTTATTCGTAACTTAGTCTTCCCAGGGCGTTCAGTGTACCTCATATAAGAGGGAGAGGCTAAGAATGCATCAGCACACAATATTATTTTTGTTAAGCTTCCTTTTCAAGGGGAATATAATTGTTTAAGGATCTAATGTAGAAGGAACATATTCATTTTTTACATTTTTGTTTTGTTTTCCTATCTTGTTCATTTTTATTTCCGGTTGTTGTAATTTTGTATCATTTCCCTGATGACATTCTTTTTCATTCATTTTGTGTCTGTGTCATTTTATTTTCTACTAGCAAAATACCCGCACTTTGCAGCGGCAAAGTACTGCCTTAAAATTTTTATATTTTTATTAAGAAGAAAATTGAACCTTTTTAAACTGAGGGAAAATATACCAATAATTATTTAATCTCTTTGTATACCACATTGTGAGTTCGGCCCTCCGGTTGTAATATGATCAAGCTGTGCGTTGAGCTTACTCTTGAGCATGCAACGTGCAGTTGCCCATGTGAACAGTAATCTAAACAAAAGACTAAACTAACAATCCACTATGAAATATTAAAAGTTAAAATAACAGAATACAATAACACTGTCCATCTTGATAGGCGCTGCTATTTCTCTAAGATTATAAATAACAATGGTAGTAATCCCAGAGTCTTATTTTCAACAATTGATCGCCTACTAAACCCAGGTACCTCAAAGGAATGCCTCCTAAGTACTTCCAGTAAAACCTGTGAGTCTATCGCTGTATTTTTCAATCAAAAAATTAATGATATTAGAAATAACATACTATATCCTTCCAACACTAAGGATCCTCCTAAACCCCAGCATTCTGTTATAAACAAATTAAACTTTTTCACTAGGATAGATTTACCTGATTTACATAAAATAATATCTCAATTAAAACCCTCCACCTGTGTCCTTGATCCAATACCAATAAATTATTTCAAAGAAGTATTGGGCGTGCTAATCGATAATGTTCTTGACATAGTAAATTCTTCATTAGATACGGTGGTCTTCCCAGACTGTCTTAAGACTGCTGTAGTTAAACCCCTACTTAAGAAACATAATCTTGACCCCTCGGCTCTTGAAAATTTTAGACCCATCTCTAACCTGCCTTTCTTAAGTAAAGTTCTGGAGAAGGCAGTCATTATGCAGTTAAATGACCACCTAAATAAACATGCTATTCTTGATAAATTTCAGTCGGGTTTTAGAACAAATCACAGCACAGAAACTGCACTCGTTAAAGTAGTAAATGATTTGCGAGTGAATGCAGACAGAGGCCATTTATCTGTTCTCATCCTCTTAGATCTGAGTGCTGCATTTGACACCATTGATCACAATATTCTTAGAAATCGCCTTAGTCAATGGGTGGGCCTCTCTGGCAGTGTCTTAAATTGGTTTGAATCCTACCTGACAGGGAGAAAATTTTTGTTAGTTGTGGTAATTACAACTCAAAGTCACATGATATCCAATATGGTGTTCCACAAGGCTCTATCCTGGGTCCACTGCTCTTCTCAATCTACATGCTTCCGTTAGGTCAGATTATCTCAGGGCACAACGTGAGCTACCACAGCTATGCTGATGACACACAGCTGTACTTATCAATAGCACCTGATGACCCCGATTCTCTTGATTCACTAACACAATGTCTGACTTGTATCTCAGAATGGATGAATAGTAACTTTCTCAAGTTAAATAAAGAGAAAACTGAAATCTTAGTGATTGTCAATAATGGATACAATGAGGCTATTAGAAATAAACTGGATACATTAGGATTAAAAGTCAAAACGGAGGTAAAAAGCTTAGGGGTAATTGTTGACTGTAATCTGAATTTTAAATCGCATATTAATCAGATCACTAGGACAGCATTTTTTCACTTAAGAAACATAGCTAAAGTTAGACCTCTTATATCACTGAAAGATGCTGAGAAATTAGTTCACGCGTTTGTTTTCAGTCGACTAGATTACCATAACGTACTCCTCTCAGGACTACCCAAAAAAGACATAAATCGTTTGCAACGAGTGCAGAATGCAGCTGCTAGAATCCTAACTAGGAAAAGAAAATCTGAACACATTACTCCAGTTTTAATGTCACTACACTGGTTACCTGTGTCATTCAGGATTGACTTTAAAATTCTGCTTATGGTTTATAAAGCCTTAAATAATCTCGCCCCATCTTATATATCGGAATGTCTGACACCTTATATTCCAAATCGTAACCTTAGATCCTCAAATGAGTGTCTCCTTAGAATTCCAAGAACAAAACTTAAAAGAAGTGGTGAGGCTGGAATCTGGAATAGCATACCAATAGGAATTCGCCAGGCTAATACAGTAGAGCACTTTAAAACACTGCTGAAAACATATTACTTTAACATGGCCTTTTTACAACTTCAATTTAACTTAATCCTGATACTCTGTATGTTCAATTCTTCATAATAACTATTCATGGTGGCTCTAAAATCCGTACTGACCCCTACTCTATCTTCTGTTTCTTTTTCCGGTTTCTTTGTGGTGGTGGCCTGTGCCACTACCACCTACTCAAAGCATCACGATGCTCCAACAATGATGGATGGATTAAAAGGCAGAAGTCTACGTGACCATCATCATCAAGTCATTCCGTGAGAACCCTAAATCCAAAGAGGACTGTTTAATTTATGTTAGGTAGAATGCCTATGTGTGAAAATGTGCTATATAAATAAATGTTGCTGTTGTTGTTGTAATCTTGTTTCAAATCTCACAGCTTGGATTGCTGCTGTCATAATCGGTTTGAGTTTCATGGTTTGTTTCAATTACGACAGTATTTGCAGGACTTGTGTTGAAGTGACATTCGGCAACTATCAAGCATTGTAAGCATACAACAGGTTTCATCGATAACTTCACATCCAGCTTCTGAGAGTTTAAACATTCATAAACATCAAAGTGTCCACTACTGAAATCGTCACCTGTAAATCTAAGATGTTTAAGAGGCATTGGCGGTTGTCGAAAGGTGTAAAATATTTGGCCATTTTGGTACACTTGAAAGCGACAACCGAACAATTCAGCAGAAGCCATCAACTCACATGCAGAACCATAGGTGAAGGGCTTAAGCATTTCACTCTTATAGTGCTCCTGTGTAGTATAATTATCTGTTGTACCGTCATCAGTCCACACCTTGAACCTGTAACAGTCATTCAATACATAAGACACAATGTTCCTCCGGATATCAAGAGTGAGCCTGATACGGCCGTGCAATATGTAACAAAGAGAATGGAAAAGGTAGGTGCCATCTCCGGGCATGGAAACCACTCGGTAAGTGACAGTGCTTTGATCGATGGTGATCACCTCGATAGACATGTTAATGGGGGTACGGTTGGAATGATAAAGGAAATGGGTACCTGAACAATGTAAAGTAAGTCTAAAATACCTACACAATAACTATAATCGTAATAAATGAACAATAAAACAGCGGAGAAGCCGTGGATTAAATAAAAAGGCTGTAGTTATCAGCAGGGAGACATGAATCCCGTGGCGAAGCAAGGACCAGAGTGACGGACGGCCTTATATAGGCAGGCAGCCAACAACGTGGGAGGCGTTGGGATGGGGGACCCAACGCTGCCTCACACTGTGACTGAGCTGCAGGCTATGGACATATATATGTACGTAAGTAGGATTCAGTTAGCGTTGGGAACCCGCGTACCAAATTTCTTGAAGATGGGCCCATAAGTAACAAAGACCGTTGAAAAGTTCAATATGGCGTCCGATACCACCGAAATAAGTACGTACATCGGTTTTCGTTAGCGCAGGGAAGCCGCCTACCAAATTTTGTGAAGATGGGGTCAGCATTCTACCTACACGGGAAGTTGGAGAATTACTGACGTTGGAAAGTTTTAATATGGCGGCCGACAGTGGCGTCATACCATCGGAATAAGTTTGTACATCGGTTTCGGTTAGCGCAGGGAACCCACCTACCAAATTTCGTGAAGATGGGGCCATAAATAAGAAAGTTCAACATGGCGGACTTTGTTGACTGTTATCGACCGTTATGGCCGTTACGTGTAGAATTTCGAAATGAAACCTGCTTAACTTTTGTAAGTAAGCTGTAAGGAATAAGCCTGCCAAATTTCAGCCTTCTACCTATACGGGAAGTTGGAGAATTAGTGATGAGTGAGTGAGTGAGTGAGTGAGTGAGTGAGTGAGTGAGTGAGTGAGTGAGTGAGTGAGTGAGTGAGTGAGTGAGTGAGTGAGTGAGTCAGTGAGGGCTTTTCCTTTTATTAGTATAGATGAAGCCTGGCATTTTCCATAATAAAATTATGGGCACCACCATCTTATGGCAATGAATGTGGTGCTTTGCAGAGTAAGGCAACATACACCAGCATGGTGCATGACAGCTACATGATTATGCTCTATAAAAGACAGCAGTGTACACAAGAAAGCATCCGAATTTTGACAAAAACTAAAGAAAGTCTTTTTAAACATATAGTGTTATGATTTGGTTTCATTTCTAATTTTTGAAGGGTTTTTTAAGGTATATAGGTGGACATTTTAAGATTTATTTTAGGTTTTGGAGCATGTAGATTCAAATTCTAATAACAGTTTTCCTGTTTGGAATTTATTTAACTCGGCGCAATTATGTTTGCCTGTTTCTAATGTCATTATGTTTTTTGTAGGCATTGCTATTGTGTAAAGCAGTCACTATAGTGCGTTTCTTGGTAAACAAACTTGAAGACAGCAGCTGTGACATCACAAGGTTGTGGGTATAAATATCACAACAAACATTTCCTGTTCACCCAAGTTTATGGAGTAAAAACTAAGAAACTGGCAAATTGTACTTTTAAGTGTGTTCTTTATAAGCAAATCCTTGCAAACGTAATACTGACCATAATTTGGAATTTTGATTTTTGGTCGAACGACTGTATTTTTGATTTCCTGGTCACCCCAGTACATGACAGACAAAGCAGTACCTGAAGCTACAAGTGTATCCCAGAACTTAAGGACATGTTCTACTCTGACAGACTCAGATAATTAAACCTGTTTAGTAGCAGAGGAGACAGTGTGGGGACCTAATCCAGGCATTTAAAATCCTCGAAGGCATTGATAAAGTAGGTCCAGTAACATTCTTTCAGCTTAACAGTGAATCACATATTCAAGGACATCAGTGGAAATTCAGGGGAAGTGCATTTAAAACTGAAGCCAGGAAGCATTTCTTTACACAAATAGTTGTGGGACTCTTGAAACAAATTACCAAAACAGCTAGTCGAAGGTGAAATCTTGACAACCATTAAGAAGAATCTGGATGAGATATTGGGACAGCTTAGCTATTAGCTAAACAAACAGGCATGATGGACTGAATGGCCAAATTTGTCAAATTTCTTTTACTCTTATGTTATGAATCTTTTCCTGATTCATTATCCAAATCTTGCCTTTTGGTCCCATTCTAAATTATTTTCTACCACACTTTCCTGGCACAACACTTAACATTAAAACAACAAACAAAATGTGCATCATAAAGACCAATCTCTCTTCTGAGTAACGATGTAAAAATATTCTTGAAAAGTCTAGCCAGAAGGATTAAGAAAGTGCTTCCTTCTGTAATGTCACAAGACCAAGCCAGATTTATTAAAGGTAGACATTTAAATTCTAGCCTTCTGAGTTTGTTTAATATAACATATTCACCCATTAAGTCTAACACCCCAGAGATCTTACTATCTTTAGATGCAGAAAAAAAAAACAATATCATTGGATGGGACCACCTATTCACCACATTGTACAAATTTGGGTTCAGGCAAAACATATGTGCATGGATCAAGCTATGCCATACCAGTCCAGAAGCCTCCCTCTGTGTTAACAACATTATTTCAGATAACTTTAAACTAGAATGTGGTACTTGACAAGGATGCCCCTTGTCAAATTTGCTCTTTGCAATCGCCATTGAACCATTGGCTGTTTACTTTCAAAATGCATCAGAGATAAAGGGGATTCTCAGAGAAGGACTTGAACAGAAAATATCACTATATTCAAATGATATTGTACTGTGTATATCTGACCCATAAAATTCCGTGCCTGCAGTACTAAAAGCACTAGCGTATTTTCAAAAGATATCTGAACTCAAAATCAATTTGAATAAGACTCTGCTTTTTCCAGTGAACTCTCTAGCATGCAATATCAGACTGGACTTAGCAGATCAGTTTAAATAACTAGGGGAAAATATCACAAGCAAATGTAATGGTCTTTTCCAGCTAAATTTTGTTGTCTCCATGGAAAAACATTAAACAAGATATGAATAAATGTTCTACCCTCCATCTTACATTGGCAGGGAGAATCAACATTGTTAAGATGACCATCCTTCCCAAGCTTCATTTCCTATTTAAAAGCATCTCCATATACTGTACATTAACAAATCATAGCTTTATTTATTTGCAATTCGAAACATGCACACATCCAAAGGGCCACTCTACAATGACTTAAAGCAGAAAGGGGCATGGCACTACCTAACTTTCAATTCTATTACTGGATGGCAAATATACAAGCTATAAAGACCTGGACATCGACACAAATCAGTGAATATACACAAGCCTGATCTGCAATAGAAATAAAATCTTGCAATACTTCTTTATATTCCCCGCTTTGTGCCCCAGTTAATACAAATTACTGTACAATAATAATTCAAATTCCCTTCCTCCTCTCAGAATTTGGAACCAATATAGGAAGTACTTTAAGATAAAGAAGTTTTTATCTGTTGCACTATATGACAGCTATCTTTTTCCATCATCTCCTTTAATATCTGAAAAATGTCCACGATTAAAACACTTACAGAGTTGAACATTGATAATGTCTTTGCATCCTACAAACAATTATGCTTCAGATTCAACTTCTTATCAACACAATTCTTCCATAAGTCAAAAACATGTCAATTAAAATTAATTCAATAGAAGTTAGTAGCAAAAACAAGTCACTTATTAAGAAAAGGGTTAGAATGAAAATCTGCCACCACTGCAACCCTCCAGGACCGGAGTTTGAGACCACTGTTCTAGCTCCATATGTGCAAAGCATTCAATCATTCAACTTAAAATCTTTTATCAAGCACATTTATCTTATTTAAAAATGTTTATATATATCGCAAAATACCCGGAATATATAAAGTCAAAACCTGAATATATAAAGTCAAAGTCAAAATATATTGATTGAAACGACTCTGAACTGAAGTAAGTTAACAAAAACACATTCAGAAAAATAAATTAAAAAAACACTGTTCGGTTAATGTTTTGAAAATGATGCATGTGCCCTGCCCAGGATTGGTTCCTGCCTTGCGCCCAATGTTGGCTGGGATTGGCTCCAGCAGACCCCCGTGACCCTGTGGTCGGATTCAACGGGTTGGGAATTGGATGGATATTCCAGCACTGACTTTGTATATTCCGACGCTGACTTTATATATTGAAGTTTTGACTTTATATATTGCAGCGCTTACTTTATATATTCCGACGCTGACTTTATATATTCAAGATTTGACTTTATATATTCCAGCGCTTACTTTATATATTCCGACGCTGACTTTATATATTCAAGATTTGACTTTATATATTCCAGCGCTGACTTTATATATTCCGAAATATTCCAACGCCGTCTTTATATACTCAGGTTTTGACTTTATATATTCCGACAGTGACTTTATATAATCAAGTTTTGACTTTATATATTCGGGAATGACTTTATATATACAAGTTTTGACTTTATATAGTTAAATTTAGTCATCATTGCATAACTTTTTCTTTACCATAGAAATTTAAAGACTAAATTCAACTTCCATTCCTGACAAACATATTTCTGGCGACTAAATAGAAGCTACTTATATCCAAATTTGAGCTATTGAGCTGTCGCTTGCCTGCCTGAATAAGTCACCCTCGCTTCGCTCTTACTTTTTTACCGTTCATTTAATCATGGCTAGTGGCGGAAAAATTATAAAATGGAAGGAGGATTACACTGAGTATGGCTTTACCAAAACAATTATTGATGGCGAATCGATTATTCATAAAGTTCAATTGGTGATTTGTTTTTCTGTGTTAACCTCATATTTTTTCATACTTCTTCTCAAACCAAGGGGGTGCGAGGGTAAAATGAATCGGGAAGCGCTGATCAATGTAATCGGTGTACCAGGAAATCATGCATTGACAGAAGTTCCCCTTTGTTTGTAATGCAAAGTGTGATTAAATGCGTGATTTTTTAACGCGTTATGGATTACATGCATCAAAGCTTCTCAGCTGTGCTTGTGCTAAGAAAATGAAACATTTTAAAAATAACGTAACACGATTGTCAATGTAACCTTTTGTAAGTAGTGCCTGGAGGATTCAGTGTAGAGAAACTGTAGAGACAGCGTGTGTATTAACTTGTGGATTTTTCTGTGAGTATTTGGTGGCAGCGTCACAAAGTCGCTTCCGTAACACTGTGTTAGCTGCGAAGCTCAGCTCAGAGCGAAATGAGGTGAATGGGAGGGGAGATGATGATGTGACTCTCCCACCCGCCTTAACTGTCAATCCCCCACAAACACAGTCTCTCGGAATTTGCATAAGCACAGCCCTTCACCTGCAATTTTAACTTAGTTACAAAGTGATCAAAACTCTCGTTTATATCCTGCGTCCTCTCATTAAACTTGTATCCCGCATTACCCGTGGGCATGACAAACGCCAGCGGCAGCCTGTCTATGAACTTAATTTAAGCTTTAGGTTTACACCGTGCTTTGTTTCCGAAGTAGCAGCACTCATGAATATGGTTGTATATGTCACTCGCTCGCTTCTTATTGTTTCGCTGCCTTCTCAATTATATAATGCATGTTTTCTTCAGTGCTTTTTGGAGCTCTTACTGGTTTTCTACGTACTGCGTTGACGTGATTATGTGGGAGGCGTGATGATGTCACACGAAACTCCGCCCCCACGGCTTTCGAGCGCAACTCCATTACAGTATATGGAGAAAAATAGCTTCCAGTTATGACCATTACGCGTAGAATTTCAAAATGAAACCTGCCCAACTTTTGTAAGTAAGCTGTAAGGAATGAGCCTGCCAAATTTCAGCCTTCTACCTACACGGGAACTTAGAGAATTAGTGATGAGTCAGTGAGTGAGTGAGTCAGTCAGTCAGTCAGTCAGTGGGGGCTTTGCCTTTTATTAGTATAGATTATTCTTCTCCAGACTCCTGAAAGAAAGATCTTAAAAATGTCTGGTTGATACAGCATTTGTTCATATGGAACACATTACACTGGAACTTATGAGCCATAAAGAGAAGTCCCTACACAATGGCATTTTGGCTTGGTAACATGTACAGTTTTTCTGCTGTTCTGCTTACTTCTACCCTTCACAACTTTTCATTTCCTTCCATCATTTGAGAAGCTGCCAACCAATTTTGCCCTGTTCCAAATGTAATTCCGCTTACCTTTTATTGCTTTTGAGAGGATTGTGTAACTATGGCTTAGGGCACTCCTGAACATATGGCATCACTCTGCAGGTATGTTTTGAATTATCTGTATGCCTGCATTTTTGTGACTAAAAATGTGGTTTGATCTTCATCTATCTCCTTGTGATATACAGAGAGAATTTAATTACAGAAATAACACACTAACTTATTCTTCATGAGCTAATATTCACTTTTTCATTACAAAAAGTGTGAACCCCAAGTATAATTAAAGTAGAAACAGTTTGAGACACTTTGCCCAACCGACAATTGCCTATGAGGGACTCTTCCCAAAAATATGGGAATTGGTTAGAAATATGACAGGTTATTCTATTGTGAATCATAAGCCATTCAAAAAAACATATCATCAAAAGAGTTATCCAAACCTCAGAAAGGGTTACAAATCCATCTATAAACATTGTGATCTTCAGCTTCTCATGGCCAGGTGGATAATGAACAAATAATAAAGACAAATGACCACTATCACTAATGTTGTCATAAGTGGTTGCCAGTAGACATCACCCATAAGCATCACTCCTACACTACTTCAGGAGGGCACAAAGGAAAAGGAGTGTATCAGCCTAGACTAATGTCTTTTTTAATTAATTAATTTTAAGTACTTCACAGCCTTGAAGAAAAGTAGTGTGTGTGTATGGGATGACACAGGAAACCACTGATCTGAAATATTGCTGCCTTAAGTTCACCTCAGTGATCCAGAAATGTATTGGAAGAATTAGGCTCACTGCTGCATTCTTGTGTTTTCTTTATATTTTCCTTTTGACAGCAGTTTTCACATTGTGGGTGGCTGTTGCCTGATTTGTGATCTTAAATCTTTCCTCTGCACCTAACTGTGTCTTTACCTGCCTCATGATTTGAGTTTTGTCTTAGTTGGCATACTCACATCTGCTTGTTAGACCATGCCTCCGTGCTTTCCACCTGCCTGTTGCATTAATTCAAATTGAAATGTTAACCATAGATGTTCACCATCCTGCACTTTCTGCATCATTTTTGGTATGTCTATTATATTATGCTGCACTGCCCACTGAATGGGAGAAAGTTCACTACATATGGTGGCAGAAGATAACAGCTTATTAGTACTCTTCCATAAGCTGAATCTTATATGAATAAGCTGTAGGTTATGTGTGAAAACATGCCTAAAGACCCAAAATATCTGCACTGGAATATCTAAAGTAGATGAAATATTGTGGCTTCAAATGCCCAGGTCACAGTTCTGTAAGAAATCTTTCTGTTGGAATTTTATCAATGACACTTTTCTGGGGAGACTTGCAAGTAAGAATTACTTGTGTATACCTGCAATAAGCTATAAAACTTGAACTCAAATGTAAAGTTCATGTACTTTTCCAGCAAAGTGAATGTTGGATCATTGTTATTAATGAAAAACAAAGCCAATGTGTTATGTGTTATAAATGTAATCTATTATTAGGACTTAGAACAAATTTAGATTACTATTAAGTAAAATTAGTGTGGGCATATATGTATAATTTTTAACATGTCACAAATATTTTTTACTGGAATGCAAGATATTCCGAGATACACCAAAGTGCAGAGATAGGCTTATATTGGATCGGGGTTGCATGTGTTCAGTTTCACTCATTATCACACTATGGACTGGGTTGATAAATGGTAAAGCCATGCCAAATACTAACCGAATCTTATTGATTTACATTAACATCAGCTTCAATAAAAGTCAAAAGGAAAACAAACAAATAATGTAATCTGTGACATGGGCAGTAAAGGGAGCGCAGGAGAAAACGTTAGGTGTGTCAGAAGTGAGAATGTTCAGATGGGTGTGTTACCAAAAAGGACAGGATAAGAAATGTGACAATCAGAGGTCAAAGTGCGAGAGATATCTAAGAAAGTACAGAAAGTAGTCTGTTATGGTATGTACATATGATGAGGACAGGCAATGAATATGTGGGCAACAGAGTGATGGGAATGGAAGTACAGGGAAAGAGAAAGGGAAGGAGGCCAAAGTGGAGATGGATAGATAAAGTAAAAGAAGAGGAGAAGGAAAAGGGCTTGACTGTCGAGGAGATGCAGGACCGAGCTGTATGGAAAAGGTTGGTCAAACACTGACAATATACAGAAGTAGAAAAAGATGAAGAAGATAAAGAAGAAGAAAAAGAATGTAAGAAAAGTAAAAAGAAATCATTATAAAAGGAAAAAACTTTTCCTTTTTAAAAGAAACTATGTTATATATCACACCTTGTGCAAAAGAGGTTTTAATGATACTGACGTAGTGAACAATAGAACCATTTCTTGAACATATCCTAAAGAAAGAAAAATGTACCGTGGTGAATGTGAACCTCTGAATCACATCCTGCCAATATTCACAGTAGAGTCTAAGAGTATAAACTTCAATTATCTTTAGTAAAAACCTCAGTTATCTACAGTAATTATAACCTCGATCATCTCTAGTAATGTAATTACTACAGTAGTTTGTGAATGTTGACAGCTCCTTCCTTAAATAACATCAAGAAAAAAGTTTCAGCTTACAGCATTCAGCAGAAAAATCTAATAATCTTTCAATAGTAGCGAGCCTTCTATATGATGTTACAGTTATTCTTTAAGTCCAGAATAATTCTCAGCTTCACTTGTTGATCTTGTCTACTTCGCTCAGGTTATGTGGTGGAACACTATTTTGCGTCCTCAGCCTTGCCTCTACAGAAACAGTTGGACTGCACATCTTGACATTCCATTCTGCCACAAAATTTCTGCTGGAAAGGAGATGTTGCTGATGCAGAATGTCCAGATTGTGTCTTGTTGCTATGTACCCTCTTATATGGTATGTGGTCTGTTTCTTAATATATTATGTTCTTAAATGAAATACAAACATGTCCTTATAGCATCCATCTATCCATCCATTATCCAACCCACTATACCCTAACTACAGGGTCAGGGGGTCTGTTGGAGCCAATCCCAGCCAACACAGGGCGCAAGGCAGGAACAAACCCCGAGGAGGGCACCAGCCCACTGCAGTCCTTGTAGCATTTAACTGGAAAATTAGATCTTAAATTGGCTCTTTTACACACTCATGCAGAAGGCAAAAACTGTATATCTGAGGTAAATTTATATAAAGCTAGCAGAAGTACATGGAGATGTCATGGTGCTAATAAATCGTGAAAACTGTCTTTTAGAAATTCAACATGACTAAACACAACCCTTGAATGAGACAATAAAATGAAATTTCTGTCCAAACATTGTATGCACTGGGGGTCTTTAATGAGATTGCACTTAGGTCACTGCAAAACTTTGTGCACAGTGAAGGCACACTACTGCTACCTGAGGAGAATTGTAGTTTCCTTATATGGCGCAGGTTTTTGGGTTGCCTCCCCGCCTCCTATTATAGCCTCTCACCCCAATATAACATCCAAATAGCTTACAATTTTATTTCTATAGATATCTAGGTTGCCTAAGATTTATTTAGAGTACTGTTTATATGTTTATTATATTGCATTATGTTTATCTATTTATGCTTCAATATTATGTTTATGTTGCCTTCCTTTTTCATGCTATTTTTGTAATTATTGTACAGAATACTAAGAGTATAAATGGAAGGGCTCTTAATAAGTAAAACAATATGTATTGCTTCCTTTTTATTTGAACTTTCTTGCAATTCATGGCCTCTGTTTGAGGCTGCTAATTTGTACTTGACAGAACTAAGCATTGAGATCCATAATTGAAATGATCAACGGTGGTGCTGTGGTGAGATTACCCATCAATCCTCACCCATCCTTTGTTCGTTCTCTCTCCATCTCAGTTTAGGACTATCAAGACCAGGACTACCAGATTTCATTAGAACACTTATCCACACACTTTGGGTAACATCTTGAACATAAAAAATATCTAAAATAATCTGAAGAATATGGGTAAGTAAATTATTGTTTAATTGGTTGTTTGTGGAATGCTGAACCATGATGATATTTTTTATCCGTACGGTTTGTTTATAGTGAAATGTTATTGCATAAGCCTCACCAATCAAATTCCATGCAGCTGCCATTGCTTTGCCAATTAAATAAAACATTCCATAAGTCTACGCCAAGTGTCTCTCTGTAATTTCCTCTGGTCTTTTCTGGTTGAGACTTTGAAGCCTGCACATATTTCCTAGCATTAATTTAAATCAAGCTGCCATTTTCTTTCAGAGATCTTGTTGTCTATCAAAGCCTATCATGAGCTCCTTGCTGTCTGAAGGAAGGCACTTGAGACAAGTGGAACGCTTTTGTAATATCGCCACAATTTACTTGCATATCGTGGGCCAAAAATATCAGTGCCAAAGGCTCTCTGTTGACACATTTCCTTACCAATGTGACAGGCATGAATGTGTGACAGAGGGTTTGCTATAAGTGAAGTGGAGAGGATTACCTGTGAAAACTTGTTTCTGAGAATTTGCTTTGAGGGCTTTTTCTCTTCTCCCCAGGAAAGGCTTCTTGGATGATTTCTTTTAGCATTGTGATTGCTGCATCATTACTAATCTGGAGGCCGCTGTACTTGATTAGTGTCTGCTGGCCCATACCTTCTGTGTGGTTGTTGTATTGGTGTAAAAGCAACATCCTAATCAACAGGTCTGCAATAAGAATGTCTTTGGCTACCCACTGGATGATTTTATGATTATCTTTGCAGCTGAAGGACAATCATTGCCTTGTTGCTAACACTGTGGGGGTCCTGCTTTCTCTCCACCTCAACAAGGCATCATTATACGTACATTTGTAACCAAGCGTCACCCTATAAAGAAATTTTTCTTTCCATTTTCCAAGTACTGTTGGAACAGGTTTCTTGGGCCTTATTTATTAGGGTTGTAGGGTTGTGTGTAGAATGATCCTTAGTTTGAACATACGATCATTTCCTAAAAATTCCAATGAACGACTTCTAAAATATTCACATGCATGAATACATTTTCCTACATTTTCCTGTGGGCATATCAACAAGTTGACTCAGAGAATGTTGTCATATATGGCAGGATATGAATAAATCCTTACAAACAGTAATAAAATACCCTGATTACCTCTGTTAAAATATCAAGTGGACACCAGTTTCACAGCAAAAGTAAAAACTGCTCTTGAAATGGCACAGAGGTTTTAATGACAGAGAGAGATGGTAGAGTAAATATTTTAGTTTGCATCTATGCACTGGGGTTATTGAAAAATCAAGCTGTGACAAAATCAAGTTATGGACAATAAAGAAGGCTACCAAATTCAGACAGGAAGATGTGATTCAGGTTGTGATACACCTGAGCTGTCTGTCATTTCACTGTAAAATGTCCCTGTTACAAGAAACCCAAACCAAGAGAGGCTGCACATTGACTGAAATAGAAAGATTGTACGTAAAATGCAGTTGCTGACAGAGATCCAAAGAATGATTTGTGGCAGCTAACAATTTCTCATAAATGAAAAAAGGCAAGTTACCTCTGAAAATGCACTCTCTGTGAAACTCACCATTCAAGAAGGCCTGTGGTGGAGCAAATGAGGCTAAAGCCTACATCACACTGTAAGATTTTTCTACCGATTTCAAGTTGCAGACTTTATTTAAATAATTTTAGCAGGTCTGTGGAAGTCGAGCCACACTTCCATAACCGCCAGCGGCTCAGTCAAATTGGTCTGCACCTCACTCCGACAAAATCGAACACATTTCTTATGTTGTAGTGGTGGGCATATACAGTGGTGTGAAAAACTATTTGCCCCCTTCCTGATTTCTTATTCTTTTGCATGTTTGTCACACAAAATGTTTCTGATCATCAAACACATTTAACCATTAGTCAAATATAACACAAGTAAACACAAAATGCAGTTTTTAAATGATGGTTTTTATTATTTAGGGAGAAAAAAAATCCAAACCTACAATGCCCTGTGTCAAAAAGTAATTGCCCCCTGAACCTAATAACTGGTTGGGCCACCCTTAGCAGCAATAACTGCAATCAAGCGTTTGCGATAACTTGCAATGAGTCTTTTACAGCGCTCTGGAGGAGTTTTGGCCCACTCATCCTTGCAGAATTGTTGTAATTCAGCTTTATTTGAGGGTTTTGTAGCATGAACCACCTTTTTAAGGTCATGCCATAGCATCTCAATTGGATTCAGGTCAGGACTTTGACTAGGCCACTCCAAAGTCTTCATTTTGTTTTTCTTCAGCCATTCAGAGGTGGATTTGCTGGTGTGTTTTGGGTCATTGTCCTGTTGCAGCACCCAAGATCGCTTCAGCTTGAGTTGACGAACAGATGGCGGACATTCTCCTTCAGGATTTTTTGGTAGACAGTAGAATTCATGGTTCCATCTATCACAGCAAGCCTTCCAGGTCCTGAAGCAGCAAAACAACCCCAGACCATCACACTACCACCACCATATTTTACTGTTGGTATGATGTTCTTTTCTGAAATGCTGTGTTCCTTTTACGCCAGATGTAACGGGACATTTGCCTTCAAAAAGTTCAACTTTTGTCTCATCAGTCTACAAGGTATTTTCCCAAAAGTCTTGGCAATCATTGAGATGTTTCTTAGCAAAATTGAGACGAGCCCTAATGTTCTTTTGCTTAACAGTGGTTTGCGTCTTGGAAATCTGCCATGCAGGCCGTTTTGCCCAGTCTCTTTCTTATGGTGGAGTCGTGAACACTGACCTTAATTGAGGCAAGTGAGGCCTGCAGTTCTTTAGACGTTGTCCTGGGGTCTTTTGTGGCCTCTCGGATGAGTCGTCTCTGCGCTCTTGGGGTAATTTTGGTCGGCCAGCCACTCCTGGGAAGGTTCACCACTGTTCCATGTTTTTGCCATTTGTGGATAATGGCTCTCACTGTGGTTCGCTGGAGTCCCAAAGCTTTAGAAATGGCTTTATAACCTTTACCAGACTGATAGATCTCAATTACTTCTGTTCTCATTTGTTCCTGAATTTCTTTGGATCTTGGCATGATGTCTAGCTTTTGAGGTGCTTTTGGTCTACTTCTCTGTGTCAGGCAGCTCCTATTTAAGTGATTTCTTGATTGAAACAGGTGTGGCAGTAATCAGGCATGGGGTGGCTACGGAAATTGAACTCAGGTGTGATACACCACAGTTAGGTTATTTTTTAACAAGGGGCAATTACTTTTTCACACAGGGCCATGTAGGTTTGGATTTTTTTTCTCCCTAAATAATAAAAACCATAATTTAAAAACTGCATTTTGTGTTTACTTGTGTTATATTTGACTAATGGTTAAATGTGTTTGATGATCAGAAACATTTTGTATGACAAACATGCAAAAGAATAAGAAATCAGGAAGGGGGCAAATAGTTTTTCACACCACTGTATGTGTGTACTAGTGCTAACCACCAATGATCCCACACTTGGCAGTACAATGTATGCAATGAAACTGCAAATGAAGGCAGACAGTCAAAAACAGGCACATTCTCTGTTTACTTACAAAGACACTGAATGCATAGTACTAGCGGGTGAGTGCTCCTTGGCTGTTAGCTCTAACATATATAAAACTGAACAAGGAAAATAAAAAGGCAAGGATTGTGGCTGAGCTCGCCATACCTGAGAAGCCTTCATAGAGGCACTGGTTCTGTCAGGCAATTTGTTTTTGGCTGTGAGAATGTATCAAGCTGGCAATACTTTGCATATGTGAAACCATACTGAAAATGCAGTCATCCTCTTCCATTCCTAGTCACATAATCTTCAAGGTGACAAGATCCAATAACTGTGGTTGGTAAATTTGACATCCCCTCCAACTAGAAAATGTGTAATTTGATGTCAGCTTCAGGCTCCTTACTCTTTAAAGATTTATTCCAATATAAATAATGATAATATTGTCCCAATTAGTGATTACCTTTGCTAGACCAGATTTTAACTAAGTGGTGTTTAAAATAATGAGACTCCGACTGTGACTGTTTCATAATAGTGCACAGCATCAAGGCCATCTTAACATATGGGCATGCTGGGCAGTTGCCTGGGGTCCCCACGAGCATAGGGGCCCCATGCTATATGGTTTACCAATTGAGTATCATTTATAAGTTGAAATTTTTGTGTTTTTCAAGGCTCATGCTATATTGTGTTGATTAATCTTTGCTGTATAGCATGTTTTTAAATGTTTAAACACTGATTTTGTTGGAAGTACCAATACAATAAATATATTTTTAATTTAATCGCCCATCTACATTTTTATTCCTGTGAGTGGTTGTGTAGGTAGGACTCCAGTGCACTGCTTTGCCCGGGGGCCTATAATGCTGTTAAGACGTCCCTCACAGCATAATCCATTTTAGTTTTGCATATATTTTCATTTGTATGGGACACACATGTGCGATTGGGAGGAAGCTAAAGGGCCTGAATAATGGTAGTTCCATGCCAGGACAGGGGGAGGCGAGGTGCACTGACTTTCTCTCTCAGTCCTCTGTAGACTATCCATCCATCTGTTATCCAACCCACTATATCCTAACACAGGGTCACGGGGGTCTGCTGGAGCCAATTCCAGCCAATACAGGGCGCAAGGCAGGAACAAATCCAGGGCAGGGTGCCAGCCCACCACAGCTCTGTAGACCATCAATGGGAAATTCCCGATGACGTCACTTCCAGTTCCAGTCCTGATGATGTCACTTCCTGTCCTGGCCTTTAAGCCTCCATTTTTACAGCCTTAAATCGGTTCTGTTTTGGACTTGAACTTAAACACAAATCCTCTTAAAACAAACTCATTTTGCAGCCAGGGCATAATATATGGGTGGCTGTCCAAAAGCTTTTTGATATCTTCTGTCTATTCGTGTGACAGACTAAATAGTCATATTTCTTGATGTCACTAGTCTGACTCAGTTGCCCTTCTATTAAACTGTTTCAATAGGTTACTGTCATTTTATTTTGATTGTCCATTTTTTTTAGTATATTTAATGATTTTCACTCTTGATGTTAGTTTACCCTAACATTTTATTTTTATCTTTTATTTTGTTTATTATTATATTTGTATAAATATTATTCTGTCATAGGAAAGTCCCCAGCTTGGTGAAAAAATTGTGCAAGCATTAGTCTACCACTCTGAGGTGGGTTGGCACCCTGCCTGTGGTTTGTTTCCTGCCTTGCGCCCTGTGTTGGCTGGGATTGGCTCCAGCAGACCCCCGTGACCCTGTAGACAGGATATAGCAGGTTAGACAATGGATGGATGGATAGCCTACCGCTACATGAGCACAACATAACAAGGCAATTTGCCGCATTGTTTGGTTTTTCTGATGTAATCAGAAAAATTAATCGCACTCATATTAGGAGCTTTTTCAAAGCACAAACTCTTTTCAGAACTTTTGTAGCATTCCGTCCACAGGAACTTGGGTCATTTATAGTTCCTGATAAGTAGTGTTTTATCTCCTAATCCAGGGCATATACTTTTCGTGCAACCAGGAGCCATAATGAGTGGGATTCAGGTGATGAATTGTGCACGCAAGAACACAAATGTTATCTTTGTATCAAAACATTTGTTATCATTTTTATATCTGAATTTCTTTAATGAATATACATTTAATGAATAATGCTAATGCTACCATTTTTTACTTGAGTTTTATTTCTGCCTTGATTCCCTGCAATCTGACTTGAAAGACATCTTCCCATTTGCTCTCTGGCTTTTGTTTGTTTTTTTAACCTTGTTAACTAATTCCTTATATCAATTTTCTGAAATTGCAATAGATGCATTTGTAATAACATACAGCACAAGAACTAGCAACCCCTCGTTCTCCATTTTTGTGGTGGCACTGCTGTGTATTGAAATGATGTCAGCAGTTTAACCTATGAACTCTGTGCATCACGTATTTTGCATGAAGATTTCAGTTCATGTTGTGTGCTGGTAAAGCAACACACAAAAGAGGCCAGGGACCACAAATGGCCCAGGACCCACATTGTACATGAACTCATTAGTCACTGCGAACAAGATCCTGTGGTGAGAAAGCAGTCATTGTAGTAAGGGCACCTAGGGAGAATGAAGCTGCTTCTGTTCCTTGTAAGCAGGTACATTCCATTAAAGTACAAGTCCTTTTTGATGCCAAGATGAGTCTGAGAAACTGCATGGCTTGGTAGCCTGAGTCAACCTATGAATTATTTATTCTGAAGCAAAATGGCTTTTGTAGACAGCTTGCTGACGGTGCTGTACAGGTCAGGTCAGCTCCCCAAATCCCTTGTTGCTTACACATACACACATCACATCACATCACATCTCTCTTGTTGAGAAGTACTTGTTGGTTACTCCAAACCCTATACAAAAAGTATGGCTGTACACCAGAAACATTCCCCCATGTCCCCTGATGGTTCTACCTTCTTGGTCAGCTGGTTAACTAATAAATATAGTAGGTATAGGTTACGTCCACCCTTTCTCTTCCACACTTTTTCTAGTTTGTTAACCTGTCTAGGAAGTGTTCTCTGCCACCTCCCAGGCAAGACAAAAAATACCTTGTAGTCTGTGATGTAATCCTAATATGTTTCATGTTTGTTAATTATTATATCTGCAAAACGTTTTAGGTAAAGATTTTTTTGGAGAGAGATATTAAAGGCTAGCTGCAGAGAAGCGATGTTCTTTAAAACCATAAGGTCAGCACATTTATATTACTTAAGTTAGTGCCTCACATACTGTATATCAAACTTTTTGCAGCCAAATCCCTGCATTTCCAAATAAGTTCCTTTAACAGTACTTTTTTAAAATTATTGCAATATGTGTATTTTTCTGTGCTAAGCACAGTTTTACAACCTTTTGCAGGTGGTTAGATACTGTATATGTTCTGCAGGACATTCAAGGATTGAAGGTACACTAAGCAGAAATAGAATTGCTAGCCTTCTCTCATGCTTTGGTAGATCTTGATAAGATTTATATAGTATGAGCATTATGGGGACACATTGTAGCTTTATTTTATTAATGATCTCTATTCACTGTGTGCATTTATAAAATACAAATCTCAGGCAAGAGGTTCTGTAAGTGATTCACGGTTAACCTTAGTGGTGGTGGTTAGTGCTGTCACCTCACAGCTCCAGAGTCCCAGGTTCAAATTATGGTCTTGGTGCTATCAGTGTGAAGTTTGCATGTTCCTCTAGTATATGCACACGTTTTTCTGTGGGTGCTCCTGTTTTCCTCCCACATTCCAAAGACAAGCTAGATTAACTAGGTTAAGTGTTTTTCAGTTTATGTAGATGAGTTCAAGTCAGTCAGTGCTTCACTGTTTTGTGGGGTGCCGCAGGGTTCTATCCTTGGGTCTATTCTTTCTTCGTTATAAATGCTACCTTTACCTCATATTATCAACTCTTTTAAGGATACTTCTTATCAATTTAACAAATTTATGCCGATGACTTTTACAAGCCAACAGTGATGCTAGTTTGCTTTTCTTGTTCATGGTCTGACAGAGATTAATAAATGCCTTTTAACCAGCAACTTATAGCTAAACTCTCAGAAAACTGACCTTCTAATTTTTGCCCCTTCTGACCTGTACACGGCAATTAGCCAAAAGCTTTCATCCCTTTTTAGCTTTTCTCAGGTCTCTCTGTACAACTTAGGTGTTGTTTTCAATCAATCCCTGAATTTTGATGCCCATGTGAGGTCCCTTAGTCATTCCTACTTTTTCATTTGATAATCTTAGCCACGTTAAGGACTGTTGTTCCTAAAGCCAAGATGGAAATGCATACTCATGCTTTTATTTCATCACGCATTGATTTTTGTAACTCTCTATACCTGTCTAAGCAAATCTCAGTTAACTCACCTTCAGACCATTCAAACCACAGCTGCCAGGCTTTTAACACGTACCCATAAGTGGACTTACATTTCTCCTATTTTATTCTCTTTGCATTGGCATCCAGTAGAAATCAGGATACATTATAAAATTCTCATACTCACTTATTGAGCACTGCATGATCAGGCTCCTCAATACATTGTGGGTCTCCCGCACCATTACACCACTAATCGAGCCCTGAGATCCTGTCCACCAGGCCTTCTTTCTGTCCCTTGCTCCAGGCTGAAGACGCTTGAGGATTGCGCATTTCAATCTGTTGCTTCCAGACTGTAGAAAGGTCTTCATCCTGCACTGAACTCGGTGCAATCAGTTGAACAGATAAAACCTAGCTTAAGACTTACCTGTTTAGACAAACTTTTGGGAAGTTTCTGTTAGTATATTTTAATTTTATTTTTATTATAAATTATTTGTTCTTTTATTTTATTGTACTGCACTTTGTGACGCCCCTCCGAGAAAAGCTCTTTATAAATACATTTTACTTACTTTCTTACTTAACTGGTGGCTGTAGATAGATAGATAGATAGATAGATAGATAGATAGATAGATAGATAGATAGATAGATAGATAGATAGATAGATACTTTATTAATCCCACTGTAAGCCTGTCCTGTGAGCTGTGCAACAGACTGACCTCCCTTATAGGACTGGCTCCTGGTTTCTATAGTGCCACAGTAGGTAGGCTTCAGTACAGCCAAATGCCTCAACTTACTCAAGCAGGACCAGCAATTGATAGATGAATGGAAATCTGCATGAATAATGTCTCAAGCAAGAGGCGTGTTGGCCTAAGCTTTTTATCTATAGCAAAAAAATTTCCAAAGTATACAGTTTGAAAATCTGAAATATTTGAATCTTCAAAGGTATAATTTAAAAAATCATCTGGGCAGGAAAGAAAAGTAGAAAAAGATGTTAAGGTTCTTCTGAACATTAAAGGTAACATAGTTAAAGATCAAAACATAGCAGATGTTTAAAATAAATAAATCACAAAGTGCTTTTATAAGAGGGCACAAAGAAATATGCCATGAGCTCCAGTAAAAAAAAAACTTATAACAGAAAAAGTTAATATGGAAGTATCTATGATATTAAAAACACTGCTTGCTATTGTATCCTAAAAATAAAAAATTAAAACAAAAAATAAAATGTAACTCATTCCTTTGCTAAACATTTTAAAAGGTAAAAAAATAAAACTTGTAAAAGAAAAAAAAACTTTATTTTTTGATACTTTGGATTAGCTCACTTTTCAGTTTTTTGACATAGAGTTTTATTCTATACTAGCTGTGTTACCCAGCTTTGCCCAAGAAATTCCATAAGACAATGGGCCTCAGTTCTCCTTTCATTGGTTAATCGGGTGTATCAGAAGTACTATGTGATTTTCTATACATAATATATATAGTATATATATATTTTTTGGCTAAGGGCTAATATTACTTACTGGCTGGCAGTGTGTTGTAGTGGTTAAGACTTTAAACCTAGGACTTCAAAACCTGAGGTTGTGGGTTCAGATTCTGCTACTGACACCATGCAACAATGAGAAATGTAGTCATTTGTATTTTAAAAGGTTGTAAGTTGCCTTGGATAAAGGCATCAGTCAAGTAATAATAATATCTTGAAGTTATTGGAGCTGCTTACTTTTGAACATGCTACTACATAATCATCCAAGTAAAACATTCCGGCATTAGATCACTTACTGCTGTTCCTAATGACTTGGCTTTTGTTGATAGTCATTGCAAAACCCAGTTTTAATTAATTAATTAATTAATTAATTTTATATAGCGCTTTCCAAACATACTGAAAGTGCTTTATGTAGACAGTGAGGAACCACTTCAACCTCAAAAAAATTATTTTAAGGAGTACCACCCTGAATACTCTTAGGCAGTAATGGGAATGGGATATTTAGATTAGAATAGCTGACATCTTTAATAAGGGGTCTTGATGAGCTTTTGGGACAACTTACTATCAGCTAACCAAATACACTTGATGGATTGAGTGGTTTCCTTTCATTTATCAGACATCTTATGTATCCTTGCACATATGCTTAACCATTGGCTGTGTGCCTACATATGCACATCTGACTGATGATTAAAAATGAGAATAGACTGCTTCACTAAATAAAAGACAAATATCCCCCATGCACACCCATTGTCCTGAAGTTCTCAAGTTCTTTGTGAAATGATGCTTTGGGGATGTTGGCTGTACATTAAAGAGCTAAAAGGATCTCATTTCAATTTTTATTTTTCCTTTCATTATGTGCACTTCTTCTTTCTCGTATTTGCCTGTAACATTTAACTGTATTTTGCCAGACTGAACTCTCCCCTGAAGCTACTTTTAAATTTGGCTTGAATTTTTACTAATAGCATTCTATATTTTCAAATTTTAAGTATTTTGACCCAGAACTAACCCAAGCTTGTCAATACTTCATTGCAGTATTTCAGATCTTTAACAAAGCTTATCTTGGCTCTGAATAAAAACATATTGCCCAATATAAAGAATCCCTGCATTGATGGGAGGGCTCTCATTTTTATTTTGCCTTTATAAATTGATCTTTTTGTTTTATAATTTTTGGTTTTATAGTCAGCAGAAAATATTTATATAACCAATTACACATTTGGTCTAACATACTCATTCCCTAAACACTCAGTCCCCTAAGAGCTTGGAAATATCTGGGTGGTCTAATCAAGTCTTCTAAATCTGTGCATTTAACATTTTATTTAAAGCAGGTTTTAAACAAAGCAAGCATGCACTGTATGCTAAATTCAGATGGGCTTTGCAGCATTTTTAGCCCAGTCTGACGGCTAGATAGTAAGGAAGCACAGATGTTGCAGAAATAGCATTTAGTTTGCGGTTGTGGTTCAGGCTTGAGCTCAGTTTTCATTTTCATGGTGCTGTGGTTGGAGTGAAGTCACAGTGGTAAACTGAGACTGCCATTCAGTGCAGAATATTGTGGGTCAGATTTATCAATGAGTTTCGACCCTATCATTTGAGTTTGCCCTGCCTTTTGACATTATATTTCTCGATGATCTCTGTGATTATTGTGTATTTAAACTGCTAACTTTCAGAACAAATTCTCAAAAATCTAAAGAACAGTCAATGTTTGTGAGATTTCCTCCATAGTTTATAAAATACACAAACTCAGAAGTGACCATCATTAAACTTTATAGAAAATATTTCTGCTAAAAAGTATCAGGAACTGAATATTCCCGCGACGCTACAGTATATGTATGCAAGTACTGAGTACTCACTTGTAAAGATATCCTGAGCTGAAAAAATGGGCTTCAGCCACACAGAGATTAAACCTGGATAGGAATGTGATGTGTCATCATGTATTTATCGTGTTTCAGGGTGTCCAGTGCTAAGGATGAAGATGAATGCTATGCAGTGTAAAGGATAAATAGAACAAAAGAGAATGTTTTGGGTCACCTTGCTATCAATCCTATATAATTATAAACTTTGAAATGGAAAAAAACAATGCAAAATGACGTGTACCAATTTCTGTATTAAGCAGACTGACTAAGATGGAGATTCTTCGTTTTTTTAGGCATTCTGAGAGGAAGCGGCAGGTCCAGGTTGGACGGACCCAAGAACTGACGTCAGATATGGGATGGTGTCAGTCTTTTTAAAGAGATTATTATATGCAGTGCCACATTAGGCCTAGGCTGAGAATTATAGTCAACTGAGTCCTTAATCTGTTTTCTACGCACATGATGTGACAGAAGTGAAGAGTAAAATAATGCATCCTTTACTAAAGGGCATGTGCTATTCTGACAGGCTAAAGGAACTATCTTGAAAAGAAAAAGCGAAACGGGGACTTTAATACACGTGTTCATATTGGTCCAATTTATTAATTAAGTTTATCTTACAACTTTCCTTACATTACACAGCAAATGACATACTCAAGGACACTAATGGAAGAGAAAGCGATTTCAACTAGAAACCAGTTCTTCACATGAAGAGTCTGGGATATTTGTATTAAACTATAGTGATGTAGGATGAAATGGGGATCTGACAACTTTTAAGAAATACCTGAATGAGATGTTGGGTCAGTGTGTCTATTAGCTTACTTAACAAACGTGTTTTATTGAATGCTCTCCTCTAATTTGCGTAATTATATAATTTTTTTTCTGTTGAACATACCTGTTGATGGGAAGATATGGAATTTTCATGAAAACCTAGCACTTTAATTGGCTGAAGAAGTAGAGTTTACATTTACGTAATACTAGGGGGTTCCCCCCTGCTGGCTTCGCTTACCAGCCACTTTGCATCTCTGTTGCTGGCTTTGTAAAGTGGGGGGCTGAACGCACCCTAAGGAGGCACAGTTGCTCCTCAGAAACACCCCTCTTGAACGGTGATACAATGGGAAACAAATACAGTTTTTTTTTACCTCCTCTTTGCTGGATCAGTTGCTGGCTTGCTGCTACTACCGTGCCTCGTGATCTGCATCTCATATGGTGCTTCAAACATTTAAAAGCCTGTACAGCAGCTGTCCTACTCTTTGTGTTTTATTTCTGGCCCCAGGCTTGGCTAAATCTTTTGGCACAAAGTCCCATCTCGCGAGACGTGAGTTCTTGATATTTTTTAGTTTATAATTTAGAAAACGGAATAAGAATCTGACAATCTAACAACATCACATTAAAGTTCGATAAATTCTGAAGAGAATGATACCAAACATATATATGTAGGTTTTAAAATAAGCCTGATTTAAAGCGTGACAAAAAAGTGACATAAAAACGTCACTGTTGCACTTTTAGGCTTAGGATTTTATATAGAGAGAGTAGATTTACATTTGCTTATTTAGTTTAAGTTGGAGCAGCAAGGAAGGACCACTAACTGATATCCACATACTCTTTAATATAATCCTACATGGACGAGTGCCTGAGAGTAAATTTGTAAATTGCTCTCCTCTACCAAGAGCTACAGGAAGAGAAACATTATGATGGAGTAATAGGCTGATTCTGCAGAAAGACTTTTTTCCCTTTTATATTCAATATTTAAAGATTGAAAAATGATGAACTTGTGTTCCCTTTCCATTACTTAAATGGTTCAGTTGTGTGATATTTACTTGAATACTTTGACACTCTTTGCAGAACGTTTTTTCTTACTTTTTTGTTGGCTTGTAGTAAAATTAATTTTGCCATGAAGATCAAGAAATTGACATGAGATGCATACTTTATGTTAATAACATCTCACAAATCAACTCATAAACATTCATATACTCTGACAGCATCACCTTAGAACAGGAAGTTTGTTTTAAGGTAACATAACCAAAAAAGTACCATTCAAGAAAAAGTTACTTATGGCATGTGTCTTACAATAGCCAGAGAAATCCTGTTTCTGCCAACAAACAGGAACAAAGCAAGAATGGTAAATCATGTTGTAAGAAGAATTCAAACCGAAATTGAATTGCTAGGAGGATTGCAGGAATAAAGCATGTTCACTGATTGATAGTTTTACCGAACATTGATGAATGGCCGCTGTACTTCTGGGCAGAATCTGGAGATGAAAAGGCATACTTAAAAATGTACATATGGGCAGCGGCCAGAACAAGGAAAACCAACAACCAAATTGGCTAAACTCAAAATATACAGTAAACCAAAAATTGATGTTGAAATTCTTTGAATGGAACTTTGTGTCATCCTAAAATTATTTTTAAAACAATATGTAGCTCAGCAAGAGATATTCAAAATCTTGGATGTCAGGAAGAGCATGTTGCCATTTTAAAAAGTGTCAGGAAGTTGACTTCACAATGTGCAACTTCCTGGCATGACGTTGTAGCAAAAGAAATGTGCTACTACAAAGAAAATGACTGCTAAACCGAAAATGACGGTACCCACAAAAACAAAATTGGCAAAATAAAATGTAATTAAAACATGGAAATAAGACAAAGTAAATAAAAAAAGAAAAACAATTGGTACAAAAAGGTACAAAAATATTAACATAATAAAACATTCCAAAAATCACTACAGCGACTATACACTGAAAAGTTTTAATTGATAATTTTAATTGTAATTCATGTACTTCAAATTCTTGCATTGTACTTCATATAATTTTCTTTAATTTTAATGTTTCATTTTGTATTTTAGCAGATAAGTTAGTATTCTTCTACAGTCGAGCAAGTCTGCATCACTTTTGGTTGTGCTTGAATTTGATAGTTAAATTAAACAGATAAGGAGAAACGCTTCTATGTGAAATTTGCCTGTGTCGCTTTAAAATCCTTGTCTTAATAATTTCTACTGATCTGGCATTGTGACACAGAAAGAAGTGATGGCACATTACTGATCATGTGGTGTTGAACATGCCATATGTCGTCCATACATTTAAAAGTTTATTGTGGAGACATTTTGTTGTAATTGATGACTCTGATTGAGTCCAACTTTAGAGTGTGACTCTGTGTGAGTATGCCCTGTAATGTACTGTGCTCCAGTAAAAACGGGCCTTTCTTTAGCATTTCTTGATTCTGACATTGGATTTAGTTCCCTGTTATACAGGGTGAGTTGAAAGTTTAGAGCAACCCAAATATTTTAGGATGCCTAATGTTGGATTGATCTAACCAATATCATTTTGCATTAGGTTAATAGGTTTATCTAGGAGGTATGTGTGGAAAACTCCTCTGCAATCTTGAATTCAACTAAATAATTTCATATGGAGAGGAGGCCATGTGACCACTCTAATGTTTTTAAAATTTCAAAAGAAATTTATTTTTTGGTTATAAAAGCTTGGTCTTTCACAGTACAGACATTAACCAACCGTGTTACACAGGCATAAACTGAAGACCTTGAATACAATGTGTTTAATGTGCTGTCCATTTTGAACAAAACACAGTTAAGGATGGTGTTTCCAGCCAGTTTGAACACATTAAAAAACTTCTGACTGGATTGTAGAATATACCTCAATGATGCGTGCCTTCAAATGGTCCCATTCATGTTCTTTGCTGCATACACCATGCTTTTTGAATGTCTCCAGAGGTAAAAATCAAGGGGGTGGAGGATTAAATTGGGGACCTAGGTGGTGACTCAGCTGGTTCACATCAGCCAAACCAATGCCCTGCAAACTGAATTTCCAGCCAGGTACAGACAGGTACACCATAATGAGGGAGGTGCATCAACTTATTTGAAGAACTCTGGAAACTTCTGTAACATATTCAGGTAAAAGTATACAAGTTTGTAACTTTTATCCTCACTATGGTTCATCACCCTTATGCCTTTTCCATCTTTGGACTAGCAGCTCCTCTGATAATGTTTAATGGAGCTCCTCAGGCAGCAGTGATCACAATGCTACCACGTGAACACAAGAATATTTAATATTGTACCAGCAGTGACAGGACAGGCTGTATCAGCCAGGGATGAGTCACCATTAGTGTGAAGTAGCATTCCTTTTACAGTGGCAGGGGGGCCTATAACATTGACAAATCTGCAAAACAGCAACCAGAATTACATCTAGTGTGTCATAGGCAGTCATTTTAAGCATAGCGAGCCACCTAAAAGAGTCATGTAAAGAGCAAAGAATCTTTACAATATGTTTCACTTTAGGTTCCTCAGAGTCCCATACATTCTCTGATGTAGCCATCAGATCCTTTACGCTCACACTGTGAAACCTGTCAAGTTTGCAGCTTGTTTGAAAGGCAGGTCAGTCTGTGTTGACAGTAGCATCTCTTCAATGTAATTTAAAATTAATTAAAAAATGTATAGTAACAAGCCAAAGGCAAAATCTTAACATTCATAATTAATAACTGGAAAAAAGAGAGCAGGCTTTTGTACAGGCTGCAGCATAGATAGATAGATAGATAGATAGATAGATAGATAGATAGATAGATAGATAGATAGATAGATAGATAGATAGATAGATAGATAGATAGATAGATAGATAGATAGATAGATAGATAGATAGATAGATAGTCTGTCGCTGAAGCTGCTCCTCTATCCGCAGATGATACTGTTCAGAGGATGCAGTGGATTCTCCATGATTGACAAGAGCTTATATATATATATATATATATATATATATATATATATATATATATATATATATATATATATATATATATATATATATATATATATATATATATACATATATATATATATATGGTACGGTGGCGCAGTGTTAGCGCTGCTGACTTGCAGTTAGGAGACCCGGGTTCGCTTCCCGGGTCCTCCCTGTGTGGAGTTTGCATTTTCTCCACGTGTCTGCATGGGTTTCCTCCCACAATCCAAAGACATGCAAGTTAGGTGGATTGGCGATTCTAAATTGGCCCTAGTGTGTGTTTGTGTGTGTCCTGCGGTGGGTTGGCACCCTGCCCAGGATTGGTTCCTGCCCTGGGATTGGCTCCAGCAGACCCCCGTGACCCTGTATTCGGATTCAGCGGATTCGAAAATGGATGGATGGATATGTATATATATACAGTGTGGTAGCCCAGAACTTACTGGGCAAACCTCATAACCAATAAAGTCAGTAAATAATGGACTTAGCCATTGAATATTTTTTGAAATTGTAAACCTATTAGAACTTATTTGAGTGGACACAAGAACACCTTTCCATTTGACATTAATAAGTTCAATTCAAGATGGCCACCTGTAAGATGGTGGAGAGGTGTTTACACATATCTCAGTGCTATACTTACTGGTTTAATGCAAACTGGTATCAGTTAGACCAACCCAACACTGGGAATCTTAAAAAATTTGTGTGCCTCCAGGTGTTTGACTCAATCTGTACTGACCAGGAAACATCAAGTTTGAAAGATGGATGAAGAATTGTTATGAATTGTTATGATGACTTGGTATGAAAGTCATTTAGTTAAAAGGAATCTATTAATTTGAAAGTAATATTTTATACAAGTTTAGTATATAGTTTTACAAAAATGTTTAGAAAATGAATGAAGGAAAGGATGAATGAAAATAATAAAACTAAATTATTCATGTCCGTTCTTCTAGCTTGAATGAGATTACACTTTCAGCTTGCTTCATTGGTATAGGCCGGATATTTTCTTCAAAAGAGCATATCTAAATTGTGCTAAATTTGATGCAGGTGGTGTGTTCAAAAGTCCATATGCATTGTACTTGGAGCAGATTTTAAAGTTCAAAGGGTTAAACAGATAACCATGCCCTTTATAAGAATCTGTAATCAGCATCTCAGCTAAATAGGCTTTAAAGACAATCCCATGTTGAAGTAAATAAGTATTGTGTAAAGTTTATTTATCCTATAAAAAAATAAATTAATAATTAAGTAACTACTTAAAAAACTACAAAGTAAAGGATATTCTTCATGAATTGATCAGATTTTGTTTTTAATTATAAAGCTCCTCCATATGTGCATCTGACCTGTTTCCTAAATCTCTGAAATCTCTGAAACCTTTCCTCAAATGTATAAAATGCTCCAGGGCATTTGCCGCGCTTATATTCTTTTTTTTCTACCATTGTAACATGACTAAGACATGCACTCCACACTGACAGACATAACACAGATTTTTTCCGACTAACTCTACACATGCCAGAGGATTTCACAAAGCAAACACTGTTTAGTGTGGGTATGTAGTGTGAAACCTGCTGCAATTAGAGATCTAGTTACAAAGCGAGCTTCCTAAGAAGCATGACATGGTGCAGGAGATCTGGTGCTTACATGTGATGCTGCTTTATACCCATGAAACAGATAACAGTTGCAATAATGAATGTTCTGGCAACCCTACAAGAACGCCTCAAGAAAGATAACAAGGTCGTTCACATTTGATAGTGCTGCCTCTGGGTTGTGTCTTTAGCCAGGAGCTTTAGATGTGCTTCGCATGCCTTTTCATCTACGTAAAGTTAATAATATTCAGCATTGTTTTTCACAAAGGTCATCCGTGTTCCGCTCTGTAAGTTATTATTCAAATCCTAGACTAATACCCCCTAAATTATAGCATTGCAGCAAGAAGCAAAGTAAGATATTACAAGGAAGTGATGAGAAAAGTGAAGCTGCACAAGTTAAGAAAAAAGGTCCAAAAAAGACCTAACAGATGTTTTTACATTCTAAAAATCAAGGTTTAAATGAAATAAAATCAAGATTAAGCTTCCCTTAGACATTAAGTTTATGAAACACGGAAACCAGCACCCTTTCAGGAGCAATGTAAGCCAGAGAGGTTTCATACGGTGATATTTGTCCTATGGAGTTTGCAGCCAGGACAAACAAGAGACACGAGTGCTGAACTTTTCAGATTTAGACCTGGCTCTTTGTTCAGGTCCAAGCAAGAGAATGCCTGATGGAAAACTTCTCATCCAAAATTACAAAATCATTACAAAAGTCTGCTATGTAGAAAAGTAAAGGCCATGGCAACTGGGCATCACACTAGGTTTATAAGATAGCAAGACTACCAGCTTACCACCACAAATTTTACAAGTTAAACCATTTTTTGCACGTTTTTTTTATTCTTCTCAACATAGCAGAGGGAGAAAAAAAAGAATTTATCTATAGAATATATTACACTGTTAAGTGAAGCTTGGCCGGCTAAAAAAATTGTCATTGTCTCACACTGCATTAGGCTTATCCCTCAATTGGTGCTTGAGCACAAGACAGAAGTCATTCCTAAACAGGGTACCAGTACATCACCTGACAAGCTCAACATTTAACCAGGGAGAAAAAACATGAAATCCTGGAGAAAAAACATGTACAAAAGGAAGATGTGCAGATTAGATTTCAAATCTACTCCCCTGAAAAGCAGTAGCACGTAACCATTGTGCCTCCATGTTGTCCAACAAGTTTGCATTTCTACACATGGCTTCCATACTGTACTTCTCATGCAAGTTAAACACATTTAGAAGAAGCCATTAGGGACTTTTATAATCACATGAAAATGAGTTGCATTGCTTTTGTTTGCCAATATGTGTTTGGTTACAAGTTTAGCAAACACAATGGGTCATTTTTTTAACATGATCTGAATAATTCCACAGATATTAACATTATTACATCATGCATTTTGAAGCACAGCAAATGCCATTTATTCCCCAAAATAAAGAAAAGATGTAATAAAGAAATGTTCAAACAAATTAACTCACTCCATATTCTCCATATGCAGTCTTTAATATAAATTGCACAATTGTGCCAAAAGTTAAGAATATAGTAAAATGTTGGTTTTATTTGGAATTGCTTACTAATATGACATATGTTCACTGGTTGGGATGACCCTAGAAAAATTGCATAGCTGGAAAAATTGTAATTAATTTTAATGCTTTTACTAGAACAAAACGATCCAGTAATTCCTGATTGCCACCATTCATTGAACTAAAAAAAAAAGAAATAAACGTATTGATGTACACATCAGCTAATAATAACTATTTAATTAGAGCAATCCTGCCAGCACAAACCCATTGTTACAATTAACAGTAAATAAGACAAAAACAAATGTGTGTGTGTTCTTGGCAACAAAATCCCACAGATTTTTCAAGATGTATCGCAGGTGTATGCAAATAAAATGAAGTGTACTCTGTAGATATTAGAAAGTTCACACATCTTCTTTTTCTTTCTTTCTTTCTCTCTTTCTTTCCTTTTTTCTTCAGCAGTCTGGAATTTTTTTTTTGTTTTTTCCGTCCTCCCTGGCCATCAGACCTTACTTTTATTCTGTTAATTAGTGTTCCCTAACTTTAATTCTTATTTATTTTGTCTTTTTTCTCTTTCCTCATCACGTAAAGCACTTTGAGCTACATTGTTTGTATGAAAATGTGCTATAGAAATAAATGTTGTTAGGGGTGGGGATCGATCTGTTCTTAACTCAATTTTTCTTTTCGTAAAATCTTGATTGCTTTGTACAATAAAAAAAAAAAGAAATAAATGTTGTTTCTTGATTCCTCCAAGATAGAATGCTTCAAAAATGGCCATCACAGAAATGCAGCTAGATAATTATCCTGCAGAGTTCCATTCATATGTTTTTGCATCATTGTAGTGCTGTATTAAAGTATGTCCCCTTACTTTTCACTTTTTACTTGTGAAGTACATTTAGAAATAAATCATACAATAGATACTACATTTTGCATATGGAACCCTTTCTTGAAAGTAACACAGTCGTCTAAAATCACATCAGTCCATCAGGTTAAGAAAGCAGGAAGTGATCATTTTCTTACAAAAACATCAAATATCTTCAGATGACCTTTAGCCAATTAAATTGGGAGTACAAGCAATCACATTTGACCCGCCTATAACCCTTAATTCTCAATTGCAGGAGTCATTTAAACCAAAAAAGAAACCATTATAGTCCTCAAGTTTCAGCGTTTTTTTTTTTTCTGTTTTAAATAATGAAACATACAACCAATTTCTAATTGAATCATCCATTGGGATTTGGGGAGGCTAGATTGGAGTATATTATTATTATGCCTTTTTTCAGATTACTTCTCTCCATTATCATCCATTAGGCTTATAATGGAAATTTTTGTGAGCCTTTATTTTTTATTCTACGTTAGATTTCTGTGGATTATTATGTATTTTAAATGGGCACTTGAATTTTTAGTACTTTTACCTTTGCAGATGCTATCTTGACTGGTCTGCATTCCATTCTGTTTGTACTCAAGAGGTGAAAGCTAAAAAGTAACTACTGGCATCACCTTAATAGCTTGTTATTATTCTTTGCGTTGAAGAAAACATATTGACTGTGTTATCCTCTAACAGGGAACCTGGATATCATTACTGTTTGCATGAGATTATTTGTTTTTTATTGGCTTAATAATGTTGTCCTTGTATAGGGGAATCTTATCGAATAACCTCAAAGACATCATAACTAAAATGTATGGTGGAGGTTTTCATCTGAATGATACCTGAAGGAACTTGCAACCAATGCCTATAATACCTTGGCAGCATTTTCTTGGAGAAAATTGAAAGAAAATGCATTTCTATAATCAAAATTTACATTTTAAATGTTTAAATTCTAGGGTTGCACGGTGGCACAGTGGTAGCGCTGCTGCCTTGCAGTTAGGAGACTCAGGTTTGCTTCCCGGGTCCTCCCTGCATGGAGTTTGCATGTTCTCCCTGTGTCTGCGTGGGTTTCCTCCCACAGTCCAAAGACATGCTGGTTAGGTGGATTGGCGATTCTAAATTGGTCCTAGTTTGTGTGTGTTCTGCGGTGGGTTGGCACCCTGCCCAGGATTGGTTCTTGCCCTGTGTTGGCTCCAGCAGACCCCTATGACCCTGTGTTCGGATTCAGCGGGTTGGAAAATGGATGGATATTTAAATTCTATAAACTTTCTTGCCATGTGTAACACTGTATCGATTACATAAGAACATAAGAAATTTGACAGATTAATTTCCACTGGTGTCCTCCAGTATGTGATTCACTGTTAAGTTGAAACAATTCTACTGGATCTACATTAACAATACTTTGAGTATCTAGAAAAAATGGATAAGGTCCCCACGCAGTCCTGAGACTAGGCAGGTTTAATTCTTTGTGTCTGTCAGAGTTTGTCATGTTCTTAAGTCCTGGGATGCACTTGGTTGCTCTCCTCTACACAGCTTCAAGTGCTGCTATGTCTTTCTTGTAGCGAGGTTACCAGAATTGCACTCAGTTCTTCACTAGTGCGTTAAACAGTCTGAGCATAAAATCCATTGATTTATATGCAACAATTTTTACAATACAACTTCCATCCATCCATTTTCTAACCCGCTGAATCCAAATACAGGGTCATGGGGGTCTGCTGGAGCCAATCCCAGCCAACACAGGAACCAATCCTGGGCAGGGTGCCAACCCACTGCAGGACACACACAAACAGGCCAATTTAGAATCGCCAATCCACCTAACCTGCAAGTCTTTGGATTGTGGAAGGAAACCAGAGCGCCCGGAGGAAACCCACGCAGACACGGGAGAACATGTAAACACGCAGGGAGGACCCGGGAAGCGAACCCGGGTCTCCTAACTGCGAGGCAGCAGCGCTACCACTGCGCCACCGTGCCGCCCTACAATACAACTTAATATTTCATTTTTCATTTTAATCTCTTCTGTAAATTACTTAAATGATGCAAATGTTGTGTCAATACAAACCCCATAATTCTTTTCAGAGATTTCTTCTTTTAGGCCAGTGTCTCCCATCTTGTACTTATAACATAAAACAGTGATGAACACAGATGAAAACTATAACAGAGAGACATAAATATGCATCAGGCGATGAAACCAACAATGTCAGTAGTCCATCACAATTTACCAGTGCTGACAATGCTAACTTAGCAGCTTTGTTCAGTCTTAACACTCAAGAATGTCGCTGCATTGGTTAGCACTGGATCCAAAATCAGATGCTAACCCTAAAGTCATAACAGATCTTGTTAATCATATTCTAAATTCTTGGAATTTGTGTTAATTGTACACTCAGCAATCAATAATTTGATGGAGGGGTCCTTAGGGAGGCCACTAATGAGCTCACCCCTCAGTTCAAAACTCATATTCTTTCGCTGGGGAGAAGTTGTTAAGCCCCAAAATGGCATAATATTAATGCTTTCAGAAGTATCATATCTGACCTAAAAGTGCTGGGCTCACTAGCACAAAGTGCCCTCCAATGTGTTCTAATGTGTTGATCCTGGTTTAACAAAAGCAGGCCTCCAATGCCCACACCTAGAAACTGCAAGATGCCATTTAGCTAATCCTCCTTGTAGTCAGCAATAATACATGTGTTATCCCGTTGTTTTACCTGTAAATCATTTCCTTCTGGGTGTCTACCCATGGACTGCTTCTAATGTCTAATTTTGGTACCAGTCCACACATGCCAGCTCAAGTGCTCTCTTAATATCATTCCATAGTCTTCTTTTTAGCAGGTTCTTATACTGCGCCTGCCTGTCCTTTGGTAAGTTTGTGCTCTTCTCACTTCTGGCAGCCTTGGGTTTACATGTCTACTCAGGTTTATCACAAATGAAAGTCTCACAGTCCAATGTGCTTCACAGTAATAAACGTTCAATCTGAAGCTGGGAAGAAAAATTCACTTTATTATGGTCACTGGTGCAGGAAAACTATTCAGGAACAAGGTTAACATAATCCGAAAATGTTTGAAATTACTTTAAAAGAATGCATAGCAAGTGATTATTGAAAATTCTTGTCATTTTGATGCTGTGTCCTAACATGTGTTTAATATGCAGTCACTTTTTTAACCAGCTTAGTCCTGGACAAGGCCATGGAGGGGTGCAGGAACAAACCCTGGTCAGGGCACCAGTCCACCTCAGGGTGGATACTCCTTAATATGAAGAGAATTGTTTATTTCTGTTTGTTCAAAATTTTCACAAATATTCTTAACTGAAAAATAGTTTGGTCACAAGAAATATAATTCTTAGTGTGTCTTTTATAGAGACATAAATGTTAAAATAAAATATTCTGTAACATAAGAACCTGTGCTGGGAAGCATGTCAGCCCATCATGAGGCACACTCACATACACACATGCACATTTGTTCTTACTGGACAATTTTAATTTTCTATTAACCTAAAAGTAAATTTACACACACAGAAATGGAGAGGACACAAGCTAGGATTCAGACTTGGCATCATGGAACTCTGGGTGGTAGTCCTAACTACTGTGACACTATGTCTGCCTCTGTGATGAAAACACATTAGTAAAAAGATGTCATGATTATATGCAAAGGGTGCCAGTGGTTCAGCACACAATATAAAGACTGATTCACCTTTCGTAATACATTAGAAAGATTTAACATTATTTGCAAGTTATAAATATGTACAAATCTAGAATTAAATATGCACTACATTATAATGAAGTGCACTTTTGAGGTTGTTCAAGATTAAAGTGAGATTTAATAGCTACTGCTATTTCCATTTTTCATTCTTAAAACATTTTTTTTTGTTTTCCATACTCTCATGACACCTTATTTAACTGAAATTGTTTTACATCTGTTTCTATTAAATCCCACCAGAAAAAATTAAACAAACATACATGTTAATGAGTATAGGGAACAATAATCTTTGACAAGAATGCATTTCTACACAGGGGAAGAGTATTGTGTTGAAGATAAAATATATTCTAGGGAGTATACAACAAAAGAATAAAAATACTGTAGCAGAATGACATTTCCTGTGTTTTACAGTGCAATGTGCCTTCCTGACATAGTGGAGGCTTGTGACCATTTTCTATTTTTTGTTGGTTGGCTGTGGTTTTTAAAGTTATACATTAAACAATTTAAGAATAAAACACTCTTTCACATTTTAGCAAATTTTAAAAGCTTGCTGAAATTCAACACTGCCAAACAGAAGTTGACTTCACACCCATCAAAAGCCAAGAATTAAATTAATTACTTTAGTAAGAGCATAGCAACCTTCTGCTGTATAGAAAAACATGTCAACAGGCTGTCACTTCTTATTTCACTGGACAAGTCTAATTAAAAAGAAAGACAGGAGAAAATGATACATCAGTGGAAAAAGCTAATGACATCATATTTCTACCCGTAAAAGTAATGAAGAACATATTGTTCAATTCTCATCCTCTGTGTGCAAGCAAGGTCTGAGGTAAATTAGCAATACTGTGTTTGATGCCGATCAAACCCAGCTTGGCAGTGCCATTAAAAGAAGTAATCAAGGTGCCTGCACTTGTTAGATGTTATTTTTACAAATGTACTCTTGTCAAAAAGCCAATAATATTCTACATTGACACCTTTTTGCTAACACCAAAAGAAAAAACAACAAAAAGGGTGAATAGAGAACAGTCACAGTTATGAAACACTTTACAAAAGATGTGTGTCCACAGATTCAGTACCATTGGAAGATCTTCTCTGTTAGGAGCATTAATTGAATCTACAAATACATGATGAGGTTTGATCTTTTTAATTTAATATTGTTAATGAAAAAGGCCTTATTCTTAATGTTAGTTTGGGATGTTCTTTGGGCATTTGCTGCTTTGTAAAGTCAAAATATTTAATTTTGGGCCTTTTTACACAGCCACTAAATTTTTAGATATGTTCATCAACACCAATTGGAATAACCTATCACTAAAATTGGTGAACACAAATTGCGGGTGGGTCTTCAGATTTGCTATTCTAGAAGATATTATGGGTTTTGTACTTTTTCCCTTCTATTTAAAATAGCTTCATCTAATAACTTTCATTCTTATCCTTTATAGTCAGGAGCTAATATAATACAGTGCTTTCAGAAAGCATTCAGCCCTTTGGTATTTTTACATTTTGTTATATTGCAGACTTATGCTAAAATTATTTAAATTCACTTTTGTCTCATCAAGAAACATTCAACGCCCCAGAATCATAGAGTGAAAACAGGTTTTGATTTTTTTTTTTCAAAAATATTACAAATAAAAAACTGAAATATCACATTGATACAAGTCACTCAAAATTTGTTTCCGGAGCATACCACTCTATTAATCACCATTGAGATATTTGTTGTTTTGTAAATCTCCTGTGGTCAATTTAAATAAATGGACATGATTATGAAAGGCACAAACCTGTATATATAAGGTCCCATAGTTAACAATGTGTATCAGAGTAAAAACCAAGCCATGAGGTCAAAGGAATTGCCTGTAGAGCTTACAGACAGGAGTGTGTTAAGGCACAGAATTTTTTTTTTTTATTTCATGTACTTTATTAATCCCTGAATGGAAACTGTCTTTTCATATGACCTTTGGAAGTCAAGGGACAGGGTCAGCCATTGTTCACTTTTCAGATTCAGAGTCTTGCTTAAGGGCCCAATGGCGTAGGATCCCTGCTGGCAGTAACAGGACTTGAACTGGCAACTTTCTAGATACCATGTACAATGGAACCTCGGGCCACAACCATAATTCGCTCCAAAACTCCGGTCGTAACCCAATTTGGTTGTGACCCGAAGTAATTTCCTCCATAGGATTGTATGTAAATACAATGAATCCGTTCTAGACCATATGAACTGTATGTAAATTTATTTTCTTTAAAGATTTTTAAGCACAAAAATAGTTAATTATACCATAGAATGCACAGTGTAAAATAGTAAACTAAATGTAAAAACATTGAATAACACTGAGACAAACACCCAGGCTCCCTGCTCAGCAGCTCGCTCGCTCACAGCTGCACGCAAGCCTGTGCTCTCTCTCTCTCTCTCTCTCTCACTCTCGCACTCTCTTTCTCTCATGCGCTTGCCCACTCTCTCTCTTGTGCACTCGCTCGCTCTCTCTCTCTCTCTTTCGCTCTCCTGCACCGGCTTTCTCCTCCTGCTTCCTGCCTTCTCCTGCAAACTCCCTTTCTTTCCTGTTCTCTTCTTTTTCCCTTTAGCCGACTTGCACTTCTATTTATTAAGAGGCATGGTAGTCGTGGCAATCAGCAGCTCCTGGGAACAATTACTGATGCAGACCGCTTCTCACCTGTGCACTTAGGTGAGAAATGCCTACATCATGATCTCCTCAGGGTTCGGCCACACACCACCACACCCCCTCGATAAGCTGTGAGTGCGGTGATTATTTATTAAAACTGGCCTTTTTGACGGGAGCTGTGGACCCACAGGAGGAAGCTGGGTTGAGAGGAGGTTACAGTTTTGAGGGAGAGTCCCTCTGTGTGATTCACCAAGAACAATGTACAGTACAGGGAGAGACTGAACACGTGTGGAAATCATCGGCGTGTATGAACCAGAAGGGAAACTGTTCATCAACCGAGTGTGTGGTCGTGAACAGATGCAAAAGTTTGGCAAACTTTTTGGTCGTAGCCTGATTTGTACATGTTCAGAGACGTTCGTGAACTGAGGTTCCACTGTATACAGTAGATACAGGAATGACAAGAAAAAAGCTGCATTGAAGATAGGCACGAGCACAGTGGCCTGCTTAATTCTTAAATGGAAGAAGATTCAAACAACCAAGACTCTTTCTAGAGCAATCAAGGAAGAAGGGTTGTGGAAAGAGAGATAACTAAGAACCTGAGTTCCAGAGAACTTTTGCGGAGATGGAAGAACTTCTAGATGGTTTTATGACAGAATGGCCAAATGGAAGCCGCTCCTTAGTAAAAAAAACACATGAAAGCCCTCTTGAAGTTTACAAAAATACACTTAAAGGACTCTAAGACTATGAGAAACAAGATTCTCTTGTTTGTTGAGACTAAGATTGAACTGTTTGGCCTCAAACTAAGCTTCATTGGAGGAAACCAGGCAGCACTCATCACCTGAACAATTATATTCTAATGGTGAAACCTGATGATGGCAGCATCATGTTGTGAGATTTATTTTTCAGTGACTGGAACTGGGAGACTAGTCAACGCTGAGGTAAATCTGAACTTGGCAAAGTAGAGAGTTATCCATAATGAATAGAATAGAATATCCAACTGGGCAGAAGGTTCATCTTCCAATACATCAATGACCATAAACACAAAGCAAAAACTACATATGAACTACATATGAACAACCCTTCAGTAGTCTAGCTAGAGTCCCATCTAATCAAACATCTCTGGAGAACCTGAAAATCTTCTGACAGTCTCCATTCAACTGGACAGAACATGAGAGAATTTGCAAAGGAGAATATCAAGAAGAAAGGTGTATGCATTATATCTGTTTAATAACTAATCAGTAGCATTTCCAAATGAAAAAATGTTGGGGTTTCAGGATATATACCATTTAATGTCCTAGTTGGCAATTCTAATGAAATAGACATGAAAAGATGCCAGTGATTGTTGTCAGTTCTGCAGCTTTGATGAGCATCAAAATAATAATTTTCTATGATGCAGCTCCTTTCCCTTTAACAGCAGGTTACCAAATGAACTCTGATGGATGACACTTGTTTTGAGCTGGAGAGTGTTGAGGCCACCAAAATTAACCCTATAATCAGACAAGGTCCTTCTCTGGTCTGGCCAGAAGATGCTGACCCTACATACAGTCAGTCCACAACTACCACCTGCTGGTCCTTAAAATGAGGAGCTTGCTTAAAAAAATATAAGGAATTCCTACTAAAATATTTCAAAAGACAGAGAGAGAACCGTAAAACTCCGGCTTGTAGAGACAAATCAAAATGAGAAATCTTTATAAATTAACATTTGTAAACAAAAGTAGGAAAATAAGGCAAACAGTTAAAAAAGCAGAAAGGAATTTGCCTAAAAGACAATCCTAAGTGAAGAAGTCTCAAAACACTATGCACAAGCAAAATCCAATAAGAAAAGCAAAAATATCCCATAAACTAAAAAAATATTTACATAAATTCCTCTTAACAGACTATAATGCATCACTCCAGAGATCCACTTTCCTCTCTCTTAAATAGCCAGAGGGAGGTGACAGGAGTGTTGATATCAGGGTGGCCCTGCCTCCTTGGGTATCACCCACAGAACAAAAGGAATGAACAGACTACAAATAACACATAATAAATAAATCTTACAAAAATAAAAAAATAGTAGTAAAGGTAATCAAATCTAATCTGAGCTATTCAAAACATGACAAGTCAAAATGAAAACAATGACAATTAACACTAGAATTACCAGAGCCTACGAAAAAACTCGTAATTCCGTCCCACCTTAAACTGCTTCTTAAATCCCTTCACACCTCTCCGCCAGCGCCCTTTGTCTTCTAAATGTGCTGATAAAGAGCAGCCGGCTATTCCATCCCCCCACCAATTTAGAACGTGCATGAACTTCTCTCAGCTCATGCCTTGATTGAGTATCTGGGAGTGAAGTGGAGTTTTAGAGTGAAATAATAGATCGTTGTTTGGAACACACGCATTTCATGTCTGTTCCGTTTCTACAGTAATCTGTGTCAACACATTGTTAAAACAGAAACTTTTTATATTCTAGTAGTAGATGACAAAATGTAGGCATAAACTATATAATGTATGAAGCCTGAAGTCCAAATAGCAAAGAAACATTTTCACAAGAATAACACAATTGCACTTTTATTCAAAAATATAACTGCAGAAACAAAAAGCCGCCTTAACATGCGACATTGACACCAGTTTACTGTAACTGACTCCGTGGCTCAGTAGACTCAGGCCCCGCTTGCGAATCAAGGGGTGACGGGTTTGATCCTGCGCCCCTCCGTTTTGAGAAGTAAACTGCTCTTAGTCTTGCTGTTTTAGAATAAAAGTATACATTTGATTTCAGTCTGTAACAGCCGGTGCAATTTATGATCTTTGTAAAGGTTAGCTTTTTTTTTTTTAATTCACTTTTCACTCTCTCAGTCGCGTTCAGAATCAATCCATACAACCCCATCTGACACGGCTGTTTTCACTAAAGGCGCTATAGCTCTGCAGTGTACCACGATGCATACTAACGCCCCCACCGGTTCTGACACACAAACGCTGGCGAAGCTGCCTTCTTCGTATCTCACCGTCACTTGATTTTCTTTTTATTCAGTTTTATTGATGCCGTGGTTTCTATTACACACCTGAAGGAAAGAGACAATACATGTGAAAATATCCAGCATACAGCAACATGCGGGGACTGGCAGGAACACTCAATAAAACTGAATAAAAGAAAATCAAGTGACGGTGAGATACGAAGAAGGCAGCTTCGCCAGCGTCTGTGTGTCAGAACCGGGTGGGGGGGCGTTAGTATGCATCGTGGTACAACGCAGAGCTATAGCTCGTCTGTATTCTGTTTCTTTTGTACTCCAGGGCACGCAGAGGAGAGAATAGTAAAGAGCTGTAAGTTCGGCGCTATATGCAATCATCAGACACTCCCCATCTGCCCGTTGTTTTGTTATACTTTTCAATACTTTTTATACTGCTCAAACGGGCATGCTCAAAAAATACACGTGTAATGCCACGAAAAGTGCACGTAGACACTTCATTTCGCAAACAAAACAAGTGCACTTTTATTCAAAACTACCTGTATAACCGAAGAAAAAAGAAAGCAAGTTACAGTAGGCGATTGATACGACATCTTGCATGGTGCAATGCTAAGAAGTGCAGATTTTCATTCCGTGCTATATAAAATCATCACATTCAAATATTAACAGTTCCCACACACCCAAGGACCGTCCTTCCTACATTTACGACACGTGTACTTGTTGCCCTGTACACACCTCTCTGTGCTATGGTTTCTATTACACTGAATGAGCACCTGACACTGTACTTTCTTCCCTGGGGGAAGGTCCCGCATCAGAGAATTTCCAGTTCCTGCATAAATTCACACCCAATCTGACGCTGTTCGTTTTCAAATAATATTGCATTAGTGCGATTATATTTTCACATATATTGTCTTTCTTTCAGGTGTGTAATAGAAACCACAGCATAGAGAGAAGTGTGTACATTGCTTCTTACAGGAAAAGGCGATGGAAAAAGTGCACTTGAATAAAAGTGCACTTTTGTTATACTTTTACACCAATATATGTTCCTGTGTTTGAACGACACGGGCAGATGGGGAGTGTCTGATGATTGCATATAGCGCTGAAGTTACTGGTCTTTACCATTCTTTCCTCTGCATGTCCTGGAGTACAAAAGAAAAAGCATACAGCAACATGCGGGGACTGGCAGGAACACTCAATAAAACTGAATAAAAAGAAAAGCAAGTGACGGCGAGATACGAAGAAGGCAGCTTCGCCAGCGTTTGTCTGGATTGATTCTGAACGCGACAGAGAGTGAAAAGTGAATAAAAAAAAAAGCTAACCTTTACAAAGATCATAAATTGCACCGGCTGTTACAGACTGAAATCAAATGTATGTTTTTATTCTAAAACAGTAAGACTAAGAACAGTTTACTTCTCAAAAGGGAGGGGCGCAGGATCGAACCCGTGATTCCCAAGCGGGGGCTGTATCTATTGAACCACGGAGTCAGTTATAGTAAACAGGTGTCAATGTCGCATGTTAAGGCGGCTTTTTCTTTCTGCAGTTATATATTTGAATAAAAGTGCAATTGTGTTATTCTTGTGAAAATGTTTCTTTGCTATTTGGACTTCAGGCTTCATACATTATATAGTTTATGCCTGCATTTTGTCATCTACTACTAGAATATAAAAAAGTTTCTGTTTTAACAATGTGTTGACACAGATTACTGTAGAAACGGAACAGACATGAAATGCGTGTGTTCCAAACAACGATCTATTATTTCCACTCTAAAACTCCACTTCACTCCCAGATACTCAATCAAGGCATGAGCTGACAGAAGTTCGTGCACGTTCTAAATTGGTGGGGGATGGAATAGCCGGCTGCTCCTAGCTTTTCTTTATCAGCACATTTAGAGAACAAAGGACGCTGGCGGAGAGGTGTGAAGGGATTTAAGAAGCAGTTTAAGGTGGGACGGAATTACGAGTTTTTTTGTAGGCTCTGGTAATTCTAGTGTTAAGCAAGAAATAAATACAAGCAAGTGAAAAACACCAGTTGTATTATAATTAGAGTTTTTTTTTATATACAGTAGTTGGCCGAAAAGAAGTGGCAGAGGTTGTGGTGCTTAAGCAGAAGTGACCCCAGGTGCCCTTCCAGGTGGTTCTATTCCATTCTAAAGGCCCAAATGGAAACTGTGTTAATGGCTGTGTGTCACCCTTTATCTTCCCCCTTTGTTTCCCTTCGCAGAACATTCCCCAGGTAGGACCTATGATACAGTATAAAGTGTATTTTTTGTGTGTATGCAAAGTATGAGATACCATTTATGTTAGGAAAATGCTGAGCTTACGTTTTATGGTAGTAAAACAAACCGTGATGTTAATTCTCTTTATTCTTTGGAAGAAAAAAAAATCTAAAGTGAATAAGTTGCTTTTTATGTTTTCTTTTCTTTTTTCTTTGCTTTCGTCACACAGCCAACTTTTGTTAAATGAGCTAAAAAAAATTCCTTTTTCAGTGTAACCTTTTCCTAAATACATATTGGCTGTCATACACAATGCTGTTTTATATAGCTGACCGTAATCTTAATTAAAAATCAGAGGCAATGAGACTTCACAGATACTAACCATAGTTAACTGATACTGGTGTTACAGTTCTGCCTGGACTTCTGCCATCAGAGTACAGAAAAGCCCTTCACTCTCGTTAAGATTCCACAGTTAAAACAAACCGGAAAATGTAAGATTGCTGATAGGGCAGTCTACTTCTAGTTTTAGCAGAAATGGAGATCAACACAGTATGCAGATCAAATATTGTTTCATTCAGTTACTTAATTTTATTTTTTATTTTTAAGATAAAGCTTAAAATGTTTCCCTCAAAATTTACATCCTTAATAAAAAAACCCTCCAAGATATATTTAGATTTATTAGTGCTAATTGTTTCTGAAACTTTTTAAGTATCTGACGCCTGACTGTAAAATATTTATAAAATTAGGATATACTTCAGTCTCAAGCTTTTCTTTTTTTCTTTGTACAGAGACTGTGACTACTCCAGGATTATTGGTTTTATGTTCAGTCTAATCACAACAAAAAATTACTTTAACTAAGCTGTTAATTGTGCATTTGAAAATGTTACACATATTAATTATGCTTCTGGACTTAAAGACCTGTCTTTGATGGACAGGAGTTTATGGGACAGGCTTGATTTTTACATTATCATGGACTTTCAGTCAGTTTATTTTTCCCTTTTTACAGCCGCATATGCTGACATTATGCATACATAATATTATGTTTCATTAATAGGTCTGTAACACTAATCATACTCACCTATAAACAAAACAAAGTTAAGGTAGTATAAAATAGGAACACAAAAACAAGTTGGGTCTAAGGTGGAAAAGCCCTGTTTATTGCAGTTTTAACTGAGGTAGGTATAAGGTGTGCAAAGACATCGCTGGTGTTACCAGAAGCACACTAAATAATCAGTCTTCTTCTTCCACTTTTGTCTCCTCAGACAACTCAAGAGTCACTCGGAGCCCATTTTAAAAGTGGGTTACAGGGGTGAACAGGTAGGCTGAGTTAGCTAGGGGTCACATATTTTCTCCTGGTCAACAGTACTGGGACTAGTGAGGAAGCAGACATACATATATGAATCTGCTAGCCGATTCTAAAACCTTCTCCCTTCATTTCCTTTGCTTAATTCCTACAAACTATATTCAAATGCAATTTCAAAATTTTCCTTACTTATGAAAAAGTGAAGGGTAACCTTCCCTTTACCTTGCCAAATTTATTAAAACTTATACACTAGCGCACACACAGTGTAACCATAAATTGAATTTACTTTGAGAATAAACCGTAGTAGCATAGACAGTACAGAACAAGTATGCGAAATAACACTGAAGACCTCTTATTGTCCGCTTCTCCTAGTACTGATCTTCTGATAAATGTTATTTATACAATAAGCATAAATGTGTAAAACACCTACCTGATAAGTTTGACTGTTGAGAGCTAACAATTAACAATTCCATTAAAGATCCTGAGTTGAAGGTTGCGTGGAACAGGCAACATCAACATTTAAAGGGGTTAAAAAGTACAATAAAAAAAACACATTAGCAAAACCAGAATGTGTTCAACCAGTCAGGCCTGTATATCTGAAATCAATCCTAATATAACATAATAATATTCTCAAACCTGCTTAATCCGGTAAGATGTTGCAGAATTTTGGAACGATTACTGAAAGGAGTCACTGCTCGATTTAAGTATCTCATATTTTTACAAGTGGACTAGGTTAAATTTTTGTAGCATTCAAATTTTTTATAAGGGCTGTCACAAAAACGAGACATAGACAGTTAAAGGTTTGGGGCAGCCACCTGTATAATATGGTATCCTGGCTGCAAAGTCGTTTTTATCAAATATACAGCACTAATGTGCATCCAACTGAGTCCAGCACGAGACTGAGGAAAAAGGGAAAAAGGGCAGGCTTTTAAAGGGGAAGACAGGAAGTGAGGTCATAAGGATCAGGCACGTGTTCATCACTCATTGGATCAGGCCCGGACGTGACATCAGGGGGACCGGAGCTGGTAAGGTCTGTTCCCATTGGTTCGGTCCCGGAAGTGATGTCAAGAGAGCCAGGTGGAGTCTCCCAGGAATGGTCTACAGGGAAGTGAGAAAAAGAGTCAGTGCACTCTGCCACATCCCGGCATGCCTTAGAACTGCCTTCACTCAAGCCCTTTAGCTGCCTCCCATGCGCACGTGTGTGACAGGGCACAGTAAGTAAACCTTTGTGTAATCATACCTTAAATCCAGGTAGTTAAGTAAGTGGGCACACTACCTGAAGCTGCTTGTAATTTTCTAGTTTTTAATTATTCTTGCTTTGTGCATCAACCTTTTGAGGAATACTGAATGAATCTTCGCCATAGCTTGTGAACTAGTTTTCACTTCCTTTATTATACTATTTTGAAATGATTTTATTTACCCTACATGTACATCCTATATTCTTCCTGTTTCAGACTTTATGCTTAATTAAAGATAGACTTTTTGTTTAAAATTTCTTTACCCAGAAAGTTATTGTATTTCATTTTTTATTTTTGTGCTTTGTTATTCTTTTCTTGCTTATTATTATTTTTGAGGGTTTCTGTTGCCATCATTGAGTTGTGAAATATCACAAACCTCAGTGTTTACAGTAAATCTATAGACTGCACTTTATTTGACAGTGGTGTGTCCTAAGATCATTAAAAACTGGTTATACTTAAACAGGTTTGATAATGCAGTGTGTGTATGTACAGTATATTTATACAGTAAGTCTTAATTCTATAGTCAGGTATAGCAGCAGAACAGCTTTATAGATACTGCAGATTTTTTTGGTCACATAAATATTTTACATGGAATAAAGTTTTAATGGAATATTTACAGATTAATTTACCATTTGAAACTCTTACAAGTCTAAATAGATCATGTCTGTTTGACTGAACTTCGACTCGATCGCATTTGGACTTTAGCATTGTCAGTTTCTCTCAAGTTATTCGAAGCAGCTTGCTAATAAGACATCAGGGTTTGTCAGGTTGTATTACCTATGCAGGAATAAGTCTTGTAATTACCTGACAACACCATTAACTACTTTTGCCATTTTATCATATAAATGTTAAGTTCCAAATAAGTAAGCACATTGGAATAGATTCTATTCTTTTAATTAGAGAACAACTGACGTGCTTTAAGAAGCATGTGTACAAGCAGCAGTAGAAAGTTTATTTCTACATTTGAAATATATATTCTTAATATTGACTCTTGAAAAATTCTAAGTAGAACTATTCTTCAATCCTTCCAAATAAATATAATGATAATATTTTACAATTATTGAAATGTAGTGCTCTTATATTGTACAACAATTTGAAATGAGATACATAGATTTATATTACCACCCCAAAAAATAACATGTAGGAAATTCCGAAGATTAAGTAACTGAACAAAGCACTGGGGACAGGTTATTTACTTCTGTGGACATACAAATTCTACTTTTCATCTCAACTCTACTCTACATTACTATTGGTGGATTTCAGTTCTGTATACACCCATGCAAAGTTCCCTCCACTGTTATGAGTCCCTTTAAGGCAGCACACCCACTGAACCCTAGATAAAATATCAAAGCATTCTGTCGGTTATAACAGGGACCAGAATTCATAACAAAACAGTATTGTTCTCCTCCATGCTCTCCTCATTAATTCTCACTTGCTCTCTCCAGTTCATTCCCAGCAGAGTTTTATATTTTCTGGTGCAAGTCTTCCATGTTCAAGTTTCCTAGGCTGTGTCAGACATATTGTTGGTGTCACCTGATTCTTATGCCAACCAGTTTAGATTTAAATGGCCAGGAACACAGGATAATTCCCTGGCTGTGTGCTCTCCAGACTGATAAAAAGAGTTGGACTAATCCACTGGGGCCCTGATAACATCTATAGTCCTGAATAAGTATTACTTATGCAATTTGTCACAATTTAGTAGAAAATCATAATACACTGTTGTTTCTTTTTGCATTATTTTTGTTCTTCTTCTTCTTCTTTTTACTATTGTTTAGTTGTTGGTTAGTGATGTCATTAAATCACATACTGCTAAAGGGATCTAAGGGATCAATGTCATTGTAGCCATCTTATTTAACATCAAACCACATGCTTAGAAAGCATTTGACTTTTGTTATTTAAATAAAGGAAAGACTCAAGTATGATAATATTAGTTTCTCAAACAATTTCTTTTCAAAGGTTTAGAACCTTAAATCTGTCTCTAAAGTTGAGCACCATTTAGCCCTGTTCACGACAACTTGGTTTGGAAAATGGCTGACTGAGATTGAATTGTATCTGAGGCAGTCCCTCGCTTAACTTTAGCCATTTGAACCTTATTTGTTAGGCTACAAGCCCATACCAACCTACAACTAAAGTTGGATACTCCAGAAATCTTATTCTTCTAGCTCTTTTGGTTCATTTCCTAAGTTTGATTTGAACACCACTGTCCAAGTGTCAGGTATGCTTCTTGTGTGAGTTACTCCTTTACTGTTTTCATTCATTCTTTGGAATGTTCTACATATTGCTTAGCTAGTGCATTAATCTTTTTAGGGTTTTCTTTACCTCAGGAAATATGTTCTTTATATATTTCTTTGTTAGAAGCTTCTTAAGAAAATGTATACGTTTTATTGTTCTTTCATTTTATTTTAGGGGACAGATGCTACCATATTCTATCATATAATGTTGAGGTCTCCATGATGGTTTTATCAAGAAAGCATTTGCAGAGCCGCATATGACATTACCGGAGTGATCATATAAAGGTCAGTGCGAGCAACCCTTTATTTTTCAGGATCTGGATCTGGATATTGTGAGTGTATTCTGTTATTTAATGTAACTCTTGCATTAAAATGTTTAGCTTTCTTAAAGGTTTTTTTTACTTTTGGCTCAGTAGTTAGGATTTTTCAAAGATTTTTTTGTCTTTCAGGTTATGAAATTGGCACTTTTTACCATGTGTCATCTCCCAGTCCATATCGTTACAAATCTGCTCTGTCTTTTTGCAGAACAAACAATTACAATGTGTTAGAGTTCATACAGAACTGGAGTGCTGCTGCTTCTGTGATGCGTAATAATCTTCAAAGTGAACTTTATTTTTGAATACCTTACTCTCACAACATTTCAGATTTGAAAGGAAATTAGGGTAAATAGAAGACTTTGGTGGTCAAGACAGCAATACTAATACAACAAGAATCCAGAACTCAGAACAAGTGCTTTACTCCAGAACATCATTCTGCTAGACAAGAAGAACATTCAGAAGATTCATTCTCAGACTCTGAGCTGGATTCCTCCAGTGGCTACAAAGGCCAAATCTCTTCTTTAGTGATTTAAAGTGGAGAAGTATGTCTTTTAAAGATTTTTTTTTATGTGATGCTAGAAATTCTGCACTAGAAATTTCTAACTATTTCCAGCTTTTTTTTTTGTTTGTTTCTCTAGACATTTCTTGGACCAGAAATTCTGAAAGTGTCTGTATTACAAGGACATGAGAACTTCAGGAACTTTTAGTTACGTCTGAATGAACTGGGTGGCTAAGACTAGTTAAGGAACATGTACTGAACACCAAATAGGATGTGATCACTGCTTTGCTAAAAATATCTAATACACATGGTTAAAAATCCGGATGTACAGTATATATAGACAATTATCAACAATACTTTACTGTGTGAATGTAAACTTATCATAAAGAAAAAGTGGAGAACTTAAGACACTTGAGAATTCTTATGATCTTTTTTTTGTCAACATTCTCCTGAGTAACAACTGAGAGCCATCTGTTCTTAATAGAAAAAAAACTGTATGCATTTCACAGCATGTTGAGCTATTTATGACTTTTAAAAATATTTTAAACTGCAGGATGCTGTTTCAATGCTTTAGTCTTGACTATATGCTAATTCAAAGGTAAAGGTATATGTCAGGAAGAATAGTTAGTAAATTCTTTACATGATGTACTGTTATATCTTAACGGATTTATTTGGATTCTTCTAACTTTCAACAATAAATTAGTTCTTGGAAATTGCATTTTTTTATCATTTTAATGGGATTTAGTGGATTGTATGGATTTAGTGGATGATGTATGGAGCAACATCTCAATAAGCACATTATACCTTCAATAAGTGTAGAGTATTCATGGACATCAGAGATGGTGAGTGTTGTTTCCCTCAATTTTTTGTTCCCAAAACTGTTCCAGTTTCGTTTCATTTTTAACAATTGCCTTAACTTTGAATCCCATATACTATTTCAATATGGTATTACTTCACCCAGAAATAAGATACAACAGAGGTTAATCTAGTGGAATTAGGGATGAGGAACTAGTGAGATTGAGATAACTCATGTTTTTTGTGTTTTAGTGAATCACCTTTTCCTGAATTTGTCACCTTTTCCAAGATCAGATAACAGCAAAATTTTTGCACATTTTATTTTTTTCACATTCCGGTGTCACACACGTGTGCATGGGAGGCAGCTGAAGGGCTTAGAAAGAACTGATTATACATCTGCCCGGTGGGGGGGTACGCTAACACTCTTTCTGAGTTCTCTACAGGTCTTCCCTGGGAAATCCCACCAGGAGCCGACATTTCAAAGAAGGACACATCACTTCCGGTTCCGGCACCAAGGACGACATCATTTCCGGTTCCGGCCCCAAGGATGATGTCATTTCCGGTTCCGGCCCAGAGGACGACATCACTTTCACCCTCTGTCCTATAAAGCCCCCTGCCTTTGCTCTGGCAGGCAGTTCTGTTTTGGACTCTGTTGTGTAAACTTGAATATAATGAATCAAGTACTTTTGCAGCCAGGAAACCGAATTAAACGGGTGGCTGCCCTAAACCTTTCCATGCCTCACGTCTCATCTTATTACACCGGAAAACAATATCTTGCTCAAGGTCTCAAGGGAATTTTGAGATACAGACAGAGATGATAGCTTTCTGGTTTAAACTGTAATGACCTAGCCGTAAACTGTACTGATTTATTCTCGGGGTGGGCCCTGAAACCTATGGCATGGCCCAAAGCATTGATGGCACATTTTAAATGTGTAGAAGTCTTGTTATAGTCAAACACTAGATAAGAAAGATAAGGTACACTTATCGCTATTATGCTGTAACTGTATGTAAGGAGCACAAGTAGGAGATTCCACCCTGGAATTAAGCCTTTGGCCATACCAGTTGTGGTCAGAAAGAGGTATGAAGTACACTATCTTTAACACCTGGAATTTTAGCCCATTAGTATATAATTGTTTGTCCTAATAGGAGACATAAATCACTAGTAATTATAATGTGTTATACAAAGCTATTGCAAGATGTGTTTTCAACCAGCACACTTTATAAATCTTAACACAACCACATATTTTAAATATGCAAGATATCACTCATAGTGCTACCTTCTCCTTTTGAATTATTGCTGGTTAGTGGTTTGTGTAGGTGTAAATACCTTAGAGATTAGCCAAAAGTGTCAAACAAGTGAAGGCAAAAATGTTAGAAGTGCCCTTGAGTGTTGTGAGGTACAGTATAAGTAGACTGTTGTATAAGTACTAACTTGACCAAAATTGTACTGCTTCCTTAAAGTATGTAATCTATTCAACTTGGCACTGATATAAAAGAAACAATGAAACACTGAATGTCCATCAGACTGTGTAATGCAAGACTCAAAGACTGTATCTATGATATTGATGGGTGCAACACTGGAGCACCACAAGGAACGGCCCTGTATCTTTTTCCATTCATCCTGTACAGCTTGGACTATGCATACAGTATAACACCAGGTGATGTAATTTGCAGAAATTTGCAGATGATTCTACACTAATAGGGTTTATTGACAAGGGGGATGAGACTGAGTACAGGAATCAGATGGAGAACTTTGCTTCTTGGTGCCAAAAAAATTTCTGCAACTCAACATCAGCAAAACCAAGGAACTGGTTATTGATTTTCGCCACACCAATGAGCCTCTATGCCCAGTAACTATGCAAGGGGTGTATGTGGATCAAGCGAAACTTGATTAGTAAAAAAGATGAACTATATAAGAAAGGACAGAGCAAAATCTTTTTCTTTAGTCCCCAGAGGGGTCTGGGCGGTCTCATGGTCTGGAATCCCTACAGATTTTATTTTTTTTTCTCCAGCTTTTGGAGTTTTTTTTTTTTCTGTCCACCCTGGCCATCGGACCTTACTTATTCTATGTTAATTAATGTTGACTTATGTTTATTTTTTATTGTGTCTTCTATTTTTCTATTCATTTCGTAAAGCACTTTGAGCTACATTTTTTTTGTATGAAAATGTGCTATATAAATAAATGTTGATTGATTAATTGATTGAGAAGACTGTGTTCCTTTAATGTGGGTAGTGACATTCCTTACATGTTCTATAACTCTAGCTAGTAGGATTGTTATGCTGTAGTATACTGGGCCAGTAACATTCCTTCAGGGGAGCACCAACAAATCAACAAGCTAGTAAACCAAACTCAATTATAGGATGAACTCCCAACCAGCTAAAGAATGAAGACAAATCTGATAGCCATTATGAGTATAGCTGCATATCCTCTCTCCAACACACTAACATTGAGTACTTCTAGACAGTGAATTCAGCAGACATGTACTAAGAAACACTGCTGGGGCTCCATCATATCTACTGCAATACACCGTTGCAATACTTTTTCTTCCTTTTGTAAGTGTCGTGTGTGTTTGAGGGAGGTTGTTGTCTGTTATAATCTTGGTATATTTCTCAAGTAAAAAAAACGGAAAGCTAATGTTGATTACCTGTCGTGTAGCAATAGGCCTAATACAGATACTATAGAAAGATGTTGCTTAAAATACCAGGACGATTTTATACTGTAGATTAAGAATCATAACATGGCATTGAGCTGGTATAATTTTATCATGACAAATTAACATGCTTTGAGAATTGTAGCATGAAAGTGATTGTCAGAAAGAAGTGTATTATTTTAGCCCCTTTTTCTATCCTTTTCTGTTATTATGAAAGGGTGATCCCTTTTAGATTTACAATTTTCCACAACAACTATAAATTCATTGCTACATTTGGAAAACATCAACTTAAATAATCCAGTATGTGGAAAAATCAAGACAGGGACTTAAGAATGTGACCCCTAGTGCCCTGCCTTAATCTGGTTACACATACAGTAGTAGTAATGAAGAAAAAACAGCCAGATATGTCCAGATTTTTTTTAGAATAATAAGCAGTGATGATCAGTTAATGAAACCAGTTTTGATATTGAAGCTAATGACATCTCATTAACATGTTTTAAAAGCAATAGGCGGAAATCTGCACCCCATTTAGACTTAATCTAATCTCCTTGAACCTTTTGGAGTCCTTCATTTGGGAAATGCTGCTATTACTACTACAATATTATTCATTTGATTTTATGGAGTAAAGACAATAACCTTTTCCCTTCTATGCTAAGAATACTAAATGTACTGTTAACATTCCCATGCAAACAGCTAACAGCTGTAATAGAAACACTTGTCATAATATCACTCTACAGCACGTCTGTAGGGCAATGCAACTTCACAGATCTTTATCCCTACTTTGAAGTTTATCAAAGCTCAAAAGCATATGCCTCTGGCAAATGACCAGCCATTTTCCAGACCATGTAATGCAGTGCAGATCTTTCCACATCTGACAATCCACATTGTCATGAGCAGTCTTTCCTGTAAAAAAAAAAAAAAGGAGTTCACATAGGGAATAATTTTAAACAAATTTTACTGAGACTGTTTAGTATATTTACATACTGTACATATTTTCAGAGCCTATATGGCATATACAGTTTAACAAATATCAACAACAACATAAATATTTAATTTATATAGCGCATTTTCATACAAACAAAGTAGCTCAAAGGACTTTACAAGATACCAAAGAGGATACTAAGATGTAGGTCACTTTTGAGGTTTAAAATGAAAATACTGTTTATTCTCTTCATGTATTTTTTAAAAATAATATACCATATAAAGTAACAATGTAAACTGGGTACATTTTACATGTATAAATATTTGTGTGTTTGCTTATCTGACAGCCATTACGCACAATATGCCATCAACTGCAAATTACCATAAACCCAGAGATTTCTTATCATGCTTTGACTATCCATGGTATGAATGCAGAAAATCCTAAAAGGCACATCATAAGCAATACCACATTGTCAAATGAGCATTGTCTGATTATTTGAAAAAAAAATTACTTTCTCTTAATTCATAATAGTACGCTTAGATGCACTATATGTAAATGAATGAATTTCTTTGTCCCATCTATAAGCCAATGATTTAAGCTGTCAAATAAATAGAACAAGTATACTCTCTACTGTACCCTTGCAAACTTCACTAAGAAACAGAAGAAATAGTCACAAAGAATCAAAAGCACACAAAAAAAACCTTAGCAATTATCCATGAAGCAATCATATTACATACTTCTGGTTATGATCTGCATGTTTTTTGCATACTTTTGACTGCATGACTAGTTTAGTTTTATATAAAATGGGACGGGCGTGTTTTCTTTTCATTTCAAACACTGGTTAGTGATAACAGTTAGGGACATTTTCTTTTGCATCTTGCTTCTTAGATTTTTCTCCTGAAGTAGTGTCTCCTCTTTAGTTTCAGCAGAGATCTTAGCAAAGTCACAAAATGGGCTCAGATATTCCAGTGACTAGACAGTTGTTGGTGGTTATGGAACACTTTACTATCGATTATAAAACTGTATTCCTTACTTGTGAAAGTGAATAATACTACTAGTTGCTGTAGTTTATATTGCTGTGCTCCAGTTAGATCATATGCAGTCTGTAAGAAAAGAAAGGCACAGTGGCAAAGATTTTAGACTTCAAACCCTGAGGTTGTGGGTTCAAATGCCACTACTGACACCACTGGGAGACCTTGAGCAAGTCAATTCATTGGCCCTGTTCTCCAATTGGAAAGACAAAAGAAATGGAACCATTCGTATCTCAAATATTGTAAGTCACCTTGAATATAGGCATCAGTCTATTAATAAGTAAACAATATGAAGTCTTGAATGAGATGAATACAAGACTAGAAAGATATCTCACAAAACCTAACATACTCTTTTTACCTACGTTATATCTCATGTCTCCTTTTTGTCTGAAGCTCTGTCTCCTAATGAATTTTAGAAGAAACATTTGTGACAAAGTTTAATCTTAAATGAAATATAAATGAGAATCTCATAAGCCATCAAAGATCAACCTTTGAACAGTTAAGTTTTCCAATGGATGGGAACGAGCTTTAACATCTTGCAAACAATATGGTTATCACAAAATGGTTATGTGCCCCCAAACAACAAAACACAAAATGGGAGCAACTGCTTCAAAACATTCAAAATGGCAGTGCAAAAACATAATAAGCATAATGATAAAATGTTTTTATAATTAAAAAATGATTCTTCACCAAGTTAAAAAAATCTTACAGTTATGATGCTGTGCTGAAGATGAACAAAATCGACTGTGGTGATGGAAATTGAAAAATAAACATAGAGTGGTTGGTAAGGATAATAAAAATTCAGAAGCAGGATAAAGAAAAAGTTGTAAATGGAACACAGTAATTATTTCTATTAATGTAATTTACTTCTCACAACGGAGATTTTCATATGCATGTTATATAATAAGACTATTTACTTCAGCTTTACCTTTGCAACCAGTAGAGTTTATGTGGGTAAACAGTGGAAGCAGAGAAACTCCAACTGGTGCAAATACTATTGATTTTGTTAGTACAGAAAAGAGGGTATGCCAAGGAGTGTATAGTACCAAGTACACACAGAAGAAGGGAAAAAGGGACAACTACACAGTAGACAGGAGGTGATGTATGGCACAAGAGCAAATGATATTCTGCTTAAATGCTAGAGGGCAGGCAGCATTCTGTAGTTAAAGTGAAGCCAGTTAGGAAATGAAAGTTGAAATTCTGCTGAGTCACAACACGGTACGAGTGGATAACGAATGATTGCATGCTTTAATTTTGTGTGTCCCTTTAAGATTTTTGGATGGGGCATGGCTGATCATATGGAAATGGGTGCTTACTTTTATTTCAGATACTTCCAAGGTGTTGGAACCTGTAATAAAAAGCATGTCATGTGCTTCACTGAATGGGAACCACTATGTGACAACTTACTGCACTGCCTGAGGTACCGACTTTCAAAACAGTGCCAGTCCATTTCATGGGTCATTTAACTTGCTTGTGTGCCAATTTTTAAAAATCTATGGAAGTACCGTATATATTCGCTCATAAGTTGGGTCTTGAAACCCGAAAAATCGATCATAAAATCAGACCCCAACTTATACGCCCATTCAAAAATACAACACTTACAACATTTCCTTCAATCTCGCACCAGTTTCTCAGAGACATCAAATTTTGTTGCAGCAGTTCAGTTACCAATTTCTTTCACCTCTTCAACAACCTTTAATTTAAAACCAGCTTCATATCTTTTTCTGATCAAACACTCCAGCGTAGATAAGGGATGCTCTTACGATAAAGGTGTATGAGGGTGTAATATACAAAAAAACACAAAACAGTGCAAACGTCTCTTTGGAATAGTTTGGGTATTACCGTGTGGTCACGTAAGCACAATACGTAGAAAAAAAAGGCAGTGTGCTCTGTGGTTACTCTCTCAGGTAGGGAAGCATATTAGGGGCACAGAGAAGAAAAAAAAATACAGACACAGTGAATTGATAAAAAGGTATATGTCGAAAATAAAGTCAAAGAGAGGAAGTTAGTTTAAGAAGCATGTACTGAATAACATGGGTCAGGGAACACTTAACACAAAGCATTTCACTTGCTACATTACTTATGAGGGGGTTTGAGAAAATCTAGTAAATTAAACATTGATTTTAAAATGAAGTTTACGCCGTTCTACTTTAATAACAAAATAAAATACAAGAATAAAGTCAACATGTTGACTTTAATCTTGACATTAATGTAGAGATTAAAGTGGAAATTTGAGAATAAAGTCGGCATGTTGACTTTATTCTTGACATACATTTTTTTCTTCTTCACTGTATCTGTATTTTTTTTTTTTTTCTTCTCGATGGCCCTAATATGCTTCTGTAATTAGGTGGGTGTTAGTATATCATAATCTCTTGGACCAATAGCGTGATTTTTCTGCATTCAACTTATACAACCGACATTATAAAATACTGGAACTTACACGGTAAAATCAAGCCCCGATTTGTCCACAGAACAACGTAACGAAGAACCTAAATGCGAGTATATATGGTAGTTGTATTGTATCTTGATATTGCAAGTAACCTTGAAGAAACACATCAGCCAAATACGTAATAATAATAATGATGACGATGGCAATAATCCTTTATATCTGTGTTATCCATTTAGATCTCTTTTTTTGACATAAACCTAAATGACAGTTATACACTTACTTCCATTCCTACACAATAGCCATTGCAGTGTAATTGAGGAAAACTAAATTCCCAGTAGGATTAGATACAAAGCAAAATCCACCCTTTAAAATGACATCAATCTAATACATTATACAAAGAACTCCTGAATTGTAAATCATTTTAGTCAAAAACATTAACTGCTGACTTTAACAGGTTTAGAAATACAAATGTGCTGAAAATACCAAATTATATCTGCACAATATGTAAAATAATAGATATACACAGAAATACTATAGAGGTTTGAATATTGGAAACTCAAAGCACAACAAAATCCTTATTGTTTCATAAGAAGGAAGTGAAGTGGCAGGAAAAGACACAGTGCTTCTTTTCAGGAGGAGCACATAATTGTGAATAACTCTGCTTTTGTACTTTTTTAAAAAAAAGTTGCAATTTAGGAAATGAAGAAAATGAATTAAACAGCTAAAGATCTTAATTCTGAAAATTAAAATTCAGAAATACCAGAGTGGGCAGTGCCACTCTGGCACAGTAGTTAGGTCTAACACATCCATTGGGTATGAATGTGGTGCTCAGTCATTTTCTGTGTGGCGTTTTCATATTCTGTTTGTGTGTGCCTGGATTTTCGCCCTCCTACTCTGGTTTTGATTGGCTGGATTTTGAGTTGATCTGGTATTGATACAATTTGACTTGAACAATACATCTTTCTGTTTCTCTCCTCAATTGTATTATAAAATTGCCTTAAACTGGTGAATAATTTAAGTTTCACCCTAACATTCAATACTGTCTATGAAATTCTAAAATAATGTCTATGGTTCTTGAAATATATTCACCTTTTTTGCAGAATACTTTTTAATGTGTACTAATGCACTAAATTATGCAACCACCTTCTGAACAACTTGCAAAATGCCAATTTAGCCCTTTTAATGTCCATAGGAAGAAAATAAATGACTGAAACTAGAACAACGGCTAAGTAAAAGGTGTCCTGTCTTCATGTTGTGTGACCCTGTGCTGTAAGGGGCAACCAAATGGTATCTAGGGTGAAGTCCATCTCCACTTGATTGTCACTTGAAAGTCAGCTGGAGGTGGAAAATAGACACAGACTGTTGTATGGCTGCAAATGCTTTGTTATTTTAACGCTCTGAAGCCTGATGTTTTCTTTGAGGCAGAGATATGCTTTGTCAGCCAAAGGACTTTACATAAACTATCAGTCAATGAAAGTCACTGATATGTAAATAAAGTGACAACATTAGCAGTGGGATATTGCCAGAATGTCTTCTCTAGCACTTACAAGATAATTACTTTGTTAAGAGTTGCGTGTCTGCTGTTTTTAAACTAAGATTATTAATCTAATTAAAAACACATTCAGTAAGTCTCAGTGGGTTAAAGCATAAGCTAAATAGAAAATAGTAATTGTGAAAAAGTATATTCTGAAAAAGTTAATACTGTTTTCTTACTGATTTATATATTACTTATTTACTCTTGGCTTCATTTGTACTTTCCCATTTTCAGAACATCTTATCATTACAGAGGAATTAGGAAGTTTATGAAAATCACCAGTTTAAACAGCTTTACCCTCTTGAAGACTTGTGGTTGGAACAATTTTAATGTAACATTAATCAATCCATCCTATTCTTCCTCCCAGTAGATGTATTTTTTTCATGATAATAGCATAGATAATTTCTTAATTCCTGAACTATACAGCCACTTAAATATTTCTTGGAAAAAGCTTGTGCAAATTAATTTGTAAAAGTTTGTCTTTAAGGGATGGACATCTGGCATACCTTGCATCCTGAGAGCATGTGCCATGTGTGATACTTGCTTTATGGGTAAAATAGAGTAGATATTTTGTATGTCTTAAAATAAAACTTTCCAGAAATTCTGTCCTGGTACCACTGGTATTCTTTTTATTTTTTGCAGTCACAAAGTTTGATGTTATTTTATGTCCAGCTGTTTTTTAAACCATTGAGTATTAGTTCCTACCCAATGATGGAGGCAGTTGAAATAAGCCCTTGATACCTATAACATTTGTATAGAGGAGACACAACACTGTTAAAGACACAAAAATATATGGAACAAATCAGCACTCCCCTATTTTTATATAACTGATTTATGATGTCTGATTAAGAAGATTCTCTCCACTACTTGCCAGACAAAATTACACATTTAATATGTTTCCATGGTTTCTTACTCACCGACATGAACAATCCTGAGACTTTCAGTCACTTGTTTGTAAAAAAAAATGAGTCTGCAACTGTGTAACCAACCATGCTAGTTATGAGTGCCCCTCTGTGAAGTTAGTCATTGACAAGAGGAAAACTGAGATTCTGCTTAGACTAGCAGGAGAAAACCTCAGGGGAATGCTCCCAACTGAATGGCTATTTGCTGCAGCTGAGTAACTGAAGAGTTCATAATATACAGTAACTTTCATAATTAGTAAGCAACTATTTCCTCAAAGTACTCCATTGTTGAACAGTTTGCTCTCGTTGCTCTGCCATAACTATTCCTCTTCCTAAGTATATTAGAAATCAAAACAGCATTGCAAAGCATCAGATCTCAGTCTTCCGGGCCTCCCCTGGCACCATTTAGAGTGACTAACTGCCACATCCTGGCTAAATCTGCTTCTTAACCCTTCCATTGAAATGCTCCTATCTCTAAATATAGCTAATTATTTTGTGATGATTACGTACACACCTGGGCACAGTTTGAGGCATTACTCATTGATTTCCAGCAAGCTCTTTGCATGTTGAGCCCTAAAAACTGTTAACAGTGGGGTACAAACAACTTGCCACCTGCAAGCTGTTCTTTTAAAACCAGTAACCGCATAAGATTTGTTCATTTTAAATGCTACAAAATGTTTCATTCTGTTGATGTAGCAGCTAATTTACTTTTTTAAGTATAAATAAGCAAAGCATGTCCATATAGAGTTTGGCAGTCTCTTTAAATGTTACTGCATCAAAAAATGCTCTATTTCAAAAAATGTAACCTCTTAACTAGAAATGCCTCCGCCTTACTTATGATCCACCGATATAAAACATTTGTCCTTGCAATCTGCAAATTATTCAATTCTAACTACTTTAAAAGTTTTTCTCAAGGTCAAGACATTTGCTTTGTCTAGTAGTGTGGAGTTGAAGATTTTATTTCATTTATCCAGCTAAAATTAAAATTAACATTTTTGGTCACACCAGTTGATCTCCAAAGCACAGAATCAGAATCACATTTATTGGCCAAGTATGTCTGCATACAAGGAATGTGATTCCAGTTTTTTGAAGATTACATGACAAACATACACTCAATTGATCATTACACAACTGAGATAAATACAAGACAAACAATGTAAGCATAACAAAGTGCAAGACAGTGGAAGAAATAATGAAATATTTATGCATTAGAGTATATCTGCCAGAGCTGTCTGGAAAATATTAAAAACATACATGAGGAGGAAAAAAATTCACAATTTCATACAAAGTGAAATTGCAAACCAGAATGAATTAATCACATCCATAAAGTGCTGAATATGCCCGTTGCTAAAATCTACGCAGCCAACTTATTACTTACATTCCATTATCCTTACTATTGCTGAAGTCAATAATATTACTGAAAAAATAGACACAAGCAGCATTTAAAGAACACCATAAGACACTTCCCCACTGGTCATATGTACAGAATTGGATAGCTATACCTCCTTGGTGGGGCCTTCATATTTTGATCTCCAGAGATTAGCTGTAAGTATACAAAATGGCCTTGGGTCATATGCATCTTGTTCAAAACATGGCATTAATACTCTCAGAGAATTTTTTGAATGTTACTAAAATTTTTTCTACTCGTTGTTCTTCTGTCATCATCGTCGATCAATCCTTGAAACCTCTGGAATTTCTCCATCTTTTCTCTTCACCCACTTTTCAAATGATGTAATTCAATGATTTCCACAAAAAAGAAAATAGTTGCTGTTTTGTATGGCCTCATATGTGACACTTCCGACACCTTTATACATCTTTGCAATTTGACAAAATGATCTCACTACGTCCACTGCCCTGAAAAGCCTAAACCTTTAGAATATTCAATTGAAATTTGTCCATAGACTATATTATACTCATCATAAGCTATTAATTATTAGCCTAAATTTGGACTAGTTAGATTGTGTGTATCATAATGGAGCAGTTAGTACTTTTTAATCAATTTTAATAATATACTTTATATTTTAGGAATGTCCCATTGTTGATGTCAGTTGGTCTAATGTAGCCTCCATCCTTTCTATTATCATTCCCTCACACATTCCGTTATCTCCTAATATTTTCTTATTATTGGACTTCTTCTTTTCATTCAACTGTGTTCAACAAAAACCTTTCTACCTTGGGACAACGGTCACTAAATCTGCCTTTATTTGAAAATCCCTTGAATTCCTTTCAAGTATGGAAAATATCCTTTTTTAATTAACCTGTTTAGAGGTATCTGCAGTTAAAATAAATGGCTCAACAAGGCCAAACATTTTTCATTGGCACTGTTTGAAATAGAAGCCCTGGGACTGTATTGGTGGTGGTTCTCATGGATGAGTTTGATTCCTCTTGAATCTACATGGAGTTGCATGGTTTAGCAATATTAACTTCTCGCTTTAGTTATCATGGGCTAATATAGATAATGTTTCTATAGTACGAGGGCTGGAGTTAGTGCACATCATTGGTGGGGTGTTCTTTTTTTATATAAACATATAGAGTATTCTATTTTATCTTTGGTTTCGAAATTGTTATTGAATGTGTGCTGGGCAGTTTCAATAAATATTTGATCAAATAATGATTTGTTCATTACAATTTAATAAAAATAATATTTAAAATAAAATATGTTAAGGAAATAAAAAAAGCACAACACCAGATGTCATGTGCAAATGAAATGGTTATTATTTTCTTTAATCTTGGACTCAGTTGTACTGCAACAAAGTAGAAAAGCTGCAGGTCCAGAGAGCTGTCCAGAAGAATGTTATCACTACCATCATTGTCATTGCCATTGCCATCACAACTCTTATTGTTGTGGAGGCTGGCCCAGACACAGACAGGCAGACACGTTCATGTCACCCACAAACACGTTTATTTACAATATATACAAATCAAAAAGTGCACCACAAACCCCCAAAGTCCCCAAAGTCCTGGCCACACAATGCCTTACTTCCCTCTTCAGGCCGCCTCTTTACCTCCTCCGGTAAGCTCAGTCCACTCCGCTCCTGACTCTCGCCCTGAATGAAGGGAGGCGGCCCCTTTTATCCACAACCGGATGTGCTCCAGGTGCTTCCTGGCAATCTCCCACCCACACGTCGCCCCAGGCATCCCTGACACTGTCTATTTGTGTAGACAATCAGATTTGGGAAATTTTAAAGGAAGGAATTAAACAAAAGTATCTCTTAATACAGATGATGGGTTGCTTTATATTACTGATCCATATGTATTATAGTAAACTATTATTTATTAAATGCATTAGAAGGGTTCTACAAAGTTTCAGAATCCAAGATGCTATTGAATAAGTCTGTTATTTCCAATAAACAGCCTCGCTCACCATCTTGAATTTGATAAGTTTTATTTAACATTCTCTTGGTCGTTTACATATGTAGAAATCATAACTGCACAACACATTTTCTTCATTAACTACACTAATAAACTGCAATTCTACATAACCTGAGATATGTATTGGAAGTTAACCCTTATTAAGAACACACTTCATTAGTCTGAGTAAAGGATGGCTTCACTTAAAGGAACACTCCACACAAAAATATTATTTTCGAATATGCTATTTACCCCATGTAGTGTTGGCTCAGAAAAAAAAATCTCATGTTTTTTTGCAAAACAGAGAAAAAAAAGTTTATGATATAATTAAACCCAGTGGTGGCCTGTCTGTTACAATGGAAAACGATGTGAAAAACATTTGTGGAAAACAGAAAAAAAAAATCTTGCACTTCTCATGTCACATAATCCATGTATCAGTCATCCAGATGTATACTGAAAACATGTCAACCACAAGCATTTTTTGCAAAATTATTGTTAAATAAATGCTTCTGGAATTATCAGAGCAAATCATAAACTGGAACCGCATTCCCATAATATTTTCTCTTGAAAAGAAGATCTGCCTCTCCACCTTATTCATTGGGAAGAGTCCTGCTCTCAAATTTTTTCCCTGTTTTGCATGAAAACACGAAATTCAAGGATTTTCTCAGCCGTCAGTAAAACTAACAAGGGGTAAGTAACAAATAAAAAAGATACTCTTTTTGTGGAGCATTCCTTTAAGTGAGCCCATTCTTTGCACAGATTGATGAAGTGTACACAATACACACCATCACTATCCCAAATATATTTGAATCAAAGCCTTGTTTGGGAGCAATGTTTTCGTGCATGCTTTGGAAATGTCCTTTGCTCATTCCTTATTAGAAAAAAAACATTTGTTTATTTATTAGAGTACCTTGGAATCACAGAATTCCCTAATTCTCGACATTACAGCTTAATGAACACATTGCTGTGACTACTTTCACTGCATTGTTAGCCCATCTATCATAATGCAGTGGAAAAGGAGGTTCTGTTTTACTTGAAGTTACAAAATATAATCACTTTGTAAAGAATATTTCAGAATTTTTTAGAAACTGTCAATGGGTGTGTTTACATGTGCTTTAATAACTGAGTTATACACAAAAACCTGGTTTCCAAAATGCTAGGTATGCACTTATTCTAGTTAGAGAAACCGAAATATTGGTTTCTGATGAGCCAGGTTACCACACATGGATTTCTCTGCAAGTAACCCACTTATTTGGCCATGTAAACCCTTAACTGGGTTACACATAAAGATTCTTTAGTCTGCGCATGTGTGTTGCAATCTGTTAGCTTGCACATGTGTTAGGTTTGCAAATGCAACCAGCAGCCATGGGCAGAAAACAGTGGAAGCTCCATAAAGATGAATCTCCCGTGGCAAATGTGTGGGTGATCAGAATATTCCTTCTACTGAAATAATCTGTCTCAATATTTCAGAAATCACAAAAATTATTTTGATGAGCCAAACATACAGTGATAAGCTCAACTGCACAATCTTGGGTGTAGTGTTGGGGTAATGTGTCAAAAGTAAAGCACGTTACCTAGTCCAATTACTTTTTGGCATAACAAGTAACCTAACAGAACATTTATTTTACTGAAGTGTAAATACTTGCATTATTGTTATCCCAGCAGCACTAGGTAAAAGGCAAAAACTAAACATACCAGTATGCTGCTTCTTTGTAGAGCTTAATCACACAGTCAAGCAGAAGAGTGTGCAATCTGGTAACAGAAACATATTAATAGAGCGTCAATTTAGTTTTACTTTATCTATTTGTTAGAAATATGTTGAAATGGTGTGATCGTGTGAGGCAGTGACTAGTGTTCATATTGCCAGTCTTTGTGGGCTCAGGCTAGGAATGTAAAAAGAGAAAGAATGTCATTTACTTAACAGTACATGAAGCACTTAAATGTATTTATGAAACACAAGGAAATGATCAAAATGTGTGTCAGTTTAATGAAGCTTCATACAATATATGGTTTTAGGATTTAAAAACAAATACTGGCCAGCCAAATGTGCACTTTTTCAAACAAAAGAAGAAAACTGTAATGCAAAAGTAACAAAAAGTAATGCATTAAATTTTATAATAACCAACTATATAACAGTTTTAGTTACTTTTTTTGTAAGTAACGAGTTAATTTAACTAAGTTACTTTTAAAAGAAACATTTCCCACACTGCTGCTGTGGGCTGGCGCCTTGCCAAGGGGTTTGTTTCCTGCCTTGCGCCCTGCGTTGGCTGGGATTGGCTCCAGCAGACCCCCGTGACCCTGTAGTTAGGATATAGCTGGTTGGATAATGGATGGAAGGATGGATTTCCCACACTGCTCCTGAGACACAAGCTCCATGCTTGTTTTCAGATTCATGGCAGCAGTTTATGATATTTAATCATTTTTTAGCATGTTCGTATGACATTGGAGCATTTTGCCAAAAGAGAAAACTGTATTAGTGGACTGATGCATGTAAACAGTTTTTTTAAGAAACCAGTTTTCTGCATATAAACACACTCAATGTTGTATTTGATTAATTTACCATGCAAAACCATTGCTAACCTTATGGATATTTCTTTATCTTTGATTGATTACTTCATGTTTGAACTGTTATGTGATCTGTTTTGAATAAGATCTTGTACTGTGTATCTAAATAATTCATTGCAATGAAATCTTTGAAATCAATATTTGTATTGGAGAGTTTAACAGAGATCAGTTCCCTTCATGCAAAGTGGATTGCAGTGTGTCAAATGTCAGTGTTAACATTCATTTTTGGGGAAATATAAAGGATTCAAACTTATTTCTCACGAGTAATTTCTTACTTACTGTAGGTGACTAAAATGGAAGGTATGTTATGAACATCTGGTTTATGGCATGAAATACCACTTAATATGAGTTGAAACAGGCTGCATGTTTTGAGCAAAAGATCACTTAATAAACAGATCTGGAGCTGAGTAAGAATATTTGTGTGTTTTTATAATGAGAGAACAAGACTGAAATCCATTTTTAATGCAAAAACAGCACTTTCTGTAAATTAGATGATGTATTATGCATTTCCCATCAATTTTCCAAACCCCTTTAATGCAATATTAGGGTCATCGAAAGCAGGAAACACTAAACACAAAGAATTAAGCCAACTATAGCTGAGACACCAATGAACCATGTAATTTCTAAGTTGAAAGGAGTAGTCAGAGTTTCATTTCCTACTTGTACTTGTGTCATGTTGTAATACATCCATCCATCCATCTTCTAACCCGCTGAATCCGAACACAGGGGTCTGCTGGAGCCAATCCCAGCCAACACAGGGCACAAGGCAGGAACCAATCCTGGGCAGGGTGCCAACCCACTGCAGAACACACACAAACATACCCACACACCAAGCACACACTAGGGCCAATTTAGAATCACCAATCCACCTAACCTGCATGTCTTTGGATTATGGGAGGAAACCGGAGAGCCATGCAGACACGGGGAGAACATGCTAACTCCACACAGGGAGGACCCAGGAAGTGAACCCAGGTCTCCTAACTGCGACGCAGCAGCGCTACCACTGCGCCACCGTGCCGCCCTGTTGTAATACATTAATGCTGAATTCAGATCAATTCAGTTAAATCCAGTGTAAAAAGTAGTAACAGGAAATATAATACCATCCCTTTACACAGCTATTCAGACACACACTTCACATCTATGTAAACAGAAAATGATAAAATGTTATTTGTGTATACTTCCTGTTTGTAATCTCTACAAAGCCAATTAGTCAGGAAAATGTACTTTTAAATAGCAAAAATTGAAAACATTACAGGCGAAATAGCAAAGGAACAAAGAAAAACAAAAGCTTTACTTGATATATTTTCTAGAGAAGGTCAGCTTCTAATGATCCATTGTCTATTACAATAAGAAAGTCTTGCTGACCTAGGACAACTGACCTCCCATGTCTTCAGTCACCATTAAATAATAAATATCTTTCTGTGCTAGTTTTCTTAAATGTAGTAATGAGAAGCGAAGCAAAGTGACAGCTTGTATTAGCTAACTGAATAGATTACAATATGCAAGCTTTCAAGGTAGCTCAGGCCCCATCTTCAGGCAGGATGTAATGGTGAAGTGGCCGGAGGTACCTTGAAAATTTGAGCATTAGTTAGTCAATTAAAGGTGTCATTTTGTTTCACTTCTCATTGTATCCGTAAATGGCTACACATTGCATCGCTCTACTACTACTTGACTGTAGTAGAATCACAAAATGGTTTCATGTTTTCTCTTATCACGGCTTTTCTCTTATGTAATTAGTACCTTGTTATCTACTAACAAACATCAGCATTGGATTGCTGTTCATGTTTTTGTTTTGCATTTGATCATCCTATTCTGAAGCATTCTTGAGGATATTTTTGTCATTGCATAAATCAATTTAAATAACATACTAGTTCCAGTCTATTGCCCCAATGTTACTTTTAAAAACTGAAAAGACTGTATACTGTATTTATGAAGGGATTACACTGTAAAGAACAAGGTTGCAGGTTTAGGCCTGTCCATGACATACTGTGAAACCATGAGCAAACCACAACCTGACAGAGCCCTGACAGTAGAATTACTCAAACAGTTGCAGAAACCTTTAAATCACCTTGACATGGTGTTTACTCTCAGTCCATCCATCCATTTTTGACCCGCTTTGGGTTGGAGGAAGCCAGATCCTATTTTAGTGCCATTGGGTAGAATACCAATTCATTCCTGGATGCCCTCATGAACACACATTTGTACTTGATCAATTTACACCCAAGCAATGCATATGTTTGAGATCTAGGTGTCAACCAAAACACCCAAGGAACTCCATACAGGCACAGGGAGAGCATGCACGCTTCAGATCAAGTTAAGAAATGAAACTCGGGTCCGTCCTATATTTCAGAATGCCTTTCAACTTACACTTCAAATCGTAACCTTAGATCTTAAAAGAAGTGGTGAGGCAGCCTTCTGCTGTTATGCACCTAAAATCTGGAATAGCTTACCGATAGAAATTCACCAGCCTAATATGTTGGAGCACTTTAAAAAACTGCTAAAAACTCATTATTTTAACATGACTTTCTTATAGCTTCATTTTACTTTAACCCTGATATTCTGTATATGCCTTTATCTTTTTTTTTCGTGGCTCCAAAATCCGTAATAACCCCTTCTTTCTCTGCTGTTCTTTTTCTGGTTTTCTATGGTGGCGATCTGTGCCGCCACCACCACCCGATCAAAGCACCGTACAGTTCCTGCATTGATGGATTGAAGGCAAGAGGTCCACATGACTATCATCATCAAGTTCGACAATGTGAAGTCTGAAAACCATGAAGACTGATTAATCATTTATGTTAGGTGGAATGAACAGTTGGGGCTGGGTGGTCTCAAGGTCTTGGAACCCCTGCAGATTTTGTTTGTTTTTCTCCAGCCATTTGGAGTTTTTTTTTTTTTTCTGTCCTCCCTGGCATCGGACATTACTTTTATTCTATGTTAATTAGTATTGCTTAATTTTATTTTTATATTTTGTCTTTGTTTTTCTTTCTTCATCCTGTAGAGCACTTTGAGCTACATCATTTCTATAAAAATGTGCTATATAAACAAATATTGTTGTTGTTGTGAGACTATGAAGCTTATTACTGACCAGCGTACTACCTAGAGCCCCCTTGTGATGAGTGTTCTACAAAAAAAAGTTGGTTTGTGAAGTTTTTACAAAAGATATTACTAAAATCTTAGATTAAAATATTCAGTAGAGACCTGCTGTAAAAGAACTGAAACAGCCATAATGTTCTGTGCATATGTATTCATTCGAAATATTTCGGTATGCCATTTTGTTTAGATTTTGCCTTTTGTTCTATATTTACATTTTCTCTCAGCCTTTGTAAAAGTTCATTACTTGAATCAAAAAGAGTCTGAAAACAGTCAAAGATTATATTTATTACACATTACACTCCAGTGGTTTAATGACAGTTGTTTCATTTGGATTAATTTTAATAACAGATATTTGAAGTAATTATATCCAGTTCTTTTTAACTGGATAAAACATATTCCAAACTTTAACAAAAATCAAGATTAATTTTGTACAGGCACACAAATGCACTTTTTGCTCCTGAACTAAATAAAATACGTAGTAGGAGCATACATAACCTCAGAAGTGCAAGTAACTTTGTAAAGATACACAACCACTCTGAACTGTTGCAACATTATTTGTAAATGTGTAACATATGATATATTTTTACTTTTTAGGTGATTTTAAGTAAATGTGTACAACAAGGGCACAAAATCAAATTTGTAATAAAATATGACAATGTGCATCCACTATATCCCACTGTTTTTGTAACTGGTTGCTACCTATACAAAAAAAAATCGAGATGCTATCAAGCAACTTTCTGACAATAGCATATATCAGAATACCTAAACAGCTAATACATTTTTTAAGCACTGCAAGGTTCTGCCTTAACTTGCCAGCTTTTATGGCTTTATCCTGAGTGCTGTAAATTTCACAGTTCGGGATATTACTACTTTAAATCATTCTCATGTTTATTTGTAACTAAGTCAGAATTTGTTCAAATACCAGAGGAAGGGGAAAAAAGTGATCTGCGGAAATAATAATGAAAATCTGCAAAGGTACAATTTCTTCTGACAGGCTGCCAGTGGGATGAAAAGAATGTGATTGATCAGATCACCACAAGACGTAAAATAGGAAAGTATTAAAAAATGATAATATCCATCCATTTTCTAATGACACTTTTTCATTTCTGGATTTGTAGGAGGCTAGGGCCTGTCCTGACAGTTTCAGACACATGTTAGGAACAAATAATGGATAGGATGACAGTCTATCACATTCAATTCATCTTGCTCTCATTTTTAACAGTTGAATCTTTTTTGCATTAAAAATCAAAGGTATTTCTGGGTTCTACATAATTGATGATAATGTATTGATTAAAAGTATGTTGATTTCTGTGAAGAACCTCACTCATTGGTTTACATCTGAATGTTTTCCTTTCTCTATAAAATACAAATTTAAATATTGAGGTACCATAAAAATTAGCTTTATAGACGTTTTCAACAAAACTTTATTCTTTGCCGGGAAAGCATCAAACAGGACTTTTCCATCTGGTCCAGTATAAATTTTGCATTGGTAAAACAGTTAAAAATGAATATTTCTCCTAAGGACCATTGGTTTTCATTATATTTGACTGATTCATGTCCTATTTGAAAAAAATGAAATGGACTTTCTTAAAAAATTTCAAATTCAGAAATCAAGGACAGGTTGAAAACTGGATGGTATAAGTATTTCAGCTGTATTAAGCCAATGTCAAATTATGCGACTTCAAGTCATGTACTCTGGTACATGAAACATGAAAGACAAACCCCTCTTTTGTTTGTGAAATTAAAAATACACACGCTCTTTATTCCTTTTCGTTACATTCTATGCCTTGTACTTCTGGATGAACACTCATTGGTTGTCAACTCTCATGCACATATGGCCCACTCCTACATCTAAAGACCAAATCAAACCAGTTTGGCTTTATCGTAGCAAGTTGTAGGCTAGTTGGAGTCAGTTGTTGGGTATATCACCTTAGATGATTGGCTTAATGGGCTGGCAAATGCCTCTGACAGTCTAAGCGTATGTAAATGAAGGCCTCGACTGAAAATAGGACTGGACAAGTCACCTAATGTAATACACATAGCTTTTATTTGAAGTCAAAGTATGCCTCTCGGCCTACTCTACACTGGCATAGGTTATTATAGAAAGCTGGACTCATGCTGTCTTGTATACAACATTTGCAAGAATTCTTGTAGTTGCAGCAAAGTGTTTGGGGTTAAAATGTAATTGAAAAGTTTGTACTATTTATGATATAATTTTACACCTATCAATTACACCTAATAACTGTTATGAGTCTTCCGATTGGTTAAAAGATCCAATAAGTAGTTTTGGGACAAGCATTTGATTAAATTAATTTTATCTCTTTCAGAGAGAACACTGATAAACAGAACTTATGGAAAATATTTTTTTTATTTGTAAATTAGCAATTTTGTTCAAAAATTAAGTTTTTTGCCTCAAGAAATGTGAACATCCCTATTTCAAAAATAACATCAAAGCTTGCAAATTTACTTAACCCTTGCAGAGTGCTACACAACAATAGTACTGAATATAGATGTTACCTTCACATTTCCAGCACCGAGTGCAAAAACTACTTTCTGCATTATAACATTTTAAAAAGTCTGCCTGATTAGATCCAAAAAGGGCATATGCCACTCCAGTGCACAAATGTTGGCGTTCACCTGAAGCAGTTATTTTTATTGTGCTCTTGGATGCCCTTCAGCCACTTACTGCTCCCTTTGGATTTATCCTGTATGGATTCTCGCCTCAATTATCTGCCAAATGCACTTGTAAATTGCAAACCTAATGCCTCATATTCTTAAACTGTACAAAACCTGTACCACCATCCATTTATTGATGTCTTAGTGACTTCTTATTTGAAAGTGGAAAAAATGAAATTTTCAGCAATACACCTTGCTGTTCTAAAAAATATGCCTTTCTTGAATTTAGATTATTTTTAGCCACTACAGCAATGTTAGGTCTTAGACCTTTTTCATCTTCTTTTCCCTATTATCAGAAGTTTCATTTTTTAAGTGAATACGTGGGAACATAACTGTGTAAGAGGTAATATTGTTTACATTGATAACTTCTTTTGTGATGTTTTACAGTTTTTTAAAAACTGTAACAAGGTACTGAAAGACAGTAAATGAAGATTTAAGTTAAAAATGGGTGATTACACCGGTGTAAAGGTATGTTTTGTTGTGTGGAATTTTGATATCCACAAAAAAGGTGTTCAAAATTGAAGGATGGGCTAAAGAGATGAGTATGTTAGACCACAGACTACTCTGTGACATCAAAGGGTACTTCAACGGTATCAGAAAAAAAGCAATATTATGGTAAATTAAAAATAGCAAAATTTATACAAAACTTTCATTGGGAAATTTTTAAAAAGAACCGTTCAAAAAATACAATACACAACAGATTCATTGTGCTTTACTTTTACGCCTCCTGAAATCTTCCAACATTGACATCTTGCAGTTTATGTCGGCAATAGTCCAAAGCCCTGGTTTCTATTAACTACTTCAAGCAAAGCAATACATATCTCTTCAAAAATTTCAGTCTTTCATTTTGCATTCATATTGCCAAATTCATTTGGCACAGGTTCAAGGCTAAAAACAGCAATGCAGAAAGGAAGAAACTTCAAAGTTGGTTAATGTTCTGTTACTTTTCATGACTGAATGCTACAAACAAAAATATTAGCCAAGTAAAAGAACTTTCCTACTCATTTATTGCCGACATTCAGAATGCCCTGGAAAAAGTCTAATCTTGGGGGTAATTCAAAACGTCCAGTGTAATACATGCTTTCAGTAGATTTCAGATGATAACAGTTTTGTCTACATTTTAATCTTTTAGTATTTGTATACTCAGTCTTTTTTGTTTTCCTTTATTAATTTTATTGCAATCCATACAAATCGATCAAGTTTTTACAAAAAGAAAAATTGAGTTAAGAACAGATCGATCCCCACCCCGAGAGAGAGAGCAAGCCAAACGGCGTAAAATTTAAGGCTTGTAAACATACCTAAATTAATAAATTCTCTGCGCTTTATGAACTTATTTTAAAATATTACCAATTAGATCCTGCCATGTTTTGAAAAAAAGTCTGTACGGATCCTCTAACTGAGTATTTGATTTTTTCCAATTTCAAATAGTATAACACATCGGTTTCCCACTGACTTAGAGGAGAGTTTGGGTTCTTCCAGTTTATCAGAATAAGTCTGCATGCCAACAGTGTAGTGAATGCAATCACAATTTGTTTGTCTTTCTCCACTTTAAACCCCTCTGGAAGAACCCCAAACATAGCTGTTAATGGGTTAGGAGGGACTGTGAGTCCAAGGCTGTCTGACAGGTAATTAAAAATGTTTGTCCAGAATAATGTTAATTTGGTGCAGGCCCAGAACATGTGACCCAGTGAGGCTGGGGCTTGGTTGCAACGTTCGCAGGTTGGATCATGCCCTGGAAATATTTTGGAGAGTTTTAGTCGAGACAGATGTGCTCGATATATAATTTTAAGTTGTATAATTGTATGCTTTGCGCATATGGAGCTCGAGTGAATTCTCTGCATTGCTACTTTCCACTCCTTTTCTGATATATCAATTGAGAGATCTTTTTCCCAGTGTCCTCCTGGATCTTTGAAAGGGAGGGATTGTAAAATGATTTTATATATTTTAAAGATGGTGTCTAAGGCCTTGAGACTGAGCAATATTTTTCCAGCCTGGATGAGGGTGTATACTCAGTCTTAAGTACTATATTTAGTCTGAGGCTTTTGCCTGAAACTAGACTAGATAGAACTACATATTTTTTAAGTCTGGTGAGTGATAAATGAAATGAAATGCAATAAAACACTAACTTACACAGTAAGTCATTGCACTACAATCAGTGACACAAGTGAGATGGCTCATGTCTGTCATTAAACCATTCCCCAATAGCCTCCTCTTTGCTTATTTTCTGTGCCTGCTTTTTCCAGGATTGGATGGGTCTCAAGTGCATCATGGTCCATGGCGTGAACAAACTCTAGAAGGGGCATCACTTCTTTAAAGATCACTCTCATGCTCTCTGATTGTTGGGTCTCTAGCCTACTCTATGCTGACATGATAAGGTATGAATCTAGTATTTCTCTCCTCTCTCTCTATCCCAAATTGTGGTAGTTATAGCACAAATATGTACCCACACTCAATGATTTATAAGCGACAACAGCAAAAAACACTTAAATACAAGAAGGGAAGAGCATCTACGCTCTATCAACCAAGACTGGGAATGGAATGGTAGAGCACCCTGGATATTGAACCTGTATGGTTGTAGCATTAATCTATGATTCTTCAGGAAATTAAAAATTGGTAAACAGGCTAATTTTGATTTTCATACATTTACATACATGAAAATTACACTAAAATTAATATTGTGGTCAATTTTCTCAATTATAAAATGAGAGGTTCTCTCTAGAATTTTTTGGAGATTACTTTTGTGTGGAAATCAAGAAATACTGCTCCCTAAAGTCTTTTTCACACTTCCGTGTTAACCTGTGTTCTTTTCCACAACTGTGTAAAGCATATATTCTGTACCACACCAATAAACTCCGTTCTATTTATGCCTCTCCTTCATATCACCATGGTGGTGACATGCTGCATATTTTCCACGTGAAGAAACACTAAAATACACCATCAAGGACATTGATGAGTTTTCACCACAGGAAAACTGATTACATGGGAAAATCACGGCCCCTTTACCTAGCAACTGCCTTATCATAGCTGAGAATGAGCACACTTCTGTGATATTTATTTCCACTAGAAATCTTTATTTAAATATTAAATGACAAGCAGACACTTGAGGAATTAATGCATGAAAACACTTCTGTCTTTCTTCTTAAGTGAATACAATACATTTCATTGGAATGGAAACACAGTTTCTTTTGCAGTTTGTTTTTTTTTTAGTTTCACTGTGAATTTAATTTTGTGCAGATTGATTCGCTAATTACTAGTACTAGTACTAGTAAGCTCTCTTGTGTAGTATTTAACATAAATAAATACTACTTAAAACGAATGTCTGTGTGTCCACTCATAGAAATGTTTTAAATTGATATTGCAATAGATCACACGTCACCACCTACTTCAAGGGTACTGAGTAATACGAAGGCCTACTTGTTTGATACAAACTTCCTGAATAACATAAAGTTGCACCCTTCACCTTTAATGATATTATTATAAATATAGGAATTTTTCCTTAGCTTTTCTGCCATGTTTATCTTTATTTTTAGGGGATGAAAACTGTGTCTAGCTCCCCATCATAGCTACGCCTGTTTGCTTGTCTCAGCTGATTAGTGAGATGAGGTTTGTCTTGCGCATGATATTGAACTTTGACCACAGACTACTGTACTCCCCCATCTACATTAATGCAAGTGTTATTGATTAAAAAAGAACAGCAACAAAATTTTATACAATTTTAAGATGGAGCTCCATGGTGTCTATTGCTATTTTTCTAACATGCCCTGCGGGCGACCAGGTGCCCGTGGGCACCGTGTTTGCTACCTCTGCAGTAGATGTTATATTGCATATACATTTTTGAAAAACGAGTGTAATATTTTACTCAATGTAATATTATATTTTGCTCATAGACTTAAATAATTATTTGAATCTAGCTAATAATACTCCATCACTGAATAAACATAAAATCCGTTACAAGCGGGGTTGGGGGGCATTCAAAGTGAAAAGTGATGACCTTGCTACTTACTATCATATTAAACGAAAGGAATTGAAAGAAACCAGAAGACAAAATTAATGTTAATTTCAGGTTTAAAGTAATTCGACAAAGGTGCCTTTATGCAATGAATAAATAAAGAAATGCAAAATATTTCAAAGAAGAGAGGGGTTTATTTTGCTTTTGTGTTTTTTGGTTATGCATTATGGTTAACAGAGTTCGAGAGAGAAAGAACGTACAAAACAATAGGTAGAACGGGCTCTCACTTTATAGCAGTATGAAGCTTGAATAGCAGTCTTGTCATTGTGAGAAATTATCATAAAGTACTTTCTAAAGAATAAAAAAATTAAATAATGTGAGCTGTTATTTTTTATACCTAAGTTTAGAGCCAACTTGCTCTTTGCAAAAGAGAAATAAATTACAGCATTAGTGTAATTGGCAGAACTCTGTAATTATTGAGAATCTAATTAGAATAAGGATCACTGCTATAACACCTCTTACAATAGCATGCTTCTATGTCTACCCAAGATCTCTGACACTTTTATTGGGCGAGTGTATTTTGGTCCCAAAAACACCTTTTGTAACACATAGGTATCAAATAGCTAACAAAACACCAGGACTACAATTAACATTAAGTTAGAAGCTGAGTGTAAATTGAGTAATTTCTCTCTGTAGTGTGAGAATAAAAACAGAAACTGCTTGTGACAGCTTTGCTGCTTTGACCTCTCGATTGCAATGTAATTTATATGGGCTTATCTATGAAATAAAGAAAGAACTCTCTCCAGGCACTCTTCCCACCTCAGGCCTGCCTTTTGCACCGTAGAGTTAGCTCTAAATCTCTGTCTTGAAAACATTAATGACATTCATTATTGTCATACTGTGTCATTCCACAGTCAGATCTGCTTTGTATCACACTTTTAGACTAACGATGTTTTACACAACAACCACTTAGGAGAAAACCTGTAGAGTTCTTGCAAATGGTGCTATCTTAGTCTTGAATAACTGGAAAACATTCTCAGCCTAAAATGCATCAATTATTTATTTTTTTCTCATTAAGAAAAAATCATTCGTTAACTTCTGATATTAAAGTTTTGTTTTTTGTCCATGTTTGGCCTCTAAAAAATTCTTATCATGCTGTTTATATTGGATGATTTATTTAATGACCATTATTTTGCAGAAAGATCCAAGGCAAGTGTATGGATGAGGGAGTTTATGAATTGTCAGCGAGAAACTCTGTGCAGTATCCTGTCATCCTGTAAGACTAACTATACTGTTTGCCTTGAGTGGGTTGATAAGATAGCATATTTATGACTGTCAAGTCAAAGAGACAACTTCTGGGCTAAGTCAATAAAACATCTGTCTCCTAAACATGCTACACTTTAAGTAAGCCATTTTAGAAATCTCATATTTGGTTAAACAGTAAATCGTTTTCATGGACAGGCTTTTTTCTAGCCATTCCATTTCACATGGGGCTACGGTTTCTATGATATCAGCCAGTGTTCCTACCAACAATACTAAAGCTCACATTACGGGCAACACCAGAGCATCCATCAAGTGAAATACTGTAGACGACTACCATGGGAGTCAAAATTTTAACGGCGCCAAAAAATTAGAGTCGCTTCATATCTCAGCCCTGAGCAAACATTACAATGACATTGCCTTTGTCTCTCATGTTGTGAATTACAAATTTTACTTCTGGAAATTCAGAGTGATATGGTGCCATAGTATTGCTGGATCACAGCTCTTTGCTCCTGTGATTCAGTTACTGTCTGAGTAGTATGTTCACACTCTTCCTTTGTCTATATAGATTTTTTCTGGATACTCTGTTTTTCTCCCATATTAAAAAAATTATGGTTAGCTGATCTTAAGCCTTGATCTAAATACTGTGAGAATAAACAACCTAAAACTGAATAAGTGGGTTTAGAACAGGGGTCCCCAGCTCTGGTCCTGGAGGGCCCCAGTGGCTGCAGGTTTTCATTCTAACCCTTTTCTTAACTAGTGGCCTGTTTTTGTTGCTAATTAATTTCCTTTGAATTAATTTTATTTGACTTGCTCTTGAAGACTCAAACCCCTTAATTTTATCTTTATCCTTAATTAGCAGCAAAACAATAATGGTATATAAAATTAACCAAAACATGACAAGCAAACTGTGTCCATCATACAATATCTGAAAATAAAGAAAGATGAAGGTGTCAGGGATGCTGATCTTTTCAGGTCCACAAAACATTTAACAGTGCTCTTAGAAAAGAGAAAATCAGCAACTTCAGAAATGTCTGCTATTGCACAATGAGAAGAGCAACAAGCTATGGAATTAAAGAACGAGTTTAATTAACAACAAGAAATGGTGCCTGATTAAGAAACTGCTTGGAGTGAAATTGGATGGAGCTGAAGGCCATGACTTAGTTGGTCTTCTGTTGGCTCACTTCACATTTCATTTCTGTTTGGGTGCCATTTAAGGAAAGAAATGAAGCAATTCAGAGGAACAATGAAGAAATTTAGGGGAATAAATCTTAAAAAACAAGTCAATTAAAATTAACTCAAAAGAAGTTGATTAACAGCAAAAACAGTGCACTAATTAAGAAAAAGGGTTAGACTGAAAACCTATAACCACTGGTGCCCTCCAGGACCAAAATTGGGGACCCCTGGTTTAGAAGAATAATAATTAATGAATACTTTAAATGAAAACAATGGCAGTGCTTACTCCAAAGAAACAGACTGGCCTTTAGCAGAGTATGCCTGTCCTTAGGCCAGGTACATGTTAAATGTTGTTACATTAGAAAAAATAAGATTTTGATGGTCTTTCTAATGTGAATATTTATGATAATGGGGCATATTAAAATCTAAAAAATAGGAAAGATACTTCGTGAAGGAAATTTTACCTTAAATATTTACAGAACTGAGTGGTCCAAGCACCTTGTGAATCCCAGAGTCTGCAGGTTTTTGATGCAACCAATTACTGTTCTTGATTTGACTTGTACTTTCATTGAACAACCTGTTATTTCCTAGTTTCTATGTCTTTAAGTCAATGTGAAAATCACACAACTATGTTTGTTACATAATTGCATTTTTATTAGAGTGTACAAAACATTGTGCTGTAAGTTTAATTTTAAATGGATAAATTTCTTATTTTTACTCATCAATCTACACTCAATAACCCATAATGGCAAAGTAAAAATATGTTTTCAGAAATGTATAAGTATCCAGACTTTTAATTCATAACTTTGTAAAACCTCTTTGGCAGCAATTTCAGTCATCTTGAGTAAGTCTGTATAAGCTTAGCACCCCTACATTTGGGCTAGCTCCATTAGCTTGCATGAGAAGCATCTGTGAACTGCCATCATCAGGTCTCTCCACACATTATCAAGGACCGTCAAGAGACTTCTCCTGAAGCCACTCCAGCATTGTCTTAGCTGCATGCTTGTGACGATGTGGGTTCTGGCTTCACACTCCCATTACTGTTCGGGAGCCCTTCAACCCAACACCGTCGGTAATGTTACCGATTGAGCTAGTCAGTGGAGGCAATAAACATCTGAGCAAGGGGATGGTTGAAAGTGAAACAGTGCTTTTATTTAAAATCCAACAAAACAGTGTTCAATAAATAAAGTGCAGTTCCAAAGTTCTTCAATAAATAATTCCATAAAATGAAAACGTGGAGGTTAAAACAATAAGAAAAACAATCCTTTAAAACGAGAGGTAAAATGATCAGGATGCAGTCTTAAAAACAAACAATTGACAAACTCCCATTAACGGCCAAGGCTCTCACGTTAGGAACACCACGTCCCAAGTCCCAACTCCCGCTAACTCCCGCGGAGAGTCCTGCACCTTCCCAGTCACTCCCACCCTACAAAACAATCTTCTGCGGGGGCGACCACAACCACTTCTCCCGGGTGTTGGCCAAACATCCAGGCGGCCTTCAGCTGCCTGCGAGCATTCGCTCGCTTCCTCCTGCACCGCATTGCTTGCATTCTCTCTCCTTCCTGCTTCCAACCTCCCTTTCCTTCTCTCTTTCTTTTCTTCCTTTTTCTCCACCGACCGACTCGCGCTTCTTTTAAATGGAGAAGGCCCATGACAGCTGTAACCTATTAGCCACGGGATCAATCACGTCCCACGGCTCGTCATGGCCCAACGCCCTGTCGCTATGCCCGCCGCGAGAGCGGGGATTATTTATTTAAAAATTTTAAAATGAATGGTCTTTGCTCAGTGAGCTGAGGACCCGCTATACCACAATGCTTTGGATCATTGTTGGGGTGGAGGGTGAACCATCACCTTAGTCTTTAGTTATGTGCACTCTGGAGTAGGCCTTCTGAAGCTCTACTAGAGTAACTATTGCATTCTTGGTCACTAGCCTGTCCAAGGTCCTTCAGTTAATCAGCTATCTGGATTGCCAACTCTAAGAAGAGTTGCAATGGTTCCAAATTCTTCCATTTCACAATTATTGAAGCCAGTGTGCTCCTGGGAACACTCAAAGATTTAGAAATAATTTTATACCCTTGTCTTGATCTATGCCTAGGTCTACAGAGAGCTCCTTGGATTTCATTTTTTGGTCTTTGTGCTGGCATGTAATGTAAGTTGCCAGACTTTATATACACAGGTGTGTGTTTTTCTAAATTATGTTCAATAAATTCAGTTTGCCACAGGTGGACTCCAGTCAGGTTCTAGACACATCTCAAGGATAATTAAATAAGATTCACCTGACCACAATCTGGATTGCAATTGCAGTCTAAATACTTACATGAATAAAAGATTTCATCTTTTGATTTTTAATAAATTTGGAAATCTTTCAGAAAACATGTTTGTATGTTGTCATTATGGATTATTGAGTGCAGCCTGATGGGCAAAAATGGCAAATAAACAATAAACTTTGCAGAAAGTGAAGAGGTCTGAATACTTTCTGAATCCACTACCTTTTACTTGGGGACTAATTAAGCCCATATGTTGCATGATGTGTGACAAATGTTACAGAGGCATCAGCTGATTCTAAAGAATTACCCAGGACAGGGGACATTCTGCCCCACATACCTCCTATTTTGAAGAGACTGGTGGTACATTTATTCAGGCCACCACTGGCTTTTAGTTTGAGGATTAACAAAATATTTTCTGATATTCAAATTTCTGAATGAAGATTTTGTGTGAGATTTCTACAAAGTTCCCCTGCAACATTCACTTTATGTGCTACCGTCTAAGTAAGTAAATGGCATTTTCAAAACAATATGATGAAAGTAAAAATTACTGGTGTACAAAGTGAACAACTGAATGCACCACACTGTATGCATAACATTAAGTAAATGAAAGTAGAAAATTAAATGGAACTGCAAATGATTAGTCAATTATTAATAATGAAATACTTCTTTCATTTTGAGAAGTATTGGAGTTGTTATTTTAGTAAAACTATTGCTTCTTCCAGAATTTAATGCTGTGATGTGATTACTACTGACTACTGACTGAGAACTATTTGATTTAATGCAAATACATTTTTTCATGCATGTACATATTTAATTCACACATATACAGAGCTTACAAGCAGCAATAAGTAAGATGCAACGTGAGTAATGTATAACAATCAACAGTAAGCTAGCATATAGAACATACCTGTATACAGTATAGTATCTAATTGATATGGAGGTACCAGACATACTTGTATACTGGCCTAGTAATAGAAAATAGACAATGTATTTTTTTTAACTTGGTTTTGAAGAATTTCATCATGATCATGATTTTCATTCCTTGTTTCCTGATGTTTTGTTTATTTAATTCATTGTTCACTAATGGGCATGTTAGTGGGTCTGACCCTGAAGTAGTTGCAACATTTCAGCATTCAGTGTCATATATCTGTTCTGCTCTTTTTGTCATTATTAGGATACAATTAAGGGAGGAACTACGCAGAGAAAAGGCAGATTAATAGGAGATAGATGTGTGCAAAATGATTCTTTTTAGTCATTCAATTAATTTCGTTCAGTTCGCCAAAATGATTCAAATCTTTGAATCGGTGATTCATTCACTTCAAAAACAACAAGCTATATTCTAATTTAAAATCTGAAATAGTATCATAAGTGTATAACAACTTTAACCAGCAAACAATATAAAATTCAAGCAGCAAAATAAATAATTCAAACCTTAGAATAGTGCACACATCACAATAAAATGTGAGAACATTGAAATATGACTAAATAAAATTATATTCAGTTTTGGATTAATCTCCCACAATTTTCTTCTTTTATATCCTGTCCTTTCTGATGCAATCTGCCATACTTATACTGTATCATCAGTGAACTGAACTGCGATTCATTGTACTGCAAGTCTTTTGTCTGCAGTTCAGTACACAAACTGATTCTTTCAGTGACCTAGTTCAGCAGTTCATTCCTCAGTTCAGTTTGTGAACTGATTCTTTGGGTGAACTCGTCAGTGTACTGCACTGCAAGTCTCTCGTCTGCAGATCATGAACGAATTCGCAAAGGTTCTCCAGATCACAAGGGGACAGGCTGGTTCATTCAATTAGTCAATGTACTGTGATGGTCATAGTTACTCAGTCAGAGTGAACCGATCAAAGGCAATGATGACGCAAAGAAAGTGTTGCACGAGTGGTTGTGAGGACAAGACAAAAGCTTTTCTTCTGCTGGAATCCAGGCACTTCCAGGCTGGTGGCAAAGGTGCATTGAGAAGGTTGGAGACTACATTGAGAAATGGCATTATCAGTTTTGTTAAGGTTCATTCCATTTTCTAATAAATCCCATTTTCTAATTTAAGCTTGACTCCCCCTTGTAACTTAGAAAGAGCAGAGTATTTTTCACCTATAAATTGGTCAAATGTACAAGCGTGGCTTAGTATGCTGTGTGGTAGTCTTGTGTTACTTCTTGTGTTACTTTACTGGCTAAGTTCACAGTTCTGCTAGTTTGACTCTGCCTCATTGGAAGCCTTTATTGGAATGATAGATAAATGGAGAGACAAACAGATGTAAACTTTCAAATGTTTAATATTAACACTAGGGAACTTCTCCAAATAATATCCATCCATTATCCAACCCGCTCTATCCTAACCACAGGGTTACGGGGGTGTGCTGGAGCCAATACCAGGGCACAAGGCAGGAAACAAACCCCAGGCAGGGCGCCAGCCCACCGCAGGGTGCACACACACGCCAAGCACAATTTAGGATCACCAATGCACCTAACCTGCATGTCTTTGGACTGTGGGAGGAAACCCATGCAGACACAGGGAGAACATGCAAACTCCATGCCGGGAGGACCTGGGAACCGAACCCGGGTCTCCTAACTGCGAGGCAGCAGCGCTACCCACTGCGCCACCGTACCACCCCCAAATAATATCATTTTAAGTATTTTATTATATAATGGCTTTACAACTATATTGAAAAAATCCTCAGTGTATTATTTTAAATTTAAATAAGCAGAACAGGGAAATTCATCCTAGACAAAGTCCACTACTGTCTATTTAACGCCTATGCATTCTAAGGTTCTATTCCATGACTAATGATAAAGAAAATCTATTCTTATTTATAGTTGGAGCCTAGACAAAAATCATGTCCTGTGGTTAATTTTGCTATTTGTGTATTTATAATTTGATATTATTTTGCACTAGTGGGATTAGCGACATGTGCTTTTCATTGTACTGAAAGAAATACTGTCAATGAATTGAAATGAATTGTTATACAGCTTAAATTCATGCTTAAATCATTTCATATTAGACATCAGTCCAGCCTAATAATGTTTAATTATGCAGATACAGCAAAAATATGTCTTTGTAATGGTTACTATGACATTATTTTTTTTCATGGCTCACTACAAAAAGCGCAATGTGTGCTAGGAAACATGCTAGCTTCTTTGGAAAAGATCTCACCTTGTGAGGCAATCCATTCAATTTAAATTTAATACAATTTAAATTATATTTAAATTAATACAATTTAAAGGAAAAATTAAAATGGACAGCACAACCAAATTTAATTCTAAAAAGTCATTTTGAACTCATTATTAATACTTACCATGATGTCATAACCTTGACCAGCTTTATATTCTAATTAATGAATTTATGGGAAAAGAAAGACATTTTACTATTTTGTTGTTTTGCTACCTACTGTAATTGTTTTTCCTTTTCACATTGGCTTGGGGATGTGGTGTGACTGTATTACTTCAAAACAGTTGTAACCGTTTTATGGAATAGTTAACAGTAAACCATTGTCTTTTGGTTAGAATATTCAAGAGAAATATATAAAATGAATGTCTTACTCATTCATTTTTAATATATGTTTTTCCATTAGAGATAGGCCACAACCTGTCTTGGCCAGATAAAGAACAACCAATGAAAGGTGCCAGTCCATTTTAGGGCATACCTGCTCATGCTCTCATAGTCATTAATATCCAACCAGCATAGATTCTACATTAAAGACCATGACATCAATTGTTGTGATGCAGGAAACGGCTGGAGTACCTTAAGGAAATCCATACAAACACGTGGAGAATGTACAAAATTCACACAGACACTGATCAAGTCATCAATTTAGTCCCTGCTAACTGGAAGATTATTTTCACACCATTGGTTTCTTCTCCTAGTCAGATCATTGCTTTTATTTCAAGTTTAATTTTTGTTTTATTGATGGATTTGATTACTTTTTCAAATCCAGATAGGTTATCAATTATTCTCATCTGCTGATGATAAACACAACGTTGTTTCATTCAGAGTATATGAGATGCTCCTGTGCTACTGATTCCATAGTTCAATCCTAAAACTCTCTAGTTAAGTTATTTGAATCAAGATAGATAGATAGATAGATAGATAGATAGATAGATAGATAGATAGATAGATAGATAGATAGATAGATAGATAGATAGATAGATAGATAGACTTTGTTTGTTCCCCAAAGACAAACAAAACTTAGGAAGCTCAAGAAAAATATATACAGTATATACTGTATATATTATAACAAGCCCTGCGGTGGGCTGGCGCCCTGCCCAGGGTTTGTTTCCTGCCTTGAGCCCTGTGTTGGCTGGGATTGGCTCCAGCAGACCCCCGTGAGCCTGTAGTTAGGATATAGCGGGTTGGATAATGAATGGATGGATAACAAACAAACAACAACCCCCAATACATACTTAAGAATGACAGATTTGTTACAGATTATATTCTACTTTCCACTGCTCTGTTTCTTCTTTTCCTCCTTTTTTTTAAAAATTATCTTCATGATTTATGAAAACAACACATTACATCTAATGTTACTAAAAAAGTAACGTTCATTACAGCCACCATTGCAATGTAGATTGCCCCCCACCAGTGGGAGGAAGTTTCTGACTGTGTAATTGTAGTGTATTGATGCTATTCTCCAAGGGGTGGTCCCCATTCGTTGTCATACCAAGTACCTATGTAAATAGATGTCTTTTGGGGCCCCTTTCTGGTCTGTGGCCCCAGATCATTACCTGCCCTGCCTGTCCTGTCACTATGCCTCTGATGCAGTTGTGGAAGGTTTTATTTTAACTCACTTCTGTTTTTAATTGAATTGCTACTTTATTTAAGTATTCTGTTTCTTCCCATTTCTTTCATTCTTTGTGTCGTTCCACAGATTGCAAACTGACTTTATTGATTTTTAATAACAAAGTAGAATCCATTTTTATGCTTCTCCATCATATAGTAGTTTAATTTATTTTAGTTAATCCAAAATGCTGCTGCAAGAAATATTACAAGAAAATATGAACACATAACTCCAGTTTTAAATCCTTACATTGGCTTCCGGTTAAGTTTAGGGCAGATTTCATTGGCATTACTATTAACATATAAAGCCTTTATTGGCCAAGGTCCAGCTTACGTATCTGAACTTATCATTACTTACAAACCAGAAAGCACATTAAGATCTCAAAATTCTGGTGTGCTTATGGTTCCAAGAATTAATAAAATAACAGTGGAAGGTTGAGTTTTTAGTTACGGCGACCCTAACCTGTGAAATGGTCTGCCTGCTACTATAAGAGATGCCCCATTCAGTCTCAGCTTTCAAATCCCGACTGAAGACTCACTAATTCAGTTTAGCATGCCCAGATTTCAGCTGCTGATTAACTGTGCAGAATGCACAGTCATTAGCACTAAAATATAAATAATATGATAATTTGCTACTAACCCTCACCTATTCTGTTTCCCTTCTCGGTACTCAAATGTGGCACTTGGTGCCACTGCCCTACTGTCAAGTTGTCTGCCTAAAGAAAAGTCATCTCTTATTTAGGAGCACTGGAATCGGCAGGTAGAAGAATCCTTTCATCAGATTGGCTGGCCCAGCACTGACTCAGCTGTGGAATGGCCAATAGGGGGAGGCAGCTTGATGGCCAAGGTCTCCAGGACTCTGAACAAATCTGAATCTTATTATGTGATATCTTCTACTGCTAAATTTTGCAGTAGTATTACTATCATACTATAGTATTATATAGAGAATTACTTGTGTTCTGTGCTGTGCATTGTATTGTATTGACCCCCTTTTTTTGACACCCACTACACACCCAATCTACCTGGAAAGCGGTTTCACTTTGAATTGCCTTTCCCAAGGTTTCTTCCATTTTTCCCCCTCCAAGGGTTTTTTTCTGGGAGTTTTTTTCCTGTCTTCTTAAAGAGTCAAGGCTGGAGGGCTGTCAAAAGGCACAGCCTGTTAAAGCCCATTGCAGAATTCCTTGTGTGATTTTGAGCTATACAAAATAAATTGTATTGTATTGGATTGTAAATAATACTAAATTGTTTAAAATGTTTCATCTTTACTTACTGTATTACAGACCCATCTTATATTATGCACTCTAGCATTGTGCAATACTTTATCATGAAATAGAATGCCTTTCAGCTGATGTTAAGTTAGTTGGAAAAAAGCCTACAGCCATAGCACTGATACAGAGACCTTTGTAATGCAGGTGATCTTCACTGGGCTTCTAGGATGCAAACATGGGTCCTCATTCTTAGTGGGTGGCAGACAGCAACTGTCTTAACAAGTCGAGATGAAGAACTCTTTGGCTCAAGTGACTAATCAGATTTCTGAATGCCAGAGTGTCTCTGCTTCTCTCATTCAATTTGAGGCCTGGTACATTTGATTTTAGTTATTGCACAGCCTTTTGGACCACCAGAGGGTAGTTTTCTCTAGGAATGGTGTCAAATAGACTTTCTTTTCCTCTCCTCTGCTGCCAGCTGTCTTAGTTTCTCTTTTTACATTTGGTTTCTATTTATTAAATCAATGTCTCCTAGATTATACATATGGGAGTAGTTGATACTTAGTACAGAGTTAGTTTTATTATTTTATTAATTTGATTTCAACTAGGTAACTGTATATGTAAATATGTACAGTGGTGTGAAAAACTATTTGCCCCCTTCCTGATTTCTTATTCTTTTGCATGTTTGTCACACAAAATGTTTCTGATCATCAAACACATTTAACCATTAGTCAAATATAACACAAGTAAACACAAAATGCAGTTTTTAAATGATGTTTTTTATTATTTAGGGAGAAAAAAAATCCAAACCTACATGGCCCTGTGTGAAAAAGTAATTGCCCCCTGAACCTAATAACTGGTTGGGCCACCCTTAGCAGCAATAACTGCAATCAAGCGTTTGCGATAACTTGCAATGAGTCTTTTACAGCGCTCTGGAGGAATTTTGGCCCACTCATCTTTGCAGAATTGTTGTAATTCAGCTTTATTTGAGGGTTTGCATGAACCGCCTTTTTAAGGTCATGCCATAGCATCTCAATTGGATTCAGGTCAGGACTTTGACTAGGCCACTCCAAAGTCTTCATTTTGTTTTTCTTCAGCCATTCAGAGGTGGATTTGCTGGTGTGTTTTGGGTCATTGTCCTGTTGCAGCACCCAAGATCGCTTCAGCTTGAGTTGACGAACAGATGGCCGGACATTCTCCTTCAGAATTTTTTGGTAGACAGTAGAATTCATGGTTCCATCTATCACAGCAAGCCTTCCAGGTCCTGAAGCAGCAAAACAACCCCAGACCATCACACTACCACCACCATATTTTACTGTTTGTATGATGTTCTTTTTCTGAAATGCTGTGTTCCTTTTACGCCAGATGTAACGGGACATTTGCCTTCCAAAAAGCTCAACTTTTGTCTCATCAGTCCAGAAGGTATTTTCCCAAAAGTCTTGGCAATCATTGAGATGTTTCTTAGCAAAATTGAGACAAGCCCTAATGTTCTTTTGCTTAACAGTGGTTTGCGTCTTGGAAATCTGCCATGCAGGCTGTTTTTGCCCAGTCTCTTTCTTATGGTGGAGTCGTGAACACTGACCTTAACTGAGGCAAATGAGGCCTGCAGTTCTTTAGACGCTGTCCTGGGGTCTTTTGTGACCTCTTGGATGAGTCATCTCTGCGCTCTTGGGGTAATTTTGGTCGGCTGGCCACTCCTGGGAAGGTTCACCACTGTTCCATGTTTTTGCCATTTGTGGATAATGGCTCTCACTGTGGTTCGCTGGAGTCCCAAAGCTTTAGAAATGGCTTTATAACCTTTACCAGACTGATAGATCTCAATTACTTCTGTTCTCATTTGTTCCTGAATTTCTTTGGATCTTGGCATGATGTCTAGCTTTTGAGGTGCTTTTGGTCTACTTCTCTGTGTCAGGCAACTCCTATTTAAGTGATTTCTTGATTGAAACAGGGGTGGCAGTAATCAGGCCTGGGAGTGGCTACGGAAATTGAACTCAGGTGTGATACACCACAGTTAGGTTATTTTTTAACAAGGGGGCAATTACTTTTCACACAGGGCCATGTAGGTTTGGATTTTTTTTTTCTCCCTAAATAATAAAAATCATCATTTAAAAACTGCATTTTGTGTTTACTTGTCTTATATTTGACTAATGGTTAAATGTGTTTGATGATCAGAGACATTTTGTGTGACGAACATGCAAAAGAATAAGAAATCAGGAAGGGGGCAAATAGTTTTTCACACCACTGTATGTATGTATATGTAAACAAATTGTGCATAGTTTCTGTTCATTTGTAAATCTGTGAAAGCACTCAAGTTGCAAAACCAATATTTAACTAGAAGTGCAAGTCTAGCAAATGATGACACTGATAAATTAATAACTGACAGACCAATGAGAAATAACTTCTAGAGTTTGATGTGGATGACATACCTTGCTTCCTGCACTAATTAAATTTGACAGTTGTGTAATTATTGATTAATACTTTTATAATGCACTATATAATAAAGTGGTAAGGTCTCTTTGTGTGTGTGTGTGTGTCCAGTTCTTCCAAGCAATCTGATTGGTCAGTTTGGCTGATGTGGTTTGATTGGTCAGTTTGGCTTTGATGATATAATTGAAAGAGGAAGTGTGAGTGTGAGGCAGAAGAGCAGGAGTAAAGACAGAAGTATAATAGCTTACAGGAGGCGAGCATGGTGCCTCGAAATAACAGTCTCAGAAGAAGGCTTTATGGAAACATGTTTGAGAGGCTCAGGCACTTGAGAATATCAAAGAAATGTGCAGAAGGCAAATATAGAACAGGATATATAAAATATTTTAAAATGTATTCTATTACTTGTCTTTGACACAGAATGTGGCTGATATAAAAAATAAAACATATCTTGTGAAAAGCTGCTATCATCCTTATAGAAAATGCATAAAAGATATTACCGAATAAATTCTACTTTACCTTATTTAAAATATTATTTTTTTATTCATTTCCCAAAGTCATTTATTTGACTTTGACTTAATTTTATTAAATTAATTTTAATTTGTCCAAGGTTGCTTAATCTGATTTCAGCTTCACTGGACACAAGGCAACAGAAAGGGTGCAAGTCCAACATATATAATCCATATTCACTACTACTATGACAATTAGGCATCAACTGTTAACATAATCCTTCTCTTTATGGGATATGGAAGGAAACTAGAGTTCATTTAGAAAATCTATGAGATAAAAGAGATAACATACAAGGGTGGTGATATGCACAGAGCACTTTGGAGCTACTGCATAAGGGAATATTGTTATCCACTGCACCACTGCACCTGCATTTTACAAAAAAGAAAGTGTTTAAATTACTTTTTCTAATTCTTTAGTTCAATTCATTCTGTTTTCACTTATAAATTGTGTTGATTTTCCAGTCCCCGAATTTTTGAGGCCAGTAATTGTATAATTAATTTGTTAAAATGTGTTAATTTGCACTATAAGTACATGTATCTACATGAAATATTTTATAGTTAAAAGGGTGAAAGTTGAAACTTGTTTCTTATCAAGCAATTCAACAATCATTCATTACTTGTCAAATTGCTCCTTTGTTATGAGGAAAGTAATCCCAGCACTACCAATAATTATGCACTACTGTATTCAGCTGAAATGAATAACAAGGTGGAAGTCTGTGGTTTTCCCCACACCAGAAATTAGGAAGCTGTGTTTGTACACCATGTTGAAGCTTTGCATACAGCATCTGATTATAGTATTGGCATTAGATTACTGTGTAATTAGTTTGTTTTTTGATGTACCGTTTCTATCCCCTTGAGGTTAAGACAAAACCATCTATTACACTTTTAAATCAATTAGAAGCTCATAACCTTAACATTTGTAATTTAGTTTAAAACCTTGAATATGCCATATGCAATAAAAAAGTAAAAGTACATAAATGTGAACCATGGAAGGGATTCTTATAATCACTCAGATTATCTGAATTTAAAAAAGTGCAATATACTAAAATTACCCAAAACAAACATTTAAATCAAGTAAAATATCTTTTTTTTATCACATTTAAAGAAGAAATGCAATAATATAAAAGGTAATGATTCATTTAAAATTACATCTCATTTTAAAAACATTTTTATATTGTTACAAGATAGGTATTAAAGTTAAATTTGGAAACTGTAATTTGTGTACATATTTTAGACTTTAAAATGACCTAACTTTAAGTCAAGTCAATTCAGTTTATTCCTTCAGAAAAAAGTTAAGAACACCTACACAGTTTAACAAATTTAAAATTGCAACAAAAAAGGCAAATCCAACCATTAGACATTCATGAGCACACATTGGCTTTGGCTAAAATGGAATAGAAAGCAGGCAGAAGATCCAATCCTATGTGAAAAATAAAATACACATATTGTATGTAAGCCAGCTCCCTAACTTTTCTCAATTCACATATACTTACATTGATGTATTTTACAGTATTTGTGAGCACGGCTGCTAGCATTTTATTTTTGTTCTGATTTTGTTGAACAGTAGTTTAGAGAGACACCAAAAAGAAGCAATCTGTTGATGCATGCTTTATTTACACTGGCTTCAGCTAGCACATAATATAACTGAAGATCCTCAAATTGTTTATAACTTAAATTTATAACTTTAAATGTAATGGAGAACTGTATACCCAATCTACTGATTCTGGGATCTGGCATTCAGACCCCTTCACTCATTATTGTATTGACGATTATTTTAAAAGGATACATTTGCCATTTTTGTCCATCAATCTACAACCAATAAACTATTATGAAAACCTGTTTTTTTGAAAGGATCATAGATTTATTAAAAATCAAAAACTGAAATCTCTCCTATATACTGTATAATCATTTAGACCCTTTGCTGTGATACTCCAGATTGTGTTCAGGTACATCCTATTTGCTTTAATTATCCATGAGATGTGTCTAAAACTTGATTGGAGCCCACCTGTGCCAAACTGATTTGATTGGACATCATTTAGAAAGGCCCACAGCTCTGTATACAGTATGAGGTCCCACAACTCAAACTGTATGTCACGGTAGAGACCAAGCCATGATGTCCAAGAAACTTTCTGTAGCCCCCTGCAATAAAATTGGTGATATAGATCAGGACAAGGGTATAAAATAATTTCTAAAGCTTTAAGTGTTCTTGGAGCACAATTGTTTCAATAATTGAGAAAAGAATGCATTTAGAATTGACAGGATTCTTTCTGGCATTGCCTGACATGTCCAATTAAGTAACCTGGCATAAAGGGCCTTCCTCCGGGAGGAAGAGCCTTGGTCAAGGAGCTAAACCAAGAACCCACTCTAAGAGAGCTGCATAAGCCCCATGCTTAGATTGGAGATCCTATCAGAAAGACAACCGGCTCAGCAGCAGTCCAACAATTAGTTGTTTATGATGGAGTGGTTAACTCCTGCTTGACCTTTGCAAAAGGTATTTTAAGGACTCAAAAAGCATGATGAGAAAGATTCTTTGGTCTGATGAGCAAAATTTGAACTCTTTTGGCAGAACCTCAAGCACTAAGTCACTGCTCGTCACTTGTCTTATAACATTCCTACGGTGAAGCATGGTGGTGGCAGCATCATGCTATTGGGGTTCTTCACAACAGCAGAGGCAAGGAAATTGGTCAGAACTGAGGAAAGGATTACTGCAGCCAAATACAGAGAAGTCCTTAAGATAATCAGTATGCCACAAAAGCAAATCACAATTTTGCCTAAGAACACAGCTATGAATAAAGAATGGTACCAAAACATCCTCTGAGAGCAACTTCTCTCAACCATCCAAGAACAATTTGGTGACAAACAATGCCATTTGCAGCATGATGGAGCAATGTGCCATAAGGCAAAAGTAATAACTAAGTGGCTTGTGGAACAAAACATTAAAATGTTGGGTATATGGCCAGGAAACTACCCAGACCTTAATCCCATTGCAAACTTGTGGTCATTCCTCAAGAGGTGGGTGGACAAACAAAAACACACAAATTCTAACAAACTCCAAGCTTTGATTATGCAAGAATGGGCTGCCATCAGTTAGGATTTGGCCCAGAATTTGATTGACAGCATGCCAAGGCGAATTGCAGAGGTCTTGAAAAAGAAGGGCCAGCACTGCAAATATTGACTCTTTACATAAACTTAATGTCATTGTCAATAAAAGCCTTTGAAACTTATGAAATGCTTGTAACAATACTTCAGTATACCATAGAAACATTTGACAAAAAGATCTAAAAGCACTGAAACAGCAAACTTTGTGAAAACCAATACTTCTCAAAACATTTTACCACATCTGTAGAGAATCTAAAGGGACAAGAAGGCCCTTGAGCATTCACTGCAGACAAGGGTAAGCAAGTAGAACACTATTAAATAACACTCCAAGGCTTACCAACATAAATATCTTGACATGATTTAAGGTTCTATATTGATGCACCATTTACATTTACTAGGCAATATGAAGAAATTTAAAGGGATAATGTAATATTTAATGTAGTGACATTTGAATGTATTAAAACTAATGATTGTTGTGCTCACCTGTTGATTCTCAGGTGTCAGGAATTTCTTACATAGAATTTATATATATATTTGATTTATATACTATCCCTGTTTGCTTATGCTTCCCATACAGTCCAGGTTGGGAGCACTAGAAAAACCCTGGGAGAAGGAATGCAGAGCTCCAAATGCCTGAAATCATATCATGTTTAATTGAAGGACATTCCTCAGGATTTCCCCGGATGTTCAAGAGAATCTGACATGCACAATAAGGTTAGAAATCAGATTGCTGCCTCTTTCAGTAACATGTCACTAAGGAGCCATAAAGAGGAACAAGAATAGAGTAGAACAGTTAACTTCGGAATCTACAAGGGAAGAAACTCTACCACAAGTACCAACAATGAAACAGCTCAATAGAGACCATATCACAGTGTGGTGAATTTTAAAATTAGCTTTGAAAATTCGTAAATTCCAGCAAAACACACTTTATAAAAACTAGACTTTTTGTGAACAGAGAAACACCTGAAAACACAGAAAGTGCAATGAAAACACACTTTAAGGATTGTGATACATCCTTGTTTATAAGCAAAATAAATAGATTCCAAAAACAGTAAAAATGAACAACAGAAAGAGAGCCTTTACCTGTGAAGAAAAACATTACAGAAAAAATAACGCTAAAAGTATCACTATGTGAGAGATATACAAGAGCAAAACATAGAAAGGTTCACACAACAGTTGACACAGCTGCAGGAGAATGTTTGGAAATGCCAGCCTTCACACCTGTCTGTGCAGAATCTCCCCATGTCCACATGTACACATGGAATTTTCTCTGGGTTCTCTCTTCGAAACCACACCTCAAAGACAGGTGTTAACTGATGATTCTAAAAACAGTAGCACTTCATCCAGGGCTGGTGTCCCTCTTCTGCCTGACACTGCTAGGATAGGATGATCCCTTCTGAGAAGTCACTGGATTAAATAAGTTTTAAAATGAACGAATGAATAGATGGAAAAATACAAACCAAAGAAAATTCATTGCAACTGAAGAGAATATTGTATTGGAAAATACATTAAGACAAATTATAAAATTGTTCAAATTTTAAAATATAGAAAAATACAAATCAACATCCAACATGCACATACCCACATAATATATGTAGATAACTAATTTTAATCTTTTATATTCATTTAAATAATCAGCATCTAAAATGTGTGTGAAAGAAGTTAAGTAATGAAACATCATTAAAGTAAGGTCAAGCATTTTAGCATTGTATTGTATTCTCTATTGTTTGATAACAATCTAAATTTCTAATCACTCAAAATGTATGCATTATGATGTACTTTATAAAGTGCCTTAAGTAAAGGTATCTGCAAAACAGTAATAATCAAAATAAATTGTATTTTCAGAAATCATTAACCAATCTCAACAAGAGGATCATGTCTTAGAGCAGCAGACGGCAAAAACCTACTCAGAAATGAAAAATGGGACGATTTAGACTAACCAATGAACCTGACAACCTTTCTTAGGGATCAGGCAAATAAAGTATATAGTAGAAGGACCTCTAAGTTTTAGAGAAAAACAAAGTTAATGCATAGCAGAGACAATAATCTGCACTATTTAATATAGTAGGTGAAAAGACCCATGCATGGGAAACACAAATTACATGGACTAGCTGTGACAGTTTAGGGTAATCTGTTTTGCTGCTTTGACAAATGCTGACATATCATTAATAAAAACTAGCCAGCCTTCTAATATTTCATGTTTTCTGTCATTTTGTAAAGTTAGGTTTAGACTGATTTTTGTTCCCTGGCTTACATTTTTGATCTTCTCCCATTTGTATTTGTTTCTACTTCAACTCTTTGTACCATCAATTAATCATAACAGAGTAGAGAAGGGAATGATTTATTAAAGAGGTGGTATGCTAATACAGCGGCTAACATTCCTGCCCCAGGTTAGATTCTTGATGTTAGCATTCCTTCTATGGCATGGTTGCCGGTTTTGCCAGTCATCAAGGGGACCTTTCTGCAGGCATGGTTATTTCCCTCTACAGTCCATAGGCATGCAGTCCAGACAAATGCCCTCTCTGAAAGTGAACTATATGAAAATATGGGAGCATCCCATAAATAACTAGCATTTGATAAAGAGTAAGGTTAGATTTTGCAAGAGTTGTTTCATCTACAGTATATGCTTTGGTTCTCTGTAATTTTGAAAAGGTATGTTGAGAAAATGGGAGGTATTTTGTTATCTTTATGTTTCGTATACTAAAACATAAGTATTAGAGTAAAGCTACATGCTTCTGATTGATTGACTGAGAAGAAACTCTTCCTGGAGCCTTCTTAGCACTAAATTATATGCCAAAGTTAAGTGAAACGTATAACTAATTATGGATGCCAAAGTAAATTTTTAAATAGTTTTAATACAAAATAAAATTAATCTCTGAGATACAGCCACCCCTGAACAGGCCCCCCTTTCATGCACACCCACACTAGGCCAATTTAGAATTGCCACGGGAAAACTGGAGGACACAGCAGAAAACCCATGCAGACACAAGAAGGACAGGCAAACTCCACAGAAACAGTGACTGGGTATGGAAAACTTAATCTGTGAGGCTTTGGAGTCAATCTCTGTGCCACTGTGCTATCCTGAAGAATATTCATTTAATGTAATACTGCTATCCACTGGTTAGTAAATTATAAAATTGATAATGCATTAGGAAAAATAAAATGATTCTTTTTTTAATGTGTTAAAAAGTCAAATATAATGTATTCTTCAAGTTCCTAATGCTGATTAAGGACAATTAATTAAATAAAAAATAATCCATTAAGCACATAATAAAGCAGAGACATCTGGGTTGTCCCTGAGATTTCTTTTCCGCAATAAGTTTCATACTCCTACTTGACTTTAACTATCTTTAGCTTGCAGTGTTTCTTACAAGAAATTCTAGTGTCTCTCTGTTGATTCCATATGTTTCTTTATATAAATCAATTTACCACTTGATATGTGAGTGAATAAAAATTGATTTCTCTTTCATCAGACTCTCGATACGTTCTAGTTTTACAACATTTGTATCTCAGTAGTGATTTGTCATTAATTGACAGTTGTTTTATTCATGTTTTAGTCACAGATCCTGAAGTTTTCATTATAATCACACATTAAATAAATAGAAATATAATGATCTTCATCTCAAGATGCCATACAAGCCTGCTAAATGAAGCGTAAGATGCATTACAGAAAACTTCTTACAAGAGAGCTCAACACCTGGCTCTAAAACCTGCAACTGCTCCATGTCCTGAAAGTCTGATTAAAATTCTTCCCATGAACTAATTTTCCAGTTCTCTCATCAGGTGTGCTAGAGAAGGCAGGCTGCAGCCACAATAATTGCATCAGATTCTTTTCCTATCCTTCATCAGAGTTTATAATGAAGACTGAGTGAGGTAGGCCCTGATCCGGGCAGCCGGAGAGAAATCCATCAATGCCTGAAAGTTGACACCGACTTTCAGAAGCTGGAGTGTGGGTGAAGGTTGTTTCCATGGCAGCAGATTTTTTTTCCTTACATGAACATGAAAGAATGGGGTTAAAAGTTCTGTGAAAGTAACAGCTGTTGCTTCCTGTGCAGCGAATACAAGATTGTTCACGATGCACTTACTCCTTTGAAAGGCGATTATCAATTTCACTGACCTGCTAAGCAAATTAAATACAGCTGAAGAAGCATTTTGCAGGATTACCAAAAATATACATAAAATATCACAATATTCTAAATAGGTGTTGTCCAATGCATCAAATTAATTGAAGAAAACAAGCAATGCAAAATAGTACACATAAATCAATGAAACAATCATACAAAGTAAAGTTTTAAAAAGTACATTATAAATTAACGAGTTACAAGTGAACTTATTTAAGTTGCTTACTTTTTAATAATGCCACAGAAATGATTTAAATATATTATGTACTAAACTGTAAAAAAAACATACAAAAGAAACACTACTAACATTAGATTTACTGTAAAACAATGTACAATTAGGTTCATATCTAATATTGCCTTTATGATGAACTATTGCATGAGGAATCTTGCTTGGATTAAATAGCAACATATATTTGGCCTGCTAAGTGATTTTTTTTTAAAGTTTTAAATGATAATAAATTGAATATTACATAGCATGACCCAGTTGCACAAAGGGTTGTACAGCTGCCTCAGGTTTCAAAGTCCTGACATTGTCAGCCTCTGTAGATTTGTCTCTGGGTACCCCCTCAACCCAAATAATATAAGTCATTGTGTTTCTGGGTGTATCACTGTACCCAATGATGGATTGGTAATGTGTGCCATGAACCTGAACTACATGATGTAAATGAAGAGTATTACCGTAAAAGGAAGACCACAGCCTTCATTTAGAAAATTAATTTTACATTTAAATTTACATTTACTTGCTTAGCAAGCACTTTTATCAAAAGCAACTTACAAAAAAGTTCAACATATTCAAGTAAACATAAGTCTGGGGGATGGTTTAGGAACAAGTGTTAAAGGACACAGTTACGAAATTGATCATTACAAGTGAAGAGCTCCAAACAAAATGCAAGTTAGTTACACTTCCTAGGTTACAAAAACCAAACAATTAGACAGAAATTCACCAAACAAGAGAGTCTGCAAACACTTCTTAAACACAATGAAGGAGTCAGGATTTCGAATGTAAGTGGATAACTCGTTCCACCAGGTAGGAGCTACTCATGAAAAGAGTTTGGCTTGAGATTTCATGCCATGCAATGGTGGCATCACCAAACACCGTTCAGGTACTGAAAGAAAAGATAACAACGTCAGTGTAACTTATATTTGTTCTTAAATACATTGGCCTCAAGTTGCCTTTTAAAGGAGTCAATGAATGGAGCATTTCAAATTTTTTGCCATATTCCTTAAAAGAGTATTTCAAATTAATACTCTTTGAAATTTTAATCTCATGTTTTCATGCACAACAATGCAAAACAGTATATGGGGTAATGGAATGTAATGGTGACCCGTTCTATCCAACCACAAACAATGTGAAAAACATTGAAGGAAAAAAGAGAAAAAAAATCTCACAGAACTTGTGTTGCATGATCCACATGTCTGGTATCCATTTGTATGCTCAAAAAGTGGGCAATGCATTCATTTTTTCTAAAATATTAATACTGACTTCTGAAAAAACTTAGCACAGAAGATATGAAAGGTGCATTCTTGTAATGCAATGAGTCTGAATTGAAGATCCACCTCTCCCCCTCATCCATTGGTCAAGAGTCCCGTCTTGAACATTGATCCTATAACCTATAATACATCAGAAATAAATATGATTGCACTGTAATGCCACAAATAGATTGGTAATAAATAAGATAAACATTGCCTGTTTTACATCAAAATGCTTTGGCTAAGTGTTTGTTCTAAAGTGTACATTAGCTCAATTAAAATCAAACATTATTTGAATTGCAGTTTCACAGTTAACAAAACATTGCTACAAGACTTAATACTTTCATGTATCTGCTGTACTTTTCAGTCACTGTTATTATACCATGAGAGGCTTCCACAGAAGTAATTACAGAAAATTAAATATTGTTTTAGTTATGGACATTCATTTAAAAAATAGTTTAAAAATTTGAAACTGCCAAACCTTATTCTGTTTTTTTTTTCTCAGTAAGTATGAACAACAATTATTTTCTCAAGTAAATGCCAAGGAGCATAACAGTCATATTTGTCAAGGCAAATTTGATTTTATAGTTATACGCTCCATGCAAATTAGGAAGTTTTCTTGAAAGTACTCTTCTAAAAAATGAACAGCCAATACTATTAAAACTGTAATAATAACTGTAATAAAAGTTCAATAACAAACGTTACGGCAGAAACAGCAAACAAATGAAGTAAAAAACTCTCTGAAAATAAAATGCAAAATGTAGTTAATGCTTTTCTTAGTTTATAATATGTACTTCTTACAATTACAATTTGAACTGTATGCTGCCCTGGAATGACTGATTTGTGTTTTCTTACATCCATCAGCATTCACAAGAGAAATCTCAGGTTTTGAGAATGAAATGCAGGCTTTCCAATAACATTTATTCTTAACTACTTTATCCCATTGTTGACAGTCCATTGCCATAAGACAAATTCACTAAAGTATGGTTGGTATTTAACCCAATATATTTTTAAAAAGCAGTTTACACCAAAATTGTGTCAGTGACGCACAATGCATTAACTAACAAGGATGAAATTATTAATACACTATAATGGAATTCAAATAGTTGCATGGCATTAAAGTAAAACACAATTGAAATCAATTAGGTCTGGCATTAAAATCTCAACATCTTATCCAAGGTAAAGTCAACTAGAGTGACAGAATAAGATTAAACTCATGTAATTAATATATATTAGTTTTCCCCTTTTCAATAAAGTTATTTTCTTGTCATAGACATAAACCTAATAATGAGTGTTTCCATCGTCTCCTCCAGATTGATGCAGGATAATCCTTTTGAAGGCCAGTTAAATGAGATGGTTGTCTGATTTTGCACAGTGCTGTGTCAGAGTTCAGAAAATGTGCTCTTCAATTTTGAGAAAGAATAGGGAAAAACAAAATCTCGCCATTTCTCTTTCTACTAAAACAACTCAGTATTATGTTTTAGGTTATATGCATGTGCTAAGGATTTGCTTTCCAAAGTCTGCATTTTTTTTTAAAATGATTGTACTTAAAAAAAATGCTGAAAATGGCTAACAGCAGTCTTACTTAAACTTATGCTTTGGAAATTGTCGAACAAAAAATTGGACATAGCTGTTCACTACTACAGTCATCAGGTATGGAGGTGAAAATTTACTGTGATTCTTTGATATAGAAAATTATTGGGAGGGATTTTGTCACTAAGTGTCGCAACTTATGTAGTCAGTCATAGTTGGTTGGGTTCAATTACCAGAATCAAATTTTAGAGTAGACTCATGTGTTTAGTGTTTTTATTTTTTTCTGTTATACTAATCAATGAGTGTTCAACAGGAATCAGCTTTATTTTGATTTTATCTTTATATGAAGAGAAAAAACCAGAAGAGTATATATATATATATATATATATATATATATATATATATATATATACTGTATATATATATATATATATTTATTTATTTTTTTTGCCCAAGTAAATAGTCCAGCTTTGCCTTTAAATACTCATCATGTAACACTTAAGGATGGCCCATTACTCTAGCTGGTAGCTTGGTTGCTAGTTCTGAAACAGTTTCAATGAACATTCTTAACTTCTTCTTCTAAACTAGGTGGAGTAGCATCATGGGCAGTGAACCAAAACCGAAATCAAATAAATCCATCAACTCAAAACTCAGAATTATTAAACCAAGAAATACCCAGACAAATCCTCAAGATTGTTCCTAATTCTTTAAAATATGAATTAATGTTCATTTTTTTTACATAAACATTTAAAACACTTGGATAAAACTGTAGATAGAGGTGGGACAGTTCAAGTGTGGTTGTGTGACTTCATTTCATTCTTTTGTAGAGTTCAGCCTGTCTTCCAAGTTGAGGGATATGAACAGATGATGACTGGGATGACTGGTGCTTTTAAAAATGCTAAGAGTTTTGGTGTGACTATCTTTTATATAAATGCCTGTCACAGAGAGAAGATCTGCTCTAGTCATGGATAAAATGGTTTGAATTATCTCTATATTTTTTTTTTGCATGATGTTATGCCAAGCTGTAATATACTGTGTAACACTGGGCACTCAGAGGTACATCAGAGAACGTTTATGAGGGTAACAGCACATAGTGATCACTGTAGGTAACAGCTGTGCTCAGTGTTGCATTTGAACAACAAGAGAGCTTCAGGAGCTATGTTAATTCTATAATGTTTTGCTTTGTACTAATATTTATTTCTTGTCGATTCTATCATTACCATTTTCCTAGCAATGTCATTGCATCACCATTTTCTGCCTGTATTTTGAGAGGCAGTATTTTGTGGAGTTAAAATCTTGGGCTCCATTATTTTGCGGCTACCAATGTGCATGGCATCAGTATGACTACACAAAGAAAGGGGGCATCATGCAAGATGAAGGATGTAAACCACATAACGGACAGATCTTTGCAGGAGATTTTGTGCTCAAGCAACAACAAAACCAAATAGTTGCTATGATTATGCATGTTGGCATGTTTCTGAACACCTATTTTCTTAATGGTTATATCCCATTATTAGTTTTTAAGGAGCTGAATCAAATTTTTGCATTTATTTTCATTATGGAAATTGTTTTAATTTATTACAAAATATTTTGTTATTTTCATAGCCATTTTGCTTTTTCTAGTGTGGCACCATTTTCTGTTTTCGCTGTCGACACACAGCAATAATCGCTATGGAATATGGTCCTGAAGTTGTGCAGTTACCATTGGACCACTAAAACAATCACCACATCTGTTGTGTCACTATCGGAGTTTGCAGATATTCTAAGAAAAGAACCTTTTTTGTGTGCGTGTAATTGCTCTTGGGTTTGCCCAATTTTTGACTTATGGTATAATTTCCTTAATACAATTCTTGGGTTTTAATCATGAATAGGTTGACAAAAGTTTTAAAACGTTCTGCTCATTTTATGTTTTGTTTTCTCGTCATCACCTATAAACGTGGTAGCCTGTCCTTGTGTAGGATTAACAACACAAAAAGATTCTCTGGCTTGGAATAGTGTGTTGACTTTGTGTTTGGTGTTCTCCTGGTAATGTCGTGAAAGTCATAAAGATAACTACTATGTAATGACCTTGCTAACTGCCTGTTAATGCGTCTGCCAAAGCATAAAGAAAAACCTGTAAAAATCTCTGTAACGTCCTGTTAAATTTGTCCAACAGGACACTTTGTTTGTCCAATTAAACATGTTTAACAACATTTGAAAGAATGTGAGATATAAAAATCTTGAGAATTTCAAACTCTTTAACACTTTCAGGTATAATACAATAAATGACAAAGATGGCACAGTGATAAACACTTTGTTTCCTGAGGGCACAATCATGCAAGTAATGATTTTCAGGGATAAACTGACCTATTTATTAAACACACTCAAGTAACTGCTTTTCATGCAACCTGCTAATTCATACTAGATGAATGATAAAAAATCAGGAGTGTGCCCTCCTTGACTTTCTCGAATACTGAGATAGAGGAAAAGATCATCAGCTCCACTTCTCTTTGTTTCTCACCATAACTAATTGATAATATTACTATACACAATCATTTATCTCTATTTATAATCAAACTTTATAATGAAATTATATTTTCGCACTTAGGGAGGTCGAAAACGGTGGTGGAATTTTTGAATGATTATATATGCATTACCTAGATTACATGCAAAGTAAAAAGTGGCCTAAAAGTTAATAGGATTCCTTACTTTTGATATAACGCAGGTGTACAAAATCTCACTGACCTTGGTCAAAGTGTTTTTGAGTTATCATGTTTACACATTAAAAAAGAAAAAAATGTTTACAACTTATAATACTCAGCAAGGACAGTGATCTGCCGTAACACCAGGGGTCTGATTTATAAAACTTCCATTGCAGAAAATGAGGCTCAAAATGTGCATATGCAACTTTCCATGTAAAAGTCCTGATTTAATAAAAGAAAACTTTGCAGGAAAACTTACAGCAATTTTGATGCATCTGTACACAGTATTTTAGAGAACTGGGAAATGATGACACGTCCTTGATCAAGTAGGGAAATACAGCCGAACCAGCTAAATGAGAACTCACAAGTATAATAATTCAGATCGCCAAGCTATTATTGAAAGTTGTGTTGACATAACAAACATATTAAACCTCAAAAGTGATTAAAATGAAGAAAGACTCAAGTTCAGTTTCTTCTTAAATGCTGCTTATTTGCACTGAAGAACTTCTTTTTTTGTCAGTTTATATCAGCTACCTGTTGTCATTTTTCACAGTTAGAAACCAAAGTGTTTAATTCAGTGGGTAACTGATGTTCTATACTATTTGAAATTAGAAAAAATAAAATTCTCACTTCAAAGATCTGTTCAAAACTTTTAAGAAACTGCAAGATTTAATCAAGAAATTTTTAGACTAAGCCTTTATATTGGGGGAAAAGGACTTCTTCCATTCATTTTTGTCCATGCTCCTGGCTCCCCCACTTTTTCTCTCAGGTAAAGGGATTGAATTTTGTTTTGTTAGGTTTTATCTTTTTTCGTTTTTCTTTTCTTAACTTTTTTTTTTCTAGTTTGACTAGGAAATGACTTGATTTCATATAACATTATTTTCTTCAAATAAAATAAATAAATAAAAAGAAACCAAAGCGGCGTAAAACTGAGACGTGATTCACTCACTGCATACAGAAGGCTCTAAATCTCATACCCTGTAGGCTATTTGCAGCCTAATGGTTTGACACAACATGGTTTTTTTGGAGATGCTTGCTGACTATGCATATGGTCATATATTAAGAGAACAAGCCTTATGGGACTGGCACAATTTGCCCATGATGATGACTGGCAGATGAGCCAATTTAGACTTTCAAGAGCCATTCTTTTGGAACTATGTGCTGAGCTGGGCCTGGCATTAACAAGACAGGTTGAACAAAAACAGGATAAATTTGTTCATATCCAGTTTAAACAATGGCTGGCTTTCTAGCAATAGGCACCTGTCAGAAGGAACTGCCCGACAGGTCAAGAAATATCTCAGTGTTGCTCCAGCTCCATCATGGCTGCTGTGCTGGAAGTCGTCAACCAACTGAGGAGACCCTATATTCAGTTTTCATGTGTTTTGGTTGGACATGCCAAAATAAAACAGCATATTCGGGGAAATAGGCAGATTTCATATACAATAACGGCACCCAGCAAGAATGAAGCTGCTTTTAACCGTAAGCAGTTATATTCCATTAACACACAAGTCATCTACAATACCAAGGTAAGACTGAAAAATGTTGAAGCTTGGTGGCCTGGGTCAACCCATGATTCATTTAGTGTGAGGCAATTTAGCCTTGGCAGACAACTTACGGAATGTGCTGTATGGACTGTGTCTGTGAAGATTCTGAGGTGGTAGGCAGGCAGGAGCCCACCAGAGCACCTCAAAAACAGTTTCCAGAAAGAGAGAGGTAGTAGTAGTTGGGGACTTGATCTTTAGGGGGATTGAAACACAGGTTTCTTCCAGAGACAGAGAGTCTTGTTTGGTATGTTATCTTTCAGGTACACAGGTGGGTGACTTCCCTGGAAGGGTGGATTGACTCTTGGCCAGAGTGGGGGTGGATCCAGTTGTCATTGTCCATGATGGAACAAATGATATGCATAAAGGTAATCTGTCAGTTCTAAAGAATTAGGTGCCAGGCTTAAGAGCAGACATGACAAGGTAGTCTTCTCTGAAGTTTTGACTACGCTACACACCAGTCTAGATAAGACTGTGAAAATTAGAAGGTGTAACGCGTGGCTCAAATCTTGGTGTAGAGTAGAAAGGTATAGGTTTATGGGGCATTGGGACAACTTTTGGAACAGATGGGACATGTTTCACTGAGACAGGTTTCATCAGAACTGGGGGGGCACCAATTTGTTTGGGGAAAGTATGAGTAGGAGGTACAACTAAGGACATCCTGAGTGATTTAGAAATTGTAGGGGGAGAAGTACTGCTTAGATTAAATTCAATGAAATCAAACAAATTTCCAGGACCAGATAATATTTACCCTCGAGTTCTTAAAGAAGTTAGCCAGTACATATATAACCCTTGATGCATATTTTTAGGAAGTTACTGCACACTGGGGATATTCCGAAGGGCTGGAAAATGGCAAATATTATCCTGTTACAAAAAAATGGTAACAGTAGTGTTATTTTAAAATAAGTTCATCAAGAACACGGGGAAATAGTTGGAAACTTGTTAAGGGTAAATTTCGCACAAACATTAGGAAGTTTTTCTTTACACAGAGAACCATAAACACTTGGAATACGCTGACAAGTAGTGTGGTAGACAGTAGGACTTTAGGGACAGTTAATACTAGACTTGATGTTTTTAGAAGAATTAACTGGATATGACTGGTAAGCTTTGTTGGGCTAAATGGCCTGTCCTTATCTAGATTGTTCTAATGTTCCAATGTTCTATCGTGACAGCTGGCTTTTTGGTAAGATAAATGGCTGAACCCTCAGTGTTTCATATACAGCTCATTGTTACAGTATGTCATTACATGTACCAAGTGATAGTGGCTCTCCACACAGATACTGGCACCTTGCACTTTTCCTCAACCCCAGAATGCACAGGGGACGCACTTCAGTGCAGTGCAGAGTGCAGCATATACAGTAACTCCTTTCCTCAAGCACAGGTACCACTGTCTCGATGTGTCAGATGAGAGGCTACTCTAGCAGCCAATGAAGTTCTGCAGCATCATGATTGCATATGTATGAGGTTGATTAAGATAGTTCACATATGGTTGTTTCCAGGTGGCAACCAGCCAGGGTTCAAGGCACACTCACGTATGCACATTTACGAGAAGATTGTGATTTATAAATGGTAAATTGAGTAAAAATGTATGTATGCCTTTTTTTATAAATAAAACTTTTTTATCATATGCATTTTCCTGTTTTTGGCATATGCATATTTTCATGTTTAAGTCCACGCAAAGTTTTAGAAATGAGACCCTTGGACACTATTAAATATAGTTGTCTATCTCTTACACATGAATTTTCTACATGTGGGGTGTAGAAAATGCATGCTACATGTTATCTTGTTCACTACAATCAAACATCAAATCATTTGGTTTATTAGGCCCTTTGTGGTAAGAAGGTACAGTAAGGCTGGTTTCTGAGAAACATCTGTTTGTCCATATTTGTCTGTATTAGGTGGTTTTGAGTTTACTGTTCACTATCACTTGTCTGAGTTAAAAATTAAGTTTAGTTCCACCTTATGACGCTGAAATTGAAGCTTGGCTTACCTGTTACTCCACTGCTGTTGGTGATGCTGCTTCTGATTTCTTTTTTACCCATAGTAAACTAATTTACATCTCATGATCTCTGATTGAAGGTGGAAATTATATTTTGCAAAACCAAAACATTACCAAAATGTTTTGATAGCTGTAATTAAAATTTGCAAGTCAAGTACATGATATTTGTGGAACATTTAACAAAATGTGCTTAAGACAAAAAATGGATTGTCTTCATTGTAAACATGAAACATGTGCATAAGGATTTTCCTGTGAAAAGTTACTTTTTTATGTTGTATAATTTGAGTATACAATGTTCCCCACACTCATTACGATTTTGCTTTTTGTTTTTCTTTTCATTTAATTCACTCTCACTTTCCTGCATCCTTTCACAACCTCCCCCATCTGTGACCATATCATTTTCTTCTTCATTCCTATGTGGTGATCCACTGTTGTCTGCTATGCACAGCCCTGTTTTATATGTCCCTTTTTTTTGTTACAATTCTCCTACCCCTTGACCCCATTCTCAGCAGGCACTATGATTTTTACAGTGGATTTATGGAGCTCCCACAAAAAAGGTCAATCCGTGTTTTACAATTTGCTTAAACCTTGCTTTCTTCCCAGAAAGGAAGTGCTGTTTATTAAGTGTGAGGAAAACACAAAAAAAGGAGAGTAAACGTTTCTTTTGGAGCATTCACTGCCATTGCTTCTGAATTATTTGAAGACCCTATAATGTTTAACAAGAGCCATTAGAAAAGTCACAGATTTATGACTCTGTAAGCATTAGCAAATAATATATGAGAGATTACAAAAAGAACATCAACACGTTCTATTTTTAACTGGCTAAAGAAATATAGAAACAAAAGTAAAATTGTTTAATTTTACTCTTCCTTTAATTTTGAAGTGACAACCACTTTCATTGCAGTCTAACTTTAATCTTCAGGAAATGTTTCTTTTCTGTGCTTGAGTTATTATTTTGTACAGACATTGTATATTATGAAAGATTTAGCATTCTATCGTCTAATTGTTAATAAATTATACAAAGCCTACTCCACAGTAGTAGGTGGTGCTTCTTTGAAACTGTTCAAACAGTATAATATCTTCTCTGTTGAACGTCGTTGTACATGTTTATCTTACTGTAGTTCAGTAGCATGTAGACTTCAGCCTATGAAATGCTTTTGTATAATGACAACCCTAATTTATATGAAAGATAATGTTGACAATTGTAATTTAAAGCATCTAAAATAAATATTATCACATGGATGTATGAGAATTCAAAGTCACTGAAGTATTACAGGAACAATCAGGATTATCAATTGACTATTTAATCGTTTAAACAGAAGGCAGTAGAAAAGGGGACATTAATAATGAAGGTAAAACAAAAGAAGCACATGTATTGGCTGATGCCCTTCTCCACCCAGGTCAACCTCTAGAGACCTACTTAAATCATCTTCTTTCAGGAGTTGACCGCAGACTGCCCAGCTCACTGTCCTAAATCAGGAGATACACAGCTTTAGAGTTAGTTAGTTAAAAAACCCACACACGAGTCATCAAATGAATAACTATACAGCTGCAAACAAGACACTAGAACAGCGTGGCTATTAGCGCTGTTAATGGACAAAATGATAGATAGATAGATAGATAGATAGATAGATAGATAGATAGATAGATAGATAGATAGATAGATAGATAGATAGATAGATAGATAGATACTCAATAAATTGAAAATTTCCTAAGAAAGCAAAAAATAATACTGTACAAATTCTAAATTAAGTAACAACACTGAAACAATTGCTTGATTAATAGCTGACTAAATTTTTACTTGTTTTTACTTTTTATTATTAAAGCTCCGCCAATTGCATAATTTTGCAATAATTCATGAATTTTAAAAACACTCGGAAAAGCAGAAGTACTTTAAATGCTGCAAGAACAGGCTCTGAGCTTCTAGCAAGCCTGAAACCGATTAAACGGGTTTGAAAATGCTATCAAGTCAAGTTAAGTCAAGTTGGGGAGCATGCACTGGTACAGTACATTGCCGCACCCACTACACGATGAAACAACTCAGGATCCTGGTTGGCAACCCCCCAAGCAGTTACATGGTCCAGTCCCATCCTTCGGAAATGACCCTCTATCAGCCAGGTGTTACATGGGTGATCCCTTGGCCTGGTCCAGCCAATGCTATTATATACTGTATATATAGTTAGACTCTCCTGAATGTAAGAGGATGCTGTCAGTAACACCTTCTCCTCTTTTGCATACTGGACAGACCAGCATCCAGAGTTCTGGAATCACATTTCCCACCATTGGACATGATATAAGGAAAACCGATACCAAAATTGGCATTCAGCTTGGAACCCACACCTGAGTGTGACAGACATTTGCATGGGCAGTGATTAAAATCTATATGGTCATCACTGATTTTGTATTTGCATGCTTTTTTTTCTTCATACTACTCCAAACACGCAGGGATAACTAAGAACATAACCCTTAGTCTCTTTACTGCAAGGCAGCAGCACTATCACTTACACAATCATGCCACCCGATTTTTCTATTCCTATTTATGAGATACACCTGCTTGTTGTTTGACATAGCATACCTAATCACCGTTCCTGACCATGTTCATTCTTTTATGGCCACCACCTACAATGTTTTGATTGGATGCTTTCAGCAGGGTAATGAGCAATGTCAAAAAGCATGTACCATCTCAGATTAGTGACTGTACTTTACCCTCTTGGCCTACATATTCCTCAGATCTTAATCCAGTAGGACACCTTTGGTAGGAGGAAAAGTATGAATGCATGGTTGGAAAGTCTTCAGGAACTGCATGATGGCGTTGAGTCTGCAGGGATCAGAATCCATACGGTATGTTTCCAGCACTTTGTGAAATCCAGGCCATTTGAGGGAGCACTTTCCTACACTAGACAGGAATGCCTAAAAAGGTGTCTGCTTTTATGATACACTCTGTAGACCTTTTTTTTTTTACTGAATTAGATTAAACTACTAGAAATACAGTATTAATAAGATACCAATCACACCAAAAGGTGGCACAGATAAAAATCCATACCTGGACTTTTTCCACAATATACCATGTGGCACCTTATGGCAGAACTCCTGTGCTAGCTATATTGAGTCCACTTTTCTTAGCCTCTTTTCATCTCTCTTTTGCTTTTGTAGAGTTGATTTCTCACAGAATATATATATACTGCATATTGTAAAAGATGAGACCAATAAAGTTAAAGAGTTGGGGCACCACCTTGGTGACCCTGTATAACTGAATGAATGAAAACAGCAAAAGGACAAGCAACAATTATGGAGACATCTTCTCAGATGCTAAGTTCGTTACTGACCTGGAAACAAGATGGCTGCTACCAGATTAAGTGGCCATATGGTAGCAATCTACAATTCTGCATAAGGAGGAGAAGAGATGGTAGAACATTGCCTTGGTCTGCTGAGTAATTACCATCACCTGAGCCCTTAAGCTGTCTCCTGTGTACACGTGCACGACTATATATATATATACATATATTTATACATACAAACACACAAGTTATATTTTATAGTCAGGGGAACCAGATTCTGACTTGGATGGGATGCTGCTTCAGTGTAGAGCTCACACAAGGCCAGTCTGGAATCAGCAACTAATCTGAAATGTACATGTTTAGAGATGTTGAAGGGACAAACAGAGTAAGGGCAATTCTGACACTGGGGAGAACATATATACTACACACAGGCAATGAGTGGGCAAGGGAGACTGGATTGTTGAGTCAGCACCACTAATCACTGTGTTACATTTTCTGCTTCACGTAGATATTTATAAGTATTTAATATTCACTGTTTTTGGTGACATATAAAATCATTTTTATCTTGAATTCACATAGCATTTTAGTAAATTAATTATTACTTGCTGTTTAAGTTTCTACACTTATTTAGTAGCTCCAAAAAGGTCATTTTAACAAAATAAAAAATTGGATACTGAATAGAAAATATAAAAATAAAGTGAATAGAAAAGTGATTTCTGATCAGAATGATAATTTACATTGGCTCTTTTACAGCAGGCACTTTCAAACAGGTTATGAACAACTTTCCCATCTTGCTAACAAAGCATTTCTAGGATGAAATACCCTGTAGCAATCTTTTTTTTTCCTTACCCCTGCGAAACTCCCCTTCGCTTTCTTTTCTGCAGTTTTGGCACAAATCAAACAGCCCAAATAAAGATGTAAATTCTAAATCAACAGTCAGTGAACTAGGAGCACTTTTGAATAGTTTAAGTTCAATAAACTTTCAAACTAAACCCTTTTTGTTTGGTGGGCCACTAATGAGCAACTGCTTCAATAATCTAGCTAATAAAAGTACAGTTCTGTGAAAAATGACCAAGCAAATGAGTATGAAGTATCGTGAACCCTGAAGGCAGTAGTAACACAACATAACCAAGTTTTTTTTTTTTTTTTCCTCACTAACCCCATCAGTCTGTTTCATATTCATTAATTACACTGAAGGTCCATTTGTGTTTCATTTACAACGCCACTTAAACTCACGCACCAATTGAACATATTTATGACCCCGTTTTTCTTTTCTTTTCCCAGGGACTGTACGGTAATTGTTCTCCAAACCAGGGTATTTCAGAATGCCTTCAGTGATGAAAAGAGACAACATAAAGGAGGAAATGAATGTGCCAAGGATGAATACCTTCCAGAAGACAACTGGGTGCAATTTGGCCCATGGCCCTGGGGGTCACTTTAATAGAGTAGAGCCTCAGTCCCTATTGAGCGCATGGGAGACTATTAACTCTTAACAACTCCCAAGCTTAGGTTCATTATTTATTTAGTTAAAGCTTTTTTTGTTGCTGCTGGAGTTCAATTTACTGCTCACTCAATGTGTTTGGTTGATCATATGTGATACTTTGAAGGCCTGAGTTGAATTAAAATAAGTGTTAAAGCACGCAAAACATCAGCAATGGTTAATCATATTATAACAGTGCTTTTAGAACATGTATGAAACTATACATCTCCTACTTATATTTTTTCTTTTCCATTTGCTTGCCAAAAACTTACATCATTAGAAAAAACATTTTGTTCGGATTTCTAAAGTCTTGGAGCATAATGCAAAGCTTTACTTTTATTTTATAAAGTTTTCTAAAATATTGAATGTGCCATGTTTAATCATGGCTATTGCATAGACATGTAAAGACAACATAACCCTAAAAGAAATTATTTAATAAAATGTTAGAATGAATTACAAAGTACTGAGAATTGTTATTATAGTTGTAAAAGGAGGACACAATTTATTAATTTTAACAATTTAAAAAAGCTGCTCAAAACTTTGCAATTTAAACTAAAACTATTAATGTGTTTGTAATAGTCATTGATAAAAACGTGACTTATGAAATGAAAACTATATGTAATAAACTATATTGCTTGGCTTTTCTCTGTAATAAACTATGTAGGGTACTAAACAATAAACACAAATGTGACAGAAATGTTTTAAAACAATGCTTTACAAAACAATATACCTAAGAAACTCTATTTATGTAAACATTCAGAAATTCAAGTAGTTCCTAATGAAGTTTAAAACACAAAAATAACAAAACTGCATAATATTTGATTGTGCAATCTGTTTTACACACAATATTATGAACAATGCAAACAAAATGTATGGCAATATAATGTTAAATGCTACACCTAAAAAAAAAAATAAGATAAAATATAATCAGCAAAATTTTAAAACCAAAAAATTGATCTCTATAGTGCATATCAATAATGCACTTATATATATATATATATTTGCAATTACATTTAAATAATAAAAAAAATTATTTTATTTAAAATGAACTGACATACATAGCCATTTTTTCATTTTATCTTATTAGCAGTTGTTTAAATTCCCTTTATTAATGTTTATGTTTGAATAGATAGATAGATAGATAGATAGATAGATAGATAGATAGATAGATAGATAGATAGATAGATAGATAGATAGATACTTGCAAAGTGATTAATTTAAAGTGAGTGGAGTCTGTTTTTTTAAGACAAGCCCATAAATCGTGCAGATCACCTCCTCTTTTCAAAAGCCTCTCCTTGGTCTAAGTTTCCCTTCTGGGTCAGTAAAGGCATTGAAGTTTTAATGGCATGCCATGGCAGATTACACGACACAGCTGTCCCGGCACCGTGAAAATTAAGTTATACCCCGTGTCAGCAAGTTTTGTGTTTTTCTCCCTCTCCCTGTCTCTCTCTCTCCAACTCCTCTGTCTTTCTTCTCTCCTTTTATTTCTTGGCAGAGTGAAGTTGCAGAGAAGTGCGCATCCAGGGAGTCAAAGTGAGTCCTCTGATCAACCATTCACTACTTGTAAATAGAGCTGATGGCCAGTATACCATCCAAATGGAGGCTTTGTTTCACTTTATAGAAAAGGGTCTTAGCCTCTCATCGACATTGAGACACTTCAGACTTCATCTTCAGTCCTCTCTCAAGGCACTCTAGACAACAATCAATCTCAGCCTTGCTTTTTTCCCCTTCCTCTCCTCAGGGCTTAATGGTCATGACTCTTGTCATTTTTAGCAGCAATCCACTTTATTAAAGGGAAACAGATCAGCATTCAACATTAAGTAGAAATATTATTTTGTTATATTATTTGTACGAAGTATAAAAGTTGCCAAATTTGAAATTATTTTTTTAAAAGTTAAAACTATTGAAGTTAACTATTTACTTCTATTTGAGTATACAAATAAAACATGAAAAATTTAATTAACAGTCTAAACAAATGCATAAGTATGAATCCATATTTACCTACATGTGTAAGAGATTATAATAATATGTGGCTAGTAAGCTAATGATAGATAGATAGATAGATAGATAGATAGATAGATAGATAGATAGATAGATAGATAGATAGATAGATAGATAGATATGAACCACCACAGAGTGAAGGGCTGCTGCCTCACAAGTCCAGTGAAGTAGGATCAGATTCTATTCAGGTCACTGCCTGTATGTTACTTGCACATTCCTTAATTTCTGTATGGTGTTTTCTCGGAGTTCTTCAGTCCCCCCACGTCTCAAAAGTGTTTGAGTTGATTTGTGATTTTAAACTGATCTGTTGTGAGTAAATGTGGGTGTGTGCATGAGTGTGTCCACCAATAGAAATATACATACTGTAATTCACATTTGGCTTCTTCTTTAAACCGATTCCAACTGGATAAGCTTTGACTCAACAGGCCCATTAAAAAAGTTCAGAAAATGTATGGTAGGATGAATATACTGTAAGTGCTAAAGATTATGACGGCAGTTGTATTAATATGTAATCTTGGTAAAAATGTAAATTGTCCTCAAGAAACGTATGTAAAAGCCTAATAGTTTTGTTGTAAGCACAAAATTATTCAAATGAATGTGAATCTCTGAGGTGTACTCAGATTTTGATCAGCTTGTCACTTGGACTGTACCCAAATTATCATAGAATCTCTCTATAGTTTCCAAAGTGTAGTTTTTTTCTTTTTTGTACTCTTCAGAGCAACTGTTTCAAAGTTATTTCCTTTACTGTGGAGGGGTGGAGCTAATCTCAGCAGTATGGGGTGCAAAGAGGAAACAGTTGTGGACAGGGTGCCAGTTAAATTGCAAAATACACTCACACACACACAGGGCCAATTAAGAATCCCCAGTCAATGTAACTTACATGTCTCTGTGGATGTGGAAGGAAAATTAGAGTACATGGAGGGAATCCATTAGAGTTATGAGGAGAACACAGTATTTAAATTCAGAATGCAATACTTACCGCTATGCAACTTTGCCACCCACAATATTTTAGAGGCACTACAAATTTCTTATACAAGGGACATTCAAAAAGTTTCCGCACTTTTGTGTTTTCATTGGAAAGGTGGGAGTGATTGTAATTGGGCATTAAAATGTTGGTATAGCACTTTGAAAATTTCATCATAAATGAAGGTGACTATGTAGAAAAGTGATGTAATTTGTTTTTGAAATTCTTAATAAATAGAGTTAAAAAAAAAGTGTGGAAACTTTTTGAATGTCCCTCATATTTAGGTTAACACCAGCTTTTACCACTCAGTTAAAAATGCAGACGGACAGTATTATGTAGTGTACTAAAATACACATGGAAGTCCACATGCCAATGTTAAACTGTATATTTATCAAAATATTTAGATTAATTTCATTGTAAACTCATTCACCTTTTTGTTAATCATTAATCAAGCATTCATTTATATTTGCAGTATCAAAAGAAGTATATTCTTACTGTCTTTTACATTTAACAAGTTATACACGTGACCTGGCAGTAAATGGTGCTAGATTTAACGTCTGAGCTTTGCTTTCAGAACATAATATGCTGCCAATAATGCGCTGGTGGACATAAATCAGTGATGGTTAGAAAAGCTGGTGCTCTGCATGACGGTGATTACAAAAGAAAAGTGCAGACACTCAACGCTCCCCTAATGCATTGTATGGCTGCAAGGCCATTTGTCTGTGGTGCCCCATGTACCTCACTTTTACATAGAAGTAAGGGTTGCAAAAGTAATTATTCGTACACAAGCAAGAGTTGACATTCCTCTGAAATATGACTGTGAAACTTTCTCAGGATTGTTATTCATTGCAGTCTTTGCCTTTCAGCAACCCATACTGTGTTTTGAAATCGCCACTAGGACTGTTTTTATATAATGATGATGACTGTGAACTCTCTTCTATTTACTCTGTCACATTAATTATACGGCTATTCCATTTAAAAAGCGCTTGTCCATGGCTTCAACCTAACAAAAAAAAACTGCACTTTTGTCTGAACATTTCCTTTATTCTTCTTTTTGTGAGCTGCAGTACCTGTTGCATCACTTCATTCCTTCCCATTATTAGGAAAACATCACCACAGGCAGAGAAATTAACATCTTCAGGCGCCTTGTAGTTAGTGGGAAATGTTTCTTCAATAAAAAGTCAAAAGTTGCTACATCTCATTTTGCACTTTATAGTCCATTGTTTAATGAAGGGACAAAGTCTTAATAATTATTTGTTGATTTTATATGCCAAACCTGTTCTTTCTTTTAGACTTGTCATAAAAAATGAAACAAAAATCAATGTTTGTTTAATTACCAATTTTCATTAGTTTAGTGTGTAAATAAAAGTGAATTTCAGTAATAAGTGTTTTTTAATTATAAATTGTGCAGTTTTCACAAAATTGTAAAGCAAAGGCTTTTGCAATAAATATGACAATTTTTACAGTTTATAAGAAAATAAAAACGTAATACAGTATAGGCTCTAGCACATGGAAACCCAGAGTTGGAGAAAGTGGAACTAAGAATGAATGAATGAACATCTCTGTGTTACTTTTTAAACTGTATTCTCATAATATTTGCTGCAGTAAAAAGAAAAATAAGAAAATAAACAGAGTGTGATAAGGTCTAATTTAATAATTTAGAAAAAAAAATGTTTCAGAAAAGGTTGAAATCTCCTCATGAAGACAAAACCTTTGTTGCTATGTATGCATAACCACTCATTTTGAAAACTGCTTAGGAAACTGTCAAAAACATCTTTTGAATTTTACTGACATTTATTAATGTTCTCCATAATTAATTAAGCATGCTGAACCCCTGCTAACCTTTAGGCTGCCTCAAAATCTTTGATTGATTACTTCATATAAAATTTTCAAATTTCTTTCTCTCTAGATGGGTAGGGGAGGGGGATGTCAGATTTGATTTGAGTAAGAGGTAACATTCTGTTCTGACTGACTTCTGAATCCGTCATTGTAATGTAATGTATAAAACCTAGAAATTTTTATTTATATACAGTATATAGATTTGTTGAAATATTTCAAGAATGACAAATAGACACACAAATCTATAAATATACACACATATATATTCAGTACAGGCTATATATTAACAATGTATATATAGATACATATGTAATACTTCTATGTGTATGCTTAATACAATGAAAGGAAATTCTTTCTTGAAATTTTACCCTCAAACTGGTGATTTTAAAACAATACCAACAGCAGACAACACTTAAATATTAATTCTTTATGTTTCCATTCATTTATGGCTTGACAATTATTTTATATACAGTTTATGCATCCAGTCTGAAAGGCCTTTTCTAATTAAAACATCTCCAAGTCTTGTTTTAGGTTCTAGTCTGGGCTTTGCCCTGTGAAGAGTTGGCATAATCCATTTATATCTGTGTGAATTGTCCCAGGACTCTTTGGTTTACTCACACATATAAAATACAGGTTGGCTTTGTATAATCTGAGTGTTTGATTGACTGTGCCTTGCAATTTATTGGCTCCTTATGCAACGGTGATTCCTTCCCTGAACGGTGAAATGTGGATAGTCTAAAGCCTCCTGTTGCACTAAATTGAAATCAGCATTTTCAGACAACAACAATAATAAATATCTTAAAACGCAAGCTACCCATTGAGATTTGTTTTTTTTCTTTACAGCATAAAACAACATAAAGACAATTTTTTTTAAACATGCAAAGAGTTGGAGTGATAATTATGTTTTGTCTTTCCTTTCAAATATACCTTTACTTCACCAGTCAATATAAATAGTATCTGTCATTTTTTTGGTAATACCCTAATAAATATTATTAATCTGTTTACTCAGTTGATTCAGTTTTATTTTTCTTATTTGGATGATTATAAGTTGCATATTGTATAATTCAGAAAAAACAATATATGTAGTATGAAAAACTATCATTTTTTTTTTTAAATTACCTTTTATATCACAATTTTATATAAAATCACACACAAGAAGTATAAAACATAAATAAATAATTGAGCAATTAAGCACTATGTACAGAGCTATGTACTTTCCTCTGGAGTTGGAAATCCACCTAATCAACTAAGTACTGAGTTATGCAACTAGAGTGGAGATGGAGTACTCTTGAGTCCATACAATAAAAAATCCTCCTTGCATTTCTGTGAAAAGCACTTGGTGTAGCGGCATTTCAAGAAGTAAATTCATGCCTGGAGGAACCCTTTGTTCTGCTTCTTTGTCCACATTTTTCCTGCACACATCACCGCATTGTCAATCAGAAAATTGTTTAACTTTGATAATACTTAGATAGTCTTGGGGGTGAATGATATTGCTTTCATCAAGCAGAATGGGAGTTTTGCATTCCTTACAAATGTTCAGTATCTATACCATATTGTGGTCAATAGTTTAATACCTTACTAGACTTGTGCTTCCATTCACTGGTGAAGAGAACAAAATCTCTGGCTTGAGGTCTAAGTGGCCGTGTGCCCACAGATCACGAAATCTATACATTTTGATTGTCACATTTGCCTTTTGTAACATATTTGTGCTCCCTTATTCTGACAAGAGAGTAAAATAAAACTAGTCAAATAATCAGTTTGTTATTATAATAAGCAGGGTAACACTTTAGATTAGGTACTACCTATTATGTAATAAGACATTGACTAAGGCTTCTTTTGGTCTTAATAACACATATCAATGAGGTGATTATTTGTCTCTGTGTAAAGTGGCTTACTCAGCTAGCTTCACTTTGATGGTTTAATTGGTTAATATGTCTCTCAACAATGCATAGCTCTGAAGAAGACTTTTGCATTCTTAAGAACAAAAGAAGCCTTTGTTAAAGTCTTATTATGTAATATTATGTGACTAATAGATGTATTATAGGTAATATTTAATCTAAAGTGTTACCAAAAATAGTATCTTTGATAAATATTATAACTTCACTGATAATAAATGCTTAATGATAATATTATGATACAGGTATATTATACCATAAGTTGTTTGATGTGCATTTATTAATACTTTCTCTGTACTGTAAAGTTTTAGGCCATTTTTGAGTCTTTCTAGGCAATTAACATGAATTTCCCTTAAATAAATTTGGCAATACAATAAGAAGTTTGGGAGTCACTCATTACCTCCCGCTCATGATTTAACAATTGTTCTCAGTTGTACGATTTCCCCAGTGAATTTCTTGTGAGGTTTAAGAAATGGACCGAAGGTCTCTATTTTCACTAGTATCACTGCTGTTTTTATCTGTTCTAGTAGCAACAGGAACATTCAGGTTTAACATACATGGAAAACTAATGAATACATAAAGTAAAGGGAAGCCTGGACATTAAACTTTGTCTGAGGAAACATAGAACCTCTGGTTGAAATTAAACAAATTGTTCTTTTTTAGGGAAGTCCCTGATCTGATCGCATTCAGGCCTCTGTATAAAAGGCTGGTCAAGCAAAATTAAAACTAGCTGTATTTTTTATTTTTCACTGCCATTCATAATTATCATTATCTCAAAGTGTATTCTACAGCAATTATCTTTACAATACAAGATGACCCTAGAACTTTACTGAAAGAGTAAGACTACATGTACAAAATAAATGAAGTCAACCAGAAAGTAAATTCAAGGGGCAAGGACTGAAGACTAGAAAGTCATTTTTCAAAATGTAATAAAAGGTAGGCAAAGGTGGTTTCTTTAGGAGCCACATGAACAATTATCAGAAGGATTTCAATTTCACTAAAATCATAATAATTTAATATAATTGTATCTATACATTCTATTTTCGTCCTTTTAAGTAGCTCATTGTCTATACAGTTCTACAGCTGGAACATAAACAATACAATCTTTTATCCATTAACTGTTCTACATTATGTATGTTATCATTTGCAAACTTACTTTGAAGTTTGAATAGGGATATAACTCTAAATATTACCCATATATTTTTCTTTTTTTCTTTTCTTCTTTTTATCTAGTTTGATTAAGAAGTCATGTTGTGTAAGTTGATTGTAGGCAATGTAAATTTATTGAAGTAAAATGAAAAAATAATATAAACAGTTTCCCAAATAGCTAACATTGCATACAATGTAAATTGACCTTAAAGGGCTTTTTATGATTTCTACAACAAAATATTTTACTGATATAATTTTTTTAATAATAATGTGTACAAGACAAAATACTGTATGTGATAGGCCATTGATAAACAATTTGCAAATTAGAGTGGGTTTAAGGAAAGGAAATTGACAGTGGCCTGTTTAACACTAGAATTACCAGAGCCTACGAAAAAACTCGTAGATCCGTCCCACCTTAAATCGCTTCTTAAAATCGTTCACAGCTCTCCACCAGCGTCTTTTGTCATCTAAATGTGCTGATAAAATCAGGCTGCAAGCAGCCGGCTATTCCATCCCCCCACTGACTTAGAACGTGCACAAACTTCTCCCAGCTCATGCCTTGATTGATTTTCTGGGAGTGAAGTGGAGTTTTAGAGTGGAAACAATAGATCCTTATTTGGAACACACGCATTTCATGTGTGTTCCGTTTCTACAGTAATCTGTGTAAACACATTTTAAAAACAGAAACGTTTTTCATATTCTAGTAGTAAATGACAAAATGTAGACGTAAACTATATAATGTATGAAGCCTGAAGTCCAAATATCAAAGAAACACTTTCACAAAAGACAAATATAACAGAACAAATGTGCTTTTATTCTAAAGTTTTCACTACACTACAATTCACTACAGGTGGCGTAATGGTATCAGCTGCTGACTGGAAATCAAAAGGTCACGAGTTCAATCCCTCACAACTCTGTTTTGAGAAGTAAACTGATCTTATTCTTACTATTTGAGAATAAAAACATACATTTGATTTCAGCCGGTGTAATTTACGATACTTGTAAAGGTTAGCTTTTTTTTTTTTATTCACTTTTCATTCTCTCAGTCGCGTTCAGGATCCTTCCCTAAGCCCCCTACATCTGACACTGCTGTTTTCACATAAAGACGTGCTATAGCTCTGCAATGTATCACGATACATTCTCTTACCAATGGTAGCGAAATAAAGTGTCTGCATGCACTTTTTGTGGCATTACACGTGTATTTTTTGAGCATGTCCGTGCCAAATAAATAACATTCGAGCTACAGCGCGTCTTTATGTGATCCAAATAAATAACATTTGAGCTATAGAGCGCCTATATGTGAAAAATTGGATCACATAAAGATGCGCTACAGCTCAAATGTTATTTTTTTGGAGACGCGCTATAGCTCGAATGTAATTTATTTGGAGATGCTCTATACCTCGAATGTTATTTATTTGGCACGGACATGCTCAAAAAATACATGTGTAATGCCACAAAAAGTGCATGCAGACACTTCATTTTGCTACCATTGGTAAGAAAATGTATTGTGATACACTGCAGATCTAGCGTCGGAGCAAGAATGCACATCGCACTTTTGCCATCGCTGTACTTTGTATATGTATATGGGAAGCTCTGCATTTTACTTGTGCCCTTACGCTGTACGAATTGAGTAAATAAATAAAGGTAACTAAAGGTAAATAAAGAACTGAAGCTTGTTGATGCTGCATCATCTTTTCTTTTTCCATCGCCTTTTCCTGTATTCCTCTCTATGCTGTGGTTTCTATTAAACACCTGAAAGAAAGAGACAATATATGTGAAAACATCATCACACAAATGCAATATTATTTGAAAACGAACAGCGTCAGATCAGCTGTAGAAGTATGGCATTTCTAAATGTTTGCTTTTTTTCAGTCTGATTCTCTCAGTCAGACTGTATATTTGTCTCTTATTCAGTGCGCACAAGAACATGCAGGTGGCCAGATGCTGTGTACTACAACATGCTGGCGGTGATCAACGCACATTTTAAAAAAAGAAAGAGACAAATATATGTGACATCATTTTATGACACGATTTACCTTTATTTATTTACTTACTTCCTAAAGCCTAAAGTCACAAGTAGTGTGCAGAGGGCATGCTCAAAAAGGTGTATAATTCCACGAAAAGTGCCTGCTGACACTTTAGTATGCAAGCAATGGTATGTGCATTTTTGCTCCGATGTAGAAGGGAGCTGAGTTTACCTGTGTTACAGCGCGTCTATGTAAAAACAGCAGTGTCCGATGCGGGGGTGGGGTGTGTTTGGCCTCGTGAACGCGGCCGAGATAATAAAACTGACTTAAAAAAAACAAAGCTAACCTTTACAAGTATCATAATTACACCAGCTGTTACAGACTGAAATCAAATGTATATTTTTATTCTAAAATAGTAAGAGTAAGAGCAGTTTACTTTTCAAAACTGAGTGGTGCAGGATCAAACTTGCGACCTTTTGATTCCCAGTCAGCAGCTGATTCTATTACGCCACAGAGGCAGACATAACAAACAGGTGTCAATGTCGCATGTTAAGGCGGCTTTTTGTTTCTGCAGTTATATTTTTGAATAAAAGCACAATTGTTGTGTTAGATTTGTACCCTTTGTGAAAGTGTTTCTTTGATATTTGGACTTCAGGCTTCATACATTATATAGTTTATGCCTACATTTTGTCATCTACTACTAGAATATAAAAAACATTTCTGTTTTAACAATGTGTTTACACAGATTACTGTAGAAACGGAAGAGACATAAAATGCGTGTGTTCTAAACAACGATCTATTATTTCCACTCTAAGACTCCACTTCACTCCCAGAAAGGCAATCAAGGCATGAGCTGGGAGAAGTTTCTGCATGTTCTAAGTCGGCTGGGGGGATGGAATAGCCGGCTCCTTGCAGCCTGAGTTTATCAACACATTTAGAGGACAAAGGACGCTGGCGGAGATGTGTGAAGGGATTTAAGAAGCGATTTAAGCGAGTTTTTTTCGTAGGCTCTGGTAATTCTAGTGTTAAAGAAACATACTGCATTTCTGTAGCAATGGGTAAAGTAGGTAGAGATGCAAAATGTCACTCCAGATGGCTACATTGTTCATTTATACTTGAATATCTGCAGTTTCTTGGTAAGCTATTTTGAAACCAAATACAGAATGTTTTCAAGAACAGGAAGCAAGGTAGAGTACACACCTTGTACACACAAGGTAGAGTGTTTTCAATCTCGGCCACAAACTGTTGAACAGAAAGCTGAAAATGAATTATAACACAATAATAAAATGGACTAGCATACTACAATCAACGTGCAATGACATTTAATTAAAATATGGCTGCTGCGTTAGTACCAGCATTAGAGGCAATAAAACAACCAACAAACAAAGCAATGAAATAAAAAAAGATAACTATAACTTAGTATCTTTGCTGATATTAAACATCAGACTGTAAATTTGAAGAGAATATTATGGAATATAAATGCCTTAACAATACTGTACACAAAATTACTTGTTTTATAAAAATGATAAATAATTAAGAAACTAACTTCAGAAAGCAGAATTCTAATGCTTTGTCCTTATGTCAGTGGCTAGTCTGTGTATAGATAAAATCTTGTTCTTAAAATAATCTGTCTGTTTTTTTATCATTTTGGCTATTTCAATAAGTAAACTAACATAATCTTGCACACTTGCATATTTAGACAAATTCCGGAACTATTATAAAAAATGAAGAAATTTGCAGGTGCTCCTTTTTCATGTAACCTCCATACATTTTTGGGAATTTGTTCCACCATAACACTATGGTATCCATCTCCACCAAGACAAAATCAATTTCAAGATACCGTTGCAGCACTCTGTATATCATCATCAGTTTCAAACCACTTACCATCCAAATGCTCTTTCAAAGAGATTACTTAGTTCAAGGTCCATTCAGAGGTATGATGATCAAGCAAATTTGCTTGCAAAACTCCATTAGAAGAGGTGTTTTCATAACATGACTGCAGGACATTACACCTCTACAGTTTGACAATACATATCACTTAAGATTGTGCCCATTACATACAGAAATCAGATCATACTCCTACATGTTTGACTGTATTTACAGGCAATGTTCCGTTTACTTATGTGCGCAGCAACAAAAGTTCAATCACACACCTTAAATGTCTGAAACATAATGGCACCTAATGTATCTAATGTACAACTACACTTTAGGTCTATGGCAATTTCTAAAAAAACTCTGAGTCTAAATATACCTCCCTAGTATACTCTCATATACTATATGTGTGTCTGGATGTGAAATAGCAATTTGGCTGCTTTCACTTTTTAGCATCAGCAAAGCTTAATTTTAAATGACAGAACAAATGCAAATGTATGTAATTTATGTATTATAGAAATAAGTGCAATACCTTGTGAAAAAGGTATTGGACACCCTTCATTTCAAAAGTGGAATACATTGCTTTTAGCAGCAATAATTGCAAACAGACTTTTTCCTGTAATTTCTGTAGCACTATGGAAGAATTGCGGCTCACTCTTTGCCATTAAATGGCTTGAACTCAATATGTATAGGCCTTTGTGCATGAACAACTAATTTTAAAATCTTTGGTCCAACAAAGGTACAGTAGTTTAGCTCTGTAGTTTGACTAGGCCTAACCAAAACTGTAACGTCTTTGTCTTCAATTATTTTGATGTTTGCTTGCTTATGTGTTTCTAATAATTACTTTGTTTACCCTCAGGTTTACCTGCAGGTAGAATAGCTGACGATTGGCCTAACATTCTCCTGAAAAATCATTCTTCTCATGATTCTAAGTTGTCTAAGTCCTAGCCAAATGAATCTTGTTGTTAGATTCTTAAGTTAGCATTTCTTCATATAGTAGATGATGCATTTCAGCCTAGCTGTTCCACGTTCCACCTATCTACTTACAGAATATGATTCTACAGTGATTTGGGATCATCCTGGTGCACTTTGATGAGCTTCACACAAGCACTTAAACTCTTAATAGTGAGTAGAGGTTTCTGCCCTGCTACTCCTCTATGGATTATGTCTTTACCTCGTCTCTTTCTAATTTTGGAGTTATAAATATTCTGGTAATCTGATTCCCACCCTCGTCCCACTGACATGCAGATTGCGCATACCCTCCAGTGCTAGTTCCTTACTTGTACCCAGTTTTCCAGGAATACATTTAAGCTCTCTGTGATCCTTCAGCAAACAAGCATTATTAAAAAGTGAAAGAATGACTAAATAATATAATATAGAGTGGAGAAATATATAGAATGTGTAGCCTATTAAAATGTACTATTTGCTCAGTACATGTTCTCTTAACAAAAAGAAATCAATTAAAACATTACGTTTAATACATTTAACATAATGTTTAGATTAAATACAACCTTTAAATTTAATACATCTGGTAAACAAAGGGTTGGCTCTTGCCACAAGCTCATAGCGCCTAAATAGATTCCAAGTATTTGGGCCATTGAAATATTTTTCAATTCAGAATGTAGATGGATGGATAAAAGGTAAACCTTTGTAAATAAATTTGTTTTTTTTTTTTGTTTGTTTTAAGGTTGACAGCATCATTTATTTATAGAACTGTTATGATTCTGCAGGGTCTCATCTCTTAGAATGTTAATTGTCATTCTCTTGTTCTCTTTCTTCTTCTTAATTTGTTCACTATTAGATGTAGATTTATTTATTGTTGCTTTTGTAAACCACTTTCATTGTTGCTTGCCTATTTTAGTTTCTTTGTTAATTATGTAGTTATGTTCATTGACAATAATGTAGAAGGATCTAAGTTATGTTCCTCAAATGCTTCCATTATCAGGAATTTGGTTAGCTGAGAGTTATTCAAATTGCCTGCTGCCACAGCTTCTTTGCTGTGCCATTAACTTTTTGTGGTACTGTTCTTTGGCTTTCTGTTGGCTTCTTTGTTTTTATGGATTTTTTGGGGATTTGACTTGCTTTTGTAAAGATTTGACTTTGACTTGTATTGTTATAAGTTTTTAAATAAACTTTATTTATAGCTTCAAATAGTTGATTTTCTTTTCCATTTATTTAATTTAATACATTAAATGAAAAACATTAAGTATCAGCTTTTCAAGGTATTTAGGTTGATATGGCCTTCCTATTTTGGTCCCTTATCACAACAAGAACATGCTGAACTTCCTGACTAATATATAACACTCCATCATTTGTGCCTGAAGTTAGGTTAAGATATCTCAGTGAAGTTTCAGAGCTCACAGCATTTACTTGTTTTATTTTACTGCTTACACTACACTGTTGGTGCATGACTACTGCTTAATGTATTTGCTGTAGCCAAGACTGCAGCAACTTTTGGTGAATGGTTATTAAGTAAACACGATTGCAAACTACACATAATATTAGCATATTTGCTTTATGTACTGTATGTTTTGTCCGTAGCAGAGCAAGGGAATTTTGTTTGAATTGGTTCCTATTTTTACTTTTTAACTCTTTTTTCTAGACCAATTTCTGAGATCTGACACTCAGGTTGGGGGGTTTTGGGGTATCAGAATATGATTCTTGTAATTGTTTTGGATTATCCATTCTGTTTAAATTTTGTTAATTAGATTGATGCATTTTATATGCCATTTTGTTTTTTTTGTGATCACTTCCATTTTGGGACTTCCACAATTAGAACAACTGCCTGCATTGTCAGGAGCATACCCTCAGAGGTCATGACCTTTGAGTAATGTCATGATGGGGTAAAAGGTCAGCCAAAAGATCACTTCTTTGTCTGAGCTGTGGATAACAAATCTATTTCAAACCAAGGGAAAGGCGCTATATAAATAAAATGCATTATTATTATTAATCTTCCACTGATCTGGTTTTGAATTTTACTCCTATTATTTTTGACTATGACTTTTGGTTCTTGGTTTGGCTTTGATGAACATATTTTTAATTTCCCAGTTCTGGCCCTTTTCTGTCTTTAATGTCTGTCTCCTGGTTGCCTCACAAATCTTCATCAGTTTGCTGACATGACAAATTTCTGTATTAAAGGAATAGGAGAGAGAGCAAGAACTTAAGCTGTAATCCAAGTCAGTACTGGAAGGTCATAAAATTAATAACCAAGAGAAGGCACAGGATGGACACATAGTCAGTGACGATTATGGAAGTTTGAAATTATGAATCAGAAATCAACACCAAAATGAAAATGCTAAGCAAACTCATGGTTGTAAATTCATACTAGACTTGTAACCTTATAAAGTCAGAACACATTTTTTCCTTTTTACATTTCTTAATTACAGATGCTGTGAATCAGCTGTTTGCAAGCTTTTAAAAAGTCACTCAATTAGTGAAATAAAGCAAGGCCTCTGGAACTACAGACCCGGGAACAGTGCATAGCATTGTGGCAATGAGACCAGAAGATGATGGTGCCCATAAGAAAACTAAATAGTATTGCAGCAAGACAAAAAGAAAACAATAACATTTATTAAGAAATGTCTAAAGAAAATAGTCAGCAAAACTAAACATACAGAGTGAATCTCTGATATTCCAAAGTTTCAAAACCACAAAACAAAAACCTAATGCAAAACAAAATGATTTACATTTGAATCATAATAATGTAGTAATTAATTAAACCAGAACATGGTCGCACAAGAGCACATAGTGGATTATGTTTCAAATCTGTCAAATTCTAAAAAAACTCCTAGAAGGTTTGAAAATCAATTGCCAACTTACTTGGCATCTAACAACAGTCCTCCTGGTGAAGTCAGTCCTAACACTTAAGTAATAATGTTGTTCTCACCAGCAAAAAAGGAGGAAGAAAACATTAGTCAATTAGTAAGCACCAACAGCACTTGATCAATGTCTATGCCTGGATTGTTTGCGTGTTGTTTGCTTCACTAAAAAAAGGTTTAAATTTTCACTGACGCTGAAAAAGATTCATTTTTAATTCAAGATCCAGTATGCAGAAGCACACTGCTGAGTGCTGACATGGCACATCGCATCTCTGTATCTCATGACCAGCATCAGGAACAGCAGCCATAAACAACATAGTAACAGCCATGTATATACAAATATAGAATGGTGTCAATGACACAAACAACAAAACACAAAATGGTGTCTAAAGAATAAAGATAAAATATATAACTGCACAAAAATAAACCTAAAAACATTTTTTAAAAAATGAGCAAATGAGCATTGGGATGTCCACAATGCATATTCACAACATTCTCATTAGAAGATATAATTCTATAGCACATCATTTTTTCCACTATATAAAAGTATTTATATTTTTTCTTCAAACTTAATTACTGTTAAACACTGGATAAATGAAATGTACTCATCCTTAAACTGGAGTATAATGAAAAGTTCTTTCAAAGAGTGGAAATTTTGCAAACAGCAATTTGATATGTCGTCTCTAAAACTGAGATGGCATGAATTTTAGTTATACAGAGTTTCATCAAAATGTAGCTGTTATTTTATCTACCCTTTAGACCTCACTTTAGTAAACTATTTAAAACCTGTTTTCTCCAACTTAGAAATATTGAACAACAGGCACTGCAAAAGTATTATTCTCTTAAGACATACAGTATAATCATTTGATCTCCACATTCCATTTAATTTTAAATGCTTTAGCAAGGATTATAATAAAAACTTGATGAAGATGTCTGATTCCAGAGGAAGTGCTGTGCATAGAGGTGAGGTTAATTATATTTGGCTAAGAATTTTCAACCCCATGCATATATTCAGGCTCCTTTCCTGTAAGAAGAGTTATGTTCCACTTTCCAAAAGCCCGCTTCCAATGCCAAGGTCTAGTCTGCCTGGGTGCATTCCATTCTTGTTTTTAACTGACTAGCATTGAAATAGACCCTTATCCGTCTCATTTTAGATGATGACCCCACAACGTTTTCATGCTCAACTTTTTGGAATTGTGTGGGTCATCCACCCACCATGTGTTCACTAGAGAGCACCACTCTCAGGCCTAGTTAGAAGATTTGCAATGGTTAATTAAAAAATTGTTCTTTGCCTGATTTCTTTTCTTAGATCAATTTGCCATGGATAACCGTAACAGGAGCACATATATTCAGACAACATAACTCTAAGGATCACTGAGGCACACAAATCCACCACCACACCAAGGAAGGGTAGTCAGGATGTCGCCTAGACCATTATCAGAAATACTGAGATCAACTGGGGATACTGCTGAGAAGGAGCACTTTGAGGAACTCAAATGCTAGTCCATTTTATTATTGTGTCATAATTCATTTTCAGCTTTCTGTTCAGCAGATTGAAAACATAGTGTGTACTCTACCATCTTCCTGTTCTTGGAAACATTCTCTATTTGGTTTCAAAATAGCTTACCAAGAAACTGCAGATATTCAAGAATAAATGAACAATGTAGCCATCTGGAGTGACATTTTGCATCTCTACCTACTTTACCCATTGCTACAGAAATACAGTATGTTTCTTTAAACAGGCCACTGTCAATTTCCTTTCCTTAAACCCACTCTAATTTGCAAATTGTTTATCAATGGCCTATCGCATACAGTATTTTGTCTTGTACACCTTATTAATAAAAAAATTATATCAGTAATAGACATGCACTATTCACTAGAGTTGGAATCATCTTTGTGGCTGAGATTGCTACCATGACTGAAAAGCTCTGTATTAAGTTCACAAGGATGGATGAGATCTGGCATGCAATTCTGAATGCACTGTATCTTATGGAAATGCTTTTGGCTATTGTCCCTCTTCAGTATACATGGAAGGATCAGACAGTACCTTTAGACTGGCAGGCTGAGGTGGTGGTCTTCATTTTTTAAAAACAGAGACAAGAATGTGTTTCAATTACAGCCAATTATAACGGTACTGAAACACACACTCTGTTAAACCTCAAATTCAAGAGAAGCAATATGGATTCTGTCCTGGCTATGGAACAGTAGATCAACTCTTTGTCATTCCATAGATACTTAAGACTGTCATAGGCTACATATTGCATGTAAACTGGTAAAAACTTTATGACCATGTACCCCATGGCATCTTATAGAATGTGCTGCACTAATAATAATTATAAACATTCTATAACTCACCTTTTATAGTCCAAGGACACAGTGCAAAACACAACAAAACTACTTAAAATAAATAAAAGGATGTTAATAAAAGATAAAAAAAAAAAAAATTATACAAAGGATTTTGCTAACGGATATATTGTAAGTCTATTTTTCAAAGTGGGTAGTGCATTTCACACTATTGGAGCTGAGACACAAAAGGCTCCATTACCCATGGTACTCTTTATAATTCTAGGAGTGGTAAGTACAGCATCAACATCAGATGATTTGTACAGGTATAGAAGATCAGAGAGATAAGATGGAGTATGGCCATTTAAGGCTTTGTATGTCAGAATTAGTATTTTAGATTGTGGATATGCAGTTTAAATAGGATTAAATGCATTAAATGCAGTTTCTTCAAAGTTGGCATAATATGTTCCCACAGCCTCGTCTATGTGAGAACCTTAGCAGAAGAGCTCTAAACATTCTGTAGTTTCCTCTGGACAGACTTTGGATGACCATACAATTAGTTAATGCAGTAGTCCAGTCTAGATATAAAAAGGCATAGGCTAAACATTGAACACCTGCCAAAATTCCTTACAGTAGATGATAAAATGATGTATTCGCTGAATAACCAGCATGTGGAGCAAATTACTCTATTTCAAAATTGTAAGGGGTAGCACTGAGGTCTAACAAAATAAATATGCTCATAGTCCCAAGTTGGACAGTCATCAACAGATCAATAGCCATCTTTATAAGGCAGTCTCAGTGCTAGGAGCAGAACAAAATCCATATTGGAGTTGTTCAAATAAAGCATTTAAATGCAAATTTAACTAAATGAGCAAAGACATTCAAAATTATATAATCAACAAACACACAGAAATATAAGCTTACTAAACCAAAGGAACATTAAAAAATAAGAAACTAAATACTTCAATGAGTAACAAACCAAATTATCAAACATGGAAAATAATGAGAATTACTAATAAACAAATAAGGAATCTGAAAAGAAGGATTATCCAAGAACAAATAAATGTAATAATTTAGCAATAACAAAGAAAAGTGTAAATTTTGTAAGCTAAACGCTTATGTCACAAAAAGTGCATATGGAATGCTAAGTCGTACGTAGACCTCACAGGTAACCACGGTTCTAATTACTACAGCACTTGAGGGGAATGACAACAGTAATGGCAAATGAATAATGAATGAATAAAAAGAAAACACCAAATCAGACAAAAAAACAAAAGAGTGTAGAAAAATAAACCAAGCTAAATGCCACTGCAAAGTTACAGTTGTAGAGAGAGGCTTAAAAATGTTAGTTTCTGAAGAGAGGTTGACAGCATTTTTTCACTTAAGAAACATAGCTAAAGTTAGACCTCTTATATCACTGAAAGATGCTGAGAAATTAGTTCACGCATTTGTTTTGTCGACTAGATTACTGTAACGCACTCCTCTCAGGACTACACAAAAAAGACATAAATCGTTTGCAACGAGTGCAGAATGCAGCTGCTAGAATCCTAACTAGGAAAAGAAAATCTGAACACATTACTCCAGTTTTGATGTCACTACACTGGTTACCTGTGTCATTCAGAATTGAATTTAAAATTCTGTTTATGGTTTATAAAGCCTTAAATAATCTCGCCCCATCTTATATATCGGAATGTCTGACACCTTATATTCCAAATCGTAACCTTAGATCCTCAAATGAGTGTCTCCTTAGAATTCAAAGAACAAAACTTAAAAGAAGTGGTGAGGCGGCCTTCTGCTGCTTTGCCACTAAAATCTGGAATAGCCTGCCAACAGGAATTCGCCAGGCTAATACAGTAGAGCACTTTAAAAAACTGCTGAAAACACATTACTTTAAAATGGCCTTTTCATAAATTCACTTTAACTTAATCCTGATACTCTGTATGTTCAATTCATCATAATAACTATTCATGGTGACTCTAAAATCCATACTGACCTCTACTCTCTTTTCTGTTTCTTTTTCCGGTTTCTTTGTGGTGGTGGCCTGTGCCTCCACCACCTACTCAAAGCATCATGATGCTCCAACAATGATGGATGGATCAAAAGCCAGAAGTCCATGTGACCATCATCATCAAGTCCTTCCATGAGAACCCTAAATATAAAGAGGACTGTCTGACTTATGTTAGGTAGAATGCCTAGAGGGGACTGGGCAGTCTAATGGTCTGGAATCCCTACAGATTTAATTTTTTTCTCCAGCCACCTGGAGTTTTTTTTGTTTTTTCTGTCCACCCTGGCCATTGGACCTTACTCTTATTCTATGTTAATTAATGTTGACTTATTTTATTTTCTTACTGTGTCTTTTATTTTTCTATTCTTCATTATGTAAAGCACTTTGAGCTACGTTTTGTATGAAAATGTGCTATATTATAAGTAAATGTTGTTGTTGTTGTTACAGCATGTGGTGTCAACATGAAAATACAATCAACTAGACACAAGGGAAAATAAATGATTGTAACAAAAAGAATTAAAAGAGGACAAAACAATTTACATTCCTGAATTTGAAACATAACTGCTTAAATAAAAAATAAATTAATAACAAAATACCAAAAAGTAAGGCCCACAACAAATCAGTATACTGTGAAGGTTGCTTGGCTTATTTGCCATAACAGGGTGAGGCTTTTGACAGTTGAATGGGCTTTGAAGAAGAACTGCTACTTTCGTGGATAAAGAGGAGCGAACTGAGTTGGGTTGAGCATGGAAATATAGCAAGACCCCGTGGATGTTACTGCCCAGTGGGAGAAGGCCCAGTGACAGACACAGGTATGGTAGAGGATTTGAATACCTGAACTCTCCACTGTACATCTGAGAATTCCTCAAGGCCGGAGAAAGTTGCTGAGAACAGGAAGGCCTGATCTGCCAGGCTAAATGTGTTTCTGCCATGACCGTTCCCCTAGAACAGCAGCCTAAAAATGATAATGATAGTGATGATTAGTGATAAGATGATTTTGTAGTAATTCAAAAATCTAAAATTAAATTTTTAATTAAATATTCACTTATATAAATTAACTTATTTTATGTATTTGGAAAACCATATATGTTTTATTCTCTGAAGTGGTTTTGACTCTACCTAAGGCAGAAATATTAATAAGATTTTTTAAATCTATAAGGCCTAATGATCCTAGAACTGTCATTTTCTAATATTGGTCAATATTTAACAACTTTAATTATCAGAACTCAGGCCAGAACAGGCTTCCTTCCAAGTTTTATATTTAAGACTAAAATTTGTTTTACATGTGAAACATAAAATTCACTAAAAGAGGTTTTCAAAGATTTTAAAGATTTTCTGAGTGGAAAACAAGGAATATTGCTCCCTAAGGCCTCATTAACTGTGCAATACAGGTAATCCACATCACACCAGTAAAATGAATCATATTCTATGACATTTGTTCACAACACAAAGTATATTTTTAAAAAATGTGATATGCTACAAATTCCCTGCAGGAAGACATGGTAAAATGCACCATTGTGAATATGACAGTGTTTTCTCTGCATAAAATGCCGTACACAGAGAGCCTATACCTTGCCATTACCTAAAAGCCAGAAGTCTACGTGACCATCATCATCAGGTCCTTCCATGAAAACCCTAAATACAAAGAGGACTGTTTGATTTATGTTAGGTAGATTGCCCAGAGGGGACTGGGCGGTCTCTTGGTCTGGAACCCCTACAGATTTTATTTTTTCTCCAGCCTTTGGAGTTTTTTTGTTTTTCTGTCCACCCTGGCCATCGGACCTTACTCTTATTCTATGTTAATTAATGTTGACTTATGTTTATTTTTTATTGTGTCTTCTATTTTTCTATTCATTTTGTAAAGCATTTTTTGTATGAATATGTGCTATATAAATAAATGTTGATTGATTGATTGATAGTGCATGGTCTTTCATTTATCTTAATTCTTGTGGATACAGCTGGGGATATGTAGGCTCTAAGCAGTGTACAGAAATGTGCTGAGTATCATTTCTGCCATAATACATTTTTAAGATTGTGATCACCAAGATTGTCATAATATTTGGAAAAGTTAGCATCATACTGCCAGAGCAACCACAGTATATGTCTCATGACTTAACAAAATGTCTACATGTGGCAGGATTTTTTTTTTTATGTGAGAACTTTCATTGAATACTAAATGACAGACAAATTTCATGTATAAGCACTTTTAGACAGAAACTAAACACATTTATTCATGTGTCAATGGCAAGAATATTGAAAGTCACAAAACTCCATAGGTGTCTTTTTTTAAGCTTTGTTATGAATTTAATTCTTTGTGAATCATTGGATTACTCAGCACTATATATTTTCCCCTCTCTCATTTTTTACTGACTAATGTTGTTAAAGTCCTCATATAGTCAATACAGGGTTGAATAATTAACTGGCAAGCTTGTGCCTTGAGCAACTGTAGCCATTTAGTGTTCCTACACTATTACTCATCTGCTGGATGTTGTGACAGAAGAAAATTAAGAGGAGTTAAAAAAAAGAAAAAGCTGATCTCCAAAGAGTAGGGACATTCATTTCCAATTTATTGTTATTTTGATTTATTTGCAATACATATAAAGCAACTTTTTATGTTTTGTTTTACAAGTGATTAAAGGCTCATACTTATGGATGTTTTTGTTTTTTATTTTAAATAGATTTCCAGGTGCAGTTGTTGTGTAAGATGGAATCTATCCCAACAACAAGAAACACATTGCAGGACCTGTCCATAAAATTAATTTAAATGGAGAAAGAATTAAACACCCAAGTATCTGTATCTGCAAGACTTCCAACATAATAATATGCAGTCCTAAAAACTCTTTAATTATTTACATAATTTCACCAACATCTGAAAAAAATGCCTAAATGCCCATCTATATACACATGCAATCAACTACAGCACTGCATTAAGTTCTTAAGAGTAAGAAAATAGGCCAAGATGGAAATCTGGCAAAAACAAAGTTAACTCATAAATCATGATCAGTATTTCCTATGCCTTTGTTTATATTCCAATAATAATTTTATCATTAAGGATCCTTAAACGTCTAAAGTTATAATAGACTAATGAATCAATCCAAGTGTTTTGACAAAACATCAAAGCTGTAAATTAAAAGTATGATGCTGATTTTTAGATATACAATATTATATTGAAAACTATTACAGTCAGTATTTTAAATAAAGTAAACTGATGAATTTAAGCTACAAAGTACACCAAATAGGAAAGAAAATATTAAGTATTTTGTCAATGAAAATTGCCTTCCCTAGATGCATTAATATGCGCATTAATACATTTAAAGTTTTGTTTTGATTCACTGCTCATTGCAATCCTGAATTTTTTTAAATTACCAACAGATTTTGCATGACTGAATCTGACTGCAAAGGTACTAAAATGAATATTTAAACTTTGATATTTGCATTACTTTATTAATCGAAAGAAAATAACCCTTCTGTGTAGATTACTTGATTATGCAGTAAAATGATCAAATCAATTTCATAAACTTCTTTTTGCTGGTTATTTTTAGCCAGTGTTATTTCCCTGGCTTACATTTATTTCTTGTTTGTTTGATATTTTTATTATTTTTCCAAGTTTTCAGTTTTCTTTACTAATATTTTGTTTAATTTTTGAATTGGTATGTTTTGCATTTATTCTCTCTGCATCCATTCTTTGTGTTTTGTGGACTACCCTGATATCACTGCTTAATATTTCAGACTAGATGATAATTCTTAAGTGGTTCATTAAGAATGCATTTTCTGTGATTATTATCCTTTTTTCTGGTTTCTTAGTATTTTGCTTCTGTCTTTGGACTACAATTCCTGGACCATTTTTGGACTTATTTGCCTTGGGTTGCCTTTTAGACAAACCCTTTTGCCTCATTTTGCTCTCTTGCAATTTTTTTTTTTCTTCTTTTGTTAATTTCATTTAAATCCCTGCATTTCTAGTAGTAAAACATGACTTGTTTGTATGGAATATTTGATTTTAATAAATTCAATAAAAAATATTTTTAAAATCCTGCATTTATAAAGGTTCTTTGCATATACGTGTCTCTCAAGTCAGAGGTTTGGCAATTCCTCTCCCTTGAGGGCATGCTTGTATATTTTGGGACATTTCAACTATTTTGAACTTTTGAAACATGTTCTTCATTCGGGCTTGTGCAGGCCAAAGCCTGCCTGTTGTGTTTGGGGTCAGGCTCCCTAGGGTGAGACCTATCCATAGGCATGGCAGTAAAGGTCCTGGCCTGGCTTGTGGGTCTTTTTGGAGACCTATCATTCTTATTGCAAGCACTTATTCACAACAAAGTGTGACATATTTACAACCTGAGTAGGGGCATAACTCCAAGAAGGCAAACAGATACAAGAAGCAATAGGCCTGCCATATATCTGACTCCAAAAAAAGTTGAGGAGTAAGAAGCATAATAGTTAGAACAGTTTTACAAAGTGCAACAAGGGACAGAAATGTCAGCAGGTGAATCTATCAGCAAATATAAGGCTACAGAAGCATTTCCCATTAACACAGAATGTGCTCATTCCAACTAAGTGCAGAAACCAAATTCACTGATCAAACTTAAATTGCTTGACAATACAATTAAAAATCTAATAAAAAACAGTTGTATACAGATCCTGGCTGACTTAGTCTTACATAGTGGGTTAGAGAGTTCTGATCATTTGTGGCGTTTTACCGACACTCTTCCAGCACTCTTCATAATACCTCACACTAATCTACAGGACCACGGCAATGAATGTAGAAACATATTTTTGCCTAGAAAAATAGAAAGGTGCAAGATATAGCACTAGGGTGTGAATTGCATACGTTTTCATGTGCCAAAACACAAGTGGAATGTCTGAAAGAAATAACTCAGTGGGTTTGGAAGTTATTTGATAAAATGTAAGTGAGTAAAGTAAGTGAATCTACAATGAGATGTCCTGTGCAGGAGATTATTCCAAACACAATACTAAAAATTACCAGAGAGCCTAACAATTCTTGGTATTACATGAACTCAAATGCAGTAGGTCTGAAGGTAGAAAGCAGCCCTGGAAAGTTTACCTACATTCACACCAGGCCATTTCAGAATAAACATTTAACCTAAAAATCATGCCTTTTAGATGTACCAGGTAAAGATCTATCAGTTCGCTATATATGTATCATCTTTACACATTTATTGTTTTTCTTACATTCTAAAACATTTTCTTTGACTTTACTTTTGAAAATACACAACTAACATCAAAAAAGAATAACTGAGAATACAGTACGTATCCATTTTCTAAATTTATTTATCCAGAGCAGGGTCACTTCAGCCTATCCCGCAAGGCCAGGAACAATCCCTGCACAGGGTGCCAGCCCATCACAGGGAAAACACACATATGGGTTAATTTAATATTCACTAACCCACCTAACCTGCATGCCAGAGCACCTGAACGAGGCTCACATAGATATGGAGAGAGCATATAACCTCCATGCAGTAAGCTCCTGGAACTTGAACCCAAGTCTCTTTGTTGCAAGGCAGTAACTCTATCATACCATCCAAAAATAATTATTTAAAGAGAAACTTAAAGTTAAAGCAGCAGACACTGAGGTTACAGAAGTACACATCCTATGGCAATAGGAGAGTATCATTGTAAACTTGGTAGTTAACTACTTGTATAATTTAAAAATTTCACTTGGAGCATTATGTCTCAGAAATCAGCAATTACTTAACTTTTTATCTACAATTAAAATGTACAATATTTTGATTGAATTATTTACAAATGTTGATGCCTGAAGACATAGGTAATAAAAGCAATGATGGGCCCTGATCCTAACATAATCCTTTTATGCACTTAAAAATGTGCCATGTTCTAAGACTTTTCAAACCGTTTGTAAATACCATAGAATAAAATACATATCCTAAAAAGGTAAAAAAAAAAAAAATTAGCAAACTGTTCCACAATCAAGAAAAAGGTTTGAAAATGAAAAGTACAATGCAGATGTGTTAATTACTCATTTAAACAATTAATATTAATTGTTAATTATAAAGTGTTAGAACGATGACCATTGTAGGCAAAGCTGAAAAGCTTACATTATTGACATGTCAACACTGCTAGGATTTTTTTTTATATATAAATGATTAGCTTTCCTTTTTAATGTTTTTATTTTTTTGCATTTAAAACTCACCAAAACATTGCATTGATCTTGCATTATAATGAAAAAGTCATAAGAGCTTACAGCATAAATAACTTTGTTCAAACCTACTACAGTTGTTCAATAGCCTTCTGATTCATGTCAATGTATTTTCAATTATATTTGAACCATACGGTTTCTAAATAGTTTAAATGGAAGTTAAAGAGTTTCTTTGAGAAAAATGTAATCCTGCAACTGCCTCTCAGGACCCACAGTGCTGGACCCCAGCTGGTATAACTGGATTAAGGACCTTTTCTCATTTCAAAGGTTTCTGATCTCGACAAGGGTTTGATGTGATGAAATCAAAGTGGCAGCTTGGATCAGAAAAAAAAAATGGATCTGGATATCGTGGGGCTTAAAAGTTGTGCAGTAAATGGGAAATAATTTGAAACCTTCAAACGTTATCAGTTCAGCTAGCTTGTATCACATTTTGACTGGGAAGAGGAGGTTAGAAATACAAACGGAAAGCACAAACATGTAAGCAACAAATCTGGAAAATACATTTTTAAAATGTGATCGATGTGCTTAAGCATACACAGAGTGCAGTTTAAGTAAGTAAAGAGATGTGTTACTAATTTCATAGACACAGACATCAATCATAGCATTTTAATATTTACTAATAACCTATGAAAAATAATAACTAGTGTAAACATCTATTATATGCCACTGCATTTGCAGTTATTAATCACATTTGCAAAATGAAAATATGTTTATAAAAGCTAGACAGAAGAGTTAGTTTGATTTTTCTAAAATCCAAAAAATTCACAACTTGTACTGGCCCACTTATCTCCACAAGGCAACACAGGGACCAAAGCTTGGCCATTACAGACTAATGTGAAAAGTACTGCACATAGATAGATAGATAGATAGATAGATAGATAGATAGATAGATAGATAGATAGATAGATAGATAGATAGATAGATAGAATAACATTTCAAATGATCTCTGTTGTTTAAACACTAAGAAAAAAAAGATTGTTTATCTACAAATTCAATGTACTGCTAATTTACTTGAAATGCAGGCAGTAAATCAACTGATGCCTTCAAGTGAAACTAGAATAATCTTACATTCAACATATTAATAATGACTTTCTGCACAACCATGACAATTTCTCTAAATTCCTTATCAATAAAGGGTCTTAGCAAGAGAGCATAAGTCATTGAATTATGATGTGCTTGTTTTAATGAAATTCTACTCCCGCTGAGATGTTCCCTGCAGATTTTCCATATTTCAGCATGGGAAACGTTTGGTGCTTTCCTGCTGGTGCCAAGAGTTAATTGAAAACATTTCAGGGAAAAGTCGGGTTGGGGGCCAACACTCCCATTCCTTCATTATTCTAAACAATAATATAGAAGCAATAGTATTAAGGGGAAAAATGGCTTTGGATTTTTAAAGCTACACTGCATTATTGTCAGCACAGAGATGTATAAAACTGTATTTGTATTAGTTAAATATATCACTTACGTGTTAATGCATCAAGCGCGATTCTTACATTTCATGGTAAGGTATACATTTTAAGGTTTAGTGTACTTTAAATATAGTTAAACGATGTTGTACTTAGGTTACATATGCCATGTGTTTTAGGATGTCAGAAATAACTGTACTCCATGAATTAAAGAATAAACTTTTACATCACCCATGGACTGTTATATTTTATGTTGTTTATTTTCAGTTATTTTTGATTAATTTATTTGTTTCATAATTGTTTTTGGACTTTTGTCAGATAACCTTCAAAGGCATAAGAGAGAAGAACCAAGGATGAGGCACACTATGTGTGATGATTTAATAAGCATTTATTATGACATTTCAGTTAGTATCCCATGTTTAATCTTCCAGAGTATACTTTTATTTAAAAAAATATATGCTGATGGCCTGGTATTCATACAAAGAAAGGGCCTACAAAATATGGACAGATGACAATCAAATCCATTAAGTGGTAAAAAGGGCAGAATTAAAAGGATGGATTGTATCTTCCTTATACACGCATTTATAAGTGTTCAAAGATAAGTAGGATATATTTATATTATTTTAGATGCTTGATAATTAAATGTGTAAACAGTAAAATCGGCACAGGATTCCAAATTATGTAATTTTATGAATCAGTAGTGCCCATAATATTATTTGTAAAAATATGTTAAAAAATGAACATACCAGAATTACAAACTGTGATGTGTTGACAGAAAACTTACAGTTTGTCATTCAGCACACTAATGTGAATTAGATAGATAGATAGATAGATAGATAGATAGATAGATAGATAGATAGATAGATAGATAGATAGATAGATAGATAGATAGATAGATAGATAGATAGATAGATAGATAAGATAATGTAAACAAGTTGTATATAAAAACAGATACACAATCAAGGCACAGTACTTTCTCTGTCTTTTTAGTTTGCTGCTCCAGCCGTCTGAAGATTTAGAATGTTATTCCATTTCTTTTGCAACTCTGAACGCCACTGCAGCTCCCCCACTGTCGTAACGTGTGTGTCTTGACCCCACTAAAACATTTTAACAAGTAAGAAAACTTCAAGTTTCGTACTCCTGTGTTGTAGCAGTTGGGTTTATTTGTTTTGCAAGGCTTACGCAGTCTTAAACTCGGATTTCTAAAAGTGCTCAGTATGTTCAAATGGTTAATTTTGGGTTCACGACATTTTAACACTGTGGCAGACCAAATATTAACTGAATGCTCCTAAGGAGTGAGCAAATCTTTCCCACATCCTTCCCTGCAGTTCCTGTTGAAGAGGTGTCAGGGAGGCTGAAAGAATGAAGTGCCTGTATATTGTTTGGCCAAACTATTATGTGCTTAACATTTCCATAACAAAAGTGCCACTCGACTTCTCCCCGATTAATTCAGCTCGAGGGCTCTTGTCCGTCCTCTAATAAAACATTGTTGAAATCAATGATTTAGAGCCCCTGGTGACTAGCAGAAGAATGGTCTATCTTCTTTTTTCGAACTAGAACATGAAAAATGGACGATGCAAGTGAATTCTTATTTTATGTATACACAAGTGCGCAGCTGCTTCTAAAATGATCTAAACCCTTCAGGCACATAAACTAAACTTTATAACGGGCGCGAGCTGTTTATTTAACTATGTGTGTACGACAGCCGGGGGCTGATTGCCTGTCGTCCCCTTCTACCTCCAGCGGTACTCCTACTTGTAGTGTGATATGCTTGACACATGCCGTTTACCGCAGCACGGATACAAACCTTTTACTAAAAGTAAACATATATTATCACGAAACAGAAAAATACAATTATGGAAGTAGCATGTTTTGGAGGCATACATCTATCTACCCATCAACTGTGGCTTTACTTATGAATGCCTACGCAATAAGCAAATATGTGTTTATCTCACTATAATACAGTAAACACAGACACACACATTTATATATAAAGATATATATAAATGATCATAGCACTGTCATAGTAATTACTTTTATAATACTAAAGCTGTAAGATGAATCTTTCTTAACAACAAGGCTGTTGCCATTTCAGTGTAAAGGTTTTTCCATAACTCTGTCACTTTTAACTCGTGTCAATAATCTGGTCTTTAAAACATCAATTAAATTGCGAGGAATGATACAGCCAAGAACAAGACAGTTCAGTAAAGATGTGAAAACAGGAAAATACTGAATTTAACTAAGTTATAGTGATTACTGAAAAAAATATTTTTTATTTAAAAGCGCGTCACTGGGGCATTCTGTTTTAAAACTTACATTAGATAAGCAAGATTAGAAAAGCAGGATACGAGGAAAATAAACAACAGAATACTTTGATTATTTTTCTTCACAGTGTTGTCAACATTTTGCATTTTGCCCAGGAAAATGCTTCTTGGCACCTTCTAACTTAAGCCATACGTACAGTTCTGTCTTTAAGATGAAAAAAAAAGTTGAAAAATTGACTAATGGGTGATAGTTGCCTGCAAGTCTTAATATTAGGACAACGTTTTGACACGAAGAAACATAAATGCTTGTGTCCATCCATCCAAGAGCCGCTTTTCTGTGTTGATTTATTCCACACAGATGCTTTTGACAAGAGCCTGTAAAATCAAGTCTTGAGTTTATTGTAGCAGTTAATTATCAGTCCAGCTGTCAGCTTCAAGCCCTTTCTAGTGCTGGGAACAAATTTAAATCTCCTTCTGGAAAAAAGGATCATCTTTCAGCAAACTTCCACCCACAAAGATAGATAGATAGATAGATAGATAGATAGATAGATAGATAGATAGATAGATAGATAGATAGATAGATAGATAGATAGATAGATATGAAAAAGAAGGCAACAGTTGTTAAATGTTCAAATCCTTTCTGTTGTTTGAAATAAAGACTTAGTTTATTTCAAATGAAGGCAGGAACTCAACTGACTTCTTCAAATAAAACTAGAATAACGTGAGATGTTAAATATTAACAAGACTTCCAGCATAATCATGAAATTTTCCCTAAATCCCTACTGAACAGGTTGATTGCCATTACAACATTGCTTACTTAATGATAGATCATTGTTGATAAAGAAACTAATATTCATTTTCCTTCTTCAACCTACACGTACAGTTTAAAGGATAAAAGACTGACAGCTTAACGACTGTGGATTTTAAAATCATCACAACTCAGTTTGTTATGTAAACACAAGCTATGTTTCACAGCTTCCCGTTATATTTTCTCAAAACAGCATTCCCCCATAATTTTTTTCAGGGCAATAGGAACTGGACTGTGTACACTTTGCTTTTACGTTTAAAGAAATATCATTATATTAACATTCACTTACATTTTACGTCACTTCAGTGGCACACTGTGCATGGTCTGAAAGCTGCATCCAATGGATAAAACATTAGGGTAAACTGCAGACAACATAAAATACACATAAGAGGTTCATGTGGTGAAAGTCTTCCAGACTTCAGTCAAAGTTTATTTGTAGTGGCTGTTGAGCTCTCCCTCTCAACTGACCGCAACTTTTTTTGAAAGTTTTAAATAAACACAATGAATAAAAGATAAATAAACTTTTTGTAAGTGCCTGGCTTGGCGCGCTTTGGGCTTAAATCCCCAAAGGAAAACGCCCTCTCTTTTGTGTTAATGTTTAAAAGATTTTCAAACGCTTGAGTTTATTCCTACTGCAAACATTTCTATTTACAGGGTCAAGTGTATCGGCACTCGACAATGCTTAACAGCATAATTGTTTATCCAGGGCCTCCCAGAGTGTCAGTCAGTAGCTGAAGATGCGTAAATAAATAAACGCCTCTGTAAAAAGTGGGACTGATATGAGCATACATGTCAAGAGCACAAAAAGAAATAGCCCTACCTCTTTACAACACAATTTGTGTTTTTGATAACATGTATTTAAGACAAAGATGCACTATATAAAAAATGAATATCAGTATTCTCAAAGCGGATTATCCTGATGTCACTTTAAGAGCTTTATCCTTAATTTTTCACAATTTAGTGTCTAAAACATGCCCAAACTGGAAAAGGGAGTAAAACAACTTTTCTAAAGAGCACCCTGCCATGAAGCCAATATACATCTAATAAAGGAACTGTCATCGACCGATTTACTGTTATTAATAATGGTTGTTGTCTCTGGCACTCAGACAAGTAGTCAGTCAGTAACAAAATTATATTTTGAACTCATTAAAACATGGTTGTTTTTCATAGTCCTGGCATTCCACAACATAAATGCAAGTGAATACACAAATTCACATAAAAAGACAGGAACGCAGATTTTTTTAAACAATAAGTCTCTTTTTATGCCTTCTAAAAAATACAACATTAAGGCAGTCATACAATACATTTATTCATTTCTATGCTCAACAATACTTCTCGACATTATACAATTAAAAGATAATCTCTGGAAAAAAAAATCTATATAATACACTATACATTTGGAGTGTTTAGCATAAACTGGTGTAATAAAAGTTGATTTCCCTTTAAAATAAACATTGGATTATGTAACTTTAAGTATAAATTTAATTACAAGCATGACCTTCAGTCTATGGAATTGATCGGAACACTATAATTTTAATAAATTACTTTAAAAATGTATTCATACATTACCATTTATGTACAATATGGAGTCAACTGGTAACAAAAAGCCAGTTTTAAATAGACGTTTAATGAAGACATATACCAGAGACTGACGCCCCGATATCATAAAAGGCAACGGTAAACCTTTCATAAACCCTCTGAACAACGTCCAAGGGTTATTTCTAATGGCAGTGCACCGCTTCGCTTAAGCCTAAAAACAATTTACATTGTTCACTACAGTTCACAAGAGTTGCGCCCTGATTTTATGTGTTTTGTCTTTAAGGCACAGCCTTTTCAAACCAGTAGACGAAATGGATAGCAGTTTAGGGTATTGCATCTAAAAGCCCAAAATGACAGCGGTCTGTCACCTGCTCGCAATCTTGTCTTGGAGGCACCGAGCAAGCAGTATTACAAGGAACACTTCTGAACTTCACAAGAGTAGACGCTCCCAAAATAAGTCATCAAATAAATACTAGTATCCATTTAACTTTAACGCCAGTTGAACTGGCACCAAGGTTGCATAGAATCGCCCTATTTTGGCTTAATAGCCACGGGCATGAACAATAGCTTAAAGATAAAAAAAGGAGTTGCACCCTCTTTGGAGTATCATTGCAAGCGGAAAATCCTCATGAGGCGATCCCCTTGAGGATAACCGTATTTCAGGTCCACTTGATACTTAGAGGAAAGGCACAAGGACCAAGATGGATGCCGACAGAGTCAAGACACCGGGAATCCTGGAAAGCGAGCAGGAGTTGGGACTCGTCTCCTCGTCGGAGGACGTCCTCTCTTCGGGCTCGTTGTCATCATAATAGTAGTCCCCAACGTCCGAGCCGCTACTTCCCGTGCTGCTGTCGGGGCCGAAGCACAAACGTGCCATGTTCTCCTTCACAGCTTCGCATATGGGCCTCTCCACCCCATCGCATATGCACTCGTTCAAAAGCACGGCAGCAGGCACGGAGACCATCTCCTCGATAAGATTCCTGCAATCGTCCGTGCAGCGAATGCCACTGATGAGTTTATTACAGCGCATTAGGTAGTTTCGCATGGCAAAGTTGCAGCGGGGGTCCAGGTCGCATTTGCGCCGCGCCTCCGTGCAGCCCAACACGCCGTTAGTTCTTGGCATGCAGGGTTCAATTGCCCTTTTCGTTTCTTTACAGCGCTCATCATTGACACAGTCACAGTTCTCTAAATAAGGTCCGTTCTTGGTGTGGTTGAGCTGGATGAGCGCGGAGATGCAGTGCCTAGGACACCGGTACGTGTCTCCCCTGATCATCGGCAGGCACGCCTCAATGTATTGATCGTAGGCGTAGTTACATTCCGCTTCTCCCTGGCACAGCATAATCGCCTGCCAGCATACCATGCGTCGTCCGATGGCTGGAGAGCTGAATGTAAGGCAGCCGCACAGCACAATGAAGCCTACCACGGACCAAACCCAGCGAGTTGCACGCTGAACTGAAGTGGCTAAACTCGCCATCTCGGCACTCGAAGAAACCAACCACAACTCGTGTCAAGTTTGCTGCACAAGGCACTCATGTATCCATTAGTTCCGTGACAGACAATCCTGAGTTTAAATGAAAAGTTGCATCTGGGACCGCTCCTCCGTTAGTTTTTGTCTGCGGAGTTTACATTGAGTCCAATGCTGGGCGCTGCACTTTCATTCGCGTCTCTCGCAACCGCTCAACAGCAGGAGTAGTAAAAGTCCCGAGCTCCTCTTACGATTCCACGCCAGTATGATTCGGATATTAGTCAGAGGCAGAGTACAGCAGTTTTCAAAGTAGGATAATAATAAAACAAATGTCTCCGCTCGATCTGACAGCCTTCCCCTCCCGGCAGATTCCTTCAGTCCACGCAAGGATTTCTGGCTGCAGGCTCACTTCCAGCGCTGGTTTGTTGTGGGAGGCTTATAAAAGACGACTAGCCTCTTCGCCTTAACCTGGCCGTACAATTCCACAGATGAATTATTAGGAGACCTTAAATACGAAAAAAGCTTCGCAGCATGCCCCAATTATCCTTCATTATGCATGCATGGGAAAGCAAACAAACAGCGAAGAGAAAAAAACCCAGCAACGCTTCTTTTGCACCCCATTCTGCCATATACCTCTGTCTCGCTCATTTTTCTTTCTTTGCTCGGCCCCTCGCCGAAGTTTTGGCTTCTCTCATTGGTTCGATTCGTTGTTGTTGTAAATCTTTGAGACCTTGGAGGGGGATGGGGGAGGAGCAAACACACAAAAAAGTTAAGAATAAAAAACCCAGGGAGGAAAAGGAGATTGACAGGGGCCCGGGGCTAATCCCACCCTCCCGGGAGAGCTTCACTGCGAGATACTTTTATAGACAAAGTAAAACCGAAAGCTCCGACTTCTCTCGAGCAGACACTACTGAGGATATTCACAAACGGATTATTATTATTATTATTATTTCAAGTTATCTTTTTTTTTTTTTTCCAAAAAGTAACCTCATTGTAAAGTCCAGATCCGATTAGCTGGCTTCACCGTTACTAATTTCATGGATTTCATTGTACTTAACGGTTGTTGTTGTCTTTTTGTGGTGAACTATTTATTGTAGGTCAGCGCCTTCAGTTCATTTAATATTGCGTTTGATTACATTTCAGAAGAGTATTTTGCGGATGTATATTATGAGAAAGTGCTCGCTATACATTTTTTTTCAACTTACTCAGACGTTTTCTTAATGAAACTGACTTTCGAAGCAGAAGAACAAGACAGCACAGAATGATAACCTGGTGCAGTCTGATAAACATCTGTACATCTGTTACATTTTCACATTTAATGATAATGCATTGTGCAGACCAAAGATAATGAGAATTGGGTGGGTAGGATAATAAAGTTACTATTACTCGTTGTTTGGCTGGCAAAGGCAATTTACAACATTTGAGACACATTTAGTTACATTTCTCTTGTTTATCCAGTTAGGGCACAGGCAGGTGAAGTGACTTACTCATGATCGCACAATGTCAGTGGTGGGATTTGAACCCACAACCTCAGGGTTTGAAGTCTAAAGGTTGTGGAATACTATAAAAGCTAAATATATTATTGATATACTGACCACTAAGGCACTTTATAATATGCGAGGGCTGCACCTTGGCAACCATGATCAGGACCATAATAATGGTAATTAGCTTTATTAATCTGTAACGTCAAACATGAAAGTTAGAGCAAAGAGACAAAAATCCCAGTTAATTTTGTAGAACCTCCTGCTTTCATTCTAACGTAACTCTAAAACAAAGGAAGAACGTGCAAATTCCATACAGACAACCTATGAGTGTGCAGTGAAACACAGGATGCTGGATCTGGGAAGTAGCAATGTTAAATCCTGTGCTGCACTGCTGCCTTGTACAGTATTACATTATTATTATTTTTGACTTATTTGGCTGACAGCTTTTCCAAGGCAATTTAGAGAATTTTTGTTTTTGCTGTTGGTGCACAGGCAGATAAAGTTATTTGCAAATGGCCACACAGTGTCAGTAGTGGGATTTGAACCCACAACCTTTTATTTTAAAGACTTAACCATTACACCACAATATAATATAATATAATATAATATAATATAATATAATATAATATAATATAATATAATATAATACTGTATAATATAATATAATATAGGGCAGGGGTAGGCAACATCGGTCCCGGAGGGTTACAGTGGCTGCAGGTTTTTGTTCCAACCCAATGGCTTAATTAGTAACCAATCCTTGCCAGTTTCAGACCTTATTAATTTTATGGTTTGTTAATCTGCAATGTAATGTTCTTATATCGTAGATTTTGTTACTTTCCAAGAAAACCATCCAGTCTGTCACATTTTTCTCTTAAGTGTTTTATTAAACCAAATAGTGCAGAATGAATCCACACAGGTGTAAATGGAAACAGGTTAGATGGAGAACTTCTGACTCTTTCGTCATTTGTATCATATTCCTGGGATAGACTTCTGCTGCCCTGTAACACTACCTTGGATAATTGAGTTAGGAAAACTGATGGATAATACAGTATAAAATACCCCGCAACTCAGACATGGATTAAGCAGGTATGAGTTTATTATATATGCTGTAATATAATAAGTTTGATTTTTATCATTACCACTTTGCATGCAATCTGTATTTTCTCCCTGTTTCTGTGTGGGTTTTCATTGTATACACTGACTTCCTCTCATGTCCCAGAAAATGCGCATGTTAGGTTAATGGGTATCTATAAACGGGACTATGTGATTTCATAATGTGAACGTGCTTGAGTGTGCACTGCCACTAACTGACAGATAGTCTTGGTGTTGATTCCTGTCCTTCATACTGATTTAGCAGGAATAGGCGCTGATTCTGCACAACCATAAAGTGACCATAAACCGGTAAAGGAAATAGAAAATTTATGACTAAATGGTGGCGGTGCAGTTAGTTTTGCTACTTCACAGAATTTCATAAGGCTTTTTTTGTGATGCCTTTTGTATGAAGTTTAATAATTTTCATCAAGTTTGATTTAATTTCCTCTTGGGACCTTGACTTCCTTTCATAGCCCAGTGAACTGCTGGTAATCTGGTTGGCTATTTTAAAGTGACCTCAAGTGTGGCAATGTTTGTGAATGTGCACAGTAAGAGACAGGCATCCAGTCCAGGTGTCATTTGTGCCATTTCAGATGATAAATGCAAGTACACTTAGAAAATGAGTAACATAATAACTAAGACAGCCAGACATATAACTTCAGCACTGAACCTATTTCTTCTTAGCACATTGATAAAAGGTTTATTTTTTGAGCATTGTTCATTATTTAATGAATGTGAATACAAAACTTGTTAATGGGGTTTCATGTTATATTTACATGTCTCACTGTTTCTTATCCTAAAACAATAATGAAATAAAAGGCATTTATTGCAAAATGAACTTTTAGGAACAGGCAAGCATTCAGCATTTCATTTCTTTTAAATCATTTTAGTGCATGTACGCTTCCAGTTGTTTCTTGGCATGCGAAAATAATGTGTTTGAATTTACCAGCAGTAAAGTAGTGTTTCAAAATTCTGAGCTCAGTTTAAGTGTCCTTGTGAATATGGATAGGAAGCAAGGTTAAAAGAAAGTCAGACAAAATATGTGCCAAAGGATTCATCATTATAATGGATTGAACAGACTAAGACAGGATTTTCAAACCATTTAATAAGTACACTCTTTTCTTAAGTACCCCAGTAGCCTTTAGTGTACTTCGAAAGAAAATCAAAACAGTCAAAGCTCATTTCACAAACAATACATGAATAAATGTACAAGTCAGATAATAGGTAAAGACACACATTACATGAATTGTTCAGTGTTCTCAAAAGTAATGAATTATACTAGAAAATACTTTCAGAATATTTCTTCAGCCTTTAAAACTTTTGAATTTCTCTAGAATTTAGAATAACCTACATTTGTAGATGCATACTTAGTTGTTTTTTTACTTCTTATTAAAATAATTCTTTAGTAACATTATAATTAAATAATATATGTTTAGATGAATAAATAAATAGAAATATATCATACATTTTGCATTCACCTCTTCTTCTCAGCGTCTTGCGATAGTGTTTTGTTTGACTATTACCTAGGTTAAATTATCTCATTCGATCTTAGAATTGAGAGTTTGAAGTGGATGTGTCACCCCAATGAGTGACCTAATATCAGACCTTTGTCACCATTCATTGTGAATCATCAAAGCTGATATGTTATGTTATGTCTGTTTAGGAGTACATTTTTGTTTTTTTTTTTCATCTTTGTTGTGCTGAGAATACATTAGGAAACAAATTATTATTCTGTAGAGACAGGAATCATCTGAAGTTTTTTTCCATGGCATTACTACGTGGTTCTTTTTTACATTCAGCATTGTTCTCTTTTTGCACATCCATTTTATAAGTGTGTATAATGTGCTGGACAAATAAATGGAGGATAAAATTATTATTCAATTAAATTCATATATTTATATTCTCAAAGTCGTTTAATTAAATTTTATTTTGACTGCCGGCTGGAGCCTATCTTGGCAATACAAGGCAGGAAACAACCCTAAGCAAGAAGCCCGTCTATCACAGGGCACACACACACCCACAATCACTACCCCCTGAGGTCAGTTTAGATTCACAGCTAGCCTAATCAGCACGCCTTTAAGGATGTGAGGTGAAACACCCGACATCATGGAGGAAAACCCATGGCAATACAGGGAGAAAATGCAGATTTCACATGGTCAATGACAGGGTATAGGATTTGAATCCAAGATCTATCTATCTATCTATCTATCTATCTATCTATCTATCTATCTATCTATCTATCTATCTATCTATCTAACTAACACTGGATCTGTGAGGATTCAGAGGTAACCATTAAGCCACTGATTCAGTTTAGGCCAATTTATTGTTGTATATTGCATACTTCCTTTTATGCACCCACCATGCTATAAAATGACTACAAATACAGAAAAGTATCAGAAAAAGAAATGCACAAAAGCACAAAAAATTGGACCAAACACATCAAAAACATACATATATATATATAAATACAATACATATATTTACATATTAGCAGTGTTTCCTTGTTCAAATGTTTTTTAATGCATATGCTTTAAATAATTAGAAAAAAAAATTAAGCGTGCCACTTAAAACATTTTCAGATTCCTGTATAAATAATGCACATGTGAAAAAAAAAGCTTGTCAATGAATTCCATATGTTGTAGACATTTTGTCACAGTCGTAAATGTTTTGTAGTAACTATGTTAAGAACTGCAGATGTCTCATATACCTGGACTAATTGGATTTATATTTTAAATTCTGAAGAGAGGTGTTCAGTAGCTTTTCCATTGCCATTTTATTTTTGGTAACCACCAATAATGTAAACTTTTCAAAATCAGTCTGCTCTCTTTTTGCAAAGACTTCCACCTGACTCCCTTAAGGAGGATAGTGTTTCCCTGCATCCATCATTGCAAAATACTGTGATGTCAGTAAACCGGCAATAATGTCAGTTTTGCCCATCCATGACTGACATTTAGAGCATTGTTTGCGGCATAGGCTCAATGGCTGGCCTAAAGGTACATTCCAGAATGCAGTTTGGAACACAAGGCCTTTTGTAGCCCGGCTCTTCTATCCACTGTATCTCCAGCCCTCTTTTAAACTAAAGAGTGCATTCATGTGTGAACTTGTACAATATCATTTTACCATATCTGGAGGCCTGCGGCCCTGACTATTTAGTAATATACATGACCAAAGAGTCAAACATAAATAAAATGTAATTCAATTTCAGTTAAAGCACTGCACCATTTCTTACTGAATGCTGGCATGTTACCAATGGACAGTATTTTAACATTTTTCATGCTCTCAAGTGATTTGGGCTGGCATGTGCCTAAATCAATGTGTGTATGTGTGAAAATAATCTGCTCTTTGTATTTTGGTTGTAACTAAAATATGTTGGAACTAAAGGTTTCAGTCCAAAAATAGGAAATGATCCTTAAAAGAGGCTAATTAAAAAGACAAGAGTGGACAAAAAAATAAGCAAACAATACATAGTATTATAATGTAATGCACTGGAATACAGCCTTCAAAAGAAAGAGTCCTTGTTTTTTTTCTTGAAAGGTAAAGACGTTTCCATCCATCCATCCATCCATCCATCCATCATTTTATGTGTTCATTTGGTTTTTAGCATTTTTTTAAATTCCTTTTAGACTATTAGAAAGATCACTACCAGCAAGGGTTCATGCCTCCTCTGATTGTTAGATGAATGGAGACAAGAAAAACAAAAAGAAAAAATATGTTTCTATTCCTTACTTAAGTAAGTATATTATAATCTAATTGGAATCAACCAGTGTGGATAAATATAGGAAACAAGCATCCACGGGTTTTGATCCCAGTAGTGACCCATTAAGCAGGCAATGGGGCTAAGTGGATAAGACACTGAAATACGAACCAAGCGCCAAGTAAATCCCCTGCCACATTAACTCATATGTGAGTTTAAGCTAGATATGTACATAATAATTGTTTGGTTGTAAACACACAGAAGAATTGTATCTTGTGTTATATAAGCCAGGTTAACATGTTCACTGCTTAAAATTGCAATATCAAGAAAGACACGAGATAGCAAATGTACAGTATGTACTGTATATTTCTGTGGTAGATTACTAATGATACATGGTGCATCAAGCTTGATCGCTCACACAGAATGCACAGTAATCACTATTTCATGTATCTTCCAAAGCAAAAGTAACCTCTTGTACATGGTCTGACATGGACAGGAAGAGACGTGGGTGTGTGTTTGTGGAATGGCATGACATGCAGCCTCTGTGCCTCTCATCTGTGGTAATGTCAGGTGGTCTCTTGCACAGTGAAAATATGGGCCAGGGAAGAAGTGGTACATGGTAATAAACTAGTAAGTGGTTTCATGTCACATGTGGTCAAGCATTGTCCATGATGAATTATGGCTCCTCTGCAGATTGGATAGTGCTTCAGCCACCAGCACCTCTGTGATGTATTGCTGGATGGTCAAGGTGTTGTCAAATGAAGTGGAAATGGAAGTGGAACACGATGGAATGCTACACCTCATCATCTTTTGCTGGGCCTGTATGCTGAGCCTTTCACTGAGGTGCAACCGTACATTAATAATAGTATAAGGATCATGAATCACAGTGTGCTAAATTGAATCAGGACACATTGTGATGCCAGTCATACTGTCAGTCATCATTGTGATGCCAGTCATCAATGGTGTCTTTGGTACCACTACAGCAGCAAATGCCTGTGGTTCAGGATATGACAGACCCCAGATGTTGGATCACTGTCTGTGCTGTGGCTGTTATTTCATCAATTCAATGCACATGAGATGTCTATCCTCCCTTTCATTTTTATGTTAGGGTACTCCAGACCCCCCCCCACTTCTCACTGACACCATACTCTCATCATTGTGTGTGCATTTCATCCAACAAGAGTATCAATGTTTCAGAAGAATAATCTGCCTTCCCACATTCCCACAATTCTGCCTCAGTCAAAGTCTAAGAGTTGGACATATAGCTGTTTTCTCTTCATCAGGGCATGTATTGTCCTTAAGAGTACAGAATCTGCCAGATTTAGTCAACAAGGTTCCCATTGCAGATGCCTTTTGTACAATCTGAGGGAAAGTCCAGGGAGTGTAATTTAGACACACCGTTTGCATATCTGCAGCAATTATTTTTATTACCATCCTGCTAGTTTCGGACCAGTGACATGTTTTTTACTATTGATGCAATTTTAACAGCCAGCCTTGAAAATGGTGGGTGTGGCAACACACTATTAGTGCATGCTCCCGACCCTCCTGCTCCTTTACAATGCAAGTATTAAATGTAAAAGTTGGATCTCTGTAAGAGTGCAGAAAACACATTTGAGCATTGGAAGAGCAGGAAAACTTTCTGGAAGTGATAGCCCAACCATAAAGTGTAATTTAGGTTTGAAACCTCAGAAATATATTTTATAACAGCCCCAGTTGATTGACATCAGATGAATTATGATTTATATACTTCCTGGCTATGCCCCTGACACAAATCATTGACAGTTATCAATTTCTTAAACACCTTCGAATAAGGAGTGAGACACACAGCATTCTTGCCCCCTTTGTTTAATTCTTATGCTGGGGGATACTACAATGCTTATTATATAATGTGGAATTAAGGCTGAGGACATTCAAATGTATTGCCAAAAATGTTTTTTCTCACTAATAATAAGAGATTATGATAAATGATGAAGCTGGAAACAATAATGATGTTGCTTACCACAGGACACACTTAATACACTCACTGTCATTTCAGAATTACCTGTTAACCACGCAGTAAGGAGACCAGGATTCACATCTGAGGTCCTGTCTGAGTGGAGTTTGCATGTTCTCCCCATGTCTGCATGTGTTTCCTCCAGGTGCACCAGTTTCCTTCCACAATCCAAAGACATGCAAATTAGGTGGACTGGCAATACTAAATTGGCCCTAGTGGGTGTTTGGGGTGTGGGTGTGTTTATGTGTGTTTGCCTTGCGATGGACTGAAATCCTGTACAGGGTTTGTTCCTGCCTTACACCCTATGCTGGCTGGGATAGACTCCAGCTCCCCCCATGACCATGTTCAGGACTAAGCTGGTTAGAAAATTACTATTAACCTCGAATGTACAGGTGGGTGAAAACAAACTACCAAAAGAAAGCCCCAATAAGCAGAAGAGGGACGTGAAGACATAATATAGACAGTGACTTTTCTATAAATTAATTAAAAAAAATATAAACTCAATTAAATCTAAAACTCAGTGTTGTTCTGAATACAAACCAACCTTTAGTGTTCATATAAATGATGTGATTCTGCCATGAGCTGATTCCAGGTCACTTTGACAGGGCAGCTAGATGCTTTGGATATGGTTGTTAAGTTAAACATTAACTGTAGAGTTTTGTCTTTGTGGACATTTGCTAAAGTGTTTACCTTTTAATCATAAAAGTTTCCAAATATTTGATATCAAGATGATTATCCAAATGTAAATATATGTGTGTGGCTAGGTACTCTGCAATGAAGTGGCATTCAGAGATTGTGTGTTCTGCCCAGTGTTCAATGTAGACTGAATACATCAAGTGAAGTATTGAAAATATGGAAAATTAAGAGATGAATAAACAAAATAACTAGTGAAAATAATAGGGTGCATGAACATATTATGAACAAGTAGAACGGAATGTCTAAATAGAATGTTTTTTGTCAATAAGTTGACAGACAACATATATGACATTATCTATACAGCTAGCTGGTAGCAGTGTAAGCAATATGAATAATTAAATTCATTAGACAAGAAAATTAACCTAAGAGTGGCCTTTCTTATTAATGTAGCAGGGAGAAATGATAAAATGAAGAGTTAGACAAGAACAGTGTTTCAAATGGATTCTGAAAATTCAGCCTTCCTCCTATTTTGACAATCCTAGGGGAGTTTTCATTGTAAATTTAAAGCATTCAGGAAGTTAGAGAACTTGGATTTAGAAAATGACTTTATGTCTGAAAAATAAGCAAACCAACAAATCCAAAGCAAGTGACTTTGTAAAGTAACAAAAGAAGACAGTGTATTTCACTGACTCAAAATGTAGGAAATGATGAAATAGTACAGTAATCCCTCCTCGATCGCGGGGGTTGCGTTCCAGAACCCCCCGTGACAGGTGAAAATCCGCAAAGTAGAAACCATATGTTTGTATGGTTATTTTTATATATTTTAAGCCCTTATAAACTCTCCCACACTGTTTATAAATATCCCGCGCACAGTTATACAGCATAAACCCTTTGTATTCTCTTAGATATTAGGTAAGATTCATTGAAATTATGTATGTAAACACACTGTTTATATACAGTAAAACCTAAATGTTATTTTAAAGATATCGAGTGTCTCCGATATCACATATGTTACAGCCATTACGATAGACAGGCCACCAGCAATAAATCCGTACAATGCAAGAAAAATTGTATACAGTAAATTTGTGTACAGTGACACTAAACGTACGTACATGTACTAAGTACTGTAAGTAGAAAATTAATTATGGTTACTCACCAACAATGACGATGACTTGTCCGATAACGATGAGTTTAGTTTTACTGCACAACAAAGGAGAGCGTTACAGCTCTTCTAAAGGAGCCTCTTTAGGCAACTGTGTAGCACTGCCATTGTTCTTCTTCCGGCAGTCTTCAATCCAAATCCCTAAAGCAGATTCCATCCAGACTACTGCCTTATTACATCCACTCACAACTCATTTTGTGCCCTGGTTAAAAGGACACTGTGGCTGTAGATCTTATATTTTTTTCCTACTTTTTCAATAAAAAGAATCGTAGCCTCATTAATGCCGTAATGGCGTCCTACAGCGGTGTAGCTTTTCCCTTCCTTATCCAAAACTTTTACCTTTTCAGCAAACATTAACATCTTCCGTTGGTGCTTGGGCACGGCCCCTGAAGCAGTAGCAGTTTTGGAGCCATAATGAAGGACTTGACTATGCACAAAGATAAACACAAAAGAGCACAAAAGTTAACTCTTTACACAGCGAAACATGTTAATGCTAAATGAGCGAGACGAGACTTCCTGGTTAACGCCGGGCAAACCAACTGAGGAAGCATGTACCAGAAGTAAAAAGACCTATTGTCCGCAGAACCTGCGAAGCAGCGAAAAATTCTTGTTATATATTTAGATATGCTTACATATAAAATCTGCGATAGAGTGAAGCCGCGAAAGTCGAAGCGAGATATAGCGAGGGATTACTGTATTTCATTTTGGTGTCACAAATTTTATAAATACAACCCCTTACCAATGTTACAGAAGGACAATAGGTTTATCTACTAAGCAGCCTAACCATAACCACCTATGGAAAGACAGCATATTTAACTGTATCATACTAGAAAGAAAGAAATAGAGCTTTAAAATGTTTTTGATTTTTATTGAAAACTTGTATGAGTGACAAAAATTTTTCAGTAGCCAATTTTGCAGCAGCACACATCCTTTTTTTTTATAAAAAATCCTAATTGGTAGGTGTGATTTTATGTTTCAAACTTAGTCTCATCTTCAGTAATAATACCATACATTCCCTAAAATCCTGAAGCATCACTTCACAAAATGAACTTTCACAATTTTTTTAACCAGTTCCCTCTCTCTCCAACAGTAAACTAATAAACCAAATGTAATTTCTTCCTGTAAAACTTATGTATGGGCTAATGGCAGGTGATAATCGGGGGGGTTGGCGGTCTCACGGTCTTGGATCCCCTGCAGATTTTGTTTCTTTCTCAAGCCTCTGGAGTTTTTTTTTTTTGCTGTTTCTGTCCTCCCTAGCCTTTGGACCATACTTTATTCTTTATTAATTAATATTGCCTAATTTTTATATTTTTTCTTTTTTCTTTCTTCATCTAGTAAAGCACTTAGAGCTACATTTGTATGAAACCGTGCTATACAAATAAATGTTGTTGTTGCTGTTCTCAACATTTTATAATGATAAAATTGATTGACGGCACACAGACTTGATTCTTAACTGTAGCTTTTAAAAAATATAAAATTGTGTCAGTTTTCTTCTTAGGTTCTCCCAGTAACAGACAAAATACCTTTTTTAAAGAACTTCCATTTTCCTTCTAAAATCCCACCCACTAACATTCTACTGGAAATTACCAACAACAGGAAGGTCAGTCAACATCAATATAAATTTAACTTACTGAACATACAAATACACAACTATAATAATAAAGGGTGTGGTGGGTGCAAAGCATCCATTCATCCATTATCCATCCCGCTATATCCTAATTACAGGGTCACAGGGGTCTGTTGGAGCCAATTCCAGCCAACACAGGGTGCAAGGCAGGAAACAAACCCCGGGCAGGGTGCCAGCCCACCACATGGCACACACACACACTCACACACCAAGCACACACTAGGGACAATTTAGGATCGCCAATCCAACTAACCTGCATGTCTTTGGACTATGGGAGGAAACCGGAGCAGTGGGAGGAAACCGGAGCACCCAGAGGAAACCCACGCAGACACTGGGGGAGAACATGCAAACTCTATGCCACAGTGCCGCCCGGGTGCAAAGCAATCCAATTTTAATACATGCTGACTGCTTAGTTTTAAGCACATTTGAGAAGACACACCAGCTAAAGGGGTTTAATCAGATATGGGGGCTTCCTTTTAAATATTTTGCAAAAAAACTGAGTGTAGTATAGTGGACAGCGAGCAGTTTTCTGAACAAATCAACTGCCTGGTTGCAAGTGCAAAGAAAATACATTTTAAGAAACTCAACATGTAGCCGATTTTTGATTTTGTATTTTTTTATCAATTTATTTTAATAGCTCACCCTAATTAAACATTTATTTACTATTCACATTTTCAAGTTTTACTTTGCTGCTTTATAAAGAAAATGAATTGTGCTAACATTATTATAATTTTTAATGCCCATTCTTACAGAGATAGCTTACATGAATCAATATACAATACATTTCTCATAAAAGTACTAAGACAAAAGAAAATAAAATATCAAGACTTGATGTTCAATTAGCAAGGTAGCAAAAGCATACTTACTTAATGGGTGAAATAGTAAGCTGAAGAGATGCACAGAGTAGTTTTAGAAAATTTTAGTACTTTCAAAATATTTCAAATAACTTAAAGAAAAGCCCGAACCACATCAGAATTTTTTTTATCTTGTGTCATGGGAAGTTCATTCCTTGGTTTGGGAGCAAAAACTGAAAAATAAAATATGTTTTAGTTTGTCCATATAGAGATGCAATAGTTAAGTTTGCAATCAAGCTGTGTACTGTATCCAAGATGCCCATCCATTCATCCACTTCCTAAATAGGCCTAATACAATATTGCGAGAAGCCAGAGCTTATCTTGGCAGCATCAGGCTCATGGCAGGAGCCAATATCAGAAAAGTCTACATGGACATTGACTAGGGTGGGTCAATAACCTTTCTTCTGGAGCAGTAAGACAGAATTGATAACCACTGAAGCATTATACAACCTCAGTATGTGACCATACTGAGTAAAATGAATAACATAAAAAAATTTTTTTTTTTGTTTGTTTGCATTTTAATCATGATTCCAAGTAAGACCAAGGGTGCAAGACATGCCTGAAGTCATTCACTAACAAAACATATTTTTGTGGTCTCTTCTACTTTTGAAAAATTCACTCACGGCTGTACAGCTGTAGGTTCATAAGCTGTTGTGTGTCGTGACTTTCATGACCCAATTAAAAGACAAATCATGCTGAATCAATTCTGTATAACAATAATACAAAGAAGTCAACATAGTTCATCATACTTATATTCCCTCTTCCTGCACAGGAATAGTCTAATAAATTAGTTCTTAAAAGGAACCATTTACTGTAAGTCTGACTTCTTTTTCAGTCTTCATTGCTAGGGGTTGTGAATTTACTGCATTTACAAGAAAGTTCATTGTGATATTATTGTTCAAGCATTTACAGAGAGCCACGGCACTCACAAACCATGCTGACGGGCCACAGGACTGAGGCTGCTAGGAGCAGAGGGAGATTAATGCAGTCGCTTCACTCCAGAAAGGAAATATCTAAGCTCAGGAAATGAGCCTACAGGAACCATCCATTTATATAACTTTCACTATGGGAATTTGGGAAGAGAGATAATGGGAAAAAACAGTTGACTAATTGAAAAGGGAAACTTTTTTTTTGGTCCTTACACAGTTTGAAACGTTTCACCAATTTTACGAAAAAAATTTTGCGCAATGATAAAGGAGCTATGTATTTGTATTACAGTATGTTTAAATTGAGCTTACACAGTGTGTCTATTGCCTTCTTCATTGGTGCTACAGAGAGACATTTACAAAAATTGATTAATTTATTTATTTTTTTCTGTGAAGTGCCTTGAACATGGGAAAGGCGGTATATAAATAAAATGTATTATTATTATTATTATGTTAATTACATCTGAGAGAATTGGGAGACAAAACATGGGACTATTGTTCTTTCTCAAAAAAAGTCTTTGAAAATGTTTGATATGTACTAGTTTACATCTCTTTTTGTAAAACATGAAATGAAGGCCAATGAGTGATTTAAAAGCAGAATCAGACGAAAAGCGTGTTTCTTATATAAAGTAAGTAACTGCATGTAATAAGTATATCATTTTGGATTCTTGTTTGCCTGAATTTTGCTTCTGCTTCTTAGCCTTTCTAAAGCTTATTTCCTATATAACAGACATCACATTCTACCATACCAATCAATGTTTGATGTCTCAGGTCATTTTATTTCTCATTTCCTTTGAGTGAGCATTTTGAATCCCTTGAATTATTGTATCTATCCTCAAACTGGCCAAAACGAAGTTAATTTTGAGTTTAAAAATGAATGCAAAAATCTTGTGTTTCTGATATCCCAAGATAAAAGTGCACAGCATGGATGTTTTTATCAGAACCAGATGGCCACATATTTGACTTTTGCATGGGGTGCGCAATTATCATGATAATTTTGACCCAATAACATAACAATTTGCTTTGTAAAGAAAGAGCATTGCTAGCATATGAGTCTGCCTTTGTTTGATCAGTTAGCAATTTAACAGCACTGAAAAAAGTTTGTTAAACCTCCTATAAGATCCAGGTTTTAAACTGAATCTGTTACTACTTTTAGAAGTTTGAGCTTTCCTTCAGCATTTGTTTGATCATGCCAATTAAAAACTCAGAAAATAGTTTACTAAATGTCAAATATTATATACTGTATATATATATATATATATATACAGTATATATATACTGTATATACAGTATATATTATACATTATAAAGTTTTAAATTGATCTTAGTTTGGGGAGTCTACCGTTTAAAGCATTTATGAACCCTTCACCAATGTAACCACAGACCAGAGACAGGTTAGCATCAGAGTTTTTTTTTACATTTCATTTCTTCTACCAGATGTTAAGAGCACTAAAAACACTTCTTTGCCAGAAATTACAGTGTGAAACAGGGAATCAATGATCACGAAAATATATTTGCATTTATCTTATAGCTGCTAATGTGATGGCTTAACAACTTAAAAACTTATATAATGTAAACAGCTATATAAAGGACTTAGAATAAGGCCACATTTTCTCTTCAGAATAGCTTCAGCTCCTCTATGAATACTGTCATACAAGTCTTGAAATGTGGGTAGTTTGATATTGCACCAGTCTTTTTGAAGGACATTTTCCAGTTCTTAGAAGACTGAAGGAGATAGAAGTCTATTTCTATTTGGCACTCTGTGCTCCAGAACCTTTCATAAAAGTTCTGATCTGTTGATTAGAAAGGCTTTGGAAAGTATCTGAGTTCATCCTGGTACTCAGGAAACCACTCCTGAATTAGTTAAGCAGTGAGTATTGGGCCATTATGATCTAGGAATGAGAACATAATGAGACAACAATGTTTGCATCATTGGGAACCCCCATCCCGTAAAATTATCTCATATATCTTTTGCATTATATATGAAACATACACCTGTCAAAAATGTGTGAAGTACATGTGGTGTGAAATATGACTCAGTAAATCACACTATTTAGTTCTGTTCTGAGGTTCAGGTTCTGGGCTCATTATTTGTCTATTTGCCTTGGATAAGATTGGATTCTGAATGGCAGCTTTGCCATTAATTACAGATTGGTGAAGCTTTCCACTTATTTTTGCTGAGACTAGGTAAAGCAGGGCTGTTTTAGTTCTGCATCTCTTTTGCAGCATTTAACAGTTATCCTATGTCAAACTATCCCTCTCAATGAGCTTTGACTTGAGATCACCATCACTTTTTGCCAACAAAGTTTATACACGGTAGTAATAAGCTGTCAATATTTCTGACACTGTTCCACTTAGCACATGAGTACACATTAACACCAATGTATTTGGCCTCTTTGAAGCTCTGCTTCTAACTGCTTTATGTTACTTTAAAATTTCAGTTATCATTACAACATTTACTCTTACAAACGATTTAGCTAAACATGTGTGACAAGATGTCGAAAAAGTAGTCACATGCAAAGGAAAAAATTTCATAAGAAAAAATGCATAAATAGTCTACAAAAGATAATGTAAACTTAAAATTACATCAATATATTTTTATTTTTTAATTTCATTTCTTCATTCAGTATATTCCCTTTTTTTTTACAATTAAAACATAGCATATTTGTTTACATTTTTATGATTTGTGTACATTTTTATATTTATTTTGTCTTATTTTTGTCGCATTATTTTTCCTATTTTAATTTATCATAATGTCAATGTCTTGTGATGTTATATTGCATAGCTTAACATAATTTGAAAGCTGAACTTGTGCAAATCAAAAGACATAAACTGCTTTGTTATAGTTTAATAAATCAGTGCTTTGCAGTCAAACATAGATATGTTTAGGAAGAAAAGGAGGGAATCTAAAAATCCTAGAAAGGAGCAGAGCATTCTGTTTTTCATTGCTTTATTTGTCTTTTTTTTTTGTTCTCCTTTTTTTCACTGAACAGGAAAAAGTAGTTTCATTTTTTTTTTCCTTTCTTTGGACATAGTTTTCACAATTTAATATTGTAGCGTATTGTTCATAACTGGTAAAACTAGAAAGTGAAATTTATGCTGAATCAGAAGATATAAAGCACTTGATACTAAATATATGAAATTTAACAATAATGACAAGATAGCCCATTATACCATTTTTAGTCTTAAGTTTTAATAAAACAAGAATGCAAAGGTAGTAAAACTTCAAGAGAGGTTGTGCAGGAGACCAGGATGCCAAGAAGTACATTTTTGAGAGGCTGATAATTAAATAATTTTGCCTGGTTGGCTACATTAGCTTTGAGTTAAACAGGGAGATTTAATTCTGTTCATTCTCTGACTTTTAACAGACTTTTCTGTTTCATGTGTTACTATGGTAAGTATTGCCATTTATCACCTGGACATGCACAAAAAACCTTCCTTATTTAACTTGAATTGCAATCATCTAGATATTTTGACTACATTATTTTAGATATTTTAAATCAGAATATTACGGTGTTAAGATTGTTCCTCATCCCCTGATGACACTAAAATAAGCATAGAGTATATGTTCATATCTTTCTGGCTTATTCTTAATGCATTTCCTACACCACAAAGTCACTTGGCTAAATGATAAACACTAAAAAAGACATGCCACATTGTAATGCATTATACTGTGTGAACAGAGAAAAAAATAACAAAACATATGCTTAGCATTCAAACACATGACCTGTTTGTTGTTTTTCTGAAGCCTGTTAAGTGGTGTTTAAAAAATAGTTATATTTATTTTTTTCAGATAACATTGGTAACAAAAAGATAGTTAAAGAAATCTATGTAGCAATCAGATTTTTTTTTTTAATTTTGAAAAAAAAAAAGAATGTTTATCCAGTGCGGAAGAGATGCAACCCGTGATAACAGTGAGATTGGCCTGGAGACAGATAATGATGCCAATTAGAAAGATTTCAAAATTCCTTTGCCAAGTATCCATCCCTTCGAGACACTAAAATGGCCTACAGTAATTTTCTCATAATGCTACTAAGAATAAATGTTTTGTCTATGACCTCCAAATTTGAATTTGATCGAAAATCTCTTTCTTAACATATTTATTACTATATTTTATAATGAATATTTATTCAAGAAATAGTAAGAGTCAGCCTTGTTCCTTATGTTTATGTGTGAAAATAATACTGAACATGTTCATGCTTTTGCATATTAATTTTGCTCATTTGTAATATAGCTGTATTAAAAATATATAAAAGCAAAGTGAAAAGTTACAATATCTTTTTTCTTGCATACATATTTTGAAGCTCATCTGACTGGCAAAGTACAATAACAATACTGTGCAATTTAAAACATGTACGTTTATATAGGATAAATTCAAACATTATATTAAAAATGAAAATCTAAATAGACGGTTTATTGAGAATACTTAAAATAAATATTTAGCTAAAGGAATATTTGAGTAGATGCAGTAGTTCAACTTCATTATCATCTTCATTAAAATATTTGCCTGTTGAAAAAACTAGACATCATAATCCCGGCAATTTATTTACAAATTAAGAAAATGAACTGTGACTCAGTGAATGTGAACAAGTACGTGCAACTTTAATAGCATTAAAAGAGAACAAGTCAATACTGGATGATCTCGAAAACAGATGGTGTCACAGCTGGATTTCAAATTTATGGGCCTTGCATCCATAATTTTACTTCCAGGTAAAGCTGGCTTTATAAAATGCTAAATTTAGATGGCTGAGGTTACCTTCATAACTCTGAATTAATATTTTTAAGCACTGTTTTGGCCAAGTGAAATTATCTATATTTTAATATCCAAATATAAATATATTCTTATAACTCGTGTGACTGTAATACTGTAAACAAGTCAGACTTTTTATTATGTATTTATTTTAGCCATAGGAACAGAGAAAATCAGCTGTAAGTACTTTTAGTGAATTGGTTAGTACAGAGTTAGCAAAGTTCTGTGATGCATCCATAAGCTAAAGAGCATCTCAAATGTTAAAAATTAAAACTCAGAAAAATATCAATTAATATCAAGTTGTCAGTAATTTATTTTGTATATAATCAGGTGTCATTATTACTGTTTAGGTAGTGTGAATCCTTTAACTATTAATCTATATTTTAAAAATGTATTTATTTATTTAGGTGTTTTACTTTTCATGCAATGTTATTATGGTTTTCTATCTTAAAATATTTTATAATATTTACACTTCTACTTTGAGAGGCTGATGAATGAAGAGAATGAGAGACAGAGAAGGTTGGATGATGTGGAGATAGTGAATCAGGAAGGATTAGCAAGGAGGAAGTAAGGACAGCTATAAAGAGAATGAAGAATGGAAAGTCTGTTGATCCAGATGACATACCTTTGGAAACATGGAGGTGTATAGGAGAGATGGCAGTGGAGGAACTTGTTTAATGGAATCTTGGAAAGTGAGAGGATGCCTGAGGAGTGGAGAAGTGTACTGGTGCTGATTTTTAAGAATAAAGGGGATGTGCAGTGCTGTAGTAACTACAGAGGGATAAAATTGATGAGCCACAGCATGAAGTTATGGGAAAGAGTAATGGAAGTTAGGTTAAAAAGGGAGGTGATGATTAGTGAGCAGCAGTATGGTTTAATGCCAAGAAAGAGCACCACAGATGTGATGTTTGCTCTGAGGGTTTTCATGGAGAAGTGTAGAGAAGGCCAGAAAGACTTACATTGTGTCTTTGTGGACCTGGAGAAAGCATAATACAGGGTGCCCCGAGAGGAGTTGTGGTATTGACAGAGAAGTACGTAAGAGTTGTACAGGATATGTACAAGGGAAGTGTGACAGTGGTGAAGTCTGCTGTAGGAATGATGGATGCATTCAACGTGGAGGTGGGATTACATCAGGGATCGCCTCTGAGCCCATTCTTATTTGCAGTAGTGATGGACAGGTTGACAGACGAGATTAGACAGGAGTCCCTGTGGACTATAATGTTTGCTGATGACATTGTGATCTGTAGCGATAGCAGGGAGCAGGTTGAGGAGACAATGGAGAGGTGGAGATATGCTCTAGAGAGGAGAGGAATGAAGGTCAGTAGGAACAAGACAGAATACATGTGTATAAATGAGAGGGAGGTCAGTGGAATGGTTAGGATGCAGGGAGTAGAGTTGGCGAAGGTGGATGAGTTTAAATACTTGGAATCAACAGTAAGAGTAACGGGGATTGCGGAAGAGACGTGAAAAAGAGTGTAGGCAGGGTGGAATGGGTGGAGAAGAGTGTCAGGAGTAATTTGTGACTGACAGTTACCAGCAAGAGTGAAAGGGAAGGTCTACAGGACGGTAGTGAGCCCAGCTTTGTAATATTGGTTGGAGGTGGTGGCACTGACCAGAAAGCAGGAGACAGAGCTAGAAGTGGCAGAGTTAAAGATGCTAAGATTTTCATTTGGTGTGACGAAGATGGACAGGATTAGAAATGAGTACATTAGAGTGTCAGCTCACGGTTGGGAGACAAAGTCAGAGAGGCAAGATTGCGTTGGTTTGGATGTTAAAGATACAGCTTCAAGGAAAGAGGAAAAGAGGAAGGCCTCAGAGGAGGTTTACGGATGTGGTGAGAGAGGACATGCAGGTGGTGGGTGTCACAGAGCAAGATGCAGAGGACAGGAACATATGGAAAAAGATGATCCGCTGTGGTGACCCCTAATGGAAGCAGCCAAAAGAAGAAGATCTTATAATATTTTATAGGGTCAGCACAGTAATGCAGTCCTTAGGGTTGCTAAATCATGGATCCAGTGTCCCATGTTTGAATCATATGCCTGAATATTGTCTCCCTCTGTTGTACTCCAATTTTCCTCCAAAGCCCCAAAGACAGGAAGACTATTTTAACTGGCAATTCCTTTTTGGCCCAGTGTTATTGTTGGTGTCTGTATGATTGGGCCCTGCGATGGACTGGTGTTCTGTCCAGGGATGTTTCCTGCCTTGGTCCCAGTGCTTTCAAGACAGGCTCTGGCACCCTGCAACTCTAAATCAGTGTAAGTGGGATTGAGAAAGATATGATATGAAATCAGCATGTATGTAATTGTTATAATTGCATAATTAATAATTATGTTTAGAATCTAAATACTCTTTATTTAGGTTAAACTCTGCACATCCTTTAGAACCTTAAAAATGGGAAATAAAGTAGAAACATTCCAAAAGCTTGTAGTCTGCAATACAAAATAAATGACTTTAATTATTTTATTAATACAGAATTGTAAAGGTTAGTGTCAAAGAAATGCCAGTGTTGACATACTGTAGTGTCACATTAAAATGTAGCCTTCCTACATATTACTGTATTTACTAATAAGTTTTTTTATTTTAAAAAATATTTGAGCAAAACATATATATTCTTCAGTCACTGTGCAATATATTAGTATATTCTAATAAGTTCCTCCAAATGCCAACCTTCCAAGCATGTACCTGTCTATACTATATTCTATTTTATTGTAAACTGCTGCTGTGCCTTTAAAAAAACAGTTATTTCCCTTTTGAAAGAGTGCATAGAAAGATTCCTAGACTTGTGTCTTGACCTCTGTGATCCTTAGGTTCACCATTATTGTCACTCAACCGCTGCACATGTCACTTACACATAACATGCTTTTAATCGATTTATCACTGGGTTCCTTTTCTAACTTTGAGTTATTTATGCTTTCATTATTCTCTAATTTCACATTTCTCAGTGTAAAGCATTTTCAATTTTTTTCTCTGCCTAGTTAAAATATGTCTTTCATTTGACAAAAGGACACTGTATATCTCCTTATCTCATCTACACAATCAGCAGCTTTTTCTCAACCTGCAAGGCGAAAGGAAAAACCTGTACTGCAGAAAATGAGTGCTCAGGCTATGTTTTTAGTTTGCTTTTATGATTACTAGCTCAATTAACTGAATAGTGTTTATTATGGCTTGATAGTGGTTTGTGTTTTTAATGGTACCAGAATTATTTTCATATTAACTCTCTCCATGCCTAGAATATACTATGCTTTTCTTACCCCATGAAAGACTCCATCAATGTTGTTCTGCCTATAGAGTAAAGACGATGGATGTTTTATAAAAAATTTTATAAAAGTGACAGACATAAAGAGAAAGCTTTGTGAAATAAATACAGCCTGTGATCGTTTGCTGTTTATTGAATAGTCCCTTATAATGCTTGGGGTGGAGTGGTAGTTCTGAGGCTAGGGATCTGCACTGGCAATCGAAAGGTTGTCGGTTCAAATCCCTTAAACTCTAGAAGTGACCCTATTCTACTTCAGCAAAGCATTAATCTGTAAGCAGGTCTTCCAGCTTACGGGGAAATCTTGGGGGTTGGTGGCGGCCACTGTAAAGTACTTCACACTGTTCTAGTGTGGTGCTAAGGTGTCACCTGCTGCACTCAGGTCCCAAATCAAGTTGTTTGTCAAATACATGCTATGTTTGTGACAACACGCTATGAGCACATGCTCCCAACCTCACTCTCTCTCCTCTATAAAGCCCAAACGCAATATTGCTTGATTCAAGATAAAATGGTTGCAGCAGGGATGCAGTAAGTGCAAACTAATCAAAAAATTCTCATTCTCGAGATTAAATGGGGATACCAAGTAATCATTTGATAAGCATAGGTACATAATTTTAAAATTAGGGCAAAAGAAGTATTATTATAATTACTTTTAAAGGATAAGTTATGTATTTTTTGAGTACAGGTTATTCTATCACAGTGCGTGGCATATATATTAGTCTGCCACATAACACTAGAGTGAAGCAAATTTAATGAATTTTAAAAAATACTGTACTTATCTTTTTTTTTTTTTTTTGGGGACTCCCTCGTTCTGCTGGGGTACTTCAATGCTCACGTGGGCAATGACAGTGAGACCTGGAAGGCCGTAATTGGGAGGAATGGCCCCCCCGATCTGAAACCGAGTGGTGTTTTGTTATTGGATTTCTGTGCTCGTCACAGATTGTCCATAACGAACACCATGTTCAAGCATAAGGGTGTTCATATGTACACTTGGCACCAGGACACCTTAGGCCTCAGTTCGATGATCGACTTCATGGTCGTGTCGTTGGACTTGTGGCCATATGTCTTGGACACTCGGGTGAAGAGAGGGGTGGAGCTGTCAAATGATCACCACCTGGTGGTGAGTAGGCTTCGATGGTGGGGGAAGATGCCAGTCAGGCCCCATGTTGTGAGGGTCTGCTGGGAACGGCTGGCAGAGTCCCATGTCAGAAGTAGCTTCAACTCCCACCTTTGGCAGAACTTCGACCACGTCCTGAGGGAGGTGGGGGACATTGAGTCTGAATGGGCCATGTTCCATGCCTCTATTGTTGAGGCGGCTGACCAGAGCTGTGGCCGTAAGGTGGTCGGTGCCTGTCGTGGCGGCAATCCCCGAACCTGTTGGTGGACACCGGTGGTGAGGGATGCCGTCAAGCTGAAGAAGGAGTGCTATAGGACCTTTTTGTCCCGTGGGTCTCTGGAGGCAGCTGATAGGTACCGGCAGGCCAAGCGGAATGTGGCTTCAGTGGTTGCTGAGGCAAAAACCCGGGCATGGGAGGAGTTTGGAGAGTCCATGGAGAACGACTTTCGGACGGCTTCAAGGAGATTCTGGTCCACCGTCCAGCCTACATGTGTTTTGTGGACTTGTAAAAGGCATTCAACCGTGTCCCTCGGGGAATCCTGTGGGGGGTGCTCCGGGAGTATGGGGTACCGGACCCCCTGATAAGAGCTGTTCGGTCCCTGTACAACCGGTGTCAGAGCTTGGTCCGCATTGCCGGCAGTAAGTCGAGCCAGTTTCCAGTGAGAGTTGGAGACCGCAGGGCTGCCCTTTGTCACCGATTCTGTTCATAACTTTTATGGACAGAATTTCTAGGTGCAGCCAGGGTGTTGAAGGAGTCCGGTTTGGTGGACTCTGGATTGGGTCACTGCCTTTTGCAGATGATATTGTCCTGTTTGCTTCATCAGGCCGTGATCTTCAGCTCTCTCTGGAACGGTTCACAGCTGAGTGTGAAGTGGCTGGGATGACAATCAGAACCTCCAAATCCGAGACCATGGTCCTCAGCCGGAAAAGGGTGGAGTGCCCTCTCAGGGTTGGGGGAGAGATCCTGCCCCAAGTGGAGGAGTTCAAGTATCTCGGGGTCTTGTTCACGAGTGAGGGAAGAATGGACCGTGAGATCGACAGGCAGATCGGTGCGGCATCCACAGTGATGCGGGCCCTGCATCGGTCTGTCGTGGTGAAAAAAAAAAGAGCTGAGCCGCTAGGCAAAGCTCTCAATTTACCAGTCAATCTACCTTCCTACCCTCACATATGGTCATGAGCTATGGGTAGTGACCGAAAGAATGAGATCGCGAATACAAGCGGCTGAAATTAGTTTCCTCCGCAGAGTGTCTGGGCTTTCCCTTAAAGATAGGATGAGAAGCTCAGTCATCCGGGAGGGGCTCAGAGTAGAGCCGCTACTCCTCCGCATCGAGAGGAGTCAGATGAGGTGGCTCGGGCATCTGATCAGGATGCCTCCTGGATGCCTCCCTGGTGAGGTGTTCCGGGCACGTCCAATTGGGAGGAGGCCACGGGGAAGACCCAGGACACGCTGGAGGGACTATGTCTCCCGGCTGGCCTGGGAACGCCTTGGGATTCTCCCGGAAGAGCTGGAAGAAGTGGCCGGGGAGAGGGAAGTCTGGGCCTCTCTGCTTTGGCTGCTGCCCCTGCGACCCGACCCCGGATAAGCAGAAATGGATGGATGGATGGATGGATGGATGTACTTATCTTTTAATATTTTGTTTCCACCTTTAGCTCAATGATTTTGGTTTAAGCTGCAGCTCCCCATAAAATTGAATTAGGTAAGTGCATTTTTAAAATTGATGGATGGATTATTCTTTATTTTTACAAATACTTTTATCCAAGCAAACATACAAAAATATAAAATACCATACGATTTTATGTATAAGTCTGGTTAATCCTGAGTACGGTTTGCTGAGGCTAGAAGCCTAGCCCAGTAAGCACATGGTGCCATGCAGGAACAGCCCCCTGGACAGGGAGTCTATAGCAGGATAAAAAGTAATATGCAGAAACCATATCTAGAGTACAAAGTTAACAAGCAGAACAGAATAACATTAAAGTTTGTTGTTTATTATAGTAGTAAAGTAGCAGCAAATGGTAACAGTAGTACTTGTCACGTGTATAGGGTCCAGTAAAATTCTTACCTGCATGTCCAATCCACATGCAACACGTCACCACTCTCCACTGCATGTAAAATAAAATAAAATGAATCATAATTTCACAGTGTACCCTAATTTATACTAATATATAAAACTGATGATACATCACATACATTACAGAAAAACTTCATATATTTCTCTGACTATGCATGATTGTATAATCACATACAGAAAGATTGACAAATCAAATCTCAGCAACATGTAAAACTATAGCCTCAAAAGTATTATTTATTTAAGGTCTTGCATGGAGAAGATATTCCTCTTGTAAAGACTCATTATATAAAATTCGCTTTTACAAAAAGGAAGGTAATGTATTTATTACTTAGTGCGGTCTTGCATAAATCAATATTATAGAACTAAGCAAAACATTTCACAGTGTCAGTTATTACACTGGTGACTAATTAATTGGTAATTAATTTTCTTAAATGTTCTGCTCAGTGCCCAAGACTGCCAGGATAGGCTTCATCCTACACTGGATGGCATTAAGTGGGTTTGAGGATGATATCTCATTGTCTTTACTTTGCAAGGTTGTTGACTACATAAGTAAAGTTTTTAGACAACAAAAAAGCAGACATATACTTTTTATTTTACATTATAAACCTCTTGTTAGACAGTGTGATATAGTGGTTAAGACTTTAGACTTCAAACCCTGAGAATGTGGGTCAAATCATGAAAACAGCATTCTGTTTCATACATGTGTTATCAAGGAAAAGAAAGGTATTTCTGTTAGTATAGTATAGTTTAGAGCGTAAAGTACTTCATTTTAAAACAATTCAAACTGAAATAAATAATTTTGAATGTCTACGTAGGTAATTAATTTGCTGCTGCTTTGTTCTGCTGCTCTGATGAATAAAATTCCTTTTGTAAACATCCAGTCATTTTTGTTATAATGGAGTAGCATGCTTTTTCCCACTTAATAAAATTGCCCAGAATTTGTTCACATAGCTTGTAATGTTCAGCAATTACTTGGCATTTATTCCTGATTGTCTACCCTTTAATGGTAATTCTTCAGTCTTTAAAAAATTCTTAAATATTCCAAATCTGATGAAATTTCACTATTTAGCAGACCTAGCCTTTTATATAAAAATAATCAGATAGCATGCTAGAGAGGCTAGAGAGACCCACATACCCACATTAAAATATTATACTGCATATATTTATAATTATATATAATGTATATTGTAAGAGAAAGACAACGATAAACAGCTGGGGTACCACCCTTCAAACCCCATATTACTGAATGGCTGTATACAAAAGAAAAGACACAATTGTGGAGATGTCTTCACAGATGCAGTTTCATAACAGAATTGACTCAAGATGGCTAATCTTCTTACTTTGGTCCTTCTGGCAGAAAGACATGGATCCAGTTGACCTGACATTGGAAGTGAACTCAGAGGTGGTCAGCCATGAATCTTCTGGTCTGTAGAGAAAAGGCATTATCACATAGTGCCAACCCCGGAGCGTAATTACCATCACTAGAGCCCTTAAGTTGTCCCCATTCACAGACGTGTGACTATATACAGTAAATACAGTATACTAGTCATACCCCGCGACTCCGCCAGCCTAGTACTGAAACAGAACAAACTTTAAAAATCAATAAACAAACAGGTATCACTAGCTAAGCGGAGGCAAGGTCCATTGGCCAGAGGTAAAGCGATTCCAATGTAGGCTGGCACATGAATGAGGAAGGCCCTGCCCGGCTCCCCACTCCTGACATCATGTTTCCCACTCCTCTCGGCCCACAGCCTCTGTCCCGGATTAGTGTGAATGAATTGCTCCTGCAAGCAAATTATGATGCTTAGCGCATACTTAGTAGTTCTCTCATGAAAAGTGGACAGGCAGACAGACATTGGATTTTATATATATATATATATATATATATATATATATATATACAGTGGAACCTCAGTTCATGAATGTCTCGGTACGCGTACAACTCTACAACCAAAACGTTCAACAAACTTTTGCCTCGGTTCATGACCACACACTCGGTATACGAACAAGCCAGTTTCCCTTTCGGTTTGTACATGTTCAGTCTTTCCCTGTGCATGACACACACAGAGGCAGTGCGAGAGAGAGACACAGATCCACAGGCAGCGAGAGAGAAAACTGGACGCATTAAGGTAGGAAGGCAGTTAAAGAATGCACTGGGCTTGATTTTGTTTTCACTTCTGTTTCCAACGATCGGTTCGTAGCGTGTATTGTTGCAATATTATTTTTCTTGATGTTTTATTAAATTACATATTTTTTCAAATATTCATTTTTTTTCCCTATGCTTAAAACTAATTAAAAAAGTGCTTTTAGCCAGCGGTTGGTAGCGCAATAGCACAAACTATTGCAGTGTTAGTTTTCTCTGTTGTTCTGTTTAATCTGGATTTGGTCTCTGTTGAGCATGGTAAATCCACCACCACTCGTCCCTCCCGTGTCATTCCCCCCTCTGCTGCTGAAGATTTTACAGCTGCTTTTTCACCAATCTTCACATCATGTGAATCCACGGATGCTGATGTTTTATTGCAAACTTTCCACACTTCCTGCTGTTCTGTGATGGATGTCGTAGCCCCACTCAAACGGAGACAATCCAAAGTCAAGCATGACCCATGGCTAAATGAACAAACTCGCTCCATCAGGCAAAACTGTAGGCGGCTAGAACGTAAATGGAGGAAAGATGGTCTCACTGTTACCTTCGACTGCATGAGAGACGCGTGGTCCCAATACCAGAGAGTGGTCAGAGGTGCAAGGAACCGTTTTTTCGCTGACATCATCTCAAAAAACTCTGGCGATCAACGTGTCTTATACAAAACACTAAATGCTGTCCTCTCTCCAGCCGTAACTGTTTTCTCTGCTGCCTCCACTGCTCTTTGTAATCAGATCCTCACGTTTTTTCTGGATAAGGTCACGAACATTAGATCCCAGATCTCCATTTCTTCTTCTGGCTCTGTTGATTTAGCCGCTCCTGCGCACGGTTCCCTCACCAGCTTTGAACCTATTTCGCTCCCCCATCTGGAAAAATCGTTGCCTCAATGAAGCCTTGGGCTCTCCGGACGATGTGGTGCCGTCCAGACTGCTGAAAGATGTGTTTCCTGTGATTCGATATGATGTCCTAAAGATCATAACTAGTAGTCTATCCTCGGCTATAGTTCCTCATGCTTTCAAACACGCAGTTGTACATCCAATTGTGAAAAAACCTGATCTTGACCCTGCCATTCTTTCCAATCTTCGTCCAATCTCCAAGCTACCTTTCTTGTCAAAATACTAGAAAAAGTAGTTTATGAGCAATTAACTCATCACCTACAGGACCATCAGGTAATGGATCTTTTTCAGTCAGGCTTTAGGCCCCAACACAGCACAGAAACCGCATCTACGTGTCCTAAATGACGTCCTTTTGGCATTGGACTCAGGATTCCACGTGGTTATGGTTCTTCTCGACTTATCTGCTGCTTTCGACACAATCGACCACGACATCATGATCTCCGACTCGAATCCTGGGCTGGTGTATCTGGCTTAGCCCTCGACTGGTTCAGGTCATATTTCTGCAACAGGACTCTCAGAGTCATGCTAGACGATTTTTCATCTGAATCAGTCCCACTCCAATGTGGGTTCCCCAGGGTTCCATTTTAGGGCCACTACTTTTTCAATCTACATCCTGCCTTTAGGTGCAATTTTTAGAAAGCATGCAATTTCATATCACCTATATGCTGACGACTGCCAAATTTATTTCTCCCTCAAGCCAACTGACTCCACCAAACCTCTCCTCGACTGCCTATCTGACATTAAGGACTGGCTGGCTGTAAACTTCCTTCACCTGAACGATTCAAAAACAGAGGTCATTGTTTTTAGTCCCGACTGCAAACAGGCTCCACCCCTTGGCCTCGTTTCTCTTCCCATTCCAGTAACTTCGTCTGTCTCCAATCTTGGAATCAAAATGGATACGTTCCTGAAAATGGATGCTCAAGTCAACAGCACAGTAAAATCCTGCTTTTTCCATCTAAGGCGAATCGCCAAACTCAAGCCTATTCTTTCTAACCACCTCCTGGAATCAGTAATTCATGCATTCATTACGTCCCGGCTTGACTACTCTAATTCCTGCCTTTTTGGTATCAGTAAAGCCACACTTTCTAGACTCCAACTGGCTCAAAATGCGGCTGCAAGGCTTCTAACTGGAAGTAGCAGAATCCAACACATTTCACCAATTTTGAAAACCCTTCACTGGCTGCCGGTTAGATTCAGAATCGATTTTAAGATTCTCCTCCTAACCTATAAGGCATTAAACGGTCTAGCCCCCGCCTATTTGAGTGTCTTGCTCCATTGTCACAATCCCCTCGTGTTCTTAGATCCACAGATCAGCTGCTCCTAACCGTTCCCAAGGCACGTTTTAAAGCTCGTGGTGAAAGGGCTTTCTCCGTCTGTGCACCCAGGCTCTGGAACTCCCTGCCCTTAGTGGTTAGGCAAGCCGCTTCAGTCGCCACATTCAAATCTCGCCTAAAAACGCACTTCTTCACATTGGCTTTTAATTCTTAACCTGTTTCATTTTCCACTTGTCTTTTGCTATTTTCTCTATTTTATTTGGTCCCTTGACCTGTTTTTAGTATCTCTGTTTTAATTCTCTCTTAATGTTTATTTTTAATATTTTGCTTTTAGTCCTGCTTGTTGTAACTGTACAGCGCTTTGGTCAGTTGTAATGCTGTGTTTTTAAGCGCTCAACAAATAAATATGGTATGGTATGGTAAGGTGTTATTCAATGTTATTACATTTAGTTTACTATTGCGCTGTGCATTCTATGATTTAATTAACTATATCTGTGCTTAAAAACTTAAAAAAAAATGTATATTTACATACAGTTTGTATGGTCTGGAACGAATATATTGTATTTACATACAATCCTATGGGGGGAAATTGCTTCGGTTCACAACCAAATCAGTTTACGACTAGAGTTTTGAAAAGAATTATGGTCGTGAACCGAGGTTCCACTGTAAATATATATATATATATATATATATATATATATATATATATATATATATATATATATATATATATATATATATATTGTCGCAGATTGTCGGGGTCATTACCTGGCCAGAGATGCCTGGAGGGACCGGAATGGGACAATAATAGCTTCTGGGTCACGAGAGAGCAACTGCCCTGGACTAGTAAAGGACCACGAGAAAGGAGAAAAAGGGTTTTGGCCTGTTTGGACCCGTGGCCACCGCCAGGGGACGCCTCAAGCTTCATCGGACCTGGAGAATTGTCACTTTCGCCACATCAGGCAAGATGGCGGATGAACCTGCCATGAATGCCCGGAGTGTTTCCGGGGCAAAGGGCAACACTGCCGCCACACCAGTCAATGAGCCAGAGTCGAGAGTGGGAGTAGGACGAAGCTCCCAGGAGGAGAATAGAGGCGGCGAAGGACTGAGAGAAAGATAAGGTTTATTCTGAGGATTATTGCTAATTGCTTTGTGTGTTGTTCGGGACTGGATCCTGTGTTTATTTGGGGAAAAATAAACGTGTGTGTTTATAAAGATGTGGTCTCCGACTGGTGGTGTCTCGGCTAATATCACAATGGCGCCCAGCGTGGGGCCTTCCGCTTGCTACAAAGCGGGGGACTCTACAAATACATTTTTTGTGAGCTGCCCGGGACCTCAGTCGGCCATGCACACGCACTGCAGGGAAGCAGTCCGCACACGCACCGCGTACACTCAGCGAATCACCCTAAAGCCGTCAGAGATTCTCCAGAGGGCCGTCTTCTACCCAAAGGGGGCATGGAATGCCAGCCAAGGCAAGAGAAAGGCGGATGCTCCAATGTTCATCGTCGCCGGAAAAGCAACAGTAGGTACAACAGTTGACGCGGCCGGAGGAACCTACCTGGCACCGTGTCACTGGCAGGGGTGTGCCAAACCTGAAGCCGGGATGGCCTCGCTTGAGGAAAGAGAGGATCCGCCGCGTCTGCAGAGGCCAAGGCAGAAAGATGGCAATGAGTCTCACAGTTCCCTCGGGGGGAGAAGTAAGATAGCCTTGAACCAGAAGTTCCTACCTGTGACAGGCAAGGAATTGGACAGAGTGTGTCGTGTTCCCGTCGATGATTGGTTGAAGACGGGCCAGGCGAACGTCCATCTCGAGCAAGGGGAGGAACTAGTGAATCCCGGAAAAAAGCTCCAGAAAACACAACCGTTGAAAAGGACCAATGTAAAGGTAAGTCCTTCACTGGCTGTTAATTATTTTCTCCCTGCAGATCATGATTTGTCTGACAAGATGCTTCGATTAATGCAGAAGATCTAGCAGGTGGAACACGACCTCCGTGTCTATAAGGATGAGCTGAAGGAGAAGGCGGTCGTGTCACGTCAGATGGGATGTCACAGGGCGGAAGGGCGCGACGCTGGAATCTTTGGCCGGAGGTCTGTGGTGGTAGAGGTGAGTAAAACCGATACCATAAAGGAAGTGGGAGGCGTGAGCGAATCCGTCCCAGGATCGCGTGGTTCCGGGGACTTAGTAGCTGCATCTCCAACAGCAGAAACAAAATGAGGTGCTGATCGCTTGGAAGGGGTGGAGCCAAGACGCCGTCTGACAAGTGCCCTGGGTCCTAGTGCTCTACCGCCGGAGCCAGCATCAGTCTCATGTCATTCTACAGGGGCGCAGACGGCAAGGGGTCTTTTCCTTTCCCGTAGGAAGACCCAAGCCATCAGAAGGTCCCAAAGAAATAGGAAGAATCGTTGGAGGAAAGCCAGTTCTTCCTACAAAGGGAGACATGAGCCTGTGTGCTCACGTAATACGATAAAACGCCCTCTGCGGGTTCAGAGGGAATCCCCAAAGTCAGCAGAGAAAAGAGCGGTCCAGATAAGTAACCCAAAGGTGGGAGTACGAGAGACATGGAGCGGGTGCCAAGGTTTTGGAGACCAGGGTGCTGGCCAAAGGGGAAAGCGTTGGCTCTATTCTAGGAAAAGAAAAGCCGAACAGTGGCGTCAGGGCAACAACTTCGCCCCTGTGTCTCGTTTCTTTTTTACAGGACCAGACCCTGGGAGACAACAATTTACGCCCGTTTATGACAAAGTATGCCCTCGCGGAACAGGCCACTTCGACCAACAAGTCTTTGCTGGCGGAGGGGCAGTGTGGCAAATTGCCGGGGTCATTACCTGGCCGGGATGCCTGGAGGGACCGGAAAGGGACAATAATAGCTTCCGGGTCACAAGAGAGCAACTGCCCTGGACTAGTAAAGGACCACGGAAAAGGAGAAAAAGGGTTTTGGCCTGTTTGGACCCGTGGCCACCACCAGGGGGCGCCTCAAGCTTCATCGGACCTGGAGAATTGTCACTTCTGCCACACCAGGCAAGATGGCGGATGAACCTGGCATGGACTCCTGGAGTGCTTCCGGGGCAAAGGGCAGCACTTCCGCCACACCAGGAAGTGCTGCTGGAAGATCGTTTTCAGCCACCTGGAGGGAATTAAAGGCACCGCCTCCTACCAGTCAACGAGCCAGAGTTGTTATAGTGGGTGTAGGTCGAAGCTCCCAGGAGGAGAATAGAGGCGGTGAAGGACTGAGAGAAAGAGAAGGTTTATTCTGGGGATTATTGCTAAGTGCTATATATACATTATATATATATATATATATATATATATATATATAGTATGTATGCTGAAGGGAAAGCATTGGTCATTCTTATCAAATTTTAAGCAGTATTATACTGTCACTGTTATTAAAGCATGCAGTAAAGTAAATTAAATTTGAAAAGAAAGCAACAGTTTAACCATTTTGTGATGTACTGCTAAACTATTTGATGTGCTAATGTGAAGATTTAGTATGCACCACTTAAACATCGAGCTTTAACGGGTCTAACTTAGCACCCTCATGCACATATCTAATTAACTGAGTATTACAGAAAATTAAATGATACACTGAATTTTAAAACTGAATGTTTATTAAACTTGCAAATTGAAACAGGACATCCATTGACTAACTGGTTGCAAATGAATTTGAAATGCTTATAATAAAACATGTTAACAACAGAAAGTTGTCTATGGTAGTAATAATGAAAATAAACCAACAGTGGTAAGACTTTGTTTTAATAATATAGGGTCAGATATATCATCACTTTATTTATATAGTTCATCATCTTGATTAATGTGGTATCTTCATGATTTGATTCAGCTAATCAAGTAAAAACTTAAACATAAAGTACTTTACCAGAAAGTTGTTTTAATAAGATTCCACGTTTTGCTGCCCACATACAGAATATTAGACACAGAATTTACACTTGTTACTACTCATGCTGTTGCCCAAAGGATATTGAAGAATTCAACAGCTCCAAAATAATTACTACCATGTGGTTATTAAGCGTTCCATCAAAAAAGTAAAAGAAAAAAGAAAAACAGTACAAGGAAAGAACTCTGAAAACATGGGGTAGGAGGATGAGTTTGTTTAACTTTGATATGATTTTTCTTTCCTGTTCTCTCAAATTGTCATTCTTAACGTGCCCAAGAGTAATCTGTGTCATGTAAGAACTTCCTTAAAGCTTATTTGCCCCACCTTCAGAAATAACTAGGGGGTCACACAGTCATGGAACACCCTCAGAAATCCTTAAGATCATTTCACTTGGAAGGTTATAACAGCTAACCTAAATTAATGTTAGATAACCAACACAGAACAGACATCTACACAAGAATATCAAATGCATAATCCTAATTCTATCTATCAAATATCATGTAATATTTAAAAAAAAATATATATATATATATATATTTCAGCAAGTTGAATTTACTGAAAAAAGCTGTTTTTCTATGAACAACAGTGTCATCATTTCTGAGATTAAGCACACATTCTGTTAACTCATGATACTGAACACAAATTGTGTGTCCACAATGACAATGGTCTGGCATGTTCAGGACAGGATTCCACAGGGCTTCCATGTACACCTGGTTTGAAAAGTAGCTTAACTGAAACTCAATCTAAGCAGCCAAGAAATCAGACAAATATTAAACATTTTTACTAGAGAAGTTGCATGTTAATACTTAATTAACAATGTGTACATAACCCATGTGGTTATACATTTTCAGAAAGCATCTTTGAAACAAGAATACAATATTATTTGGCAGAAATGTTTACACTAGGAAAAGTATAACAAGGTATAAAGAAACGTTTTTAAAGTTGTCATGACATAAAAAATGCTTTTATCATTATTCATCTTTTGTACTTCTCACAACACTTTATCTGGCACATAAAGAAACAAGTCTTGCTCTATTCAAGTGCTCATCAATTGCCTGAAGACAGCTGCAAGTGTTCAGCCAAAATTTTGGATCCAACTAATCAACCTCTTCAAAATAAGTAGGAGAGTTATGAGCGTCTCCAATAAAACTTTCAAAGTTTCCAGCATATGGGAATTAATAAAGGGCATGTGTTGATGTAATTATTGGATTCTTACTTTTAAACCAAAGGTGATATATGTGGTGTTCTTCTGGATTTTAAAGAAAACATAACTGCATTTGTATGAAGTATGAAATTCTGGCAGTCTCAGATTGAATTCACATATTCAGATTCTGAAACTTGACTGTGTATTCATTTTTATTAATTTAATTCACTTTGCTATGAATGTTGGATAACTTGGCTTAACACTTCTGTAATCCCACTACAGTAAGATCAGTTCTCAATGAGTAAAGACTAAAACAGTACAATCATCACCCTTATCAGGTTTTATACCACCAGATTTGCCTTAGCATGTTCCTTTAAAATAGATGGATATTAAGTCAAAATATTTTGTTATGTCATCTGCCCTGGATGTCTGTTTCGGTAGCAGCCTTCTTTTGTTGAAGAGTTTACAGCTTAGGTGTAATGTTAACCTGAAGCATTAAATGTCCCCCATGAGTGAGCTGTCTATGTTTACATGCCTTTGTAACCAACCAGACACCTGCATTAAACGGCTCTAAGGGCCATCTTCTGCCTGCATGAAACTCATAACGTGCTATAAAAATAAATGCTCTAGATGACAAACAGGGGCACAAATGTTTTTAAGTCAGCGCACTGAAAAGGGATGTTCAAGCTTCACTGGACTGTCACCTTAAAGACTCATCACTTTTCTGTGGTATTTGAAAAAAATTATATTGTTGATAACAGTATGAGGTAATATATTTGGGAGAAATGGATCTTATCTGCCACCCCAAATCTTTCAATGCCATTTTCTGATTTATGTGTTCATTTGCTTTAAAGGCCTGCTTCACTTCCACTTAATTTTCTTCTAATGATACTCAATGTGGATTGCTTTACTATAATAATCAGTTTATTATCCATCCATTCTTTATTAAACTTGCTTAATCCATTTCAAGATCATTCTGGTGCAAGGCAGACCTTGTATGGGGCACCTGCCTGTCAAAAGGGTACTTTCATGCACAAAAACACACTCACCAGGCCAGTTCATAGTTGCTAATTATCTTAATTTTCAAATTTAGCAATAAGAGAGAAAAAACAGAAAAACAATCTTGCAAACACTTATGGCCTCTCCAGACCAATTTAGCCTAGCCTCCTGACTCTGTCATATTTAAGCCAGGATTCTTCAACTGGCTTATGTTTCAACTCCTTTTTAATGTCTTTTTTATATTTTTAAAACACTGGTTAATTGATTTACATTTTTATTATTTGTCTTGTAATCAATTTTGTAATTATTTAATTTCTATGTGCATATTTTTGTTCTACTATCATACTTATATTTGGTGGGTAGATATCCAAGAGTCAGGGCCACCAGTCCTGCACAAACCCTGCAAATGAGTTGTGTCTGCAGGCTTATGACTTCATTATATGTGCTGACAGTGGTGACATGCTAGGGACTTTGAAATCAGAGTAGAGTGTAAAATGGTTGTGGCAACTCCTTCTTTCTCAGCTCCCCACTAGTTTTGAGCATTGGAAGAGCTTTCCTTTGGATAATTTCAATAAAAGCTTTCTTTTCATCCACTGTAAAGATGGAGATGAACAGGAACAGCAGGATCAAATCCTTGTTATGGACTTCTGGTTGTATATTGGTAATACTTTAGGTTTAAGTACTGCAAAAATGCATCTATTACTCATTTACTGTTATGTAACAAGATCTGAACATGGCTTCTTTTGGTCTTCCTAACAGTTATAAAACATCAGTAGATCAGTTTTATTCAACTCTGTACTGTGTGGCATAGTGACATGATAGTAAATTTACTTGTTAATGTGAAAGATTCACAGGACTAAAGTTAAATATGTAATATCAAGAGAAATGTGTCTCAATTAGGCCACCTCGGACCACAACAAAGTGATACTATATTAGTAAGTCACATTGCAGAGATTAATAAACACTTTACGGATGCCTTGTATGTGCAATGAAGACCCAAAGAAGTGTTTGTTTAGGTCTTGTTACATAATAGAAAATGTGTAAGAGATTAATTTTTGCACTACCAAATGTAGTGTTACCTTTACATTTTTTGCACGATTTTCCATTGGAAACCTCTTGAATGTGGATTATAATGCTTCAGTAAAATGATAATACAGTATAACCTTTTCATTTAGTTCACAGTATAAAAGTGCAGAACATCATTGTTGTGCAATTATGCTTTGTTTATTTATATCAGACATCTCAAACAAAGCCAAAAAAGAACACTTTTTTACTTTTTGTGATCAGTACAAATATACCACCAAAATGTTTTAAAAACCAAAAGCAGCACATCTGTGATAAAATTTAATAAGTGTTTATTGTTTTGAATGAAGAAACCTTCTTCTAGGACAGCATGGTTTCACAGTGGGCAGTGCTGCCACATCACAGAGGCAGCATCCTGGGGTCAAACCACATGCCTGTGCCTGGTCATCATGTAGAGTTTGTCAGTTTACTTTGTGTGTGTATAGATACCACGACCCCAAAAATGTGTAGATTATATTTAATTGACAATTCACAAACTGTTCTGTGTGCAAGAGTGGGCTCTACAATGAATTCATGCATAGTGCCACTGGGTTAGTTACCCCTCCCTATCTTTATACTGCTTCAGACTTTTAGCTAAAATTTCATGCATTTTGTTCCAAGCATTTTCCATTGTCTTTTTTTTTTTTTAAAAAAAAGCTTCAGTTTTTTGGTTTTTAACATTCAGCCCTTTTTAATTACAGTTGATTCATATTTTGGCCCAGTGACTGTCTATAAGTTTGCATAATCTCTCTTTCTTTGTGTGGTTTCTCTCTGGGTACTCTAATTTTTTCCCACTTCTGAAAGACATTAATTTTAGCTGAAATGGTGACTTTAATTGGTTGACTAGTGACTGCTGCATCCCATTCTAAGTTTGTTCCTGCCTTGCAATCAATACTGGAAGGATAGGATCTATCTATCTATCTATCTATCTAGTTTCCCTTTTTGAATGCATGAGTGCAGCTGCTGCGAAGATGTATTTTATCTTTTGCCTGGCAGGATAATAACCCCTCCCGGTATATTATGACAAGTGTCTTTCTGAATAGTTAAAATGTCAGCTATTATCTGCTGACATGATAGACAGCACCCAGGGGCTGGTTGTATATCAGGTTGTTTGAACCACTGGACATGTTTACTCACTAGATTGTAGGAGAGCAGCTGTTCTACCACACATGGTTCTGCTACGACACACAGCACAAGTAGCTATTTATATATGCCCGAAGGCTTTCCATACTAACGCAGATGGACAAATATCACAAGGACACGTGAGCATGCCAATAAAGACATAACCCTTAACAGATATATTATTCCCCACTCCTTTTATGGAGTTAGAAAGAAACGGTCTATAGAATCAGGGCAGACAAAGACAACACAACAGAAAAAAAATACCTAGCATAATTATACTTGTGGACATGTAATCATAAACCGTAGTAAATTCTCAAAGAAACTTAATTCATCATTGCTTTAGCAGTGACCGCTGGCACAAAACTGTTTATAAAAGCAGCACAAGTAAAATTCAGAAAATAGAAAGGTAAAATAAAACAAGTATCCACACATAAAATGAAAGAGTTCAAGCATAGTCATGCGTAAGAAAAGATGAGATAAGAACATAGACATCGTTGAGTAAAGAACAAAGGCAAAAAGTAAACAAAATGGAAAAATATCTGTATATATGTAAGGATTTAAAACAATACGTGTAAGCTATCAACTGAGTTGAGAACATATTTCTTATATATATGTGTGTGTGTGTGTATTTTTAATCAAAATATATACACACAACCATTTGTTTATTAAACCACAATTCCATTTTAGGATATAAGAGCTTATGCCAACTATACTCAGCACAAAGTCAGGTGGGCTGGTGGTCCAACCACACACCAAACTCAGTCGTGCAAGGTCAATTTAAAGTTCTTATGCATATTTATCAAACAACATATGATATACCTGTGTATATATATATATATATATATATATATATATATATATATATATATATATATATATATATATATATATATATATTGTGGCAGATGGCTGGGGCCCATGTCCGGCCAGGACGCCCCTTTGACACTTGGTCTGGGGGAACAGCCATGGGCTACACACTACTTCGTTTGGTGGCAGTCCACATGGGTTGCATCAGGACCACTGGCATGGGACTTCGGAGCTTAGCCTTGTTGGGCTTCGTGGTCACTGCCAGGGGGAGCTGCACAGCTTCCTGAGCCCATCTGGGTGGCAATGCAGCCACACCCGGAGGTGCAGCCAGATGTAGGTTATCAAGCACCTGCAGCACTTCCAGGTGGGCTATAAGAGGAGCCAGCAGCCACCACTCTGGGTCATAGAGTCAGGAGGAGGAGGACAACACTTGCCGGGAGAAGTGGTGGTGAAGAGACTAGTGTGCCTTTTGTTTTGGTTTGCGCTTTGTGGGACTATGCTGTGGCTGAGGGGCACGGGGAAGACATGCCCCCCAGCTGAAGAAAAATAAATATTTGTTTTATTTTTATGTGTGCTTCCCTGTCTCTTTGTGCTGGGTTGGGCACCTGTATAGCGCCTTTTCACACTGCCGTATTTGGCAGGATCCCTGGTCGTCTGTAAGGCAGGGACCTGTGTTTTATTTGTGTGGCAACCCAGCACAGCGGTGCGAGGCACGTGCCCAGCTCAGCAGCGCGCCCTCGAGACATCACACCAAAGCGTGCACACGCATTGGAGGACAACTGAGAAGGTCTTAGGGTCACCGCTCTGATTAGGAGGAGAAACATCCAGGGAGGTAGGTGCTGGGCCCAGGGATTATCAACCCTGGGCCTGTTATACAGCATTTCTGTCCACCTACCTTCTAGATACCGATATATATATGTGTGTGTGTGTGTGTGTGTGTGTGTGTGTATGTGTTTGTGCTTACACTTGAGCTTTGGTGGGTGACTCTCAGGCTCTGGTGAGGGGAAGTATGAAGGTATAAATAAAGCTGTTGTACTGTTGCTAATATGTCATCTGTTTCTGAGTGGAGAAAAAGTCCTCTGATGAAAAAAAAAAATCACTTCTGGTGTGATGTCATAGTCCTTGCCACTTCTGGCTTTGACAATATTTAAGATGGCAACAGACCAGAAGTTGGTGTTCAGACCATCTTCTAAGAGGGATGAAATTCTGCTTAAAGAACATGGTTTTGTGTGACCTCTGCTATGGGGCTTCCTCAAGGACCCAAAAACTTCTTATGACACACACACACAGGCACGTGCGCGAGAGAGAAACACACACAGGTGCGTGCGCGAGAGAGACACACACACAGACACACATGCACACAGGCGTGTGAGAGAGAGACACACACCCAGGTGCGTGCGCGAGAGAGACACACACACAGACAGGCGCGCGAGAGACACACACACGCACGCGCGTGCATTGTTGCAATGTTACTTTTTTTGGTTGTTTATTAAATTACGGATTAAATGTTCATTTTTTTCCCTGTACTTAAAACTCATTAAAAAAGTGTTTTTAGCGAGCAGTTCAAATCGCTATAGCACGAACTCTGCAGTGTTAGTTTTCTCTGTTGTTCAAGGTTTTCTCAGTATTATTTAATATTTTTACATTTAGTTTACTATTACGCTGTGCATTCTATGATACAATTAACTATATTTGTGCTTAAAAACTTAAAAAATATATTTACATACAGTTCGTACGGTCTGGAATGGATTAATTGTATTTACATACAGTCCTATGGGGGAAATTACTTCGGTTCACGACCAAATCAGGTTTCGACCAGCGTTTTGGAACGAACTGTGGTTGTGAACCGAGGTTCCACTGTATTACTGTAAGAGAACATTACAGGCATTTTACAGAAATACAAACCAGTATTACTGCATGGAGAAAATGAAAGGCACACATACAGTGATGCATATTAAAGCCACATACAAGGTGCCTTGCCATTTAATATAGACTGTTCCTACTAATGTTTATGCACTACTGTTCTAGCACCCATTATTGTAACGGGCTTAATGTCTAGTATATATATAAGTGCACTTATAACATTGTGAATAGTTTAGTTCCTACTATTTCAAAAGTCACTGTATATTTTTAAGATTAATAGTTACATTTCTTTTTTTTTTTTTGCAACAGCTGCACATTATCCCCAAAATGCATGGCAAGCAGCCAAATGTGATGAATGTTTTATAAAGATGTGGGGAGAGAAAAAACACAAGGGGGCTGGAGTTTGGGTCATAGAGGTGAACAAGGAAAATGACAGGAGACAATGAACACTGTTAATTTCTGAACCTGGTTATTTGTAAACCTGGAGAGAAAAAAATAATTTCTCAAGATGACAGAAGTCATGCAGTTGAATGACCAGCTCTGTTTAATAACATAACTCCAAGAAACTTAAGAGAAATGCTTATGTAGATATGGAAAAAAAGCAAACATTTTTCATTTAATTCTTAAGGAAATGATTTAAGAAAATATCTGCTTTCTTTGTGTAAAGAGTTTAAAGCAAAATGTTACTGAATTTATTGTAAATATATATTTCAGTGCACCATAATCCATTGCAGAGTGTAGAAGAACTAGGATATTGATATTTGAAAGTAAATAGAAAAACCTGTAACTTAATAATAAACTTTCATTAGAGTTTAAAGCTGTACATAGCATGTATGTTTTAACTTTGTTTTGATTGTCTAACTTTGTTTAGGGTCCAATAGTTTTTTTCTCCTATATTTTAACTATACTATGATTTTATTTAAAATATTTGATAAGAATAATAAAATATTTAATTTCTGCAAAATCTTTAAAATGGCAATTCAATTTCTGGAATTTAATAACCAGAATTAATTAAGAGGATGCTGTACTATAACCACTCAGACATAAGGCACAGTCTTTGTGTTTCTTTTTGATTAGTGCTTTCAAAAGTTCTCTGCCTGTATTTGCAATAATGTCACACAATTGGACATTTGTTCTAGCAGCTGCACACTGTACTTTAAACAAAAAACAAGAAACATTTCTGTTAACTGTAGTGGGGTATGACTTCATGATCCCGGTGCCCATACCTTCACGTTCGGGCAATATGCCAGGAGCCAGAACCCAATTAAGGCCGATTAGGCACAAAGAAAGCACAACTGTAAAACCAAAGCAAATTACAAAAAAATTGCCACTGCTAAAACATTCCTCTGTGGTAGTCTGGTTAAAAGAAAAAGAAAAAAAGAAGCAAGAAACACCATATAGAGATGTCAAACTGGGCAAAAGCAATGCAAATGGTTAGCATGCTGCTGGCATTTGACACGTTCTTAAAACTCAGTCACATTATGTAGCCACTTCACTTGAGCGCAGGCTGTGTATTTAAAAATCTGTCACAGTTTTACTAACATTGCCTTACAAAGGGCCGTTAGAATAACCAAATGACACAATGGTTTCTTTTCTAAATAAACAGATGTGGGTAGGTTGTTAAAACTTTTTTTCCCAAAACCCCTGGCCTGTTTCCACAGCTGCTGCTAAAGTACAAGCCGTCCTCTATGCTGGCTGGAGGAATGAGATGCTATCTGTTGCGTACTAAGGCCCCATAATTGCATGTCATTTCTGACTGCTGGAAAACGAATGCACAGATCCTCCCACATCATTTCTGAACACATGCAGAGGAAATAGCAACGCTCTAAGCCGACTGGCACCAAATTCTCTCCAGATGATGATGAATCAAAAAAACACCACTACAGCCGTATCTTTAGAGAAAAAAGAGCCACGGGTATGTTTTAACTTTTAATCCCTTACTCGTGTTTATTTTATTCAAGAAATACAATAGATTCATTTGGTTTTCATTTTTACCATTTAATGCTTTTCCCCTCAAGTCCATTCATTTTTTCTGAAATTCTAGTCTGACAAAAAAATTATTTAAACTTCTTGCAAAACCCTATCCTCCTCCACACTGACTATGAATGCAGTTGTTACTATTGTTATGTCACTAAAATGACCAAAATTTGATTTATGATGCCACTGAAAGAAAAGATTTAAGTAATTTTTTCTACAGTCATTCTGGAGCCACCTAATTCATCCTACACAGTTTAATAATATAAGACGATACTTACTTCCATCCATACAGTGGAAACTGTATCTAAAAGTTGTAAATTACCAGAGCCCTCTTCATACCTGTAAATAATTGAAAATAATATATTCACATAAACCTGTACTAGCATAAATGACATGTGTTTTAAGGAAGCTGGAGACATTGAATTTGTCCTGTATGTTTGAGTGTGGGTGTGCGCATGAGTGTGCCAACACGTCCAGGGTTAGTTCCTGCCTGGTGCTCAATGCTACTGGCCCAGACTCTAGCAACATCAACCGTTAGTTTTAAAAAAAAAAAGCACTTCATGGATGTGTAGATTTTGAATTCAGAATGTTTCTCATTGGCATGGAAATGCTACAAGTAATATTTATGCAGCAAGCCTAGCTTCTTTTTTCATGGAAGCTTAATAGGGGGAAAATATACCAACTCAGTGTAGATATTTTAATCGGGCAAATCAGGGGCAAAACTTTACTCAAAACCTTTAATAATAAAATTACACCACTCAGAAAATGAAGACGTTTACATGAATTAAGACACTGAATTCAGTTTCATACATTATTTGAATAAATAAATATTTTTCACCATGTTCATATATTGTTAGCCTTGGAAAATTAATCCAAAACAGTAAAACATGCATAGTTTAAATGTCTAATGCAGGAGCATATAAGGAAAGAAGATGAAAAGCAGCTAACCAAAAATGGACAAAATGTTAGTGACCAGAAGATAAAGAGGCAGTGGTGTAAGGCAAATGACTATCATAACACCAGTCAAAATCTGAGCCAAAAAGTCTTAAAGAGAACAAAACCAATTTGCTAGACAAAAACTGAAGCTTAGAAAATAACAAAGAGGGATTCCTGAAATAACTAAATGGCTTTCCCTAACTAATGTAGCAAATAAACCAGCATAGATTGGTTAGTAGCTATTTTCAACGTGCTGCTGTTTTATTCCCATGGTGCAATGATGACATACAGTGGAACCTCGGTTCACAACCATAATTCTTTCCAAACCTCTGGTCGTAAACCGATTTGGTTGTGAACCGAAGCAATTTACCCCATAGGATTGTATGTAAATACAATGAATCCGTTCCAGACAATATGAAATGTATGTAAATATATATATATTTTAAGTTTTTAAGCACAAATATAGTTAATTAAACCATAGAATGCACAGTGTAATAGTAAAATAAATGTAAAAACATTGAATAACACTGAGAAAACCTTGAACAACAGAGAAAACTAACACTGCAATAGTTTGCGTTATAGCGCTACCAACCGCTGACTAAAAACACTTTTTTTTTAATGAGTTTTAAGCACAGGGAAAAAAATGAACATTTGAAAAAATCCGTAATTTAATAAACCACCAAGAAAAATAACATTGCAACAATGCACACTACAAACCGATCACAGTAAACAGAAGTGAAAACAAAATCAAGCCCAGTGCATTCTTTAACTGCCTTCCTACCTTATGAGTCCAGCTCCCTCTCTCGCGCTGCCTGTGTGTGCGTCTCTCTCTCTCTCTCACGCGCTGCCTGTGTGTATGTGTGTCTCTCTCTCACGCTGCCTGTGTGTCTGTCTCTCACGCTGCCTGTGTGTGTGTGTGTGTCTCTCTCTCTCTCTCTCTCGTGTGTCGCGCTCTCTCGCTCTCTCTCTCTCGCTCGCTGCACAAGAAATGCACAGGGAGAGACTGAACACATACAAACCAAAAGGGAAACTGGCTTGTTCATATACCGAGTGTGTGGTTGTGAACCGAAGCAAAAGTTTGGTGAACTTTTTGGTCGTAAACCGATTTGTACGTGTACCGAGACGTTCGTGAACTGAGGTTCCACTGTATATGGTATCAAAGCCCAGTCACATTCTCAGTACTACCACCAACGAACAACATGGCCAAACAGCCTGGGGAAACCAGCCCAAACTTGCAGCAATGAGAAAAATAATGATAAGCAAAATGTTGATGACGATGTCAAATAAACAATCCAAATTAGCAAATTATGACATTGAATATAATGGCTCACTGCACGATAACGTGCAGCGAATACACTTGATTTGAACATTCCTAGTTTCCATCCTCTTTCTCTGCACATTTATCATTCATTTGCTCAGAGGTTGATGCGCTTTCTGCTTACTGAGCAGCTCTTCTTTTCTCCACCCTAGCAACCCACTTCTTTCGTCAGCATCTTTTCACGTTAAAACTGATTAAGTCCGTGTTTGTGTTGCAATTACTTTGTACATTTTCTTTAATTTTTCACTTAAGCTGGCACTTGTCTTCAATCTGCCTCAAGAATGATTTAAGAGATGAAGAGGTAGGAGAAGTGACATCAAAGGTGGTAGGGATGAGAACAGCGCCTGCATGCATGCGCTGCACAGCCGCCCTGCTGCCTTCTGCCGAGAGTTGATTCTACAATAAAATAAAATAAAAATAAAAAGAGGAATAACATTGGAGGTCAATCACCACCTCGAAAGCGGATAGTAGATGTCATTTAGTATATGTGTACCAAATTTCAGGTCAATACGTCAAACAGTTTGCAAGCTACAGGTGATTTAAAATTCTGGACAGACAAACAAACAGCCATGGTAGCGTATTATATATAAAAAAATGTACTGTGTAATTTATATCATTCAGAACTAAAGTATTTCATGTTTTAGTATAGGAAGTATTCTGATTTGCTAAGTTGCCCTGTTAGGGTCAGCCATCATCTCATTTTTAAAGTATCTCATAGAGAAAGGACCTTCATCCTGTTTACACACCTAAAAAATTACTTTTACAATCTAGCATTCATTTTATCATTCATGGCATGCATTGCACTGAAAAGAGTAGGAAGGATATGAAATCCTGGAGGAGCAATAAAGCATGCTCAACTTTAAAGTTTATCATCATGTATACCAAGTACAGTGAGGAAGCATTTTCATTTGTAAATGTTTTTTTTCGATCATAATTCTTTTTCATAGTTACCTAAAAATATAAATACTTTATTCACCCCTATCTTGATGTTCAACTGGCATGAGGACAGCTCTGTGCTTTAAGACCCAAGTTACTGATGATAAAGAAGTAGTTATAAGTGATTTTGTTTGCTACGGCAAAGTACTTTGCTAAAAATCTGTGAGCATATTCAGTGGAATGGACAAAATAAATAAAAGAAAATTAAATTGAATTCAATTTCCTAGGTAGAAAATAAGGGCCTAGGTTAATAATTCATAACCTGGTGATTGTGACTCCTGAAAAATTCCTGGAGACATCTCAGGGGGTCAAAGGAAGGTATTTTGAAAATATGCAAACTTATATTTTAAAAACGGTCTTAAGTATTGCTGTTTAAATCTTTTCTGTGACTCAAGAGCGTTTGTTTTGAAATTCCAATGAACAGTGTTGCTGGTTACTTGAGTTAAAATAGGATGTTGAAAGTGAAGTAATAAATCACAAAGATACCCCCTACTGCCTGCAAATGAATGCTATCACTTGAAAACTGAGATTTCAATCAGTTTACTCTGCTGATGTAGCAAAGACACAGGCATGCATCCAACTTCAAATTGACAAAAGAGATTCTTCAACTTAAACTCCAGTCAGTGGACAGGATTTGGAGTGTCCTGGGTTCAGTTCAGTGGCCAAATTTAATATTTATGGACCTGTTTTTGTATTTGATTCTTAGTGATTTATGAATGTGTAATTACACAGATTAATTCATCATAATATAGCATTATCAAATCTGCTTAATGAAATTTAGGGTTGTGGGGCTGTGAAACGTATGCCAATAGTAAGTGGGAACTACTCTTAGACAGGACACAGACACACAGAGGACCAGTTTGGAACCTCCATTTAACCTAACCTGAACAGTTCTAGGGATATGGGAGAGAGATATGCAGAAGAAACACATGCCGACATAGAAGACAGTGCAGGCTGAACTCTGGTCATTGGATCTGAGGCAGCAGTCCTAACCTTCCTAATCCCATACTATGTAATCAAAAATCAGGGTGATATGATAAGATAGGATAATAGCCTGGACTCTTTATATTGACAGATGAGCTATGCTGGATCAGCTCTGGAATTTTATTTTAGTTTTCTTTTCCTTATCTGTGGAAGCTCATGTTGCAAATCTACACTTTTGTTCCCTCATTTTTAAAAGGTTCTTTAACATTAAAATTAAAATTGGCAAACATTATAAAAGAATGTCTAAGTAGTGAGATTATTTTTACTTAGAAATGTAATCATGCATGCTATCATGTTTTCTCAGATTTCACAAAAAACAGCAATGATTTATTCTGTGTTTACAAAACCTGGGGAAAGAAATTCCCTGCACCCAAATCTAAATCCCTGGCACGTAACTCATTCTAAAAACTGTTACTGAAATATATACATTTTCAAAACGGCCATTTTCTGATATAAAACAAAATGAAAAGGAGTAGCAGAGCTACTGAGCTTTACACAACAGACTTAAATAAATAAGGAGGATATTAGACGTGATTTGCAAATTGAACTTTAATTGTCTCATTGAGTATGAGCATCTATACTGTATGGGCATCTATATTGCATGAGATTTTAGTGATTACAGATGTTTCAGATTGTTAAATCTCTCTCTCTCCAAAAGGAACCATGATGCATCCTTTTGGTTCTCTATTAATATTTCATTCCACAAGTTTTGTAGATGTAAAAAACACAGAAGTTTACCAATAACTGCTTTGTTTAAATGTTTATAGTGTGGGTATATGTAGTGTAGTGATCAGTACTAGATCTTCATAGGTTTTGTGCTCAAAGTTTGATTTAATAAGAATAATACTATATCAGATAAACTGGCTTGTGTTTTGTTTTAATGAAAACAAAGCTGTGTATTTTCATACATTCCTGCTTGTCCTGGCGTACAGTAGAAATAATGAAAATTCTTTAATAGTGCTAGGATGCAAGTAGTTCAGTGAGCAGCAATTGGGAAGGCTTTACAAAAGGCAGAAATAATGCTACAAGGAGTCTTAGGAATAAATATGACTTCTGTACTGCCAGGAATATATCATATCATGCATGAGGGGAAAGAAGAACACCACCACCACAACATGTTTGTTTTAATTTGGGTGAAGGAGCACCAGAAGTAATTACTGTAAATACAATGGCATACAAAGTAAGAGAACAAAAATATTAGATGGGAGGTAAATTTAAAATGAAGGTTAATTTAAAATAAAATCAGTGAACACAACACTACTGAATGTGCAATCAGGAATCAGGACAAGTTCTCCTCTGGCAGAGATTGGGGTTTTGAGACACAAAGAGAGGCAGAGCGAGGCGGTGGTTGTGACAGTGCAGGTCGGCTCCTTGCTCCCTCTTCTATAATGGAACCCGACACCGTCAGTACCTTAACTAAGATGAGTGTGGCAGATGAGGACAAAACACACCTGAAGCAAGGGGAAGGTGCAAAGTGCTCAGTACTTTTATTTAAAAAAACCCAAATCCAAATAGTGTCCAAAGTGAAGTGCTCAAAAATATTCAATAAATAACCCATAAAATGAAGTGCATGTGTGAGGTTAATATCAATAAAATACAGTTTAAAATGAGGTTAAAACAATGTAGTGCAGGAACGTCATTAAAAATCTGCAAGCCCTGGTGCCTCCCCTTAAAACTGATGCCTCTCTGGCTTATTCTATTCAAACCTTGCAGCCCGGAAATATGACGACCAGCAGGTGCAGACACTCTTCACATCTGGCCCGTGTCCCCCACGGGTAACCACCGAGCCCTGCTCTGCCCAAACGCTTCCAATCCAGGCTCCACCCGGCGCAAGCGCTTTGCGCTTCTGCCTCTATTCCAATGTCTCCATCCGGTGAAAGTACCCCTGATCATAAGGTCACTCCTGCTCCCAAAACGCTCAACAGAAGCAGCCCAGAGCCCTCCTATTGAGCGATGGTCACTCTGTCCTCCTTGGGGCTGTCTTCCTGTCCACCTGCTTCCACTCTGTTCACCGGATTGTTTTCTCTCTCTTTTCTCCTCCCTGCTTCTTCTGTTCTTTAACCTTCCTTCTCTTGTCTCTTTTCCTTTTTTTTTCTTTCTGATCTTGCACTCCCCTTTATAGGGTGGGGGGCTCTTGCAGGTGCAATCCCTTGATTGCTGCTCCAGGCTGACAATAAAGCAATCAGACTGCCCGCATGTGCTAGCAAAGCAACACACTGATGGATGACCACCTTGCACCAACCAGTAGATGGGGCATCTTCGGCAGACCACTTGCACCTGCTCCCACTCCCCAGCATGAGTGCATTCGTTATTTATTTAGTAAAATGGTCACTGTTTTTAAGCTGCGGACCTGCTATACCACAGTGATTGGTGTAGGACCTTGTAAGGGTAAATGGGTGAGCCACATTACCAGGCAAGCAGAAGTCTAAGATTGTCTAGATGTCTAGATAGCCTTAGAGGGGCTGCAAGGTTGTTTTGTTTTGTTTGTTTTGTTTTGTTTATTTTGCCATGTACTGTGGGAATTTCAAGGCCAGAACCTTTATACTGTAATTCCATCAACAATTGTTGTGCTTCTTTATGAATTCTATCTTTTTAAATGACTTAAGATGTGCTTGAATCAAGTGATTAGCATAGTTTTTAACATGGGAGAATTTGTAGGAATCCATGTGGTAAACATGAACATTCACATTATTTTAAGCTTATTTCATTTAAAGAGGATGGCTTGCTAAAAGGCAGATATTATCAGATTACTTTGTGTCTGACGATTCTTCATAGGCATTTTTATGGCTGGATGACAACAGAGGTTTTTATAACTTTAAATATTGAAAAGTGAATGATTGATTGATAGTTATTTGTCTTGTTCACTCTTTTTCATACATTTTTTTCTCAGAATGGGAAGTGACCACTGATACTGTATTTTGCACTGTTTTTTAAGTATTTCTTCCATAGCAATGAAAAATAAACTTTACCCACTGATATCAGTTAATCAAAAAGCAGGCTGTCTACCCATCCATCCAATCATCCACTTTCAGAACCTGCCTTATTCACACACATGGTTATACTTGCAGCTACAGTATTAGGGGCAAAATAGTAACTAATCCAGGAAGGGACAGCAGTCGACCACATGGCGCTCTCACACAAGGCTAATTTAGTACTGTCAATCAATCTTTAGGACGTGTAGAGCTGACTAAGTACCAGGTATCACAGTAAGTACATAAAACTTCACCAGGCCAGACCTGAACCTTAGGACCCTGAAGATACAAGGTAGTGATGTTACTGTTTCACCAAAAAAATCCTAAACAGTTTTTTGTAATTGAAAGCCATTGTGAGATTTTCTGTAAATAATGTAGTGTTTCCTCATCTATGTATAATTGTGTCTTTTAAACTCTCGTAGGAAAACAGTGCTGAGGATCAATGTTTGCTTCATTAAATTTAATAAAAAAAGAATAATGATATTAACAAACCTACTACTATAACTCACAAGAAAAAAAAAAAACTCCTCTATTCCTTATAAAAAAAACTACACAGCCACATCTGGTTTACGTCTCTCCATAGTGACATGGATACCAGTCAATTGTGTATTACAACTGAAACTTTTTGCTTTCTCAAGGGTGTGCAGCTGGTGCATACGAATAATGCAATGTGCTGTCGAACAGGCCAAGACAGAAGTGTTAAGGAAATAAAATATAAAATAGTGTATCTAATGAATGCTGCAGGTCATTATTACCGGCTGTTAAATTCTTTAACTTAACCTAAATCACAGCCATTTTTAACTTTTAGTCTTGGCTTTAATTTTTTTTAAATGTATTTTCCTTTTGCTCTTTTTCTTCTGTTAGAACACTTTGCTGTAAGTGGTAAAAGTGAAAATTGTGCAGATACAGCTTCACTCATGCCAATTAATATTATTTCTTTAAATGATCAATTTTTTATATATTTTTTCAGTGTTTTATTTAAAAATGACATCACATTTCCAGTAGATGTGGCTATTAACACTAGGTAGCTTGTTGCTTTAAATTAAGGAAGGGTACAATTGATGGATATATGGATGTATATTGTTGTGGCAACACTTTCAGGACAGTGCTCTCTAGTAAAGAATACTTTATAAAATATTGCATTGATTGCTTTATTTTGTAAAGAATCCAAAACATCACATTTTCTTATGTTCACCACCTTGAGCAAAATGTAAACGGAGACATGCTTTCACGACAAGTGACAATACATGGTAAATCAACAATCACAAACACCCGTCACACACATGCGATTGGGAGGCTGGCTAAGGGCTTAACCAAAGGCGGAAAACAAGAGCAGATTTTTTCAAAGTGCACTAACCTTTCCTCGCCTTCTCCTACAGATCCCTGTGACACCCCGTGTAGTGGGAATTGGAATCACCAGCCTACACTCTAGGTGTCTAGTATGTGGGACCGAGCGTGACCAGGATGATGGTGTAAGACAGGGAGACACAGACACAAAAAGGGTTGGGTTTTTTGAAAAATAAAGTGAGGTTTTATTTACAGGTGCACTTAAAGAAAATAATCAAAAATAATGTCCTGCGGAATTTATATATTAAAACACAGTCCAATGCCGCAAAGGACACACAAAAACAATAATCAAATGGAGCCCAGAAATGACTGTATACAATATTTACAGTGCTACTTGAAAGTCCCAAAAGAAAAAGTAAAATACACACAAACTAATGAAATCCAAATATATACACAAAAACAAAATGTGAAGCTGTCTTCCTCCACAGTGATCCAAGTCAGGAAGCTGCTCCTCCAAACAGTGTATAATACAGGATTCACCCAAAAATATTCAAAAATATAGAAAAAGTGTATATACAAAAATAAACAGTGCACCACTAACCACAACCCAATAAATACCTCCACCAAAGTTATTCAAGAGATATTTATATGAAAAAAAATATTTACAAAAACAAAGCACAAGCCGTAATGCTGTTCTGTCAGGGACCTTTCTCTAAGAAGATCTATTCAGAAAGAACCCCTCTAGAGGCCACGATTCCCTTTTGTATTCGGCCCCTACGCTGACCAATTAAACGCTGTACGTCATCCCTCCCGAGGTATGCGATGGCGTGAACACGTTTTGCGGCGTCTACTTTCCCACACAATTACTATAAAATGGAGCTGCCGGCGCGTATAGCTGTGCCGGCTTCTGAGACGCCAACGGCACTTCTGCCATAAAGTGAAAGTAAGCACTTTCTATTCTTTTCCTCCTTCTCCTGAGCTACAGCCCAGACAACTACGAATAAGGGATCCCTTTACTAGACCGCGGTAAACTAATACGACGCTTTGCACTTTCTTTTACTCCTTTAGAGTTAATGAGGTCGCGGGAAACGCGTGTAGGAGTGGGATACCGACAATGCCATCCCGGCCGGGCAATGGCAAGACTGTCTCTCCAGTCTACATGAGACCGCTGTGACACTCCCCAAAAGACGCTAATATCGTCAACAAAGACGTCTTTCTGCACTATATAAATGAAAAAGGTAAGTTTCCTTTCTTTATACATTTTTTCCTCCAAACAAAAGCCTCCCTCTTTACACAGCAGAGGACGCTAAACTAATTTCATTTAATTAATGGTAATGCCAGTAGTGCATATTACCACACACCCTCCCCCTCAAGATTTCAGGTCATATGTGCGGGATAAATAATCTGCCACTAGATTCTTTTTCCCCGCAACATAACGTACCTGAAACCTGTATGGCTGGAGAGCCAAATACCAGCGGCCACACGAGCATTAGAATGCCTCATCTTTTGGATCCACTGCAATGCTCGGTGGTCGCTCTCCACAATAAATTCGTTGGACAGTAGATAATACTTAAGGCTATCTACAGCCCATTTTATTGCTAATCCTTCTTTCTCTAAGGTAGCGTACTTCTTCTCTCGGTCAAACAGCTTCCTACTAATAAACAAAATTGGCCTCTTCTCGTCACCCTCTCCCTGCATCAAGGCTGCTCCCAAACCTTCCCCCGAGGCATCAACCTGCAAAGTAAAAGGTTTTGCAAAGTCAGGACAATGCAATACAACATTCTTACAAAATATTTTTTTCAGAGATTGAAAGGCATTTTCACATGACTCTGTCCATTTGACGTTTCGTGGTGCAGATCCTTTAAGCAGGTCGGTGAGGGTGCTGCAATATCCGAAAAATTGGGGATAAATCTTCTGTACCACCCCACCAAACCAAGGAATGACCGGACCTGCTTCTTTGTTCCAGGACACGGACGATCCTTTATAGCGGCCATTTTGTCAATTTGGGGTCGGATCAAACCGCCCCTATGGTGTACCAAGGTATTGCACTTCCTCTTTGGCAATGACTGTTTTTTCAGGGTTAACCACAAGCCCAGCTGTTTTTAACCTTTCAAACACATCCTCCAGGTGTTTTAGATGCTCCTGCCAAGTCTTACTGTATACTACCACATCATCTATGTAGGCTCTAGCATACCTCTCTGCTCCTTGCAGCACTTTGTCCATGAGGCGCTGGAAGTTCGCCGCTCCATGCAACCCAAATGGCATGACCGTGAACTGGTACAAACCTCCGGGAGCCCTGAAAGCGGTAAGTGGTTTTGCCTCATCGGTGAGTGGGACCTGCCAATAACCTTTGCAAAGATCAATTGTCGTTAAATATTTTGCTGGACCTAGCTGCTCTACCAGCTCGTCCACTCTAGGCATTGGGTAGGTATCAAAAGCTGAGATGGCGTTAAGCTTACTGTAATCCACACAGAATCTCATCTGTCCGTTCTTTTTAGGAACGAGTACCACAGGACTACACCAGTCACTCACTGAAGGTTCGATGATGCCTAAATCTTTCATCTGTTCCAGCTCCTCTCGGAAAACCTCTTGTAGGCGTGCAGGAATTCTACAGTAGGATGTTCTCACAGGACCTGGGGAGGTAAGGCGAATATCATGATGTATAAGAGGAGTCCTACCAGGCAAAGATCCAAACAGACCCTCTGGAATCAATTGTTGTACTTCTGCTCTTTTTGTCTCTTCAAGATGTTCCAATGATGGTCCTTCTTGGGCTTCTTTGCATGATGGCAAGTACTGCTCCTCTGATTCCTCTTCTTCCGGAACGCTACGAATCAATAGCTGACTTGAAGGGTTAGTATATTCCTGCCATGGCTTCAGCATATTAATATGAAAAGTTTGCCTTAATTTCCTAGGGTGATCAGGCATATCAATCTCATAAGTGACAGGACCTTTTTGAGCAACTACTGTGTATGGCCCTTGCCACTTGGCTAAAAGACTGCTCTCTGAAGTAGGCAATAATAATAGTACCTTCTGTCCAACTGTAAGTTTTCGGTCTCTGACTGCCTTGTCATACCACGCTTTCTGCTTGGCTTGTGCGTTTTCCATATTTGCTTTAACAAACTGCGACAGGTTGGCGAATTTTTCCTGCAACTTAAGGACAAATGTTAGCACATTTTGTGACTCAGTTCTGTCTCTATCTCCCTCTAGGGTTTCCTTTAGCACAGAAAGGGGTCCTCGAACATGCCGACCATACAATAGCTCAAACGGAGAGAATCCAGTAGATGCCTGCGGAACCTCCCGGTAAGCAAACAACAGGTATGGTAGCCACTGATCCCAATCTGATCCAGTCACGCTAACAAATTTCCTCAGCATCTGTTTTAAGGTGGCATTAAATCGCTCCACTAGCCCATCCGTCTGAGGGTGATAGGGTGTGGTCCTTAAACCCCGAATTCCTAACAAACTATTCACCTGTCTTATCAATTTTGCTGTTAGATTGGACCCCTGGTCAGTTAACATTTCTCTTGGGATCCCCACTCTGGCAAATAGCTGTATTAGAGCCCTCACAATGTTACTTGCATTTGTTTTCTTCAGGGAAAGGCTTCTGGGAACCGGGTTGCGTGTCGCACACTACCAGAATATATTTATGTCCAGTGCGCTACGTTCGACAGGACCCACAATATCAACCGCTATTCTGGAAAAAGGCTCTTCCACTACAGGCAAAGGTATTAGTGGAACTTTGTCTCCTCTCTTCACTGGTCCAACTTTCTGACACTCTGCACATGCTTTTATATAATTTGTTACGTCTTTAGTCCATCCTGGCCAATAGAAATGCCGTGCTAGCCTATCAGATGTTTTACTTGCCCCAAATGACCTGACCAGGGAATGCTATGGCTAATCTGTAACACTTTTGCCCTCAGACTAGATGGCAACACCAATCTCTGCCCATGGTCATCTTGATGATACAGGAGGTCATCTTTAATAATAAATTTCTCTCCTGTCTTAGACTGCGAACCCTTTGTGGCCTTGTCAAAGCAGACACGCAGACTGGGGTCGTCCGCTGAGCGGAAGCCACATCACTCGGTAAGTCGCTACTGTTTCCTGTGAGATCCAAAGGCAATATGAGCTCACCCTGCTTCTGGGAACCCCCCAGAGCTTCTCACGCCTTCTCTGACTACGGGCTTTACGGACCGTGCCTGTCTTGTCAGCTTCCCCAAATGGCAGCACATCCCAGCCATCCTGGGCATCTTGCTTTGCCTTGCCGCCTGGGCCCTTGTGACCATCAGAGTCTCCGCCTGCAGAGTACTCTGTAAGAGATCTTCGATCCCGCACGTCCAACCCTAGTAGAATTGGGTAAGGCATGTTGTCTAATACGCCCATGGGCAACTCATATCCCAAACCTTGAATCTCCAGGTTCACCCGGACAAGAGGATAGGTGACTTCTTCACCATGGACACACCTCAATACTACCTGCTGACCTGACTGTACCACTTGGTCGACCAAACAGTCTTTCCTCACCAGAGACTGGGTGCTTCCTGTATCTATTAATGCAGGGTACAGTTTACCTGCCATAGTAACCCTTAGAATTTTCTCCCTATTCTTAAAAGGTGTCTTCTTCTCAGGTAGGGGGCATGGAACAAAACAAAATTTTGCCTCCTTACGTTTGTTTGGACAAAACTTAATTAGATGGCCTTTCTGTCCACAACCATGACACAACCAACCCTCCCTATAATCTGGCTTTGCAGGTGGGTTGACTAATCTTGTAGGACCACGACCCATTTCACCCGAGACATACCTGTGGGCTTAGCTGTTGTTCTGGGCCTCTGAATGACTTTATCCTCCTTCCGCAGGTTCCTTGGACGATGGGCAGCCAGGAATACCTCAGCCAGCTCCGCTGCTTCTTTGGAAGTCTTTGGCCGATGCTCCTCTACCCATGTACGGATTTTAATATCAAATACCTGCAAAAGTTGTTCTAACAGAATAAAGTCAATTATCTGGTCTATTGAGTGTTTCTGGGGTTGTAACCATTTAGTGCATAATTCTTTCAACAGTGTCAGAAGTTCTTTAGGAGACTGACCTTCCTCCCATTCGAGAGAACGGAACCTCACCCTGTATGCTTTGGTGCTGATCTCGTACTTCTCTAGGATGGCAGCTTTTAATGAGTCATAGATCAGGGACTCCTCTACTGGCATGGCCAAAAATGCCGCCCTGGCCCCTCCTGTAAGTAAAGGAACAAGACGGATTGCCCAATCTGCTCTTGGCCAGTCACACACTGTAGCCACCCTTTCGAATGTTGAAAGGTAATGTTCTATGTCCTCGGGCTCCTGGAAGGGCATCAGACGAGGGTATTCCCAAGTTCTTGCTGAGGCTCCTCTACTTCTTTCTACAGATTCATCAGGATTGGAGGACTGCGACTGTTGCACCAAATTCACCTGTCCCTGTAGCTGGGCGAACTGGTGCTGCAGACTTTTGAATCGCTGTTCCAATCGTTGGTCTTTGTCTTCCTGCACAGCATGAATTGTCGCAAGAGTGTCTCCACTGTACGGATATCCCCAGTGACTTGACTTCTTCCCTGCCTGTGCTGCTCCGGAGACCACTCCTGTATTGCGGTCTGGAGTGCCAACTCCTTGAGGCTTCTTTGGAGCCATACTGCCAAAACTGTCTTCGTCCATACTCCAAAATCAAAAATACTGTCTTACTTTTAGCACACCTGATCAGATCCCACCGCTGCCACCAAAATGTGACACCCGTGTAGTGGGAATTGGAATCACCAGCCTACACTCTAGGTGTCTAGTATGTGGGACCGGCGTGACCAGGATGATGGTGTAAGACAGGGAGACACAGACACAAAAAGGGTTGGGTTTTGAAAAATAAAGTGAGGTTTTATTTACAGGTGCACTTAAAGAAAATAATCAAAAATAATGTCCTGCGGAATTTATATATTAAAACACAGTCCAATGCCGCAAAGGACACACAAAAACAATAATCAAATGGAGCCCAGAAATGACTGTATACAATATTTACAGTGCTACTTGAAAGTCCCAAAAGAAAAGTAAAATACACACAAACTAATGAAATCCAAATATATACACAAAAACAAAATGTGAAGCTGTCTTCCTCCACAGTGATCCAAGTCAGGAAGCTGCTCCTCCAAACAGTGTATAATACAGGATTCACCCAAAAATATTCAAAAATATAGAAAAAGTGTATATACAAAAATAAACAGTGCACCACTAACCACAACCCAATAAATACCTCCACCAAAGTTATTCAAGAGATATTTATATGAAAAAATATTTACAAAAACAAAGCACAAGCCGTAATGCTGTTCTGTCAGGTACCTTTCTCTAAGAAGATCTATTCAGAAAGAACCCCCTCTAGAGGCCACGATTCCCTTTTGTATTCGGCGCCCTACGCTGACCAATTAAACCGCTGTACGTCATCCCTCCCGAGGTACGCGATGACGTGAACACGTTTGCGGCGTCTACTTTCCCACACAATTACTATAAAAATGGAGCTGCCGGCGCGCGTATAGCTGTGCCGGCTTCTGAGACGCCAACGGCACTTCTGCCATAAAGTGAAAGTAAGCACTTTCTATTCTTTTCCTCCTTCTCCTGAGCTACAGCCCAGACAACTACGAATAAGGGATCCCTTTACTAGACCGCGGTAAACTAATACTACGACGCTTTGCACTTTCTTTTACTCCTTTAGAGTTAATGAGGTCGCGGGAAACGCGTGTAGGAGTGGGATACCGACAATGCCATCCCGGCCGGTCAATGGCAAGGCTGTCTCTCCAGTCTACATGAGACCCGCTGTGACACTCCCCAAAAGACGCTAATATCGTCAACAAAGACGTCTTTCTGCACTATATAAATGAAAAAAGGTAAGTTTCCTTTCTTTATACATTTTTTCCTCCAAACAAAAGCCTCCCTCTTTACACAGCAGAGGACGCTAAACTAATTTCATTTAATTAATGGTAATGCCAGTAGTGCATATTACCACAATCCCCTGAAGGGAAACCAACATAGAATACTTCCTGCTTTCCTTGCATAACCACGCCTCCTACCAAGGTCACTTCCAGCCTCAATCATTGGACCCTTCCTCTTCCTCCCTGGCTATTATAAAAGCCCAACTCCTTTTGTATTTAGTTGTCCCTGTTTTGGACACAGAACCAGACGTTGCTCTGGATTCTTCGTTGTCCTATGTTCTATGTAGCACCATGGTCCTGGAGGAACGTTGTTTCGTTTCACTGTATGCTGCACTACTGTATATGGTTGAAATGACAATAAATACTCTTGAATCTTGAGTTATTTTTTGAAACTTTGAGTTGTTTTGCTTTGTACGCTGTACAATATAGGGGGCAGTTCCCCAAACCTTTTTCTTCTTTCTTTGTGTATCTTTACACACCACATGAACATTTCTGGTTAGTCCATAAATATTTATACTGGATTATGCCATAAAATTTAAAATACTGTGAAAGCTGCTTTAGTTTTCAGGCACATTAACAACAACTTGATTGCATATGCTGTAATGCTATTGGCTGCATGACACAAGTCTGATAGATGATGTCCTTTTGCAAATTATTGTAATTAAGCTTTAATTTTCCAAATTTGTTTCTGCCTCGGCATCGTGATATAGTGGGTGGAAAATGCCTGCTGACATGAGGAAAGCTAGAAAACTCCACACATGTGTTGCTTGGGCTGGTATTTATACTCAGGATTCTGGACCGGTGCAGGCAGCCTCGCTAACCACTGTGTGATCATGCTGCTCTACATTGAATTATTTCATTTGAAATTTTTAAATAAATATTTTAGTCTTGCACATGCTACACCAGTTCCTTTTTCCTGCTGCCACACTTCATTTACTTCACATATGATTATCGTCTTGTTTACATTTCTGAACTTAGGGAGCCTTTTAAATAACTATTATATGCATAGAAACATTTTCAACCAAAAAGGCTAGTATGTACAAATTTAGTCAAATTTATGTCATTTCATAAAATAAGCACTAGTGCAGTATGACTGAACATGTATTCATCATACTGTTAGCCATCTCAAAGATAAGCAGTACCATTCTAAAATCAAGAAATGATGGCAGCAAAATGTACTCATTACACTTAAAGTTCAATTATTGAAATTAATTCAGGGTAATGTTGGTAGTTAGTAGATTTACTAAGCATTTAGCTGTTTCACTGTTTATTTTCTTTACACAGAACATCTTTTTGATTAAACTAGAGAGCTCATCAAGAGCTGGGAAAGGCTTGTGTACCTGGGCACCCGACTGTTTTATATGGCCAGAGTTCAAAAGTACATCATTATATTTATTTAGTCACTAATTAGCAACTGAAAAAGGGCAACAAAAATAAGGAGTCAATATTAACACCTGTCAAATAATGTTGCCGTTCATTCTGCCATTTTGTTCTTAGCTGGTAAAATAAAGAGGACAAACTCGGTCAATATAGCATTGCTTAACTTTAATAAATGGGGATTTAAAATACGAAGCAGTTTAGACCAGATGGTCTTTTAGAGATTTTGCGTTCATTTGTTTTAATGCTATAGCATTAAACATAGAGGAAATAAAACTAAATTCTCTGTGTTTGTAATTTTTTTGTCCAATAATGGTTTTCAACTTCTTAAGGGTTAGAATTGTCCTACAATCATAAACACGCCACATCTTTAGATATGTACCTTGCTTCAAGCAATTCTTCTGACTAAAACTGGAATCTTTCAAACGGCAACTTCTTGCTCCTTCTTGTTCACTAATGTTAAACAAAAATACTTCCATGCTGGTATTTTGCAATAATGCACTCCAGAGGTGTCTAGTTTCAGCCAACAATGCCAAGGTCATAATTTCAGACAGTGGACTGGGGCCCCCACATGTCTTCAACGGAATTAATCACGGTTTCTCTAAAGGTCACTCCAGGTAATCCATCAGGAAATAATTGTAAATCAAGGCTTTAATTCAAAAACAAGAGAAGGACTTTTCCTCCCTTAGTTCATTGCAAGGTTAAGACGGCCTTAATAGAATTTATGTGCTGTCTGACTTGGTCTTATATTTATTGAAATAATTTAATTGGAGAAAAGCAGTTGTGGTCATTAACTTTCCTTTACAAAGAAATACATCAGCATTAGTAATTGGAAAAATACACTTTCATTATAGTTTAGCAAGGTTTTGTTTTTAAGATGTAAGATATGTTTGTACATGTGGTATACAAGTACAGTGTGTATAATACTTTCATTAAAGTGAAAGCTCCAATACATCCAATGCTCATAAATCTCGAGTCCAGTTCCTTGATAATTCTGTTTAAATTGTCACATTAAATGAAGCCCTATAAAAATGTACATTTACATTATTTCTCAAGACTTCTTAATAAGAGAGAATATTTTTTTGTGAATGTCTGTGGCATCACATTTTATATTAAAAGCACTCAAAAAAATGCTACCCTTCTGTTTTTACATTACAAAAACATTTGTGATTCCACTTCCTTTAAACAAATAAGTCAGAAAAATACTACAGTTCAAACTAAGATTTCACAGATAATATTATTTTTATTTCAAGCAATTCAACAGATGGTTGCCGTCATGCCTCAGAAGTAAAAATAAAAGAGGGATAAAATATTTCATGCACATCATATACACATAGTTTTTCTTAACCTGCTTCTATCTGTTATGGGATGCTGAGGTCCTAGGACTTATTCTAAAAATACATGCACTTAGCAACATTTTTTTCTTTGCAGCGGCGAAGTACTGCCTTAAAATTTTTATTAAGAAGAAAATGAAATCTTTTTAAACTGAGGGAAAATATATCAATAATTATTTGTTAATGATCTCTTTGTATACCACATTGTGAGTTCGGCCCTCCAGTTGTAATATGACCAAGCTGTGCGCTGAGCTTACTCTTGAGCATGCAACGTACAGTTGGCCATGTGAACAGTAATCTTGTTTCAAATCTCACAGGTTGGATTGCTGCTGTCATAATCGGTTTGAGTTTCATGGTTTGTTTCAATTATGACAGTATTTGTAGGATTTGTGTTGAAGAGACATTCGGCATCTGTCAAGCGTTGTAAGTATATAATCGGTTTCATCGATAACTTCACATCCAGCTTTTGAGAGTTTAAACATTCATAAACATCAAAGTGTCCACTACTGAAATGGTCACCTGTCAATCTAAGATGTTTAAGAGGCATTGGCGGTTGTCGAAAGGTGTAAAATATTTGGCCATTTCAGTACACTTGAAAGCGACAACCGAACAATTCAGCGGCAGCCATCAACTCACATGCAGATCCATAGGTGAAGGGCTTAAGCATTTCACTCTTATAGTGCTCCTGTGTAGTATAATTATCTCCTGTACCGTCATCAGTCCACACCTTGAACCTGTCCCAGTCATTCAATACATAAGACACAATGTTCCTCCGGATATCAAGAGTGAGCCTGATATGGCCGTGCAATATGTAACACAGAGAATGGAAAAGGCAGGTGCCATCTCTGGGCATGGAAACCACTCAGTAAGTGACAGTTCTTTGATCAATGGTGATCACCTCGATAGACATGTTAATGGGGGTACGGTTGGAATGATAAAGGAAATGGGTACCTGAACAATGTAAACTTAAGTCTAAAATGCCTACACAATAACTATAATCGTAATAAATGAACAATAAAACAGCGGAGAAGCTGTGGATTAAATAAAAGGCTGTAGCTATCAGCAGGGAGACGTGAATCCCATGGCGAAGCAAGGAAGGGAATGTAGAGACTAGAGCGACGGACGGCCTTATATAGGCAGGCAGCCAACAACGTGGGAGGCGTTGGGATGGGGGACCCAATGCCACCTCACACGGTGACCGAGCTGCAGGCTATAGACGTATATATGTACGTAAGTAGGATTCAGTTAGCGTTTGGAACCCGCGTACCAAATTTCTTGAAGATGGGCCCATAAGTAACAAAGACCGTTGAAAAGTTCAATATGGCGGCTGACAGTGGCATCATACCACCAAAATAAGTACGTACATTGGTTTCGGTTAGCGCAGGGAAGCCGCCTACCAAATTTCGTGAAGATGGGGCCATAAATAAGAAAGTTCAACATGGTGGACGTTGTCAACCGTTATGACTGTTATGCATAGAATTTCTAAATGAAACCTGCTTAACTTTTGTAAGTAACCTGTAAGGAATGAGCCTGCCAAATTTCAGCCTTCTATCTACACGGGAAGTTGGAGAATTAGTGACGCTGGAAAATTCAATATGGCGGCCGACAGTGGTGTCATACCACCGAAATAAGTACGTACATCGGTTTTGGTTAGCGCAAGTTCAACATGGCGGATGTTGTGGACCGTTATCGACCGTTACATGTAGAATTTCAAAATGAAACCTGCTTAACTTTTGTAAGTAAGCTGTAACAACAACAACAACATTTATTTATATAGCACATTTTCATACAAACAGTAGCTCAAAGTGCTTTACATATTAAAGAATAGAAAAATGAAAGACACAATTATAAAACAAAATAAATCAACATTAATTAACATCGAATAAGAGTAAGGTTCAATGGCCAGGGGGGACAGAAAAAACAAAAACTCCAGGACGGCTGGAGAAAAAATAAAATCTGTAGGGATTCCAGACCATGATACCGCTCAGTCCCCTCTGGGCATTCTACCTAACATAAATTAAACAGTCCTCTTTGGATTTAGGATTCTCACGGAAGGGCTTGATGATGATGATGGTCACGTAGACTTCTTCCTTTTAATCCATTCATCATTGTTGGAGCATCATAAAGCTTTGAGTAGGTGGAGGTGGCGCAGGCCACCACCACAAAGAAACCGGAAAAAAAAACAGAAAAGAGAGTAGGGGTTAGTACCGATTTTAGAGCCACCATGAATAGTTATTATGATGAATTGAACATACAGAGTATCAGGATTAAGTTAAATTAAGATTAAAATGAAGTTATAAAAAGGCCATGTTAAAGTAATGTGTTTTCAGCAGTGTTTTAAAGTGCTCTACTGTATCAGCCTGGCAAATTCCTATTGGCAGGCTATTCCAGATTTTAGGTGCATAACAGCAGAAGGCGCCTCACCACTTCTTTTAAGTTTTGTTCTTGGAATTCTAAAGGAGTTTAGAATTAAGTAAGGAATAAGCCTGCCAAATTTCAGCCTTCTACCTACATGGGAAGTTGGAGAATTAGTGAGTGAGTGAGTGAGTGACTGAGTGAGTCAGTGAGGGCTTTGCCTTTTATTAGTATAGGTAAATGCTACTTTATTATCTGATGTTTAGATAAATTAAGAACTAGTTGAGTTGATTTGGACTTGTAGAAGGAAGGTGTTAAAGTCTAAGGCAGTTTCAAAGATCTTTACAGTTTTAGGAGGTAAAAGGCTACAGAGGAAACCAGCAGCTCTTGGAAAAATGCTTTTCTCTAATCTATTTGTACATGTATAAATTGTCCTGTAAACTCTGCAAATGATAAAGGTGTCCAGGGTGGGTTTGGTCCCTGGGAATGCCAATTGCCTTTTCATTTAGTCAGATAATGTAGACTATGTTCAAGTTCAAGAGCCAATTCCCAAAGACTTGTTGGGGCCACCTTCACTACACAATGTTAAACTCTCCAAATGGTAGCAGTACATCTAGTATACCACACTATTGCACAATAAGTGAGAATGCTTTCTGTAGTGCTATGGTAAAAATGAATTAGCAGATGCAATGGTAGTTGACCTTTTATGGTTTCCTAGGAAGTACAGTCTCTGTTGAGCTGTTTTCACTAAAATATATTCTGGGTCTATGATCATCTGTAATGTAGACCCCAAGAACCTAACACTTTGTGCCTTTTCTACCTCTTCATTTATGTACAGAGCAGAGTGCTTAGTTTTCCTGCTCAGCATAACCGACAGTGCCAAATTAACACTGCATATGCACAGAAACACTGGTTCCATATATACACTTTAAAAGATTACTTTAAAATTTCCTAAAGTCTACTATAAACTTCTTAGCTGTAGGGATCTCATGGTCCAGATTATTATCTGCACACCACCCAGTGTCCCACTTCCTCTCTTCACACTTTCTCATTGTTGTTTGATATTAGAACCACTACAGGATTGCCATTTGAAAACTTCATTATATTGGTGGAAGAATTTACTGGCGGATGGTCATGTGGAGAGGAGAAGAAGACTAAAGACACACCACTGTTGCACTCCATCATTAACAGTAAGTGTGGCGTTCCAACCCTGATGTTCTGGGATCTGCCAGGTAAGAAGTCAATGATCCAAGTGCAGAGTGAATTTCCTGGGCACCGATTACTAAGTTTTTTAAACAATTTATGTAGAATTACAGGATTAAAAGAAGAACTGAAATCAACATCCTTTTGAAAACAAATTCTTTACGTATGTATTTTGATTCTATAGATGTGTGAGGGCCATATGAATAGCTAGTGAGACAGAATTATCTCTGGATCTGTTTGCATGATATGCAAACTGGTGTTGATCAAGATTTGAATGGGAAATAGTTTTGATGTATGACAATATCAATTTGTTCAAGCACTTCATAACTATCAGAGTTAAAGCCACTGGACAATACTACTAATATTTATAATGGCAGGACAACGGCAGTGGATCTAACTAAGCCAAATGGGGACAGCATCTGGTTGAAATGAGAGGTTAAATGCTGTATGTTGGCAAACACTTCTGCTTGTTGGTCTCCTGCATACACCTTGTGGATTGGCTGCTTTGTGGATGTCAGTTTTGCATAAAGTAAACTTCATCTGGTGAAGATGTAAAACAAATGCTTGTTCATTCTCTGGTGGTACAATGTCAGTAACAACTCTTCTATTTTAGCTGTCAAAATGAGAAAAAAGAATTATCATTAGCAGCATAACCAGTGTTGTTGTTTTTATAATATGTCATTGTTTTAAATGAATTGTTTTTTTTTATATGTTATTTACCCCAGGTAGTTTGTAGAGTCGCCCAAGAAAAATTATTGATCTAATGTTTTCATGGAGAAATAGCATAACAAAATTTCTGGCAGAATGGGACCCAATCATTAGTGACACTGGACAATAGAACACAATATCAAAAACATCCATGAAAAAAAAACTAACGTTAATCATGTCTAATAATCCACACATCAGGTCATCCAGTTGTATGCTGAAAATGTGCAAAACACATGTATATTAGTATTTACAAAATGTTGTTAAATAATAATAAATAATAATAATAATATCTCTAGAAAGTGAAAGTAGTCCACAGTAGTCCATATCATTTTTGGGTGGAGTATTCCTCTAATCCCTACTTACAACAGGAGTTATCACTTGACTGATCCTTGATGACCTTTTTTAGATTTCCCATCGTAACCTTATTAGCCTGTATATCTCCTGATTTAAAGGTTGTATCACTTGCCCTAAGAAGCACTTGTACCTTGAAGTTGAGCCATGGCTTTTGGTTGGGAATCGTTTCAAAAGTTCTTTCATTGATCAAATTTTCAATGGAAAGGTTTATGTAAGATAGAGCTGATAAAGTATATTCTTGTAGTTCTATATCCTGTGCATGAAGACCACAGTCTGTGCAGTCAAAACAGTCTTCCTCCGGTGTCTTCCTCCAAATATACAGTATTTGTACTGTCTTTACAGGTGGCTTTTCTCTTCAGACTAACAGTTTATAAACTGGGTTTTAAACAAGGCCATGTCATTGGATAATTCTAAATGTGGGGATGGCAAGGCTTTATAAGATTCTGGAGTATTGGTGTGAACTTGATCCAAAATATTTTTTCCAGAAGGAAAATTCACATATTTGTGGAATTTACACAGAACCATCTTTGGGTTTTTAAGGTTCGGTTAAAGTCTCTAGTCACTATAATAACTCTGGCCAGAGGTGCATTCAGCTGACTGTTAATACCATCACAGAGCTTATCTAAAGCTAACTTAACATTACCTTGTGGTGGCAAGTAACAATATTGCAGTAACAATAACAATTATAAATTCTGTCAGTAAAACAATGTTCTGCACTTCAATACTAGAAACTTTAAATCCAAGGAGAAATGTTTTTCAACCACATCTATAGCTGTGCACCAACTATTGTTTATATTAATAAAAACTCCCCTTGCTGCCATCTTATTACAGTCCACTATTCTGCCTGCTTGACAAACAGAGTGGCCTGTTAATTCAATAGCAGCATTTGGAATATTTCCATCAAACCAAGTCACCATTACAGTCATAACACTACTGTCCATACAAGGTAATACCCAGTCTTATTTCATTCAGTTTGTTGAGGAGTGACCTGGAGTTAATAAGAAAAAGACTTGGTATAACAGGTTTATAGCAATTAGCTTTTGGCTGGTTCATATCCCAGCCCTTACATCTACTTTTGTTAAATCCCTCTTCGCTGCCTATGATGCTTGGCTTGGTGAAACACTTAGTACAAAAATCTCACATGAGATAAAATTTGAATAATCTATATATATATAATTCACTAAGGCAAGACACCCATGGAAAGCACGCTGGAAGGGGCGTGGATTCACTAAGCCGCCGACAAGTAAGACACCTATGGCGCATGCAGGAAGGAGCCACGCCGGAGGTGAAACATGTAGTTAAACCCCTTCTTAAGAAACATAATCTTGACCCCTCGGCTCTTGAAAATTTTAGACCCATCTCTAACCTGCCTTTCTTAAGTAAAGTTCTGGAGAAGGCAGTCATTATGCAGTTAAATGACCACCTAAATAAACTTGCTATTCTTGATAAATTTCAGTCAGGTTTCAGAACAAATCACAGCACAGAAACTGAACTCGTTAAAGTAGTAAATGATTTGCGAGTGAATGCAGACAGAGGCCATTTATCTGTTCTCATCCTCTTAGATCTGAGTGCTGCATTTGACACCATTGATCATAATATTCTTAGAAATCGCCTTAGGCAATGGGTGGGCCTCTCTGGCAGGGTCTTAAATTGGTTTTAATCCTACCTGACAGGGAGAAAATTTTTTGTTAGTTGTGGTAATTACAACTCGAAGACACATGATATCCAATATGGTGTTCCACAAGGCTCTATCCTGGGTCCGCTGCTCTTCTCAATCTACATGCTTCCGTTAGGTCAGATTATCTCGGCGCACAACGTGAGCTAGCACAGCTATGCTGATGACACACAGCTGTACTTATCAATAGCACCTGATGACTCCGACTCTCTTGATTCACTAACACAATGTCTGATTTGTATCTCAGAATGGATGAATAGTAACTTTCTCAAGTTAAATAAAGAGAAAACTGAAATCTTAGTGATTAGCAATAATGGATACAATGAGGCTATTAGAAATAAACTGGATACATTAGGATTAAAAGTCAAGACGGAGGTAAAAAGCTTAGGGGTAATTGTTGACTGTAATCTGAATTTTAAATCGCATATTAATCAGATCACTAGGACAGCATTTTTTCACTTAAGAAACATAAGTAAAGTTAGACCTCTTATATCACTGAAAGATGCTGAGAAATTAGTTCACACGTTTGTTTTCAGTAGACTAGATTACTGTAACGCACTCCTCTCAGGACTACCCAAGAAAGACATAAATCGTTTGCAACTAGTGCAGAATACAGTTGCTAGAATCCTAACTAGGAAAAGAAAATCTGAACACATTTCTCCAGTTTTGATGTCACTACACTGGTTACCTGTGTCTTTCAGGATTGACTTTAAAATACTGCTTATGGTTTATAAAGCCTTAAATAATCGCGCTCCATCTTATATATCGGAATGCCTGACACATTATATTCCAAATCGTAACCTTAGATCTTCAAATGAGTGTCTCCTTATATTTCCAAAAGCTAAACTTAAAAGAAGTGGTGAGGCGGCCTTCTGCTGTTATACACCTAAAATCTGGAATAGCCTGCCAATAGGAATTCACTAGGCTAATACATTAGAGCACTTTAAAACACTGCTGAAAACATATTACTTTAACATGGCCTTTTTATAACTTCAATTTAACTTAATTTAACTTAATCCTGATACTCTATATGTTCAATTTCATCATAATAACTACTCATGGTGGCTCTAAAATCCGTACTAACCCCTACTCTCTTTTTCTGTTTCTTTTTCCGGTTTCTTTGTGGTGGTGGCCTGCGCCACCTCTACCTACTCAAAGCATCATGATGCTCCAACAATGATGGATTGATTAAAAGGCAGAAGTCTGCGTGACCATCATCATCAAGCCCTTCCGTGAGAACCCTAAATCCAAAGAGGACTGTTTCATTTATGTTAGGTAGAATGCCCAGAGGGCACTGTGCGGTCTCATGGACTGGAATCCCTACAGATTTTATTTTTTTCTCCAGCCGTCTGGAGTTTTTTTTGTTTTTCCTGTCCCCCCTGGCCATTGGACCTTACTTTTATTCGATGTTAATTAGTGTTGTCTTATGTTGATTTGTTTTGTTTTCTTATTGTGTCTTTTATTCTTCTATTCTTTATTATGTAAAGCACTTTGAGCTACTGTTTGTATGAAAATGTGCTATATAAATAAATATTGTTGTAGTTGTTGTTGTTGTGAATCGCCATATGTGGCGTGTAAAACGGTTTGCGAGGGGTATCCCATAGGATCCTTAAAACAGTCCTTTACAACTGAGGTTAAAACACAATGAAAAAAGAAGTCTTTAAAAACCAAGTTTTCGGTTACGACGCACGACAGTGTGCACCATAGCAAACTGTTTTACACGATACATACAGCAATTCGCATCCGCGACAAACATGTGTCTTCTTAGATGCTCCTGCAGGAACACGGAATTCTATGTGACTCACAGGTGCATCTGGAATGTGCAAAGACGACTTAGACTTAAGTGACGAGTTGGAGGTGGGCACATGAGCGATGGCGGTCCGCCAGTTTTCAGTTACGGACGATTGTGTGTTGGTTCGTTCTGTGCATTGTTACAATGTTGCTTTTCTCCCTGTGCTTAAAAATCATTAAAAAACCAGCCTGATTATGCGGCGTATGGTACGCTGCGGGTTGGCTAGTAAGTAATGTAACCCAAACATGTCTCCTTGATGTAAAATATCTCTGGTCAAGTATAAGTGAACATGCAGTAGATTCCTGAACAAGTAAATATAAAACTAATAAACATAAAACAATTAAAACACTAAAACTTAAAGAGAATGCTGAGTTATTGTGTTTTCATGCAATGCCGCCGTGACAGAAAATCAGATTATGAACATGGCCATGCAAAATGGCAGCAATCTTCCAAAAAATTGAACACAAAATGATATTTCCTGTTTAATGATAAAATATTTCAGCCAGCCCCAAAACATAATATTTCAACAGATGGTACAGAAAAGTATTCCAAAGGTCCCATAATTCAGTTCACCACAGAAAACTGATAGGATTTGCTAGATGATGCTTCATTTGTGCTAGGGCTGTCTGTGAGGCATACTTGTGATGAACCTGTAAGGTTAATAACTGTTTTGTCTACAATACATAATAAAATATCACAACTTTATGGATTAATCATATTTCAGCCCTACCCTGAACCATATTTGAAATGCGGCATTATTAAGAAAAATACTTTTCTTGACAGACAACAAAGACCCAGGATTTGCATCTCCTCCATCTGTTTGTGTTAATATTCTCTTATATGCCACAATTGTTTCTGCTAGGTAGAGTAGTGATTCTAGACTTATGAACAATGTACAGATAAAAATAATGGGAGGGGATGCCCAGCAGATGTGGCAACTATGTGCATTGCATTTAATAAGTTTAAAGTCCGAATCCATTTTTGATCAAAATAAAAAATATCAAAAAACAGAAAACCACTACATTTTTCAGTCTTTGTAACTGCTGTCCTTAAATGTTGGTAAAATACAAAATACTTAAACCCAACAGTATAGCCTTGTCTTTATTGTGAATAAACTTTTCAAATTTCTGTGATTCTCACATATTACAAAGATATTGTTTCTACAAATACTAAACAATATGACAAAAGGATGGTGGTGTAATGTTTTAACATTCTAAATTGTATTACATTATTTGAATGGATATACAATTCATTATATTATTAATTTTTAACTGTCTGAATGGTCTTGCCTCCCTATATCTCAGTGATGTAACTATGAAATATGTGCCAGTCATGTCATCCAAGCAATTTACTGATTATCCCTAAAACGAAGCAGAAGAACATGACCATGCATCCTTTCAAGCAGACCAATAAACTGCCTGCCTAAAGCTAACAATGCAGGGGTTTGACCTGTGTCCTCGTGCACCACTGAATTCAATGCAAACCGGAGCTCGGCCAGCCACCTAGTCCATTTTCTGTCCAGTTTCTGATGAAGGACACGGTCATCATCTTCAGGGTCCAGTTCACCCACTTGGTGCGATTTGATTGGGGGTGGTACTCTGTCATCTTCAGGTGGACCCCAACCCCCCCAGTTCTTCCAAAATTCTGTACACTTCGAGCCAGTAAACTGCAAACCCCTATCAGTGACATTACCTTTTGGCACCCCCCATAGGGTGAATATTTTGTCTTTCAGAGTAAAGCATATCTTCTTTGCGTTGGCATTAGCCAGGGAAATAGCTCCACCCACTTAGTGAAACAGTCCACAACCACCATCAGGTACGTCTTCCAGTCCTTGCTAGTTGGAAAGGGTCCCATTAAGTCCACACCTAGGCACTCCCCTGGTGTGGTGATGGTAACTGGTTGAAACTGCCCAGAGAGGAGGCCAGGTGGAGTTTTGTATTATTGACAGGTGGTACAAGTCTAGACTTGGGACCAAAAGTCTTTGTGTGTCATAGGCCACCATGCCAGCTCCAGGATCTTAAACAGTGTTTTTGTCCTTCCAATATGATCACCAATCGGGCTGTCCTTTTAGTATTGTAGGAACTGGGGCACACAGGTCTCAGGCACTACCAACTGATAATGGTGACCCCAATCCTTGGTCGGAACACAGCGATAAAGTTCCCTATAATGTATGCGGTCACGTCGCTTCTCTGAGTCCCTGACATACAGGACTACCAGCTGGCAATTGTACAATGTCTTGCATGCTCAGGGGAAGATCAGGCCAAAGGTTGGAGACCAGTACCGCATATACTACTCTTTAATCCCCTCCTATAGTACTATGCATTACATAGCTCCAAAATGCAAAATCAAGAAGAATTGAAAAAAATCATTCATATGGAGATTTCTGATTGTAATGTCAGTTTTTAAATTTTGAAACTTATTGCTATTACTGTTTTTATTACCATATTGAATCAAAGAATGTGTTGAGTGATGCTTAGAAATTGTAAAGGTGTTCACTCCCTAAGTTAATTAAATACTGTCCATGATCAGTAAAGCTAATGTAAGTGGCAGTGGACTGAAGATAAAAAAGAAATAAAAGAAAAAAAACAATCAATTTTAGGAATTTGCCTTGAAAAGTATGAAACACAGATCTTTGTTGTGGTTAAAACTAAAAATATGTGAACTGCAGCCAGAAAGTAAATCAGTTAAGCGCCATCTTTTGTTTTATCTTTCAAAATCAATTAACATGTTTTTTTTCCCCCCTCAAAAAATGCTACAATTTCATCTTACCTCAATAAAAGGATAAGTCAACTCTGGTCAAGTGAATCACAATGAGTTTACAAGAAATAAAGTATAATCTTGGTTTTAATGTGCAAAAAGGTATTTGGAATAAGTGTGAACTTTAAAATTCTCGTTACTTTTGTAAATTGGGAGAGTGTATAAAACATAAAAAAATTGTCATTTAAAAATTTGTCTCGATCAAGGATTAGACATTTTATACCAGAATATGTCATAACAGGGTACAATGTTATAGTTAACAAGTGGTGTACATTGAAAAAGCTGTTTTGACTATTTTATATGTTTTAGGCGCAGGATTTAAAAAAAATTAAAATATTTCTTTCCGTCATGTAACATTTTTTTAAAAAACACATTTTTAGCTGTTTGTAGTTTCATTTTAGCACTGTAATTAGTCAAATATCCATATTTTATGTTAATAATTTGTTTAAATGGATTATTTTCTAGGGTGGCATGGTGGCGCAGTGGGTAGCACTGCTTCCTCGCAGTTAGGAGACCAGGGTTTGCTTCCCGGGTCCTCCCTGTGTGGAGTTTGCATGTTCTCCACATGTCTGTGTGGGTTTCCTCCGGGTGCTCCGGTTTCCTCCCACAGTCCAAAGACATGCAGGTTAGGTGGATTGGCGATTCTAAATTGACCCTAGTGTGTGCTTGGTGTTTGTGCGTCCTGCGGTGGGCTGGCACCCTGCCCAGGGTTTGTTTCCTGCCTTGCGCCCTGTGTTGGCTGAGATTGGCTCCAGCAGACCCATGTTACCCTGTAGTTAGGATATAGCAGGTTGGATAATGGATGGATGTTAATAATTTGTTTAAATGAAGTATTTTCTAGGTTGGCATGGTAGCACAGTGGGTAACGATGCTTTCTCACAGTTAGGAGACCCAGGTTTGCTTCCTGGGTTCTCCCTGTGTTGAGTTTGCATGTTCTCCCCGTGTCTGCGTGGGTTTTCTCCGGTGCTCCGGTTTCCTCCCACAGTCCAAAGACATGCAGGTTAGGTGCATTGGCGATTCTAAATTGTCCCTAGTGTGTGCTTCGTGGGTGTGGGTGTGTGCGCGCCCTGCGGTGGGCTGGCGCTCTGCCCGGAGTTTGTTTCCTGTTTTGTTCCCTGTGTTGGCTGGGATTGGCTACAGCAGACCCCCGTGACCCTGTAGTTATTATATAGCGGGTTGGATAATGGATGGATGGATAGAATATTTTCTAATATTAAAATTTATGTTTAAAATGAAACAGTTACTTTATTTGCTAATAAGGTCGGAATATAGCTGGAACTGAACATAATGATGAGTAATACCAGAAGACAGAATTATAAGAAGCCACTCAAGATAAAAACCTAGTACTGTATATCCAGACACAACTTTCTCTTGGTACCAAAACTGAGAGGAAGAGTTTGTAGCATATTTCAAGAAAGATGGACCCGTGGTTTACTGCACTGATTACAAATGGCCTTGTGGAGTAATTTGGCAGAGATTACAATGCAGAAGAATGGAGACTATTTACAGATGTGTTTAAAAGACACCAAAAAGGAGTACTTTTTCATAACAGTAATAAAATACCCATCAATACCATTTGCTCATACTGTACATTTGAAAGAAGCCTATGAGAAGCCTGAAAATGTTACTGAGAAAATTAACAATGATAATGAGCACCGTTGGTTCATATATGGTGATGTGAAAGTTCTGTGTATCTTACCATGTCAACAGTAACGTCATTCCAATTAAAATTCCAATTTTTCTCTGAGCGTGAGACAGCAGAACCAAGAATCGACATTGGGTCCAGCTAGAAAAAAGCTACAGTTAGGTACCAAAAACATCATCAGACCCAGCTTGGTGGAACCAGATGAAGTGCTGCTGCTACAGCCATTTGATATTAAGCTTGGTTTATTGAAGCAGTTTGTCAAAGGCCAATCAAGGGATGGTGCCTCTTTTCTGTATTTGTGCCAAATTATTCCAGGTTTATCTGTTTGAGGCTCAATTGAAAAAAGGAATTTTTGCAGACTTGATATTAGAAAACTGATTTAGTATGTAGAATTTGATAGTGTGATGAACAACCTGGAACAGGAGAATCAGGCATCATTTAAAGAAGTAATTTTTTTAAGTCACAATAAAAATCTAAATTATAAAGAGATTGTGAAAAAATTATTACTTAAGTTAAAGAAACTGGGTTGCAACATGAGTCCCAAAGTTCACTTTTTGGACTCACATTTGGAATTTTTTCCTGAAAATCTTGGAAGGGTGAGGGACAGCAGGATGAAAGATTCCATCAGGAAATAAATGACACAAAAAATATACTGCTGGATGATTCATAGAGTGGTACACATGATGGACCGCCAAATGAAGTTTTGGACCAAAATATCTAAGAAGTGATATAAAGTAGAGGAGTTTTATAAGTCAATGAATATGTATTGTTGTTCTCTTTCTATACGTGTTTTAAAATATTAAATTGTTTAAATATCTTCATGTTATATTGACATTTTTATACATGAATAAATAGTGTAATATTATTAAATTTCTTTTCAGTTGTGTACTCAAATGTCACATGCTGGAAACATCATTATTATATATTTATTGTGGCAAATAATTAACTATCCATCCATTATTCAACCTGCTATATCCTAACATAGGGGTCTCAATCCTAACACACGGCAGGAAACAAACCCCAGGCAGGACAACAGCCCACACACACACTAGGGACAATTTAGGATCGCCAGTACACCTAACATGAATGTCTGGACGGAAACCAGAGCACGCAGAGGAAACCCATCCAGACATGGGGAGAACATGCAAACTTCACACAGGGAGGACCCGGGAAGTGAACCCTGGTCTCCTAACTGTGAGGCAGCAGCACTACCACTGTGCCACTGTGCTGCCCAATAACTAACTATTCAAACTTTTTCTGTTTAATTTCACAGACCTGTTCAATCTGTTTCGCTGTATTCGATTTGCTGTTGTAAATTATTTCCAGAAGCCATTTATTTATTCATTTTATTTAGTTCGTTCAAAATTTTCCATTACTTGGTTGCAGTAATTGTAGCAAAGGCAGATTTCCAGTCACCTCGTAGTGGAAAATTGGACTTAAAAATGAATAGAAGTCATAAACATGCTTGCTAAAAATTGTAAAATTACAAGGTTCTTTTAATCTACACCTTCCTAAATATTTTGGCTTAGTATACTTCTTATTTTGCAAACATCATAGCTTATCATACAACAGTTAACACAAACTTTGCATTTATTTATGTGATGGCAGGCAGTATTACCTAGTGGCTAAGATATTAGACTTTAAACCATAAGATTTCTAATTGAGCCCCAACACTGATGTAATCTCTACTTGAGAAAGTTACTGTACCAAAAAAATGTTATTGTTCTAATTACATAATACAAATTTAAACTATTAACTTATATACGAGTATATTGTGCTTGTAAAGTGCCCTGGGAACGTGTTTACTATAAAAAGGTGCTGCTGAAAATGAAGAGAGTTTTGTGTTTGCAATTCAACACTGTATAGATTAATCTTCTATTTATTTAAAAAATAATAAATAATTACAGTAATATTTGGCATGTTTACTACTTTATTTATAAATGTTACTTAAATATGTTGACATGTTTGTTCAAGATTCCGGGTAAAAGTGACTGAGACACTGACCAGTAAACCCTGCTGTCAGCTTCACTGTTGTGACTGAAGTGTCGAACGATGCTGGTTTACTGGTCAGTCTGCATCTCCATCCCCACCTAAGGTTATGCATTGGGTAACAATCTCAAGAATATGATTGTGAGGTCAGTCATTTAAAATAGAGTTTCTTGCACAGGTATGCTCTGCACACTCTCCTCAAAATAGGGAAGAGTTTAATAATACAAGAGAGCTTTATAGTTGAACTGATGATTTTTTAAGATCAAGAGAAGTCAGTTAAGCTGGCTTGGGCAAGTAGTTAAAATGCCCTCTAGACTCGGTCCACAGAGATCTTCCATGACTCATTAGCAGAAGGCCCAGAAAAACACTAGGGGATCCCATTTGTCTGGGAACATGCAATTTTAAATGATGTTTGTGACTAAATATATATTTTATTGTCACAAAAAGAGATTGAACAGTCAGTCCCTTTAATCAATAGTGAGTCCTGGTCTGTCCAGCTAGGCATGATGCTATTGAGACTGTAATCAAGAAAAAAGGGTAGAAAAAGTGAAGTTTATTTGCACATGCATTTCTATCATTTTTCGAATAATAAGTTTGCTTGATGTTCTGCTCTAAGTACATCTGCTGCCTGTTTAAATACACTAGATTGTAAATCACATATTTGTCAAACAGGCTTCAGAATATCCATCCATTATCCAACCCACTACCTTGTATAACCTACGCAGACACAGGGAGAACATGCAATCCTCCACACAGGGAGGACGCGGGAAGCCAAACAAGGTCTTCTAACCGCGAGGCTGCAGCACTACCCACTGTGCCACCGTGCCACCCAGTTTCAGAATATCCATCCATCCATCCATTATCTAACCCGCTATAACCTAACTATAGGGTCACGGGTGTCTGCTGGAGCCAACACAGGGCGCAAGGTAGGAAACAAACCCCAGGCAGGGCGCCAGCCCACCACAGGGCACACACACATACACACACCCACACATCAAGCACACACTAGGGATAATTTAGAATCGCTAATGCACCTAACCTGCATGTCTTTGGACTATGGGAGGAAACCGGAGCACCCGGAGGAAACGCTTCAGAATATTGTATCTTAAAAGTTAATGTTTTATTTATTAAAATGTAAATCATTATTTATATGGAGTTAGTGTAGGGCTGTATCAGAATGCATCTGTAAAGGAAATATTTAAAATTTATTTCCACTCTGAAAATGAAAGAAGGTTAAAGACACAACATATTGGCTGTATTGCCTTCATCAGATGTGCAACTAAAAAGGAAAGAGGGGTGACATACAGCATGTACTTGGGGACAAAGCCATTGTAGATGAAATGAGAAAAGGTGAGAGTAAGTGAGAAAAAGTTAAAAACGAAGAGAGAGATTAAAATGTTACTCAGTTCATTAAGTCCTGGAGTAATATCCTAGTTTATATTTATATAGAATGATTTTAACTGTGTTCAATAAACATCAGTACTTGTCTTGGAAGAACAACAAAGCCTGACTGGATATAAATGCCTTATGGTAAGTTGCAAAATACAAAAATGATATTTCCTTCTCTCTTTTTTAATGTTCTGTATCCATTCAGTTTAGGCCAACAGTTATGCGTGCAGACTGGAAATGAACAAGCTAGACATACTGTAGTTAAAATAGAAAAAACATTTTTGGCTTCTTACTTGTATCTGAACCACATAATGGTGATCTTGGGTTTCTATTTGGTTTTGGAGACGTTTGGCACTTTTTCAGTATGGATAATGAACCTCTCAGTTTTCATTTCAATAGTAAAAAATGTATTTTTTTAAGACAGAAGTCGCTCTGAGAGTATAAGACTTTGTAAGGCTGAAAGCAATGGAATGTGGGTCTACAATGAGCAGCATCTTTTTTTACAGGATGTATCTTCTCAGTGTGTGGATTATTTAGGCATTTTGACACTGTATCACTAAAATGTCAATGGAAAATCGCCTAAGGGGTAAGTACTGAAGATAACATGTGAGGCTCTGCCAGTAAAGCAAAAGCATGATTGATGAATTACGCACTTGAAATCTGTGAGACAGAAGACTTGGTTATCAGTGCATTTCTTAAAGATGAGCAAATGATACTAAATGGATAATTCCGTCAATCATTCTTCATTTCACATAGCAATGTTTTGTCAGTTGTTTAATTCACAGAAATAGACAAGCACGAAAAAAAGTTAAATAGGGAAGAACACAAGAAGGAATGACATGATAATATGACTATAATAATCTTGTTGTAACTGAGCAAAACAAGGAAAGGTGGCAACTACAAAATAAGACTCCAGAGTGGTAGAAACTAAGGCTTAATATGGGCTACGAAAGAAGGAAACGTACACCGGAGTCTTCTTGGAAGTGCCTTTATCTTGTATAATGGTACAATATTTGTCAGTTTATATTCAATGTTAATGTTCCACAAAAGAACAATCTGTGGCACTACTGCTGCCAGAAGGGGCCGAATACAAAGGAATATAGAAGATCAGTAAGAAGGCTCCATTGAAACAGCTTTCAGTTACACTGCTCTCATGAAGTCACAATGGTGTGACACAAACTAAAAACCACTGGATCTTCTCTGTAATGAGCTTGGAAGCCACTTTAGCAAGATAAGAACTTACTTCTTGTACAATGAATGATTTTATAAATGCCTGCCACTTAAAGGACCTTACTTATTGAAGAGTTTTATCAATAAACCTTTTGTTCAGATGTTTGGCTGGGCATAAAGGAGTATGTTGTGTCATTGTCCCATTATAATATTTCAAAATTATGTTAATATATTAATAGTTTATATTCTTCATTAATTGTTTTGTAAAAAATCACTCTTTGCCATTGTGCTGTTTATCTCTAAAGAACATCTGAGGTTTTGTTTGCATTAGGATTCTTTTCAGTAACTACAAGAACAATCTCTCCACATAAACAATTTTATACAAAGGAACTAAGCATTTGAACATTTGTTAACATAATCCTGTTCAATTCTCACTTTAATTATTTTGTAATAAAGTCTTAAAATACATCCAATTACACTGAATCTCACATGCATCTTATTTTACAGTTTGAAAAGTTGGTAAAAACAATGGGCTGTAACCCTCCCTCTTGAATAAACACTTATTTCATCCCAGAGAGTTTCATTTTATACAGTAAAACTAGCGATTGGGAGCCCGATCGAATCGGGCTACAAATTCTACATTTGTGAAATTCATACTTTCTCTGCAAAGAATTATTTGTTTTTTTAAGTCCTTGAAATGATTTTGTTATCATAGCACTGATTTGTGCTTAAAATAGACCTTTTCGGCTGATGTAATGAAGAGCTTCCTGTTTAAACGGGGCTGCAAGATGTGAACTCAGCTCTTCGGCGCACCTCATTTGATTTTTTCCGGCAAACAAATTTTAAACAATGACCGTTGTTAATACCCAGCCACCATTACTCAGTTTGCCATTAGATGTCAGAAGGACGGATGCCAAAACCGAACTGCCCAAAGATAGATTTCGACGTACCAAGCAAATGGTGATACGTTCTGAATTACTTACGGTTCCGGAGCTTTCGAAGGGTTTAAGTCAGTTGGTGATGTTAGTCCTGGAAAGGACACCCCACCAAACCAACGTTCCAAAAACCAATCGAACTTACTGTTATCTGCTCGAACAAACACCGACTTACTATACTCTGCCGTCTAGCGGCGTCACTGAAGCATTCGAACATTCTTAGCCAATCATGCAATACTGCGTTATGTTCTAACTACAGAGGCAGAGTCCCATTGCATGGTTCTAACTTGTATTGAGTCAAGGAATTGACGTGAACACCATACATATGGGGTATTAACGCAAACACTATACATATGGGGTATTGACGTGAACATCATACATATGGATAGTATCAAATTATATATAAGGATTATTGTGACAATATTTTAGTTATATATTATGAAATTGTACATTTATTTGTGTGACCTATCTCAGTTCACTTCAGTTAAAATCATTCTTACATAACACTGTTCTCAGTAGATTGACTACTCACACTACTATTATTTGACAGACATCTTTATTCAGGATCAGGATATATTACAGTTTGTCATATACATTTTTTACAGTTGGAGTTAAATGACTTGCTCAGGATCACGGAGTGAGTCAGAGTCAAGGTTTAAAGTAGCATTCTTTAGTTTAAAGTCCAGTACTTTTACAATACACTACTTTATATTTTACAGATTACTCATTTAAAAAAAGATATTAATTAGGGAGAAACATAAAAAATATAATACCAAAAAAGCAATACCAATATAATAAAAAAAAAATCCATCCATTTACTTAACCCATTTCATCCAATTTTTTTGTGTTGCCTTGAGCCAGAGCCTATCCCATATTCAAAGCAGGGACCAACATTAAAGAACATGTCAGCCTGTAAGAGAAATAAAAGACACAAATATTTTATGGAACATACACACATAAATAACATAAGCTCTTAGATTTTAGAAGACCAGCTGACAATGAAACAAACAATCATTATAGAAAATAAACCACTAGAGATCCACTGGCCCTATAAAAGTCCATAAACAGGCAAATCCTTGCCAACTGTCTGCCTCCTCATTCTGTAGGGCATTGTGGACCGGCATATGTCTATGAATGCAGTGGTATTGTGATGATCTGACAATTTAGGTATGACAATGACATTTTTTTGGGGGGGATGCCATAGGTCCAAGCAGAAGTGGAGCCAAATAACCAGTATAACACACAGAGGAAAGATGGATAGCTTGACCTATCTATTCGCAGGACCATATGAACTCTGCAATAAAGAATTGCCAACACCTGATTAGAAGGAACCAGCAAGTTCTATAATTAAGTCAACCAGCTGTCTAGAGGGAGCATTGGGTTTGTGTTTTTGTGCTGTCTTTTATGTTTTTCATTGTTTCTTTCTTTGTTGTTTCTACCATTCAATAAAGTTAACTTTGTTGTGCTTTCCAGATGTAATGATCTGAGAAACTAGAACCACCCAAATAGAAGTTTAGGCTTATTAACATACAGTCAATAACCAGGAATCTCAGTATTGCCCTAATTAGTCAATGCTTAGTCTGAATTGAGAAATAAAATCATGTTGGACTGAAATTAAATATTGATTTAAGTAAATAATTGAATACATAAACACACTAACACATAACACACTAGAATGATTAATCATTGTCTTGACAATTTATACAATAAGTATGTAACTCAAAACAATAAGCCATACATTCAAAAGGTTTTCCATTTTTAACCACTATGATGAAACCCGAGGGAAAGAAACAAAAATAACAAAAAAGATCCACAAAGCTGATCCACAAATCCTGGAAACAAACAGAAAATGTGACGTACAAGTCCCTGGATTTAAAGGAATACAAGATAGAAAACTAGATAGGAAATCACAAGACCTACAGAATGTTGTAATGTTAAGTTTATGTGAACCTTTAGAACTTATTCTGTACAGGTAATTTGTTGTTGCACTTTCTAAATTATGGCATTCTTACACTGGTGGAGACATTTTCTGTTCTTTTTTTAATATTTGCTGCCATTTTGAAACACTTTTTGTGTGGCCACAGCCATATTGTTTATGGTTAATGTGCCCAAAGCTGGTCATGTGACATTTTATGTCATTATGCCCTTCTTATATAAGACAGCGTCTGGGGTAAATGTATAGGATATCTCTTAAGAATTTCTCAACTTTTTTTTCCCTACTGCTAGTGAAAGCTATAAAGCACTTTCAAGAATATTTATTATCAGGGCTACTTGCTTTGACTTATTTGGCAATGACTTCCATTCAATATCTCTGCTTTTGGTTTAATCTGCCTTTTGTTTGCTGTCTTGCCTTTCCTTTGACTTCACCCCTTCCATATTCTTCCTGTTCATTTCCTGCTCATACTCTGCATTGCTTCCTAATGATCTTATTCATTTCCTAACAATTAACATTCAAACCAAAGAAAAAAAACTAAAGAGTTGATAACAGGACAATAATTTCCCCAAGGGGTAAAGCACAAAATGCAAGACAATGCACAAGAAAACAGGCAAGGTAGAAAACAGAAAGCTAGGTTCCCCCTTTTATTTAGAAGAACCCACATGACATCTAATTGCTCCATTATTACTCAAAAAAAAAAAATCTTCTTAAAGAATAAGACCAGGAGATGAAGTGCTTTCTTTAATGAATGGCGAGTGAGAAGTCAAAGGACAGACAGGCATCAGATAAACGAATCACAAGAGAAAGATCAACTGTCAAAATGCAAAAACATGACCCAAAAATTAAGAAGTCAAATCAAACATTCTAAATATGAGATCAATGTTTTCTAGTCCCCGTTCTGGAGGACCCTGTTAGCTGTGCTTGTTTTTTTCCACTTATTCTACATTTAGAAAAGAGCAGTGGTGTGAGATTTGCATACATAAGAAATCTTTAAATAATCCATACTTTCAAATTTTTAATTGTACTTTGCTATTTACTGTGATACATGTGTATTTGTCTTATATTTCCTTATATTTTCTGATCTTATTATCTGGATCAATATGCATTTTTTGCAAAATTTTCTTTTTTTTATTTTTTATAAAAGCAATTACGTCTAGTCTCATAGGAGCAGATGGGAAATGTCAATCCTTGTGGGCTCTTCTGTAAGGCCTCTACAATAACTTCCCTTATCATGCTGGCACTTGGGCCTAATATGAATATGCAACCCACAACACACTTTGTCTTCAAAGTCTTCCTTACAGAGATACAAGCAAAGAAACACAGGGACACTTTTCTCTAACAGTTAATTTAAGACAGGTCTGTTATTTATTTTCTTTCCTGAAACAAATTTTAGAATTTTCTGTAATGTAATTAAGTTAACATATCTACAAGTAGGGATATGTTGAATCCCTGCAGAACAGGATTTGGAAACTTAAATCTTAACATTCAGTTTCAGCTTAATTTACAGTCGCTAATAAATTACTCCTGACAATCCTAATTGTTCTGTCTCTAAAAGATAGTAAGGAATTTTTGGGACAAGGCAGGGAGTGAAAACATTAAAAAAAAACATTCCATTTACCATTTACCATTCTGGGATAATAAACCAAGAACAATCTTAGTCAAAAAGGGTAGAAATAAAAGTCTTGAACCAGAAACACACCAAAATAATGATCACTAGAAAATCTGCAGTTTTTATCATGGATACCAGGAAGTGCATGGAGCTGATCTTTATACCCCTTGACTCCTAATGTACAGTGTGACCCTATACATCACCCATAGAAATGCCATAGCAACCACTATAACAAAAGACTGAAAATGACAACGCCCACAAGACAAACAAAATGGTGTCATGGTATATAGTTAAAAACTGTCAACTCTGTAAAGACATTGTGAAATGAAGAACAAATTAAAGTATTTGATTCTAAAACCCCAAGAATAGACACCAAGATGACCACTGACACTAACAAAATGAAAGAAACCAATAATTTATTATTAGTTTTGAATACAAACAGAAAGTTGATTCTTCTGGCAACTGTGGGTTTATTATATAGTATACTATAAGTCCAATTGGGACCAGTTGATATTTTTATATGATATTGTGGGTAGGGGTACTATTATTAGATTAGGTTAAATTAGAAAAGCGTTATTAACCAGCAGAAGATGCTACCATCAGAGCAAGAGATCTCTCAAGACATCTCTCAGAGGTCATAATATAAGCCCTATTACAACATTTAAGGTTCCCCAAACCACTGGGTTTGAGGGGTGTCCCTCTCCAGTATATCTATGTATCTTTTGTGAAACTGTGGTGCTGCTATGGGGAGTCCTAACCATATGACACCAGGAACAGCACCACTGATCACTGATGAGTGTGGGAAATTCTAACTACAAATAAACACCTGTCAGGAGAGAGCTTGGGCTCAATCCTTAGTTCCTCCTTTTATTTGTTTTTTATCCTTCACCCTTTACATCAGTGTATTTTGAATGTAATGTTCATTAAACTTCAGTTAATGTGATGACTGCCACTGGAAATAAAAGAAAGACCTAACTAGAGGTCTTTCCTCTAGCATTGCACATCTTTTCCTTGAATCGGCCTCTTGTTAGGCTCTTTATTAACAATTAACATAACAATTTCACAGTAACAGACAATGGCAGAAATGCAAGGGACAAAATGTGAGCAAAAGCCCATTCCTCACAAGGTCAGCTTCGGCTGTAGTCTGTATTACCACACTGTTTTAAGTCATTGTCACTAAACCTTTCTGGAAGATGGGACGTTGGGTTTGATGTAAAAGGCTTGCTGCTTTAAGAGTTTAAACAATCAGAAATTAAGTTTGATTCTCCTAAGTTTAAAACACAACAGCTAAGTCATTAAACACTCAGCACTTTTTGTTGGTGAGGTGTCTAATAGGCATCTTTATTACATTAGTAAGTGGAGACATCATTTGTTTCCTATGTGTTTTATATGCAGTGAGTATAAAAGTGTGCAACAAAGACAATCATTAGGGCTAGAAAATAGTCCTTTGATTAGGTCCCAACATGTCAGCTGCGGTGCAGACACCACAAGAATGAAGAAAAAAGGAAAAAACAACAAGTTACAAAGCCAAACATTTGCAAATCTATGACTAATTGATCAACCATTTATTGTGTTTTCCAGAAAGGTAACTACTTATAAAATCAGTAATTGCCTGCATGCCGAAGATGTAATTTACAGCTGTCTGAAATCAAGAGGATAACTTACAGCATTGCTGTAAGTGCATACCCATAACACAGGACTGCTGTACTACAGTATATTGTGTTTACTGCACATTTTATTTCTGTCTTTTTTTAAATTATTGTTTCTGTAATTTACTTGATGAAACTACTGTAATTGAGAGGACATTACTGTTTTGTATATACTGTACCACGTATTCTAGGGACTTGTATTCCTGGTTTGTGAAAATGGATGAGTGTAGTTACAACCAGCCCATCATTGGAGCGGATCACGATCTCTGGGCTATCACTATACACTTGCACATGTCATTTTTTTTTTGTCACTTCATGGTGATGCACACATGATGTCGTGTATCATAAATGGTGAATTTCAAAGAGTGGCTGGTGATGTAGGTAACATAATGATGACCGAAGGGCTGAACATGCAGCAACATGACATCAAAGCACAAGAAAGACATAAAATATTTGTAGTGCATTTGTTCATCATTCAGGTCACCCACTTACAAAAATATTATACTCTCCTTTCCTTCACCTCTTTTGGGTTAATGGGTTGCTTCTCCTTTTATTTTCCTCTTACAGCCAATATTAACTGGTGCAAATCTTGTTCCATCAGCCGAGTCTCATGTCCTCTATGGTGAAATTGTTATGTATGCGACATTGACCAAACACTGTCACCTACTGACTAGGAGATTGTCAATGCTCCAGTCATACTGGATGCCACAAATGTGTTTGTTTGCTGAGAGCACGTGTGCTTTGTGTTGTAATATACATGGAGTCCTCATACAGTAAGTATAAACAAGGCATGCCACAGACCGCACCTGATTTATGAGTTTGTGTGTTACACAAAGGGCTAAGTGCTGCAAACTGCAAGATCTGAGAATATCCAAACCGCACTTGCATGTGTACTGACAGTGTTCTTCATCATACACTTTACGGTGCTACCTGATCTGTTTTACTCATGCGTGAACAATGTACACTGTGTGTGATATCATAACCAACCTGATTTGACATGCCCTGTCACTACCCGATCCGTGCATGCATGTGTACTGAAAGCGTACTTCACACAGAGCAGAACTATATTTAGTGACATGCTAAAACACTTGCTTAGCAATAGAACGTTTGACAAAGGGTTTGGGTAATGGCCTGAAGAACCACTTTTCCTTAAAAATATTCCAGCTATACAATAAACCAGTTCTTTTCCAAGTCCTCAGTTATTTAGATTATTTTAATGAATGTCTATTTTAAGTTAACTAATATTAATAGCTAGATGGAGAACTTATTTCAGGTGTTTTTCTTCTTTAATGTGGTAATATTACTGTGATTTTGTGCTAGTATTGTTCATTTTCTTTTTATAGTAATTTTTCTTTTGGTAATTTCACTTCATTGTTCAAAGAGTATGAGCTGACCTTGTTTGTTTAACTGAGTGATGTGGTATTATTACTATAATTGAAAAAGAACAGGTTATATTTACCGCACTTGGTACTTGTTCTGTGGTTATTAAAGTTTTTTATGTTTTTGAGAAATCTTTTGCTATTAAATAATTCAATTAATCACAGACTTTCCACAACTACTAACATCAATCAATGCCATTTTCACAATACTTGAACTGAAATCTTTGGTGTATGAAAGCTATCGAGCCACCATAAGCTTATTTGTGGTCCATTTTTAACTACATGTCATTGTAACGTGCTGTAAAAAAGTAGGTATTTAATGTAGTCTACTAAAATGTTATTATATGTTATATGGGTTGGAGACGGTGGCACTGACCAGAAAGCAAGAGAGAACTGGAGGTAGCAGAGTTAAAGGTGCTAAGATTTGCAGAGTGTATGATGAGGGTGGATAGGATTAGAAATAAGTACATTAGAGGGTCAGCTCAGGTGGGACAGTTGGGAGATAAAGTCAGAGAGGCGAGATTGGGTTGGTTTGGACATGTGCAGAGGAGAGATGATGAGTATATTGAGAGAAGGATGCTAAGAATAGAACTGCCAGGGAAGAGAATAAGAGGAAGGCCTAAGAGAAGGTTTATGGATCTGGTGAGAGAGGACATGCAGGTGATGGGTGTGACAGACCAAGATGCAGAGGACAGAAAGATATGGAGGAAGATGATCCGCTGTGGCAACCCTAACGGAAGCAGCCGAAAGAAGAAGACGATTATCAATGCTATTTTTAAATATAATTTATTGTTGCAAAAATATTTAATAAATAAGATGTGGTGGTTATTCTTTGATGGAGTAAATGTGAAATGCACCGACTTTCATATGAGTTAACTAAGTCCCTGGATTCACCTGAATGTTATGCTATGCATGTATTTTCATATTTGTTATAATAGTATTTTGAATTGCTTTGAATTGATCTTACAGTGTATAACAGGTGATTTGTGCCCAAGAGAATGTTTTTAGGGTGGCTGCTTGTGTTTGTCTTAGAAGATTCAGGTCTCTACAGATGGGTGTCTGTGCTTATAATTTGGATACGATGATAAATTACAATTTGAGAAAACAGTGCATTCTTTCAATAAATGTGTCTTAGTGATTAAGGGAACACTGTATTGCAATAATATATAAAATTGCCATTAAGTGTAGGGGAAATCATATTGCAATGAACTTTCCAGAAAAGTTAAGAATGCCCCATTACTCTAAGTATTTAAACCCAAAGCTGAGGTGCTTGTGTCTGGGTGTTGGTTTATGTTTTTTACTCACTACATACAGTACATGCAAAGATTATAATGTGCTTTACATCCTTACTTATGAAAAACAAACAAAAACACAATAAAGTCAAACTTTTAAAATAAATCTATTTTAAAACTTATGTTGTGACCTCACCTAAAGTCTGGTTTCACTTTTAATGTTTACACTATTTTCCTGTACTCATATGATGAATTCCTATTCAAACTGGCAACAGAAAAGTTAGGATTACATTTTTTTCCTAAAAGTACACATAAAATGCATTGAGGTTACATGACATCTTATGGGTGACATAAAGTTTCCTTTCTCGAAAACAATTTCACCTGAATGAAAATTACAGTACAGTATTTATTTATTTTCATATCCTCCTTTCTGTTCAGTTTTTAAAAGTGTGAAATATTCATGATAGACTTTTTTCACACTGTGCACTAATATGTTTAATAAATATATTTAAATGTGTTTTCTTTATCAGGCATTAATGCATGTTGATTCAGTTTTATATACAGATTAATAAACCAGTCATACTGATCTACACATGTCTATGTGTTACTTTTAATTTTGATTTTTAACATTAATGGTAATTTGTAAAAAAAATATTATTTACAAGAAAGTGTAGTGACTTTTCAAAGTTATTTGCATGTTGTTGCTATGAAGGCAATGGGAATTATTTTTATTTTTACTGCATTCTTCCCTTTTTGCATCAGTTGGTAGTTCTAACTATACTGCAGTTTTTGTCAAAGTTTTTTGCCGTACATTTTCAAGCACTGAACGCCTCACTGAAGAAGTGTTATGGATACCTGGGGAAGGGGAACTTAAGATATGCAGAATTGCTTTCTATTTCAAAAATGTACTTAATGCATTCTCGATTATTGTGGCAACATTTTGAATGTAAGAACTTTTACTGTTCTTTGTACGTGTGAAAATATAAATACTTACTACTACTTCCACTCCTACTACCACCATAGGCTCCTCTAGTGAATCTGTGGTCTTTATCAACCTCCATACTAACAGATGAGCTAGAAGTGTATGCTGTCTGTTAGTCTTTAACTCAAGCTGTGGAGCAAGCCTTATTTAGCTATCAAAGTGAATTTTGTTCTTCTGAAGCATGCATGGCACAAATAGAGGATCTGTGTAGGTCAATGCCCACCAACTTTTCTCATCAGCCCATCCTGTTTTGTAGCTTGCCTTCTTTAACTGTTGTTTGATATGAAAATTAACCTATACTGCAGTTATCTATCTTACTATACACCTTTATTAAAATATCAATTAATTATCATTTTAAAAATATTAATTATCCAGCAAATTTTCTAGTATTAACTTTATCACTGTAAAAAACGTATTTGGGATATTGATAGGGATTTTGCATTATACATCTGCATATCAAGGTTTAGAAGATAAAATTGATTTAAAATTTTACCAGTCACAACAACTACTCAAAACACTAGACATTAACAGTCTACTATCAACTATTGACTTAAATGAATTGACTAATTGTATATGTAGGACTCATTGGAAGGAAATATGAATAAGGTAAAATAAGCAAGAAAGATGTCTCGACAAAGAACTCTTTGAGGTTCTATTAGTGAAAGGAACCAAACTGAACTGCAAAACATTCAAGAAAGTAATGCAGCACTTTAAATGTTGGTGATCCTTCAATGGCAAGTGAAATCTCTGCTGCTAGCTGCGGTAACTTGGATGATGGCTTTGCTACCAGCACTACTGCTGGGAGATTTACAACCATTCCGCCATAAAATGTTGAAGGATCAGCCAGGTGACAGATTTTCTCTGAGCCACCAATTCGATCGGTATTAAAGTTTCCAACGTCTGTTACATCTGGCAAGGTGTGCAGTTCTGTGGCTCACTGGTACAACAGAGATATGTATGTGGCTATAATATAGGATTTTGAATTATGTGATTTTGTCATGTTGGTGATAATTTAGTTAAAGACAGAATCACTCGTAGATTCTTAGAGTGTAAAGACTTGCATCAGGTATACATACACAAATTCCAAAAAATGGTAAGATCTGCTGTTATACAACATAATGCTTTTGGTCAAAAAAACAGATATTATTTGGGTGTGTGTGGCTTGTGATAGGCTAGAATGTTGTACATATCATCAAGGTAGGCTTTCAGTTTATTTTCACCATTTGCAAGTGGTTTTAAATTAGATAACAAAAAACAAAAAAATCAAATTAGAAATGCAAAAAAAAAACAAACAATGCCATTGTTTATGTTGGTATTACTGGAATGCTGTACTAACATTTTTTAAAATGAATGTATATCTAACAGTAAAACAAATAACAATAAGCCTATTTGTGACACTAAATCCTGGCACCGCTACTGCTCTGAAGTTCAGAGATGTCATTACAAAGTACATTGGGGCTAAAGTTGGACTGGTCATCAGAATTAACAATGTCCATCACCCTTTTTTATTCAAATGTGTGTTCAGCAAGGAATTTGTGAAAATACGGGCGTCATGAACACTACCCTGTCATTTCTCAATGACTTCAATAAATAAACACTTGTAATTACAAGTGGCGTGTATGTTTGCCGTCTTGTGTAATCTCCCCTCGTCTGCTAAATAGTAGTGTGTGCAGGCAACGTTTTTGACAACACTGACAGACGATCTTATTACAGTTGTCTTTCCTTTACTGTTTGGATAGAGTAGCTTACTCAAAGACAACAGCGATATCATTGACAAATGAAAATTTTCTTTATCAGCAACCACTGTTGCTCAATATATCCATCCATCCATCCATTTTCTAACCCGCTGAATCCGAATACAGGGTCACGGGGGTCTGCCGGAGCCAATCCCAGCCAACACAGGGCACAAGGCAGGAACCAATCCTGGGCAGGGTGCCAACCCACCGCAGGACACACACAAACACCAAGCACACACTAGGGCCAATTTAGAATCGCCAATCCACCTAACCTGCATGTCTTTGGATTGTGGGAGGAAACCGGAGCGCCGGAGGAAACCCACGCAGACACGGGGAGAACATGCAAACTCCACGCAGGGAGGACCCGGGAAGCAAACCCGGATCTCCTAACTGCGAGGCAGCAGCGCTACCACTGCGCCACCGTGCCGCCCTGCTCAATATATTGATAAAGTAATTGTACGTTTAAATGTAAACATGTAAAAAGTCCCATTAACAAGGTTAACACTAGCACTACTACTAATGGCTTTTGACTTATTCACAAATCAAGTAGAGAATCACCTGACTCATTCTTGGGTAATGATTCAGCTAAAACTCAAATGAATTAGTGAATGATATATGCTTGGTAAATTCAATGAGCCATACACAGCTTGTAGTAAAGTAAATTTGAAAACAAATAATTGTAAGAAATTAGAATAATATTTTTATAAGGTTGAGTTTTGTGTGATCAATTTTTGAATGTACACAATGACATAAACATGTTTAAGATTATGTTTATATTATATATTCTGTTTAAAACAACAACAATTAAAACATCCTTAAACTAATTTGTTTTTACTGTCTTGTACTTGTATGATAAACAGGAGAAGTAGTATAGCCAGTACAGTGTTTTTCAGTTTCTCATATCGGCTTTCCCAATTGCCTCTGTCTGGTTTTTCAGCAACAAGTTGTAACATTTGAGATCGCTGGTTCAGACTTCCAAGGCCGAAAACTGCTGGTCATAGCTCCCCTTTATCAACAACAGATAAACTCATATCATATCAATAGTTATTTAAATAGATGTGTCAAAAATATTTTTTATTCCAAAACTGTTACACACACATATTCACAAGAATGATTTGGATTTAGTACTGTTACTTTGGAAAACTCTTTACACTGCCAAATAGATCCTGCCAGTTTGTCTTGTCTCTGACTTAGCTTCAAGGTTTGTTTTTTCTTGGTGCTCATGGAAACATTAAGGGGCTTAAAACCTGCCTTTTGGCTGTCTGGCTCCTTTAGGGAAATGCAGACAGTTCTATTTGAAATGTTTTCCTCTTTAAGAGGCAGCTGCATCAGCACCTACTAATCAAATGTATGCATAAAACATAATTTGTGTACGTTTTATTAGTTGTTTGATCTTTAGATACATGCACAACCGCAAACACGACAGAATCAGCCTGCTAGCAACAAAACATACAGGTGTATAAATGAATGGATTAGTCCTCAGTAATAGCATTAGATTTTTCATGTCAGATGCTTTGTGTTAGTAATTTTAGATTTTAAAGATTTAAGCAGTCACTAACGAAGACACTAAAATTCTTTAGAATATTTTGGGATCTCTTCTGTCATACAAATGATTTAAGAGCAGTTTCTATTTAACAGAAGCTCCAGAAATAATCCTTACCTCTAACAAAAGTATAATAATTAATGATTGGAAATGAAAATTACACCAAATATAGTTTTCCCAAAGTGACATCTACTCTAATTACTAAAATGTACACAAAAAAGAAAATCGTTATGTAAGGGTTTTTATTTACATGTATTATTTTATTGTCTTTTTTGAATTATTTTTTAAATTTTTCTACAGTATGTATTTTCTGTTATGTTCATAATTGTGGATTGTCCCTTTAGCTGTGCTTATATTTCTTGTGGTCTGTGCCACCCTGACATCACCCCTCCTGAGCACTCTCTCTGGTTCTTTAAGGCCAAAGGCGAGTAAGATCAGAACAAACCATTGTGCTTGTTGTATAAGAGTATTTGTAAGTATTGCTATTTTTGTTGATTTTACTGTTTTTTATGACTTGCTTCTGCTTAAGGATTACAGGCCTCATGTATAAACGGTGCGTATGCACAAAAATATTGCATATGTTATTTCCACGTTCACTTCGAGATCTAGAAAACTAAACTTGGTTTAAAGCCACGCACATTTTTACTGCAGCCTCAGACCATGCACATGCATGTTCTGCTCGGTTTTGCAAACTGGTGGTACCCAGAATTAAAGCAGTGATATTGTTTCTGTGTCATTTCCCTTTCTTTTTCATATTCACATCCATTATGCAGGCATTATCAAATACACCTAAATTAATTGCAATTCGTTTAGACATTTAATTCACTTGATGGTAATCATTCTGTAACAATATAATGGTGCACGGAATGGCCAAATTCTTCCAAACACCATAGCTAGAAGACATCGCAAATGGAAGAATTAGAAGAAAGCGGCAAAATGCAAACAGTCCTTTTAAGGATAGTGAGTCACCTCAAAGAGCCATGTAAAGGGCAGAGATTCCATCAGTAGTGGCGGTCAGCACTGACTTTACACTATGAAGGCACCTTCAGAGAATGAATTTCCTTATGTAAATATAAAGCATTTCCACTCCATTAATGTGCTGCTGCATAGTCCACAGAAAATGTTTTGCATTGTGCAAGTATGTTTTGTGCTGCATAATGTGGCACACAATCATAGCTTGCCTGTACCTGAAGAAATGCAGAATGATGAACCTGACCTACCAATTGATCAGCCAAATCGGACAAGTGTTACAACTTCATATGAATGTAATTTGCAGAATGTAAAAACAGGTAATCGGATGCAACATTTATTTTTTAACCAGAGCAGTTAATTTGTGGTCAATATCAAATAGTACAGTATGGGGGTCAGGGTACGCACATTTCCAGTTTTGTCCATACACCATGTTTTAGTGTGAATTCTATGCATGGTGTTATACATGAGGCCCTATGTTGTCTGGATTATTATTTGGGCTTGTTAGAATTTAGAGTGCCTTTTAGGCCACTCTTTTTGGCTATTTTTGCTCTTTTGTTCTTTTTCCTTTTTTTTTTTGTTAATAAATCCTTTATTTATAAAGATTCTTTATTTACTATTTTTTATACAAGGTGCAAGTTTATGGTTATACTTCCTGTTGTGGAGGTTTTTATGTATTTTGGGACTTTTCTAATTCTGCAAATTAATTTCAGCCAACTTCCCATTTTTGAGGTAAGTTGCTAGCAGTTGAAGTAATTTGGATTGGGATGGGCTTCATCTGGGCATACTGGTAAAGGCCCTAGCCTGTCTTTTGTTGAGCATTTTGGAGACCTTGACACATTTTGTTTAAGGCCTTACACCTGACAAAAAATAGAGTAGTCGAATATCACAATGGCGTCATACATAGCAGGCTAAATTGCTAATTATACTAAACCACTACATTAGAAATTAGGAAGATTTTGTTTATTGTGATGATATGGCAGCTTTTTGCAAGTAGTAGGGTCAAGGAAGTCAACACTTTATCCATGATTGTGAATTCCAATCAACTTATTTTGTTCTAATGTCTAAGGTTATGAATTTCTGGCAAAGAATTAGTGTACTGAAGCTGCAACTCAAAATATCAAAAATTGGTGAAAAGCCTAAAAATAAACAAAAGTCTCACTAGGACTTCACTCATCGGCCTCAGGAACTGGCTTTACCCTAAGCAGCAAAACCCAAATTTAAGAGGAAGGCTTTCAGGCCTGTGTTGGCCAAAAATTGGGTTATTTTAGAAGTTCAAACATACCTGTAAATGTTTCAAAAACAAAAAAGCCCTTCTGGGACAGCAAAACCATGAAATCTTCTGACTTGAATCGCAAAAAAAATTGAATTCAATGAATTTATTAAATAATTAAAACAAAGAACAAAATAGGACAAAACAAGTGCAAAGTGAAGCAAAAAGGGTTTGCCTAACAGTCACATTCATAATCCAGAAATCAGAAACCAAAGCAAAAGTTCACAATAAACCAATAAGTCCAAAAATACCACTTACAAAAGAAACAGATTCCACAACAGCCAATAAACCTCTGCTGGAATGGTCTTCTCTACCTCAAGAAGGCTGTGTGGTCTCACAAAGCGATGTTATGGTGGTCACAGCTTCTTGGGCTTCCACCCAAAAAAAAAAACACAAGAATTTTCGCCTTGAAACACATGTACACAACATAAAATATTAAGAAAGATTATATGAAAACAAAAAACTTGTGAAAAACAAGAATTCAAAAACAACACAAATAACATTAAGAAGGGAAATAAACATGAATCAGGTAACAACCCCTAGAAATAACATTATAATTAGGTCTTTAATTTTAGTTATTATTTTTTTATTCAGCCAAATGATTTCTGAACACCCAGTTTTGACCTTACCCTGTCTTTAACATTCCTGTCTTATGATCTAATATCACCTCTGTCCATGCTTCCTTCAGTCTGTCCATTTATCAAAACATGGTGGAGCACCTGAATACAACTCCTCTGGTAACATAGGTGTGATCGAATTGGTGGCCCTCTATTTGGTTTTCGCATGTGGTATGTTTAATAATAAGTAGGGTAACATCATAACATCATTATCTACACCAGTCTCAAACTCAGGAAAAAAAACACATGGAGGATTCAAACAAATCACAAATACAATATGAAACATCCTGTTTGGCTCTTTGTATGTCATTTCTAACATATTAGCTATCTAGAGTATATTTTGCTAGAGTAAACACACCCTTGATAGATAATCTGCAAATATATAAACATTCCTCAAATATTAAAAAATGTTAAAGAAAAATAGGACTTATAATTCTTACTTAATTTCCAACCTGCAGACAGCTGTAAAGGTAAGGAGCACATCATCATCATCATCATCATCTTAAAAAGAGTCTCTGATACAGCATAAACATCTGTCACTTTCTTGTTCATTGCTAAGTTCTTGGCTCTTCAGCTATGTTCAGGTGGTTTTCTTAGAATTCAAAGGGCTGGATATAATCATAAAAAAACATAGAGACATGCAGACAATGTGCAGTAGGTGTGATGGTTGTTCTTTTATTATCCATCCATCCATTATGCAACCCGCTATATCCTAACTACAGGGTCATGGGGGTCTGCTGGAGCCACTCCCAGCCAACACAGGGTGCAAGGCAGGAAAAAAAACCTGGGCAGGGAATAAAAAATTACATACTGTACAAAAATCAGTTAAATAAATGATGCCGTATTCCTAAATGCTCATCTTTGCTTGTGTTTATGTTTAACCAGAACATTTAGACATATTCATTGTTTAACACTGTGCTTGACATTCAGCGCCATTGTGTTCTGAATTTCATCCCTGGACACATTTGAAAAGAGATGTGTGAGGTTTCTCATATGTGAAATGATCTTCATATAGTGTCTACATTAAGTAATCTGCTCACAAGTACAAACTAAAAAAATATTTACTGTTTGCCTTTATATATATCTAAGTTAATTCACTGACTGCACTCAATAGATATCCTTCACAAATTCATTTAAGTTGGAAACTGAATTAAACCTGCAAACATATCACTTCCTTGCCATTTTCAACCCCTGAAACCTTTGAAAACACTTGCCAAAGCCTTACACCTCTAATGTGGACTGGTGAAAACACAGATTTATGAAAATGCAGGCTCTACTCATGATTTGTTTGTGCTTATTATGTGGCCCCTCTGTGACTGAATTTTGCCAGTTATAATATCTCATTCCCTGACTGGTCACCCTTCACAGAAGAAAAACCTATCCCAATATAACAGACACAGAAGAGTTGCTTTCCATGACACTTTATTGTTTTCATTTAAAAGTGCTGTTTTTAAATTAAAATACGTGAATGTGGATGTAGCCTTAGAATTAAGAGTACATCAGACCAAAACAAATGAGTGAACAACATGTAATGCTGCCAGACAGGTGGTATGTTTTCTGTGAGATGAATGGGATGATTTTTAGAAATGCTTTGCTGCTTTCCAGTTGAAAAGGTCATGTTACAATAGAAACTGAAGACTGTATGCAGGCTGTGTGGTATTTATACATTTATAAGCCAGAATTATTTGGGGTGCTTGACCTCCAGGACACCCATTAGCTGGTGCTTATGCTTGGAGCTGTTCCTCATCATAGACAGTACGTGTCTCACTATCGTCAGTTAGTTTTGGATTTTTAGGACATCATTATGCCTTTTCAACTCCATGGTGTACTGCATTATATTTAAGTATAAGACTGAAATAATATACATACCCATGGTTCAAACTTTAGTTTAAATTATGAATCAATATTCATTTTTGCTGACATTTCATTAATGAGCAATTTACATTGCAAGTTCTAACTTACATGTAGAATCAGGTTGTGTATATACATAGAAACAGGATGAATTAATGTGCACAAGTATTTTTTTTCATAAAAAAGCCTTACAAACAATAATCCAAAATATTATTGATTTAACTTCCCTCTATCAAGCTGTTCATTTATTGGAGTCGTTATTGCAGAAGTTCAAGAAAAATGAGGGACAAAGTAGGAACTCTTGTACTTATCAAACTAATCTAAAAAATCTAAAATCTTCAATCTACCTAACCCCCCTTATCTTAGGGATGTAAGAAGAAATGGGAGTACATAGGGGAAAAAAAAAATACGGGCATACCAACTCTACATAGACAGTGACTTGGGTGGAAATTGTATCTGAGAGAACCTCCTCCATCTGCGTTTTTTTACCATAATATTTTAAAAAGTGTTATGTGGCCAGTATTTTTTCTGATGAATTAACATCTGTCTGAAGTTTACATGCCGCCAGGCTGCTTTGACTTTTTCAAAGTCAGTTTGTTTATGAGTTTAGGATGAGGGGTGAAGGTGTATCAACATGACAATCTGTAGAGAAATGCTGGTAGGCGGCACAAACAAATGAAAATGTAGGAATAACATTTACTTCAATGTGTGCAATGTCTTATTTTATGTGTCAGTTTTTTATCAAACAACTACTGTAACCTGCCTACACACAAGCTTATTGGTGTTAATATTTTCCACAGTAATGCTAAACTATTGTTAGGAGGTTCCTTAAATCAAATGACTTTGTCTTCCCGCAAATAAACAACTTGCACAGAACTATGTCTATTTTAGTTACACTGTAATTCTAACAGCAGTTGTTGATATACCCCATCAACAAAAAAAAAAAAAAGAAGAGAAGTTGAACCAAAGCTATTTTGCCCTGGAGTTTCCCTGAACGCTTTGTTTGAAATGTAATATGTTCGAACCCCTCTGGGTGCATGGAAATGGGATACAATATCCGAAGAGTGGTCACTTCTTTGCTTTTAAAGCAGAGACATTTTGAACAGGTGGCCACAGTCCCACGCTACACAGTGGGAGATGACTGTATTAAAAAGACATTTAGCTGAGCAAGTTCACTTTATTCCAAAGGCAGCACACATTTTTTTTAAATTGTCCTGTTTTAAATTTCATGTGAGTTTCTTCTTATGTTGATTATGAGTGAGTATGAATGAGGAAGATTTACTTTATCTGAATAAAAATAGCAATATTGAACCTTGGTTTACATAATGATACTAAAACAATTCTGCATATAGTGGCAAAGTTACAGAATTCAGTGGGCTGTCAGCAGAAAGCCAGTGTAGAATATTTTAAGATGTGAAGGCTAGGGTGTGCCAGGTAGCCCCAAACCCCAATAGAACACATAGCCCTGGGTTCAGAATAAAGATGTGTTTATTACACTAAATACCTTTTTACAAAGAATGCATACGGTGCCTCTCTCTCTTTCTCTCCACGATGCCAATCCTCTCTCCTAACATTGACACGCCTGGACAAGGCAGTGCGGTCTCTTTTATTGAGGGCCAAGGAGTACTTCTGGTGCCAGGGCTTTACCCGTTGGAAGCACTTTTCGGTCATACGGAAGTCCCGAGTCTAACTCCCTGCAGTGCCCTCTTATGGCACCCATGGACCCCAGCAAGGTGGTGCTACTGGACTCCAATTCCTAGCATTCCCTGTTGGTGTTACAAGTATTGTTATTCAGGGTTACTGCAATCTAGAGTACTGGAATAATAAATAGCCCCTAGAGATAGACCTTCTCTTTTATCCCGACCAGGAAAGATATCTATACTAATAAAAGGCAAAGCCCTCACTGACTCACTTACTCACTCACTCACTCATCACTAATTCTCCAACTTCCCGTGTAGGTAGAAAACTGAAATTTGGCAGGCTCATTCCTTAAAGGTTACTTACAAAAGTTAAGCAGGTTTCGTTTCGAAATTCTACGCGTAACGGTCATAACGGTCGACAACGTCCACCATTTTGAACTTTTTTATTTATGGCCCCATCTTCACGAAATTTGGTAGGTGGCTTCCCTGCGCTAACCGAAACCGATGTACGTACTTATTTCGGTTTTATGATGCCACTGTCGGCCGCCATATTGAACTTTCCAACGTCGCTAATTCTCCAACTTCCCGTGTAGGTGGAAGGCTGACCCCGTCTTCACGAAATTTTGTAGGCGGGTTCCCTGCGCTAACCAAAACCGATGTACATACTTATTTCGGTGGTATGACGCCACTGTCGGCCGCCATATTGAACTTTCCAACGTCACTAATTCTCCAACTTCCGGTGTAGGTAGAAGGCAGGCTCATTCCTTACAGCTTACTTACAAAAGTTAAGCAGGTTTCATTTCGAAATTCTACTCGTAACAATCATAACGGTCGACAACATCCGCCATGTTGAACTTTCTTATTTATGGCCCCATCTTCACGAAATTTGGTATGCGGCTTCCCTGCACTAACCGAAACCAATGTATCATTACTTATTTCAGTGGTATGACGCCACTGTCGGCAGCCATATTGAACTTTCCAACGTCACTAATTCTCCAACTTCCCGTGTAGGTAGAAGGCAGGCTCATTCCTTACAGCTTACTTACAAAAGTTAAGCAGGTTTCATTTCGAAATTCTACGCCTAACAGTCATAACGGTCGGCAACATCCACCATGTTGAACTTTCTTATTTATGGCCCCATCTTCACGAAATTTGGTATGCGGCTTCCCTGCACTAACCGAAACCAATGTACGTACTTATTTCGGTGGTATGACGCCACTGTCGGCCGCCATATTGAACTTTCCAACGTCACTAATTCTCCAACTTCCGGTGTAGGTAGAAGGCAGGCTCATTCCTTACAGCTTACTTACAAAAGTTAAGCAGGTTTCATTTCAAAATTCTACGCGTAACAGTCATAACGGTCGACAACATCCGCCATGTTGAACTTTCTTATTTATGGCCCCATCTTCACGAAATTTGGTATGCGGCTTCCCTGCACTAACCGAAACCAATGTACGTACTTATTTCAGTGGTATGACGCCACTGTCGGCCGCCATATTGAACTTTCCAATGGTCTTTGTTACTTATGGGCCCATCTTCAAGAAATTTGGTACACGGGTTCCCAACGCTAACTGAATCCTACTTACGTACATATATACGTCCATAGCCTGCAGCTCGGTCACCGTGTGAGGCAGCATTGGGTCCCCCATCCCAACGCCTCCCACGTTGTTGGCTGCCTGCCAATATACATTCATTTACAGTCTCTACATTCCCTTCCTTGCTTCACCACGAGATTTATGTCTCCCTGCTGATAACTACAGCCTTTTTATTTAATCTACGGCTTCTGTTTTATTGTTCGTTTATTACGATTATGGTTATGGTGTAGGTATTTTAGACTTACTTTACATTGTTCAGGTACCCATTTCCTTTATCGTTCCAACCATACCCCCATTAACATGTCTATTGAGGTGATCACCATCAATCAAAGAACTGTCACTTACCGACTGGTTTTCATGCCCGGAGATGGCACCTACCTTTTCCATTCACTTTGTTACATATTGCACGGCCATATCAGGCTCACTCTTGATATCCGGAGGAACATTGTGTCTTATGTATTGAATGACTGGGACAGGTTCAAGGTGTGAACTGATGACGGTACAGGAGATAATTATACTACACAGGAGCACTATAACAGTGAAATGCTTAAGCCCTTCACCTATGGTTCTGCATGAGAGTTGATGGCTGCCGCTGAATTGCTTGGTTGTTGCTTTCAAGTGTACTGAAATGGCCAAATATTTTACACCTTTGGACAACCGCCAATGCCTCTTAAACATACTAGATTCACAGGTGACGATTTCAGTAGTGGACACTTTGATGTTTATGAATGTTTAAACTCTCAAAAGCTGGATGTGAAGTTATCGATGAAACCAGTTGTATGCTTGCAACACTTGACAGATGCCGAATGTAACTTCAACACAAGTCCTGCAAATACTGTCGCAATTGAAACAAACCATGAAACTCAAACTGATTATGACAGCAGCAATCCAAGCTGTGATATCTGAAGCAAGATTACTTTTCACATGGCCAACTGTACATTGCATGCTCAAGAGTAAGCTCAGGGCCGAAATGACAATGTGGTATACAAAAAGATCCTTAACAAATAATTATTGGTATATTTTCCCTCAGTTTAAAAAGGTTTAATTTTCTTCTCATAAAAATTTTAAGGAAGTACTTTGCCGCTGCGAAGCACGGGTATTTTGCTAGTTTTAAATATATGTTAATGTCAATTTATTTATATAGCACATTTAAAACAACATAGTGATGCTGTGACCAAAGTGCTTTAAAATAATAGAATAAAAGAAAAACAAAACAACATAAAAACATAAATAGAAATAAAATATATGAACATAAAATAAGATACATAATAAATAGAAATAATCTATACTAATAAAAGGTAAAGCCCTCACTCACTCATCACTAATTCTCCAACTTCCCGTGTAGGTAGAAGGCTGAAATTTGGCAGCTTACTTACAAAAGTTGGGCAGGTTTCATTTCGAAATTCTACGCGTAATGGTCATAACTGGAACCTATTTTTCTCCATATACTATTATGGACTTTAGCTCAATGGCCGTGAAGGGAGCTGCGTGTCACATCATCACGCCTCCCACGTAATCACGTGAACTGACTGTGAACGCAGTACATAGAAAAGAAGGAAGAGCTCCCATAGAGCGCTGAAGAAAAACGCAGAATACTTTATTCGCGAGATACAAGTTTAATGAGAAGACACGAGGTATAAATGAGACTTTGGATCACTTTGTAACGGAGTTAAAATTGCTGTAGCGAGAAATTTTTAAGTGCCGGGTCTTAACTAACATTAAATAAAGCCGTGGACATCGCAACATCACACAAGAGAGCAGCTCACGTGAACTGACTGAACGCAGTACAAGCGATCACTTCCATGCATCAAACCTGTTCAAAAAACGCATTACACTATTGACAAGTTGGGAAAAGAATATGCTCCGAGCAGAGCTCCACAGCTAACGCTGTCTTGCGGAAGCAACTTTGTCACGCTGCCACCAAATACTCACAGAAAAATCCACAAGTTAATACACATGCTGTCTCTAGAGTTTCTCCACACTCAATGTATTCCTCGCATCCCCGTTACACCCTCTGATCTCCCATTTCAATTCAGATGCCTCCAATTTCCAGTAAGGCTCTGCTTCACGATGATAAGTAATAAGTCTCAGGGACAGACCCTACAAAAGGTTGCCATTGATTTCAGGCAAGATTGCTTTTCTCCTGGACAACTATACGTTGCATTCTCAAGAGTGAGCTCGCGCAGCTTCGTCTTATTACAACCAGAGTGCTGAACTGACAACGTGATATATAAAGAGAACTATAATAATCATAATAAATGAACAATAAAACAGCGGAGAACCCGTGGATTAAATAAAAAGGCAGCTTCCTTGGCAAAGCAAAGAAAAAGGATGGCTTTATATGTCGTTCGTTTATAAAACAGCAGAGAAGTTGTGTAAAAGCTGCTTCACAAAAAACCAGCGGAGCGCCTTATATGAGCAGGCAGTCAGCTAAAGAAGGGAATCAATAAATATCTATAATCGTAATAAACGAACAAAAAATAGTGTACAAGCTGTGGATTAAATAAAGGAAATGGGTACCTGAACAGTAAAGTAAGTCTCGAATAGCTACACAATAACTATAACAATCGTAATAAACGAACAATAAAACAGTACAGAACCGCGAAGCAAGGACGGCCTTATATGGCATTCGTTTATAAAGTAACGGAGAAGCTGTGTGAAGGCAGCTACACAAAAAAACAGCAGAGCGCCACACTCTGAATGTATTCCTCGCATCACCATTATACCCTCTGATCGCCCATTTCAATTCAAATGCCTCAAATTTCCAGTAAGGCTCTGCTTCGCGATGACAATTAATAAGTCTCAGGGACAGACCCTACAAAAGGTTGCCATTGATTTGAGGCAACATTGCTTTACTCCTGGACAAAACTATACGTTGCATTCTCAAAAGTATTCTCAGTGCACAGCTTGGTCATATTACAACCGGAGTGCTGAACTGACAACGTGGTATACAAAGAGATCCTTAACAGATATTTATTGGTATATTTTCCCTCATTTTAAAAAGGTTTTCTTTTCTTAATAAAAATTTAAAAGCAGTTCTTCGTTGCTGCGAAGCGCGGGGATTTTGCTATATTCAGTATATATATATACTGCTCACAAAATTAAAGGAACACTTTTTTTATTGGGCCTGGCATGAAATCAATTAAACCTGTCTGATAATTTTCTGGTTGGTTAAGCAGCTGAGGTCATTGTTAATCACTTTCAGCTGTATTGGTGTTCATGGACTTAACGACAGGTGCACTAAAGTGGCAACAATTAGAAAACCCTCAAAACAGGACTGGTTTTACATGTGGAGGTCATTTCAAGTTTCTCCCTCTTGATCTTTTTTGGCTGGTTTTCCACTCGTGCTAGTTTTGGCTTGAGTAATCATCTCTACTGGCAGTATGAGGCGATTCCTTAACCCTACAGAAGTTGCACAGGTTGTCCAACTTCTCCAGGATGGCACATCCACACGTGCTGCAGCAAGAAGGTTTAATGTGTCTCCCAGCACAATCTCTAGAACATGGAGGAGATTTCAGGAGACTGGCTGTTATTCTTGGAGAGCTGGACAGGGCCGTAGAAGGTCCTCAACCCATCAGCAGGACCGATACCTGCTCCTTTGTGCAAGGCGGAACAGGCTGAGCACTGCTTGTGCCCTACAGAATGACCTCCAGAGGGCCACTGGTGTGAATGTCTCTACCCAAACAATCAGGAACTGACTTCATGAAGATGGCCTGAGGGCCCGACGTCCTGTAGTGGGCCTTGTGCTCACTGCCCAGCACCGTGGAACTCGACTGGCATTTGCTCAATAACACCAGAATTGGCAAGTCCGCCACTGGCGCCCTGTACTTTTACAGGCGAGCAGGTTCACCCTGAGCAGCTGTGATAGGCGTGAAAGAGTCTGGAGAAGACAAGGAGAACGATATGCTGCCTGCAACGTCGTTCAACATGACAGGTTTGGTGGTGGGTCAGTGATGGTCTGGGGAGGCATATCCATGGAGGGACGCACAGACATATACTGCGTAGGAAATGGTGCTCTGACTGCCATAAGGTATCGAGATGAAATCCTTGAACCCATTGTCAGGCCCTACGCTGGTGCAGTAGGTCCTGGTTTCCTCCTAATGCACGACAATGCCCGGCCTTATGTGGCAAGAGAATGCAGGCAGTACCTGGAGGATGAAGGAATTGAAACAATTGAATGGCCTTCACGATCCTATGACTTAAACCCAATAGAACATCTGTGGGACATTATGTTTCGGTCCATTAGGTGCCACCAGGTTGCTCCTCAGACTGTACAACAGCTCAGGGATGCCCTCATACAGATCTGGGAGGAAATGCCACAAGACACCATCCCGTCTCATTAGGTGCATGCCCCGACGTTGTCAAGCATGCATACAAGCTCGTGGGGGCCACACGAGATACTGAAAAGCATTTTGAGTAGCAGAAATTAAGTTTTTGAAAAATTGACTAGCCTGCCACATCTTCATTTCACTCTGATTTTAGGGTGTCTGCACAATTGAGCCCTCTGTAGGCAGAAAACGTGTATATATATATATATATATATATGTAGATATGTATATATATGTGGATATGTATATATATATGTGTGTGTATATATGTACTGTAGATCTGTATATATATGTATAAGCTATCGAGGCAAAACAGGCCCCTTCTTCAGGCAAGATGTAATCAAAGCTTGCATATTGTAATCTTTTTAGTTAGCCAATAAAAGGTGTCATTTTGCTTGGCTTTTCTCTACATTCATAATGGCTAACACGGTACAACACCCTAGTACTCCTCTTGAGGGCAATCGTCTCCTATTCTCCGTCTACATGTCCGCAATATTTTTGGATATATGGCGAACTGCTACGTCGAAACAATGAAATCACAAGCGCACAAACGCGTAGATCCTCACGCTACGGGAGAACAAGGAACACTGAGTGAATTGGGTGAATCCCCGAGTCGAGGCGGATTGGGAAACGCGTCACGCATAACCACAGCCTGGCATGTGGCTCGTTACGCGAGCCAATACTCGTATTTAGATCCGAATTTTTCGCTCATACTTTCCTCTTATCTTGAATTTCTCGTATACAGAGGTGATCGTATCTAGAGGTTCCACTGTATATATATATGTGTGTATATATATGTATGTATGTGTATATATATATGTATGTGTATTTGTGTGTATATATATATGTATATTTATCTGTATGTATATATGTATATGTGTGTATGTATGTATATGTATGTGTATACAGTATATATGTTGATATGTGTATATATATATGTAGATGTGTATATGTATATATATAGATATATGTATGTGTACATATATGTATATGTATCCATCCATTTCCTAACCCGCTGAATCCGAATACAGGGTCACGGGGGTCTGCTGGAGCCAATCCCAGCCAACACAGCGCACAAGGCAGGAACCAATCCAGGGCAGGGTGCCAACCCACCGCAGGACACACACAAACACACCCACACACCAAGCACACACTAGGGCCAATTTAGAATCGCCA